>NC_090444.1:1097233814-1097858814 GCF_031143425.1 Pleurodeles waltl | reverse complement strand
GGTCAAGAAAGCAATTCCCATTTTCTTGGAGCCAGGGCAGGGTGTAACAAGCCCAACTGGCACACCTCCAAAGTACATGGCTCATCCCGGTTCAGTGTCCATTCGGGCTCTACAGCACTGTGGCCCAAAACACTTGTACATTAGCACGTGAACACATCAGGTGGCAAAAGTCTGATTCCTCAAGGGTGCGGCCGGCTGCGTTTGGGGTTCACTCCATAAATTGCAGTCAGTTTCTTCGGGGTAAGATAAGTCTAATGGAGATAATTGATTTAAATCCCTTTAAACCAGGTGTTCTGGAACACCTTCTGCAGTGAGGTCAGCATCTGCCCAGTCCTGATCTGGCAGTTCTATGCCTATTATGTTTTCACATTTATGTCTGAGGGTTCTCAGGTTTTTCTGTACCATCCCATTAAGAGCTCCATATAACCATTCAGCCACGTTTCTCCCTGTCCCAATGTCCACATCAGTTGCAAAACGTTGTGTCTACGGCTGATTTACCCTATCTCCCCATAGAGCTCCAAAGGTCCGGACCAAGGCCTAATAAATGAGGAACTGTCCAGGAGGCAGGGCGTGTGTTTTAACCAGAACCTCCAGGGGCACCCCACGTGGCGACCTCGTAGCAGTCTCCAGCCATGAAAAATCACGCTTCCATCCAAGGTGCCAGATGTTCCAGCTTGGCTGCTGAGAAGATAGTTTTTGGGGGGGTAGGATTGGGGGGAGGGGGGAGGTTCCTGTGTAGGAGTCCCATCACTGGCAACAAAGGAGCATACAATGGATGGTTGTACATCCGTTAGGTACAGCATCTCAACAATGGCGTGCCATCACCAAAAGCACTCCATCCCTCCACTCAAGAAACCTGCCCCTTCCCGAGTGGTGTTCTCAGTAGTCCAGCCAAGAGGGAACCCTCAATAGGCATAGTCCCCTGCGTCCCATCTCAGCCATCTTCACACCAGCCAGCGTACAAGCTACTGGAGCTGGGCAGACAGGTAATATAGCTCAAAGGTTGGTGCTCCCAGGCCCCCTTCTATGATAGGTCGTTGAAGCGTATCTAAAGGCACCTTGTCTCACCCAGCCCCCCCCCCCCCCCCCCCCCCCCCCCCCACCAAAACTAATTATCTTAGTTAAGGCTATTCGCGCCAGGATACATAGTCGGTGGGAATGCCAAAAGGCTACACACTGTTCTAGAGATCGCAACACTACCTGGAGATTGCCTTCATGTATGTCCTCCAGAGTGTGATAGATTTAGTTACCCAGGTAACAGAACATCCAGGGGGCAGCTAATCTCTGGTGGTAAGGACCCTGTCTGCGTCCAGTCTGGTGTGATCGGGAAGACATAGGTGTTCTCCAGATTAACCCTCAGTCCAGAGTGCTCGCCAGAGCTATGTGAAAGCTAAAGCATGAACAGGATGTTGGCGGCCATATTGGACACATACTAACAGATTGTCTGCATATAATGATGCCTTAGATGATCATGGAATGTGACATCCAATTAATGTCCCTAAATAGAGGGCTTGATGTAAACAGAGTTGATATCTACATTTTTCATGGGTTACACCTGGGATTTAACTAAAAAAAGAAGCTAAGAAGGGAAATCCTCCTTGAAACTCAAAATGATTTGAGTATTGTCAGCATGCCAGATTATTTTTGTAACATAGGAAGGTAACAATATGGTTATGAAGTTGGAAGTATTAAGCAAATAAGTTTCCCGTCACACACTTGACAGGTTTATGGATGAAGCGTACTAGGGCAGAGCTACCAAGTAAATGCTGCCTGCTAGGAACAAACATCCATGTTAGGGATGTGCCTTGAATTCTTAGGCCAGATGTACACTAAAGTAGAAGTGGACTGTCGACTGTCCAGATATGAAGACAGGTCAAATAATATTGAATCCCAGGACTCGCACACTGTTGGCACTCACACTGGGGCAAAGGCCAGTCTGAGAGGTATCTTGAAAGATTGTAATAAAACATCTGCGAAAACGGAAGATAAGAAATAGACTTAATAGAAACGTATATTGGTATTGTATAAATGGAAATGCCGTTGCTGTAAAACATTGTTTCCAACCACCCCCCCCCCCCCCCACCCCCCCTTTTTGTTTCTTTGCTCCTTGATTCATGGGGGCCTGGAGTGTGCCCTGACACCCCCCCTTCCCCTTTCACCCACACACACACAAATCTGTGCAAGTCATCTTACTTGCCTGCATTCACTGTTAGCTTCTCTTGCAATGTGTAATTAAAAAATATATACTTTACACATGCCAATTGGCTGTAACACTCCTTCCCCTTCTTCCCCTACACACCCAGTCTTTTGCGGAGAGATTTTACTCAGAATCAAGGGACACGTAGAACACATATATTTACTCTAGGAAAGTGCAGCAATTTGCCTTGCTGATGAAAATCCGTTGGCCAGCTGTTAATAACTGCAAACAATCTGTCTGCTTGTTCTGTCTACACCCATAGCACATTTGGTGAAAAGTTCCTCATAGTGTGGTTCGGTTTACGGCAGGGATCTTGAAACTGGGGAGCCTCAAGTGATATTCAAGTGGGGGGTAATGGAGGGGGGAACAAGACTGTGGCCAAGAGAATCTTTATGCTAATAACAGGGCTTTGTTTCAAGTTCAAAAAAATGAGCAGCAGTAAACCGCTCTGTAATGGGCCGTTATTAACATGTTTTGTCATTAGTCTGTGAGCGCATCCAGGCTTATCTGTTTAGGTATAGTAACTAATAAGCAGGCGCATCCTTAAGGTCAATTAACCTTTTGGCTTGTTTAAGATGATCATACCCTATGTAGTACATAAAAGACATCATATAACAATACAAATCATTAGAGAGTGAGTAAAGAATGCACCATGATCCTTTTGGCCATGAATAACCACACCTTCTGAGATCGGTTAAAATGTTTATTTCCCTAGATTAACAACGTTAAAATCACATAAATTAGTCTCAAAACCATATAATAAAAATATAAAAACAACACAGGCTGTCCAAAACTCCTAAAGAATCTTAGCTTTATCATAGCTACAACTATGCCTTCATTAGCGACAGTACAAATCAATGATAATAGTAATTGAGCAAGGCTAATAACACACATTTGATCAGCAATTTGAATGTTTTCAGTTCATAGACAAAAGACCTATGAATAGAGGAAAAAGCTCACTAACTCCAGATTAGCATTAGCATGTTGGGCTTCATGCAAAAGGTTTAGTAATACAAATTTAGAAAAACATCTAAACCATGGTTTTATCAAAAACAGCAGTTGGTACCTGGAAAACAAAAGACAAAAACAACAATACACTATTTACACATATTACCTATCCTTAAGGATCAGCAAACAGCATAAGCTTCATTAGGAAAGCATCGGCATCAGGACAGAGGGGAGTTGGGAAAAAGGGGACAGTTCAGAATTGGGACTCTAACCTGATGGTTCCGAGAACTTAATCATCTAAGGCAGGCAACAAAGCGCTACAGGCTCTAAGCATTAAGCGCTAAAGTAAGCACCCGCATCACTGCATGGAGCATAGGAAATAAACTTAAAATAATAAAGTACCAGAATGTCAGTAGACAGGCTGGCAAGTGACAGAGTCAAAGTGGCTGGTTGTCATAGAGTGACATAGGAATAGAGACAAACAGCACTCCAAGAACAGTGTGGTTAAGTTAAAGTTTTTTCAGTGTTGTCATTGGTCACTGGCATCTTGCGATGAAGATTGTCCAATTACAGATTTACTACATATCAGAAAAATATGCTAAACAGGCATCCACACATCAGTGATTGGTTCTTCTCCATTTGCGTGCATCCAGTTGACACAATAAGAATCAATTTGAGGACTTTTTCCGTCCATTATCAGTAGGTTAATTGTTCATCTCATTTCTAATTTGCTTCGAATCAACAGTTACAGTGATGTAGAAACATTCTTGAGCTACGCACCATTTCCTCGAAAGAAGTACATTTTGTTAATACAGGCTCTGAACAAGTTTGAGATTTAGACAAATAATTTGTTATACAGCGGTCATGGTCTTGTTAAACTTGAGGCCTTTTAGTTTGCACAAGTAAACTGCATAATATTTAGCTGCTAGTATGACAGAGTAATGCATTTTCAAGCATATATAAACTATTAATACATTGAGTGAATAACCCCATACACGATGGCCAATCAAGTAGGCACATTATGGGTCACAAGTTATTATTGTTTCCCTTCTATGCTAGTACATATTATTTGTTAAATCAAATACAGGAATACATGTAATAATTACTAATGTTAATTTCAGCGCTCACAATCCCTCCTCTGATGACTGTCATCACACCTATATTACAAATGAATTTATTCTGATGGATACAACTACCTGTGGATTCCTCACCTAATGAATACTCCCATGGCGCCAGCATTCGACGGAAATCTTCTTCCTAGCTTCTGCACGTCGACAAGGACGTCACATTAGCCCACGCGACGCCGTCTGACGTCATACAGGCAATAAGAGGTCCTCGCAGACGTCAGTTCCCTTTTTTCCGTGCATTCGAAACGGTTATCTTCGAGGGAGCTACTGTTACTTTCATAGTTAGTGTATTTTCTGCTGCGTGGATTTTCTCTGCGGTAATAATGTCTCCGAGGAAGTCGGGTTTCAAGCCCTGTCGAGAGTGTGGCGGCAAGATGTCCGTTACTGATCCTCACTCCGACTGTCTATGGTGTTTAAGCTCCGACCACGACGTCGCAACTTGTGATTCATGTCAGCACATGAATCCGAAGGCCCTGAAAGAACGTGAGGCTAAACTATTCATGGCGAAGTCGAAGAGAAAGGAGAAGAAACATCATAAGAAGTCTTCTTCGCCAAGGTCTCATCGGCGTCATCGAGACTCCCGGCGGCGTAGGGATTCACGGCGTCATTCCAGCAAGGAGTCTCGTTCGAGGTCGCCTTCGGCTCTGCGTCGGAAGACTTTGGAGGTCAGTCCCACGGTCACGCCACATCCATCGACGCCGTTGCCCTCTCCGACGTCACCGACTTCGCCTGGTCAGGCGTCTGTGGTTGAGGTGATGCAGCCTCTTGTGATGTCTCCGGCGTCGTGGACGTCGAGGCTGGCGTCGGGGTCGCCTTCGATCCAGGCACCCCAGTATCCAGCTTTTCCCGCCCCTGGAGCCGATAATACCGCATTTCTGAATGCGATGTATACCATCTTTCAACAGATGGCTCCAGGAGGTGCTCGGCTGGTCCTTCGGGGCCCTTGGCCTTTTCATTGGGTGATCCTGCGCCTCTACGGCCGGCACCCTTTATGCCCTTTCTCCCTTTAGGGAATATGGGCTCGGCGCCGGTGTCTGCGCCGGTGGCCGCTCCAGTGGCTCCAGAGGTTTTGGCCCCGGAGGTTTCCATCCCGTCGACGTCAGGATTTCGTCCGGCGGGTCCATCGGAGACTCCAAGATTTCTTCGTCCGGCTCCTTCCTCGGCGCCGAAGCTGCCTGTGGCGCCGGATGCGGCGTCGGATGGTTCTGGAGATCGGCGCCGATCTTCGACTTCGGCGGAGGCCATGTCGACTCCGCGTATCGAGGAAAGACTACATTCGAGGAGGCGTGCTCTCCGTCTTTTGGAAGAGCAGGAATACCAATGAGTCTTGGAGGAAGAAGAGATTGAGGACTCTGGTGATGGACTGCATGGTCTGGATACAGCCAGTGGGCTGGATACTTCCCCTGAGTGGGACCTTTCATCTCTACGGGAATATACAGAGGAGGCTGCTACCTTTCACGCTGTGGTGAGGAAGGCGGCTAACTTTCTGGACCTGCCTTTGCCGGTGGCAGAGGCGAAGCAGAATTTACTGACTGAGGTACTGCATCCGGCCTCTGCTGCAGCGGAGCCTCTCTTGCCATTTAATGAGGCTTTGCTTGATCTGGTGTTAGAGGTGTGGAAGAAGCCAGTATCTTCCTCGGCTGTTCATAGGGCTGTGGCCAGGAGATATCGAGCTGCACCATCTGACCCTGGCTTTCTGTCTAGACACCCTACGCCGGAGAGCTTGGTGGTGCAAGCCTCCTGTTCCTCTAGGTCAGCGCCTGGATCTTTCCCGACGGTACCAGGAGACAGAGACTCTAAAAAGCTGGATGCACAATCCAAGAAGATATTTTCCTCTTGTAGTTTGGCGTTGAAGGCCACCAACACGACTTGTATTCTGGGGAGATACATCCATGCTCTCATGGACGATATTTCATCTTCATTTACGGAGCTTCCCCAGGGACTCTTGAATGTTGTCTCGGATGCCCAGGCTGCTGCAACCCAGATTATCCAGTCTGGGCTGGACACGACCGACTCGGTGGCTAGGGCAATGGGCACGGCTGTGGTGGCAAGGAGGCAGGCCTGGCTCCGTAACTCAGGGTTTTCTGCGGACGTGCAGTCGACCCTGTTGGACCTCCCGTTTGATGGGGACAAACTGTTTGGAGCCAAAGCAGATTCGGCCTTGGAGAGATTTAAAGAAAGCAGGGCCACAGCCAAATCATTAGGGCTGCAAGCCCCTTCTTCTGCCTCCTCCAGATTTTTCAGGAGGGTTCGTGGATTTGGGCGTGGCTCTTCCTCCTCTTCCTTTCGGGGGAGATTCCAGCAACCCACCTCTTCCCTCCCCTATAGATCATTTAGAGGGAGTGGTAGGGCCCGCACCAGAGGAGCCTCTCAGCAGCACTCTGCCTCTTCCTCGTCCGCTGGAGGGGTGCAGCAGGGAAAGCAACCTTAGGCTTCCACCATTTCCCACTCACTCCTCTCCTGTAGGGGGGAGGTTACGGCATTTTCTCCACAAGTGGGAGACTATTACATCGGACACTTGGGTTATCAGTATTGTGGGAAAAGGCTACACCCTTCCCTTTCGGGAGTTTCCGCCCCCCATCCCGCCCCGCCCATCTTATTGTTCAGAAGAACACCTCCTGTTGTTAGAACAGGAGGTTCAAGTCCTCCTTTCAAACGGCGCGGTGGAGTTAGTCCCAGAGCAGGAAAAGGGTTGAGGTTGTTACTCAAGGTACTTCCTGATTCCCAAGAAGGATGGTCGGTTGAGACCAATCCTGGATCTGAGGATCTTGAATTGGTTCCTCAAACAGGAAAAGTTCAAGATGCTGACCCTAGCTCAGGTGCTTTTGGCGTTGAACAAAGAAGATTGGATGGTGTCTGTCGACTTGCAGGATGCTTATTTTCATATCCCGATACTCAAGTCGCACAGGAAGTATCTCCGGTTTGTGGTAGGGTCGCAGCACTATCAGTTTGCGGTCCTCCCGTTTGGTCTTACTTCAGCACCTCGAGTCTTCACGAAGGTGATGTCAGTGGTTGCGGCAGAGCTCAGAAGGAAGGGGATAGCAGTATTCCCTTACTTGGACGACTGGTTGATCAAAGACAAGTCTCCGGAGCTTGTGTCGCATCATCTGCAGTCAACAACCCAGTTGTTGTTCGACCTGGGCTTTTCGGTGAACGTGCCCAAATCTCACCTGGAGCCCTCTCAGCGCCTCCTGTTCATAGGGGCAGTACTGGATACAACATTGAATCGAGCCTTTCCTCCGCCTCAGCGGATTCAAGATATTCAGGAGTTGGTTCCAATGTTTCGAAATGGAGCGGTAGTTCCAGTCCTCAAGGTCCTTCGTCTGCTCGGTCTGTTTGCCTCCTGCATACTGTTGGTCACGCATGCTCGCTGGCATATGAGGGCTCTTCAGTGGTGCCTCCGAAGGCAATGGTCTCAACACAAAGGAGATCTAGAAGGTGCTGTCAAGATCTCCGGAGATGCTGCTGTGGACTTGAAGTGGTGGATTGCGGGCAACAATCTTTCACAAGGAAAGCCGTTCGCGCAGTCACCACCAGTGACCACGGTCATAACGGATGCTTCCACTCTAGGGTGGGGAGCTCATCTGGGGGATCTGGAGATCAAAAGGCTTTGGTCTCCAGAGGAACAGATTTTTCATATCAATCTGTTGGAGTTGCGGGCTGTACGTCTGGCTCTCAAGGCCTTCCTCCCTTCCCTTCGTGGTCAGTCGGTACAGGTCCTGACGGACAATACTACCGCGATGTGGTACATAAACAAACAGGGAGGAGTAGGGTCGTACCTTCTCTGCAGAGAAGCTCTTGTACTATGGTCCTGGGCACAGGACCATCAGATTTGCTTGGTAGCAAATCATCTGGCCGGGGTCTTGAATGTACGTGCGGACAGTCTCAGTCGCCATTTCTCGGCCGACCACGAGTGGCGTCTCCATCCAGATCAAGTCCGTTTAATCTTCCAGATGTGGGGGTTTCCTCGGATAGATTTGTTTGCCACTCTGGAGAACGCGCATTGTCAGTTATTCTGCAGCCTCCAGTATCCGATGCAGGGAGCGTTGGGGGACGCGTTTCAGATAACCTGGTGCGGCCAGTTCCTTTACGCGTTTCCCCCCCATACCCTTGATACCTCGGGTGTTGAGGAAGATTAGCCTAGACCGGGCCCAAGTCATCTTAATAGCTCCGGATTGGCAAAGGAGGGTGTGGTACTCCGACCTTCTCCAACTCTCACTGTGCCCTCCGCTCCGTCTCCCTCTCAGGGCAGACCTCCTCTCGCAGGGGCAGGTTTTACACTCCAACCTCCAGAGTCTGCACCTACATGCCTGGAGATTGAGCGGGGCAACCTGAGTTCCTTCTCTCTCCCGCCTGATGTAGTGGATTTTATATTAGTGGCCAGGCGACACTCCACTAAATCTATCTACGCTAATAGGTGGTCTAAATTTGTTATGTGGTGTGGAGAGAGACTGATTGATCCCTTACGTGCTCAACTGTCAGATGTTTTGTCTTTTGCTCTGTCTCTAGCGCAGAAAGGTTGTGCAGTGGCTACCATTAAAGGTTATTTGTCTGCCTTGTCAGCCTTCATTTGTCTTCCAGACCAACCATCGTTATTTAAATCCCCTATTGTTCTCAGATTCTTGAAAGGTCTTCTAAATAAATATCCTCCAAAACCATTTGTTATGCCTCAATGGGATTTGTCCTTGGTCCTGACTTTCCTTATGGGGTCCCCTTTTGAACCTATGCATTCTTGCCCCTTAAGGTATTTAGTTATTAAGACAGTCTTCTTGGTGGCTATAACATCTGCAAGGAGAGTGAGTGAGTTGCAGGCCTTATCGGTAAAACCCCCTTATACAAACTTTTATGGGGATAAGGTGGTGTTGAGGACCAAGGCTGCTTTCCTCCCGAAGGTTGTTTCACCCTTCTATGTGGCCCAGACAATTACTTTGTCCACGTTCTATCCTCCGCCTCATCCTTCAAAGGAGGAAGAGAGACTACATCGCTTGGACCAAAAGAGGGCGTTAAGCTTCTACATTGATAGAACGAAGGACTTCAGGCTGGAGGATCAGCTGTTCATCGGATACATGGGCAAGAGGAGAGGAAAGGCAGTCCACAAGAGAACACTCTCCAGGTGGGTTGTTCTTTGCATTAAAATCTGTTACTCTTTAGCAAAGAAGGATCCTCCTGATGGCATTAGAGCTCATTCCACCAGAGCTAAGTCGGCCACTTCGGCCTTGGCCAGAGGTGTTCCTGTGGTCGACATCTGCAAGGCCGCAACTTGGTCGTCCCTTCACACTTTTGCAAAGCATTACTGTTTGGACTCTGAGGTCAGAAGGGACGGCCATTTTGCACGGTCAGTGCTGCAGGATTTCTTGGTTTGACCATTTAGGCACCCACCACCGGGCGTGGTACTGCTTTGGGACTCTATTTATTAGGTGAGGAATCCACAGGTAGTTGTATCCATCAGAACAACGAGTTACTTACCTTCGCTAACGACTTTTCTGGTGGATACATTAGCTACCTGTGGATTCCTCACGGTCCCACCCGCCTCCCCGTTGCCTTTTTGGTCTTACCAAGTAATCCTTGAGTGCGCTCCTATTGGTCTTCAAGACTGCAATAGATTTTGTATATATGGATATTTGTGTGTGTATATATATATATATATATATATATATATATCTTTGTGTATATACATAATTAGTATATATTTGTTTGTTTAAAAAAAAAAAAAAAGAGTTATATTAAATCTATAGCCATTTTATTGCAATGTTGTGTGATTTACAATGTTATGGGATGTTGCCTTGCTCTTTCATTGCATTGGGTTATTGTTCTCATGCACGTAAAAAATGTTGGTACTGACGTCGGCACGTCGGCGAGGACCTCTTATTGCCTGTATGACGTCAGACGGCGTCGCGTGGGCTAATGTGACGTCCTCGTCGACGTGCAGAAGCTAGGAAGAAGATTTCTGTTGAATGCTGGCGCAATGGGAGTATTCATTAGGTGAGGAATCCACAGGTAGCTAATGTATCCACCAGAAAAGTCATTACCAAAGGTAAGTAACTCGTTCTTTTGTTACACAGTTTTCTAAAATTGTCTCAATCACATTTTTATTTATTTTTTTCTTGAATTTTCCCTAAATAATTTTTCCATTCTAATGTCCACCACCCTCTGATTCTTTTTCAGCCTTTTCATTTCAATCACATTATACAATTCACATATTCCCCATATTCCAATAAGACAAATCACAATAATCAAGTCCCTTGTATTATTTTTAAACATCCCTTTTCCCAGGTTGCCAAGCCAATTCCGCACAAAAGCTAATCCTTTGCCAGCCTTTCCCTATAAAGTAGTTTGTTAGTTCTTTCATATCAGTTTTACCTCTGGGTAAATTGTTAATAAAGCCTCTAATTGCTTTGCTGTTGTCCGGTATAAATGAACAACAATGTTGTGGACTAAGCAATTTACAAACTCCACCCTCCTTTGCTAAAAGGATGTCTAACGCAAGGCGGTTCTGAAGAGTCATAGCTCTTACCGCATCCAAGTCAGTGTCCATGAGAACAATGGCTCCTGAAAAATCTGTCAGCATGTTATCCACAACAGTAGACAACTGTTGAATGTTAATAGAATTCAGAGCAACTCACACTGAAGGAATTATTGCTCCGAATATGTCTCCAATAATGCCAGAAACTGATTCCCGCTTTTGTCTCTTGTGTTGTAATACAGTCATTTTAGGAAATTTACTTAAGTCTTCAAGTTGCTTCATTTTTGGGAAGACAATTCCCAAATAACATGTGCCATACCATCCTCTAGGAAGACGGTAAAATGCATTTGTCCCACAGATGTAATGGATTCCAGGCACTGCTGGATCCTAACAATTTAACATAAGCACCCATTTATTCTGAAACAAAAACACGTCTGTTTCCACTCGTTCCCACAAATATACTATCTACAGTTGACTGCGGCCTATATATACAAAGCTTACCTTCATGGAGTGCGTCTAAAGCTAATCTCACTTGCTTAGTGATGTCAGTAAATGCATAGTCATTCCCAGGTTTCCACAGAACTATTCCCTTATCCATTTTTTCCTTTAATACTCGTCTCCTATCTTCTGTGTGATCTAAAAAAAAAACAACTTTTCTCTACTGGTGTAAGTAAGCATGTCATATTATTCCGGTGTGCGTATGCTGTCCCCACCGTTAATGTAGGCTCAAAGAATCCTCCCACTATTGCTGTTGTTTTCCTTAGCTACCTTGCTCAGTTAATTATAGGAGCAAAAGAAAACTGTCATATTTTGAATAAAAATATTGGATATATTCCTGGTTACAAAACCTTGTTAATAGAAGACTACAACGTAAGCCATAGATTAAAGGCAGACTATGATAGTTTCCTCCCTCCTCAACAGAGGCTGGAATGTGTGAACGTACATAACATTTTTGCTTCCATCGTGTCAACGTACTCATGCAATAAACGATACAAAACATTCGAAGAAAGTTCTCCCTGTGTGTCGTCTACGTGCAGATATTTTTCACCTAAACTAAACCTATCTAGTTCTGAAAGCGTGGTAGTTGTCTCTATAGCTGTGGTTTGCCTCATTCTGATCGAGAACGGACACATATACAAGCAATATCAGGCATGTTATCACACAAACAATCGCCAAACCAATACCCATGTTTTTGCAGAACCCATTCTTTCTACTCTGCTGGTTAATGTTGTTGATGATCTGTATAGGATCAGAAAGTAAAAGCAGTAACATTTATAGCAATGTAGCAAAAATCAAAACAATCTTCAGTCTTCAGCAATTATTTACAGCTTACTTTCAGGATCCTTTGTCAAAAATCAGTAAAGTTGTCAATCAATTTTAGCAGCTTGTCAAAATCAGGTTATCAACGTTTTTTTTCCGGTAAAAGTTTCAACAATTTCTTTCTTTGCACTTTCTTAATTTGCAGTTTCTCACCAGTTCAGTTCATCAGTTCTCTTCACATGCCAAAGTATTGTCCGGGAATGTCTCGATCTAAACAAAAACTCAAAAATTCTTCTCGCCATTTGTTGGTAGTTACATATGCCCAATTAGGACCTGAGTATCTTCGGTTTACAGTTCTCCTTTTCAAATTTCCTTTGTCACTTAATTCACCATCACTCAGATCTTTTTTTCTGGTGGTGTCAGCTTCTTCCTGAATTGGTGGTACCGAGATTATCTTCTTTGACTTTGACCTTGTTTCTGGCCATTTGTCACCTTTCAACTACTTTACTGTCATGCTCTTTTCAGTATTGGACATGAGTTACTTCTTTTGATGTTCCCGCAACCGGTTCAGGAGGAGTCAAATCTCATTGGCTTTGATCTTTCAACTCCTTCCCCGCTGGTGTCGGTCGTTTTTTCGGTCAGTCTTTGAAGACTCTCTGCTTCTGAGAAAGCCCTCCTCTGATCAGGATTTCCTATTCTTCCAGTTGAAGTTAGTTCATTTTCATTCTCCTGTATCTCTTCCACTTCGTCTCTTACAGGAGTGGGCAAATCGGCTGAAGGGTGCTCCGGCACCGTTTCTAGTTTGGTTCCTCTTTTCTTCAAGCTTGGATTTTGTCTAGACGTTGTTGGTACTCTCAACAACTCTTCTTTCTCTGTAGGATTTGGTACTTTTCCAAGTGTGGCTGGCGTGGATCAAGTTTGGAAGTCCAGCACACTGCACAGCTCTGGTAGTGATTAATACCAACTAGTAAGGACCTTTCCACCAAGGCTCCAAACACAATATTCTCACGTGTTTTCGGATCACAACCCAGTCAACTGCTCCCAGGTTGTATCCTTGGTCTTGAGACGGTTACAATGTGGTAGCCTCCACCTGATGAGAGAGCGAACCACACCAGCTAGACCTTTGCAGTAGTCCAATACCATATCATCTATAATTTTCACAAGAGCATTTGCAGGAACAGCTGGCAATCTCATGGCTCTTCCCATGAGGATCTCGTGAGACGACAAACCTGTTTTCTTGTCAGGTATACTTCTCATTGACATCAGAATTAGTGGTAATGCATCAGGCCATTTCAGATTTGTGGTTGCACACATTTTCGCCATTCTCTATTTTAAGGTAACATTCATCTGTTCTACAAGTCCTAAGGCTTCGGGACGGTAACTACAATGCAGTGTCTGTTTAAAGCTGAACATTGCAACCTGACCACTTCATTGTTGAAGTGGCTTTCCCTATCTGATTCTAAAGAGACCGAACACCGCAACGTGGAATTAGTTCTCTAAACATTAACTTTACTACCTTGAGACTGTCATTTCTTTGTTTGGGATAAGCCTCAATCCAGTGACTACAAATGCACACAATCTCCAACACATACTTCATACCTCCACACAGGCATCTCAATGAAATCCATTTGCATTCTGCTAAATTTTCCTCCAGCCTTGCCAATATGTCCCATATTAACCACTGTTCCTCTTCCCACGTTCGTCTGCTGGCAGATGACTCACCTGTGGCAAATTGCTTCAGATTAAACCATAACTGCTTCAAAGTTCTGACCATCCCATCCCTTCCAACATGAGTCTGACCATGATAGCATCTAGCCGTTTGAGTCAACAGGCTGTTAGGCAGCACCACTTTCCCTTCACTAGACACCCAAACATCATCTCTTTGCATGCATTTCAGTTTTTGCCAGTCTCTACGCTCTTACTTTGGGACACTATCCTGTAAGGTTTTCAACTCTTCCAAAGTGTCTGTAATGTGCATTGCATAATTTGCATAGATTTCAACATTCCCAGCTAACAACTCCCACTTATCCTTGAATGATATACCGTTCAAGGCGCAGAACCTTGCAACTTGATCCGCATATTCATTTCCCAATGACACATAATCCTGTGATCTCTGATGTGCACTGCATTTCATCACAGCACCTTTTATGGGAAACTGAATCGCTTGTAACAGTTCATGTATTCTTTCACCATTTCTTACTTGTGAGCCAGATGAGGTCAGGAACCCCTCTCTGTGCCCACAACTGGCCACAATTGTGCACAATGCTGAATCCATATTCGCTATCTGTATAAATGGTAACTCTCAGATGGGTTGAAATATGGTATGCTCTAGTAAGAGCCATCAATTCTGCCACTTGTGCAGAAAATATTCCTTGAAGCCTAGTATGTCAGTGATAGTACATACTGCTTATCATGCTCTCGGTGTGCCTATATTATCCCTCAGGCAGGAACCATCAACTAAGACAATTTGGTGATTTTCTTCCAAACAAGTATCTCTAATATTGGCTCTCAGTTTTGTGCACAATTCAGTTATTTCTAGACAATCATGCTCAATGCCATTCATTTTATCAATATTAATATTCTTATTTGGAAGCAAAGTTGCTGGATTAAGCACTGCACATCTCATTAATAGTTACATTAGGTGATCCCAGGATTGCGGTCTCATACCGAGTAATTCTAGCACTGGTCAAGTACTGTGTCTTGGACCTAGTGAGCATGACTTCGATAGAATGGGGAACCATGATAGTGAGGTGATGACCCACCGCCGTGCTCTTGCTGTAAGCGAGGCTCTGTTCAACTGCTGCAATGGATCGTAAACAGCCTGGTAAAGCTGCTGCAACCAGGTCCAGAGTGGCTGAAAAATATGCCACTGGGCGATTCACACCGCCATGAGTTTGAGTCAAAACAAAGAACATGCAATCGCGCTCATGACAAAACAGAAAATGTTTTGTGTAATGAGGCATACCCAAAGCTCGAGCTTGGCACAAACTCTTTCAAATCGGTAAATGCTTTCATGATCTAGCACTAAAGGATCGCAAATATCCTTGTGAGTCAGTTTCTGCAAAGGCTTTGAAATGACTGAAAAATGTGGGATCTATTGGCGACAGTAGCTCACCATTCCCAAAAACATCCTCCCATCCTTCTGGGTAGTTGGGACTGGCATCTGCAATATGACTGCAAGCCTCTCATGATAGTTTCCTGATTCCTTTCTCAATCAAATGACTCAAATATTTTACTTCTTTCTGACAATACTGCAATTTTACCTCCAAATAGTTCAGCTACACAAATGTATCGTATTTACACCCTTCTCTCGTCTTGGACGCTATCAGTAGATCATCAATACAGGGAGTGCAGAATTATTAGGCAAATGAGTATTTTGACCACATCATCCTCTTTATGCATGTTGTCTGACTCCAAGCTGTATAGGCTCGAAAGCCTACTACCAATTAAGCATATTAGGTGATGTGCATCTCTGTAATGAGAAGGGGTGTGGTCTAATGACATCAACACCCTATATCAGGTGTGCATAATTATTAGGCAACTTCCTTTCCTTTGGCAAAATGGGTCAAAAGAAGGACTTGACAGGTTCAGAAAAGTCAAAAATAGTGAGATATCTTGCAGAGGGATGCAGCACTCTTAAAATTGCAAAGCTTCTGAAGCGTGATCATCGAACAATCAAGCTTTTCATTCAAAATAGTCAAAAGGGTCGCAAGAAGCGTGTGGAAAAACCAAGGCGCAAAATAACTGCCCATGAACTGAGAAAAGTCAAGCGTGCAGCTGCCACGATGCCACTTGCCACCAGTTTGGCCATATTTCAGAGCTGCAACATCACTGGAGTGCCCAAAAGCACAAGGTGTGCAATACTCAGAGACATGGCCAAGGTAAGAAAGGCTGAAAGACGACCACCACTGAACAAGACACACAAGCTGAAACGTCAAGACTGGGCCAAGAAATATCTCAAGACTGATTTTTCTAAGGTTTTATGGACTGATGAAATGAGAGTGAGTCTTGATGGGCCAGATGGATGGGCCCGTGGCTGGATTGGTAAAGGGCAGAGAGCTCCAGTCCGACTCAGACGCCAGCAAGGTGGAGGTGGAGTACTGGTTTGGGCTGGTATCATCAAAGATGAGCTTGTGGGGCCTTTTCGGGTTGAGGATGGAGTCAAGCTCAACTCCCAGTCCTACTGCCAGTTCCTGGAAGACACCTTCTTCAAGCAGTGGTACAGGAAGAAGTCTGCATCCTTCAAGAAAAACATGATTTTCATGCAGGACAATGCTCCATCACACGCGTCCAAGTACTCCACAGCGTGGCTGGCAAGAAAGTATATAAAAGAAGGAAATCTAATGACATGGCCTCCTTGTTCACCTGATCTGAACCCCATTGAGAACCTGTGGTCCATCATTAAATGTGAGATTTACAAGGAGGGAAAACAGTACACCTCTCTGAACAGTGTCTGGGAGGCTGTGGTTGCTGCTGCACGCAATGTTGATGGTGAACAGATCAAAACACTGACCGAATCCATGGATGGCAGGCTTTTGAGTGTCCTTGCAAAGAAAGGTGGCTATATTGGTCACTGATTTGTTTTTGTTTTGTTTTTGAATGTCAGAAATGTATATTTGTGAATGTTGAGATGTTATATTGGTTTCACTGGTAATAATAAATAATTGAAATGGGTATATATTACTGTGCATAATTATTAGGCAACTTAACAAAAAAAAATAGTCACCTGCACACACAGATATCCCCCTAACATAGCTAAAACTAAAAACAAACTAAAAACTACTTCCAAAAATATTCAGCTTTGATATTAATGAGTTTTTTGGGTTCATTGAGAACATGGTTGTTGTTCAATAATAAAATTAATCCTCAAAAATACAACTTGCCTAATAATTCTGCACTCCCTGTATACTGTACCACTGTTGACTGGTAAGGCATCACTAATGATTCTAAATTCTTTTTCAAGATCTGGTTGAAAATGTTTGGTGACTCTGAGAAACCTTGTGAAATCCTACACCAACAGTAGACCTTGTTTAAGAATTTGTAACAAAAGAGATACCTGCTGTCCTCATGAAGGGGCACAAAAAAGAACGCCTGACACAGGTCCACTCCAGTGAACCATTCAGCATTGCATGGGATCTGAAACATAATCACAGCTGGCACTACTGGGCACCATTTAACCACAATGTCATTTATTTTTCTCAAATCCTGAACAATTCGAATTTTCCCACAGGGCTTGCGCAGTCCCATTATTGGTGAATTGAACGGGCTTCTCAACACTTCTTTTAAAAGTCATTGGTCGAATTCTGCTATTATCGGTTTCACACTCTCACTTTTATCTTTTGGCATGTGGTATTGTGGGGTTTGAGGGAAAACTGTATTAGGCTTAACTGCGACTCTAACTGGCTAAACCCCTTTTATTAAACCAATGTCTTTTCCTGAAAGATCCCATACCTTTGACACAACAGATTTCTGTAAATCTGAAGGAAGATATTTCACAGCAAAACTGGAAAGAAACTGATTATAGGAAATTCCTCGTTCACCGTGTCATTGTCAACATTAAGTATCTGGTCCTTCTCATCATCACGGTTTGTCTGAATTTCAATACCATGATTTGAACAAGAAATCAAACATTTTATTTCGCACAATAAATCCCTTCCCAGTAAGAACACAGTACTTGAATCACAGACTACGAATTTGTGCAAACCTTTAAAATTGCCAATTTTAACCCGGACTGGTTCTGTAATTGGGTTAGTCAAATATTGGTTTGCAACTCCTATAATCTGGACTGTCTTCCCTGTAAAGGGCAGGTCTGCAGTTCTCACTGTAGAGCATGTGGCTCCATTGTCGATCCAAAATGAGAGTTTGTGGCCGTTCACCTTTTCTTTAACATAGGGATCTTTTGATCTACTTCTAACGAAGCAGCCAACACACATTCTTTCACATCCAAACTCTCATTCACCCATTCATCGTTTATTCCATTCTCATTGTGTAGATGGTATTGGTGTACAGTATTATAACTCTAGTTTAATCTTTGACCTGTGACCGTCTGGGGAAGCATCACCTGCTGCTAGTCCATGGGGTTTGAGGTATTTGAATTTGTTGTCTAGGCACCATTTGCACATGGGGTTGCATCTGCTGTATTTGGGGCACTTGTACCTGCAATGGCTGTATTTGTTGCATGGGCTGCAATGGCTGGATACCTTGCATCGGATTCACATTTTTCTGAAAATTTGGACTTGGACCACTCATTCTTGGCCCTCGAGCTTTCTGGAAAGAATTGACATCATTCACTTGCTGAACAACACCTCCCTAATTTACCATTGGGCACTCCCTTTGCCAGTGCCTGAGACCTCCGCAAGCGTGACATGGCAGCATCCTTTTCACCCCTTGTGCTTCACCTTGCACCACCACTGTATTCAAATCAGGACCACAGTTTACACTTTCCATTCCACCACGGGCATGTTTCCCTGTTGCTGCTGCTGCTAAAATGGAAAACTTCCCTGAATCCCTGTCTGTGCAGCCTTTATCTGTATCACCATCACCTTCTCTTTCAAACTTTTCTGTTTCAATTCATTTTCATCACTATGTATTTCACGTACTGCAACACTTGACTTAATCGGCTTTGCTTGCCAGCAAATCAAATGGCTCTTAATCATCTGACAAATTTCTGGTCTCAGTCCTTCAATAAATCTGAACACAAAATAAATCATGTCTTTCGGCCCAATTGTTTCTGTAACCCTGTAATGCTTAAACGCCTGCAACAATCTCTTAGTATGCATGATTTGACTCTTTAGTTTCCTGAGCTGTTCCAACTATGCCCTGCCAATCAATGTTCTTGGGCGAAATTCTCGTTTTAAAAAATTTATTCACTTTATAGTAATATTTCATTACTTCAGGAGACGGTGCACCTATTGCTGGATCTCTCGGCTGCTCCCTTGTTGGCCAATATACGCTCCTTTTTAATTCAATCCATAAATCTGCTGGGACAACTATCTCTAAGAGTATTCAAATCCTCCCACAGGCATTTTGCAAGTTTCACAAACCTGTCTGCTGATACCATTCTACAGGTTTCTCCCTCAGCCTGGGTAATCATTCGTGAATGACAAAATGTCACTTCTGCTCCAGGGGACATGTACAAAATTCCCTCCCGGAATGAATCTCATTGGTAACATTTTCACCGGATCCCCAACCTACTGCATGTTTGCAGGGGGAATGTCTGAAGCCTTCTTCCCTTTCTCCCGTTTCTTTACCCATCTGCCTTCCCATTTGTCTAATGCTCTCCATGTCTGAATGCTTTGAAGTAATTCTTTATGATGCGTTTTCGTTACAGCAGTCTTCATGTGTTCAAAATCTTTTGCATTAAATTCTAACCTGTAATTCCTCTTCAAATATTTAGTTTTCTCAGTGTCTGTCGAATTTCTCTGCTAGGACTGCTAACCTTTGATGTACCTCACCTGCTTCTTTTGTAATCTTCGGACACAAGTATCGCAATTCTGCTTCTGTATAGGACTCAAGGCGATTTATACTCATGGTCCCTTCAACAAGTTCACCTGCTTCCATTGAAAGCCTAGTATAGTTCAAGTATTCTTCTCCCTTAGGAGAATTTTGTGGACTGTTCAGCTTATCTAACCATTCAGTTAATTGCTGAACTGTCAAACCTTGTAGTGAAATGTTACTAGGCTGAGTGCCTGATAACTGTTATACAGTCAGGTTTGGAAATTGAGGTGTAATTAACTTCAAGTTGGGACCAATATGTTTCAGTATTTGGAGGAGCTCTGAAAGGACTCAAATCTAACAATGACCCTATTCCATCAAAATTTGTCCCACCGGAGAGACTATTCTGGCATTATCATTGAATCCTCCTCCCATTCGACTCCGATTCAGGATTTCTTGACCATTTGTAGCATTGTTTCCCTGAGCAAACAGAAGTGACAGGTACAGACACAGCGTCTGGACTTAGTCTCGCACTTGCATTCTGTGGGTGCATTTCTCCAGTATTCTGACTCATCAATACAGACATCTGTTTTTATCCCTGTTATAGGAGTATATTTCTGAATCACTTGTGGCTGCATTTGAGGCAGCAAGAGCGGAGTTGGCTCTGGCTAAACCAGCATTTGTTTCCGATAAACCTGTCCGGTCTGCATTGTTAGGTTTGTTACTGCATCTACAATAGGAACATCTGGGTAAATCCTAGGAATGTTCAGCTGTGGTATCTGATTTTGTACTGCAGACGGCAGGTTAAGACTGCTCTGCATTGGTACCTAGTAAGGACTAGTCTGTACTGAGCTCTGTGTCATGTTAGGATTAACCTATTCAGAACTCTCAATCATGTTAAGATTACTCTGTATTGAACTCTGACATGTTATCCGGTGTTGGTGAAGAGGGATTTACATTAGTGCTTTACAATAGTGCATGGACTATTTTCTTGTGCCACATATGGTGGTGGACCATTTCTCAACTGTAAAATAAACTCATCATCATCTGACTCTTCATCAGGAGTCAAAGACTTCCTAGTCTCCTTTGATTTCTGCTCTCCATCCTCAGATGGGCTCCTGTTTGAATCTTGCTTTTTTCTCACTGTCCTGCAACATTACAGGAGCCATTCTAATTCCCTGTAGGTTATCTAATCTCCAGTGTCTCTGCCCATTATCCCACATAGCTTCGGCTAATGTTTTCTCTGCTCTTCTCATTTTCCTTTCAAATTTCAACATTTCTTGTTGTCTGGCTACAAGCTCCCAGATCACTAATACTTCAAACTGAGCTGGTCTTGGCAGAGGTTTTAAACCATACTTTACTTGTCTCAAATTCTCTAAAATTCGCAAATTAAAGGTTCCATTTTCAAGACACAAAAATCCTTTTTTGTGATTTTGCACCAATATTTTAACCAAAGTTATACCCGGTACCTTTCTCCTCAATTACGATATATGCTGGAGTGCCTTCTGGCGGACAAAATTCTCCTACCCTAGTTGGAATGTACTTATCTCCCCTAAGTTGCACTTTTTAGAGCTTTGCAAAACTACATGCAAATTTATTATACAAAATTTGTATTTCAGGAAATGACTTTTAATCCCACAATCCTCTTTGTCTACCTTCTCAACCAATTATGCTTCACAGTTTGTCAACCAATCTGTGCGCGACCCTTCTCACTTACCAACCTATCCCAGCATGTCTTTAGTGATGTCACACTACCACCCAGCAGCTGACAAAGTCTTGCGGCTTGTCCTCTTAAACTCAGATTCACACCAAACTAATGCAAAATTATTGTGAGCACTTCACCAAAACCAATAAAACAAATTTGTCAGTTTACTATAGGTAGGGGAATCGCAATCGATTCGAGAACCTTACGTATTTTTCACTGAATGCTTTCGCTCTAGCAGCTATTCTTTCATTCTCAGTTCCACAGGTTTGCAAGCAAAATTTGACCTGCACATTTTACTCTTAATCTGATCAATGGGCCTGTCCTGGTACACATAGAACTTGCCAAATCTCAGTCGAAAAGACCCTTCATTCAATTTATCACACAACCTTGACTTGCCAACTGTGCCCGATTGGCCTTCTAAACTGGCAGATTACTGCAGAAACCAAGTCTCTCATGCACTTTTCAATATACTCTGTAGTCTTATACCACATAGGGCCTGTATACCAACAACCAGGTGGCAATTTTTGGAGAACAAAGTGCCACACATGTAAAGTTCACCGACTTCCCTACTCACACTTCCGAACACGCACACTCCTTCTACACTATCATTTGGAGCACGCAAACTCTCTAAACCCTCACAAACAATTCAATTCACCTGCAATTTGCAAAAGCTGTGCAAGCGCATAATCTCCTCCATTCTCCCTCTCAATAGAACGCTGAGAATACTCCCAACAAACATGGGCAAACTCCAAGCACATGGTTAAGTCACCTTGGGCGTTTAGGGACACTACTCTATTTTGCATCATTGAATTTAAAAAAATCTCTAATCAAAATCAGCTACATTGGATATGCTCTTAAAGAGACATAACCATCAAACTCTGGTACCAAAACCTGTGAGCGCGCCCAGGCTTATCTGTTTAGTTATAGTAACTAATAAGCAGACGCGTCCTTAAGGTAAATGAACCTTTTGACTAGTTTAAGATGATCATACCCTATGTACCACATAAAAAAAATCAATTAAACAATACAATCATTAGAGAGTCGGTAAAGAATGCACCATGACCCATTTGGCCACGAATAACCACACCTTCTGATATCAGTTAAAATATTTCTTTCCCTATATTAACAATAATAAAATCACATACATTAGTCTCAAAACCATATGATAAAAATATAAAAACAACTCAGGCTGTCCGAAACGCCTAAAAAAAACTATGCCTTCAATAGCGACACTACAAATCAATAATAATGGTAATTTAACAACGGTAATAACATACATTTGATCAGCAATTTGAATGTTGCCAGTTCATAGTCAAGACATATGAATAGAGGAAACACCTCATTAACTCCAGATTAGCATTAGCATGTCGGGCTTCATGCAAAAGGTTTAGTAACACAAATTTAGAGCCATAGTTTAGATGTTTTTCTATCAAAAACTGCAGTTGGTACCTAGGAAAACAAAAGACAAAGACAACAATACACAATTTACACATATTAACTGTCCTTAAGGATCAGCAAACAGCATAATCTTCATCAGGAGGACATCAGCATCTGGACAGAGGGCATTTGGGGAAAAGGGGACGGTTCAGAATTGGGACTCGAAGTTCTCCGAACCATCAGGTTAATTATCTAAGGCAGGCAGCAAAGCTCTACAGGCTTTAAACATTGAGCCCTAAAGTAAGCACCAGCATCAACGCATGGAGCATAGGAAATAAACTTAAAAGAACATCACTAGACAGGCTGGCAAGTGCCAAAGTGGCTGGTTATCACTGTTCCTGTGTCACTCTATGACAAACAGTACTTCACAGTGTGGTTAAGTTAAAGTCGTTCCAATGCTGTCATTGGTCAGTGGCATCTTGCGATGAAGATTGCCCAATTACAGATTTACTAGATATCAGAAAAATATGCTAGACAGTCATCCGCACATTCAATGATTGGTTCTTCTCCATTTGCGTATATCCAGTTGATACAATAAGAATCAATTTGAGGAAGTCTTCCGTCCATTATCAGTAGGTTCATTGTTCATCGGAATGTTTGTTCATCTAATTTCTAATACGCTTCGAATCAACAGTTACAGTGATGTCGAAACATTTTCGAGTTACACTCCATTTCCTTGAAAGAAATACATTTTATTAATACAAGCTCTGAACAAGTTTGAGATTTAGACAAAGAATTTGTTATAGATCGGACATGAGATTGTTCTAGTAACGTTACAACTTAGTGTTTTGGCAGACGTTCAATTTAGTCATGGCCTTGTTGAACTTGAGGCCTTTTAGTTAGCACAAGTAAAGTTCTTAATATTTAGCTGCAAGTATGACAGAGTAATGCATTTTCTGATGGATACAACTACCTGTGGATTCCTCACCTTAAGAATTCTCCTATGCGCCAGCTTCCGACACAAAATCTTCTTCCCAGCTCTCCACGTCGACGAGGACGTCACAATTGCACGGCTCCACACGACGCCATCTGACGTCACCATGCCAATAAGAGGTCCTCGCCGGCGTGCTGACGTAAGTTCCCTTTTTTCCGTGCCTTCGACGCTAAGTTTTCTCCTAGCTCTTGCCACTGTTGGAGGTGTACCATCTTGTTACTAGTTGCAATCCGGTTTCCAGTTACAATGTCTCCTCCTAGGAAGTCTAGATTTAAGCCATGTCGAGAGTGCTGGGATCGCATGTCGGTTACTGACCCCAATGACGATCGTCTTTGGTGTCTGAGCATGACGTTGAGGAGTGTGTTTCTTGCCAGAGCATGAATCCTAAGGCTCTGAAAGAGAGAGAGGCCAAACTCTTTTTGGCCAAGGAGAAGAAGGGCATAAGAGTCATCACAGGTCCCCTTCCCATAGTTCGTCGAAGAGAGACATGAAACAACGCCGTTATGACTGTCAGCGTCGTTCAGCTCGGAGCCGTTCAAGATCAAGGTCTCCATCTCGGCGGCGCCATGGGAGGTTAGTCCGACTGTGACTCCACAACATCAGAGCCCTCAGGCTTCTCCGGCGCGGTCGGTCTTCGAGGTAGTGGCACCTCCAGGGAGTCCTCGATTTTTCACCTGCTGCATCGGAAGTCCAGTAACCACAGGTGCAACATGGAGACGAGCGGTATCCTGCCTTCCCGGCTCCGGGAGCGGATCAGACGGCTTTTTTAAATGCCATGTTCTCGATGTTTCATGCTGTGGCCCCTGCTGGTGCACCGGCTGGTCCCACGGGTTCATTCAGTTTTTCGTTGGGCTCCCTGACTCCTTACAAGGCTCCGCCGTTTATGCCCTTCTGTCCGGCTGAGGGTGCCGGTTCGGCGCCGATGACATCGCCTCGAGGTCCTGTGGTTCAGATGACGTCGCCTTCCAGGCCTATGGCATCGATCTCATCACCCCGTCAGTCGACGCCGATGATGGAGCCTCAAGTGTCCACGGCGCCGTTGGGATCCGCTCCAACGCCGGATCCGAATAATAGATTGGACCGAAGCCAACCTTCCTCTCCTGTTCCGTGCCTTGCAGTTTTGAAGCCAGTGTCATTGACGTCGGCCAATTCTATGTCGACGCCGAGGTTGGAGGCCAGACTGAGGTCACGTAGAAAGGCCTTGAGGCTTTTGGAAGAGGAAGAGTATCAACGGCAGTTGCTGGAAGAGGGGCGAGATTGTGGAGCCCTTGATTATCAAGGGCTGGATTCGCCCAGTGGGCTTGACACTTCCGCGGGATGGGACCTTTCTTCGCCAGAGGAGTTCTTTGAGGAAGCGGCCTCCTTCCATACGGTGATTAGGAAGGCGGCAAATTTTTCGGATCTTCCTTTGCCTGCTGCAGAGGTCAAAACAAACATTTTGACGGAGGTCCTTCACCCTTCATCAACTTCGGCGGATCCATTGCTTCCGCTTAATGATGCTCTTACAGAGCCCTTCTTAGAGCTATGGAGGAAGCCTGTGTCATCACCTGCTGTCAATAGGTGTGTGGCAAGGAGGTACAGAGTGGTGCCTGGAGATCCGGGGTTCTTATTAAAACATCCGACCCCGGAGAGTCTGGTTGTTCGGGCTTCTTGTTCTACACGGTCTGCACCAGGCTCCTTCCCTGTGATTCCATCGGACAGGGAATCCAAAAGAATGAAGCAATTAGCAAAGAAAACTTTCTCTTCTTGCAGTATGGCTCTCAAGGCTGCAAATGCTACCTGTGTTTTTGGAAGATATGTCCACGCCCTGATGGACTCTGCTAGGGCTATGGTTCCTGACTTGCCGCAGGATGTGCAGAGTCAATTTGGTGAACTCCTATTGGATGCTCAGGCTGCAGCAAAACAGATTATCCAGTCTGGTCTGGATTCCACAGACTCAGTGGCCAGGGCAATGGGTACCTCTATTGCGACCAGGAGGCACGCTTGGTTGAGGTCCTCTGGTTTTTCTTCTGATGTGCAGACTGCTTTATTGGATTTGCCCTTTGATGGAGAAAAACTTTTTGGTGATAAAGCTGACTCTCCAGTGGCCTGACTATCTTTAAAGCGCTCTAGGGCAAAGTCTTTGGGTCTACAAGCCTCCTCTACTACCCCTTTCAGGTCCTTTCGGAGGTTCAGGGGGTTTGGGCGTGGAGCCGTTTACCGTGGGAGACCCCAGTCCACAGTCCAACAGCCTACCAGCCTCCCATATCGATCCTTTAGAGGGATGAGGAGGGTTCGGACAAAAGCGGCCACCCAGCAGCACCCTGCATCATCCTCTTCCTCTGGAGGACATCAACAAGGGAAGCAGCCCTAGTTGTCTTCCCATTTTTGAACACACTTCTCCTGTAGGGGGGAGATTACGTCTTTTACTCCAAGAGTGGGAGGTAATTACATCAGACTCCTGGGTTCTAAATGTTGTGAGAAAAGGATATGCTCTACCTTTTCAGGAGTTTCACCCTCCCTGTCCCTCGTTTTGTTCAGAAGACCATCTCCTGTTGTTGCAGCAGGAGGTTCAGATCCTGCTGTTAAAAGGTGCGGTGGAGTTGGTTCCGGAGAAGGAAAGGGGTCAGGGTTGTTATTCAAGATAGTTCCTGATCCCCAAGAAGGACGGTCGTTTGAGGCCAATCTTAGACCTGAGGATTTTGAATTGGTTCCTTAAGCAGGAAAAATTCAAGATGCTGACTCTGGCACAGTTACTTCTGGCGTTGAACAAGGAAGACTGGATGGTGTCCGTCGACTTGCAGGATGCTTACTTTCATATCCCTATACTCAAGTCGCACAGGAAGTATTTCTGGTTTGTGGTGGGGTCGCAACACTACCAGTTTGCGGTCCTTCTGTTTGGTCTTACTTCAGCACCTCGAGTCTTCACGAAGGTGATGACAGTGGTGGCAGCAAGTCTCAGAAGGAAAGGAATATCGGTATTCCCTTACCTGGACGATTGGTTGATCAAAGCCAAGTCTCACCTGTAGCCCTCTCAACGCCTCCTGTTCATAGGGGCAGTACTGGATATTACATTGAATCAGGCCTATCCTCAGCCTCAGCGGATTCAGGACATCCAAGCGTTGATTCCAATGTTTCAAAACGGAGCGGTTGTTCCAGTCCTCAAGGTCTTATGTCTGCTCAGTCTGTTTGCTTCTTGCATTCTGTTGGTCACTTATGCACATTGGCACATTAGGGCTCTCCAATGGTGCCTCCGCAGGCAGGGGTTTCAACACAAAGGGGATCTCGAGGAGTTGATAACGATCTCCAGAGACGCTGCAGCAGATCTACGATGGTGGGCTGTGGACGGCAACCTTTCCCAAGGAAGGCCGTTTTCACAGCCATTTCCGGTGGCCACGGTCATGACGATGCTTCCACTCTAGGGTGGGGAGCTCATCTGGGGGACCTGGAGATCAAGGGTCATTGGTCTCCAGTGGAACAGACTTTTCATACTAATCTGCTAGAATTGCGGGCGATACATTTGGCTCTCAAGGCCTTCCTCCTGTCCCTTCGCGGTCAGTCTGTTCAGGTCCTGACAGTCAACACTACCGCGATGTGGTATATAAACAAGCAGGGAGGAGTAGGGTCGTATCTTTTCTGCAGAGAAGCTCTGCGTCTCTGGTCCTGGCTTCGGGACCATCGGATTTGCTTGGTAGCGAATCATCTGGCCGGGGTGCTCAACGTACGTGCGTACACTCTGTCGACATTTTTCGGCCGATCACGAGTAGTGTCTCCATCCGGATCTGGTCCTACACATCTTTCAGATGTGGGGTTTTCTGAGGATAGATCTGTTTGCCACTCGGGAGAACACGCACTGCCCGTCATTCAGCAGCCTCCAGTATCCGGTGCAAGGAGCTTTGAGGGATGCGTTTCAGATCTCTTGGTGCAACCAGTTGCTTTACACATTTCCCCCCATACTCTTGATTCCTCGGGTTCTGAGGAAGATTCGCCAAGATTGGGTTCAGGTCATTTTAATAGCCCCAAATTGGCCAAGAAGGGTGTGGTACACGGACCTTCTCCAACTCTTGTTGTTCCCTCTGCTCTGTCTCCCTCTCAGGGCAGACCTCCTCTCGCAGTCGCAGGGGCAGGTTCTACACCCCACCTCCAGAGCCTGCACCTTCATGCCTGGAGACTGAATGGGGCAACCTGAGGTCTTTTTATCTCCCACCAGATGTAGTGGATGTTATTTTATCGGCCAGGTGACACTCCACTAAGACCGTATATGCCGGCAGGTGGTCAAAATTCGTGGCTTGGTGTGGAGAAAAGAAAATTGATCCTTTGAGGGCCCACCTCTTTGATATTTTATTATTTGCTTTAGATTTAGCAAAGAAGGGTTGTGCAGTGGCTACTGTTGAGGGTTATTTGGCTGCTCTGTCAGCCTTTCTTTGCCTCCCGGATCAGCCCTCCTTGTTTAAATCGCCTATTGTGATTAGGTTCTTGAAAGGTTTAGTTAATAGGTTTCCTCCCACTCCTTTTCATATGCCTCAGTGGGACCCGAATCTTGTTTTAACCTTTTTAATGGGGTCACCTTTCGAACCCATGCACTCTTGCCTGCTAAGGTTTCTGGTTCTTAAAACAGTTTTTCCTCATTGGTATAACCTCAGCTAGGCGAGTTGGTGAGCTTCAAGCTCTTTCTGTTAAACCCCCCTGTACCTTGTTCTTTCCGGATAAAGTGGTGTTGAAAACCAGGGTGGCTTTCCTACCAAAAGTTGTCACTCCTGCACATATAGGGCAGACCATTACCCTTCCATCTTTCTACCCTCCTCCTCACCCCTCGAAGGAGGAAGAGAGGCTTCACCGTTTGTCCCTAATAGGGCTCTTAGTTCTTAGATTGAAAGGATGAAAGACTTTTGCCTGGAGGACCAGCTGTTCGTGGGGTATATTGGACAGAGGAAGGGCAGAGCAGTCCATAAAAGAACAATCTCCTGGTGGGTCATTCTTTGTATCATGATTTGCTACTCGTTGGCAAAGAAAGTTCCCCCTGAGGGTATCTGATCCCATTCCACCAGGGCTAAGTCAGCTACTTCGGCCCTGGCAAGAGGGGTTCCAGTGGTGGATATTTGCAAGGTGGCAACTTGGGCGTCCCTCCACACCTTCGCAAAGCACTACTGCTTGTACTCGGAGGTTAGGAGGGATGGACATTTTGCACGATCTGTATTGCAGGATTTCTTGGTGTAACCAGTCAGGCACCCACCTCCGAGTGCGGTACTGCCTTGGGACTCTATTCACAAGGTGAGGAATCCACAGGTAGATTGTATCCATCAGAAGAACAAGTTACTTACCTTCGGTAACGCTTTTTCTGGTGGATACAATAGCTAACTGTGGATTCCTCACAGTCCTACCCGCCTTCCCGTTGCCTGTCTGGTTACATTAAGATATGTGGTTTTATAGGTGTACATACATTTTGATGTTTTTCTGTATTTATAAATGATGGTTTTGATTATATTGCATCATGGTGGTTTTATGGATATATATATATTTATTGGAGCTATGGTGAGGTCGTTTTTCACCTGTTCGCCTCAACGGCACGTAAAAAATGGGTGAAACTGACGTCCGCACGCCAGCAAGGACTTCTTACTGGCACAGTGATGTCAGACGGAGTTGCGTGGAGCTGTGCAATTTTGATGTCCTCGTTGATGTGGAGAGCTGGGAAGAATATTTTCCGTTGGATGCTGGCGCATGGGAAGAATTCATAAGGTAAGGAATCCACAAGTAGCTATTGTATCCACCAGAAAAAGCGTTACCGAAGGTAAGTAATTTGTTCAAGCATATATGAACTCTTAATACATATTAATACATTATTAGTGAATAACCCCATAAACATTGGTGGACAATCAAGTAGATACATTATTATTTTTCTTTCTATGCTAATACATCTTATTTGTTAATACAAATACGGGAATACATGTAATAATTATTAATGTTAATTTCATCGCTCACTTGTCCGAGCTGGGAGTATGTGTCAAAAGGGAAGAGACTTCAGATGCTCTTCAAAACCTCCACCCAACTTCTAATAATCACACTGTGGATACTTTTAAATGTTATTGAGGCATGCCTGACCACAAAAGCATCATATATTTGATTGCATTTTAAAAACCGTAACAGAACTTAAATGCATTTTTTAAAATAACTGTAGACATATTTAAACATTAACAACTTAATAGAATTATGAACAATTCAAAGCTCCCCCGCCCTAAACCCCCACTGATTTTTGTTGTTGCACTGGAGCGCGGCATTAAAACGTTTGAAGACTACTGGTTTACCGTAACAATTTTGCTTTAAGATTTCTGTGATGTAAATATTTGTAGGTCTGTCTTTTACAGACGGTTATTGCATTATACCATGCCTTAGTTCTGTGGTCACTCCCGGATAGTGAATAGCAGTGGTTTCACATGCAAGTTTTTTTTTTGTAGAACAGTCCCCAGTATGCCTCTTATCTTAGACCTCTGTAGAGTTTGTTGGGAATTTGATGTAGTGAAAAATGGCAAAATGATATCACTGAGACTTGAGTTCTTCCACCTAGCCAGGCAAGCGTGAAGTTAGTTCATACTGTCACTGCGCTTCCAGTTCATACTGCCTGTAGGTGCTAATATATATATATATGTTCAATGGCATGTGTAGCTGCAGATACACATGCTGTGCACATCCCGCCATCTGGTGTTGGGCTCGGAGTGTTACAAGTTGTTTTTCTTCGAAGAAGTCTTTTCGAGTCACGAGACCGAGGGACTCCTCCCATTTCGACTCCATTGCGCATGGGCGTCGACTCCATCTTAGATTGTTTTTTTTCCGCCATCGGGTTCGAACGTGTTCCTTTTCGCTCTGTGTTTCGGGTCCGAAAGTTAGTTAGAATCTCGGAAAAAACTTCGGTATTGTTTGCGTTCGGTATCAGGTTAGTTACAACAGATCGACACCGAATTTTGAAGAGTTCCGGTGGCCCTTCGGGGTTTTTTCGATCCCCCGTCGGGGCCTGGTCGGCCCGGCCACGTGTGAATTCAAGGCTGATGGAACGGACTCCATTCCGCTTCTGTCCAAAATGCCATAACAAGTATCCGTATACGGATCAGCATCTGGTCTGTAACTTGTGCTTGTCCCCAGAGCACAAGGAAGATACTTGTGAGGCCTGTCGAGCGTTTCGGTCCAGAAAGACTTTGAGACCGAAGAGCCAGAAGACTGCAGATGGCGTCGACGCCGACAGAACAAGAGCGTTTCGAGGAAGAAGAGGAAGCTTTCTCTATCCATGAATCGGACTCTGAAGAGCTCGAGGCCGAAGAAACGCCGAAAACCGTGAGTAAGACGTCGAAACATAAGACTCACGAGTAGTCAACAAAAGCCCAGGGGACGCCACCGCCAACAGGCCATGGCTTAACCCAAACAAGCGGTGACCGAGCCAAGGCACCGAAAAAGGGCACGCTGGTGTCGAAGTCATCCGACTCCGGTCGAGATACCGCCACATAGCAATCTCGGACCCGAGACATCGGCTCTGAGAAATTTCGGCACCGTCACAGCAGCACCGAACAAATTCGGCACCGAGACACCACCACGCCGAAAATTACGAAGGTTTCTTCGGAGCCTAAAAAGACCTCTGAAAATGTTTCGGTTCCGCAACATCCAGCCTCGGAGCTGAAAACAGGTTCCTATACAGAGGAACAAGGATTGGCCTCCCAAATGAAAAAACATAGATTTGGAGAGGAACTTCAAGCTGTAGAGCCAGACTATACTCAAAGGAGGCTCCACATTCATCAAGACACAGGGAAGATAACCACTCTTCCTCCAATTAAAATAAAAAGAAAACTTGCCTTTCACGAAAAGGACAAGGAGCCACAGGCAAAGGTGGCAAAGAAAACAACTCCACCACCATCAGTGCACACATCACCAGTAGCAACTCCTCCACTGATGCACTCCCCGACTCATACTGCCATGAGTCAAGATGATCCCGATGCATGGGACCTTTACGATGCTCCAGTATCGGACAACAGCCCAGACTCGTACCCTACCAGGCCGTCCCCTCCTGAGGACAGTACATCTTACATACAGGTGATCGCAAGGGCAGCTGCTTTCCATAGCGTCACCTTGCATTCAGAACCAATTGAGGATGACTTCTTGTTTAACACGTTAACCTCCACTCATAGCCAGTACCAAAGACTACCTATGCGCCCAGGAATGCTAAAACATTCAAAACAAATCTTTCAGGATCCTGTTAAAGGCCGAGCCATAACTCCAAGGGTGGAGAAAAAGTACAAGCCACCGCCAACAGATCCTGTTTATATTACAACGCAGTTAACTCCAGACTCAGTAGTTGTCGGGGCAGCTCGTAAGAGAGCAAACTCTCATACCTCGGGAGACGCACCACCTCCAGACAAAGAGAGTCGTAAATTTGATGCTGCGGGCAAAAGGGTTGCAGCACAAGCAGCAAACCAATGGCGCATTGCCAATTCACAAGCGCTTTTGGCAAGATATGACAGAGCTCACTGGGAGGAGATGCCACATTTGATAGAAGACTTACCCGAGGAGTTCCAAAAAAGAGCACAACAAGTGGTGGAAGAAGGACAAAGAATCTCTAATAATCAGATACGGTCTTCAATGGATGCAGCAGATACGGCTGCAAGGACAGTAAATACTGCAATAACAATAAGAAGGCACGCATGGCTCCGCACGTCAGGTTTCAAGCCGGAAATTCAACAAGCCGTGCTAAATATGCCATTTAATGAACAGCAGTTGTTTGGGCCGGAAGTCGACACTGCTATTGAGAAACTCAAGAAGGACACTGATACGGCAAAAGCCATGGGCGCACTCTACTCCCCGCAGAGCAGAGGCACCTTTTGCAAAACACCTTTTAGGGGAGGGTTTCGAGGACAACCTACAGAAACCACAACATCACAAACAAGGCCCACTTACCAAAGCCAATATCAGCGGGGAAGTTTTCGGGGGCAATATAGAGGGGGACAATTCCAAAGAGGTAGAGGAAAATTCCAAAGCCCCAAAAGTCCTCAAAATAAGCAGTGACTCACAAGTCACCCATCCCCATCACATAACACCTGTGGGGGGTAAGATTAAGCCCATTTTACAAACAGGGAGGAGATAACAACAGATACTTGGGTACTAGCAATTATCCAGTATGGTTATTGCATAGAATTTCGAGAATTCCCTCCAACAGTCCCACCGAAAACACACAGTATGTCGAAACAACATATAAATCTTCTAGGATTAGAAGTTCAAGCATTGCTCCAAAAAGAGGCAATAGAATTAGTACCAAAACAAGAACTAAACACAGGAGTTTACTCACTGTACTTTCTAATACCCAAAAAAGACAAAACTCTAAGACCTATACTAGATCTCAGAATATTAAATACATACATCAAATCAGACCACTTTCACATGGTTACATTACAAGAAGTAATCCCACTGCTCAAACAACAAGACTACATGACAACACTGGATCTAAAGGATGCATATTTCCATATACCAATACATCCTTCACACAGAAAGTACCTAAGGTTTGTATTCCAAGGGATACATTACCAATTCAAAGTGTTGCCATTCGGAATAACAACTGCGCCAAGAGTTTTTACAAAATGTCTAGCAGTAGTAGCTGCACATATCAGAAGGCAGCAAATACATGTGTTCCCGTACCTAGACGATTGGTTAATCAAAACCAACACGCAAAAACAGTGTTCTCAACACACAAATTACGTCATAGAAACCCTACACAAACTAGGTTTCTCAATCAATTACTCAAAATCACACCTTCTGCCGTGTCAAACACAGCAATACCTAGGAGCAACAATCAACACAGTAAAAGGAATTGCCACTCCAAGTCCACAAAGAGTCCAAACATTCCAAAATGTAATACAAGCCATGTATCCAAACCAGAAGATACAGGTCAAATTAGTAATGAAACTCCTAGGCATGATGTCCTCATGCATAGCCATTGTCCCAAACGCAAGGTTGCACATGCGGCCCTTACAACAGTGCCTAGCATCACAGTGGTCACAAGCACAGGGTCAACTTCTAGATCTGGTGTTGATAGACCGCCAAACATACATCTCGCTTCAATGGTGGAGCAGTATAAATTTAAACCAAGGGCGGCCTTTTCAAGACCCAGTGCCACAATGCGTAATAACGACAGATGCATCCATGACCGGGTGGGGAGCTCACCTCAATCAGCACAGCATCCAAGGACAATGGGACATTCAGCAAAAACAGTTTCATATAAACCACTTAGAACTGTTAGCAGTGTTTCTAGCTCTGAAAGCATTTCAACCCATAATAACCCACAAATACACTCTTGTCAAAACAGACAACATGACAACAATGTATTACCTAAACAAACAGGGAGGAACACACTCGACACAGTTGTGTCTCCTAACGCAAAAAATATGGCATTGGGCGATTCACAACCACATTCGCCTAATAGCGAAATTTATTCCAGGGATTCAGAATCAGTTAGCAGACAATCTCTCTCAGGATCACCAACAGATCCACGAATGGGAAATTCACCCCCAAATACTGAACACTTACTTCAAAATGTGGGGAACGCCACAAATAGATCTATTTGCAACAAAAGAAAACTCAAAATGCCAAAACTTCGCATCCAGGTACCTACAAAATCAGTCTCGGGGCAATGCACCATGGATGAACTGGTCAGGGATATTTGCGTACGCTTTTCCCCCTCTCCCACTTCTTCCATATCCAGTAAACAAGTTGAGTCAAAACAAACTCAAACTCCTACTAATAGCACCAACATGGGCAAGGCAACTTTGGTACACAACACTACTAGGCCTTTCAGTAGTACCTCATATCAAACTGCCAAACAGACCAGATCTGTTAACACAACACAAACAACAGATCAGACATCCAAATCCAGCATCGCTGAATCTAGCAATTTGGCTCCTGAAATCCTAGAATTCGAGCACTTAGACCTCACACAGGAATGTATGGAGGTCATAAAACAGGCTAGAAAACCTACCACTAGACACTGTTATGCAAATAAGTGGAAAAGATTTGTTTATTACTGCCATAATAATCAAATTCAACCTTTACACGCATCTGCAAAAGAGATAGTAGGATACTTACTACATTTGCAGAAATCTAAACTAGCTTTCTCTTCCATTAAAATACATCTTACGGCAATTTCAGCTTACCTGCAAATTACGCACTCAACTTCATTATTTAGGATACCAGTCATAAAAGTGTTTATGGAAGGCCTAAAGAGAATTATACCACCAAGGACACCACCAGTTCCTTCATGGAACCTCAACATTGTCTTAACACGACTCATGGGTCCACCTTTTGAGCCCATGCACTCTTGTGAAATGCAATACTTAACGTGGAAAGTTGCATTTTTAATTGCCATCCCATCTCTAAGAAGAGTGAGTGAGATTCAAGCATTTACCATTCAAGAACCATTTATTCAAATACACAAAAATAAAGTTGTTCTACGGACCAATCCTAAATTTTTACCAAAAGTATTCTCACCGTTCCACTTGAATCAAACAGTAGAATTACCAGTGTTCTTCCCACAGCCAGATTCTGTAGCTGAAAGAGCACTACATACATTAGACATCAAAAGAGCACTAATGTACTACATTGACAGAACAAAACTAATTCGAAAGACAAAACAACTATTTATCGCCTTTCAAAAACCTCATACAGGAAATCCTATTTCAAAACAAGGCATTGCTAGATGGATAGTTAAGTGCATTCAAATCTGCTATCTTAAAGCTAAAAGAGAACTGCCTATTACACCAAAGGCACACTGAACCAGAAAGAAAGGTGCTACCGTGGCCTTTCTGGGAAATATTCCAATGAATGAAATATGTAAGGCAGCAACATGGTCTATGCCTCATACATTTACCAAGCACTACTGTGTAGATGTGTTAACTGCACAACAGGCAACAGTAGGTCAAGCTGTACTAAGAACATTATTTCAAACTACTTCAACTCCTACAGGCTGAACCACCGCTTTTTGGGGAGATAACTGCTTACTAGTCTATGCACAGCATGTGTATCTGCAGCTACACATGCCATCGAACGGAAAATGTCACTTACCCAGTGTACATCTGTTCGTGGCATTAGTCACTGCAGATTCACATGCGCCCACCCGCCTCCCCGGGAGCCTGTAGCCGTTTAGAAGTAGATCTTAAACATTTGTACATTTGTAAATATATTACTTGAAACTTCATTATGTACATACGCATTCACTCTATTGCATGGGCACTATTACTAGCATACACAACTTCTACCTCACCCTCTGTGGGGAAAACAATCTAAGATGGAGTCGACGCCCATGCGCAATGGAGTCGAAATGGGAGGAGTCCCTCGGTCTCGTGACTCGAAAAGACTTCTTTGAAGAAAAACAACTTGTAACACTCCGAGCCCAACACCAGATGGCGGGATGTGCACAGCATGTGAATCTGCAGCGACTAATGCCACGAACAGATGTACACTGGGTAAGTGACATTTTCCATATATATATATATATATATACGAAAACACTTCAATTCGGCAATTCCCTTGCCGCTCCTGACCGCCAATGGTGCCTGGATACGACGCGCGCCACCACATCTAACATACAAACAAAAACCTTATTCCTCAATAAGGCAACCGGCACTCCGTGAATGTGCAAAATAAGGTTTAATACGACCAAACAGGAACGCGTTTCGGCGTCTCCGCCTTTCTCAACCTGTGGGGGCCGCCATTTTTGCCCCATTTATATACAAGTGATTTTCTTAAAGCAACATGGTAACAAGAATAATGATAATAAGTCATATAATGCTTATAATGTCCATCATTACACCTTTCGAAAAAACATATATACACACACCTATAAATGAAATTTCCTATGTCACATTTTTTCAATATCAACCCAATCCTTATATATAACAAATAAATAATAAATGTGAAAAAATGTGTGAACAATTGTGAAAAACTATGAAAAAAAACTGTGAAAAAATTGTGAAAAAATATGTGAAAAAATATGAAACTGTAAATACTGTCATTCTTATTGTCAGCTGAGCACATTACGAAATTACTTGAATACATTAATCAGTAATCAACCAAAAACAAAACTAAACTACATAACCGTGGAAAAGTCTTCAGACATGTTGGAAACTCATATGAATACTGCAACAACCATAATACAATGCAATGCTATGGCCATGCACTCAAGCCTATCCGATGTTGTAATGCCATTATTTTCACAAAAGTGGAAAGAATGTTTGTATTTATGGAATAGTAAGATATATCTCTGGAAGAAAAACTTTATCGACAAAGAATGTGACCAAATGAAAGTATACAGCATAGGAGGGACCCTTATATTTTAACTCAAATGAATATATAATTCTTCACTGGAATGTAATCCTACTGGTTCTCTAGAATCAAGTGTCAAAATGTATCTAGATTCCAGCTATCTCAAGTTTTTCTCCCTATCACCTCCACGGACATCTTTTTTTATTCCGTCAATTACACTGTATTTAATACTTTCCATTCGTCCTGCATTAAACTCATGTACATGTCTGGCAACTGGGTACGAATCATCTTTGTTAGCTATGGCCCTGAAATGTTGGAGTATTCTTTTGTGCGCTTGAAGTTTAGTGCTGCCAACATATATCTTAGGACAGCTACATTTTAAGATATAGATGACCTTTTCACTCCTGCAGTCATATCTGCCTTTTATGGTGTGAATAGTTCTGTCTCCTTGCTTGATGCTCTTGATGTTTTCACCATTTTTGCATGCTTTACATTTGGCACATTTAAAGAATCCATTTTGCGATTTAAGCCAACTACTTTGAAAAGTCTTCCCCTGTCTCACATCACTTTTTACAAGGACATTTCTCATTGACGTCCCTTTTCTGTATGTTATTGTAGGCCTATTTTTCAAATTTATGCCTATCACAGGATCACTTTTTAACATGTGCCAATGTTTCTGTAAGATCTTTCTAATGGATTCATGTGCCCTATTGAAAGTAGTTATGTATCTAACGTTGGCAATATCTTTATGTGTATCACTTTTTTTATTTACACCATTACTCCTTTGCTCTGAAGTAAATAACAACTGATCTCTGGACCGGGATTTGACTCTAGCTGCACTGTGTTGCAATATCTCACTGGAGTATCCTCCCTGTTTCAATCTATCACTCATGTTGTCTTGTACTTTAAGATAATCATTTTCTTTGCTACAAATCCTCTTGGCTCTCAAAAATTCTCCAAAAGGAATGTTGTTCTTCAAAGGTTGTGGGTGATAGCTTTTGGCATGCAGGATACTGTTCCCTGCTGTGGCTTTCCTAAACAATGTTGTCTCAATTTTATTGTTTTCAGTAAATACTCTAATATCTAGGAATTCAATCTCATACTTATCAATTTTACCGGTGAATCTCAGATTGCAATGGTTAATGTTTATTTCTTTGATAAAATTGCTAGCAGTACCTCGATCACCTTTCCAAATTATGAAAATATCATCGATGTATCTGAGCCACAGGACGATATTGTCATTCCATTTGTCTAGCGGGAAGTTATTGAGTATCTGTTCTTCCCACCACCCCATGAATAAGTTAGCATAACTAGGAGCAAAGCATGTTCCCATCGCTGTACCACATGCCTGCTCGAATATCTCAATGTTGAAGAAAAACATGTTATGTTGTAAACACCATCGTATCACTTGGCTCAGCATTTTACTATGGTGGTAAAATCTGATGGATCTCATTTTCAGAAAATATTCTACCGCCTGGATTCCCAATTCATGTGGAATACTCGTATATAATGCTGTTACATCAAGCGTCATCAACAAATACTCATTTTCCCAGCCAACATCAAAGATCCTCCTCAAAAAATCACCGCTGTCTTGCAGATATGAAGATAAATTTCTGACTAGTGGCTGTAAAAACATGTCTATATATTGTGATACTGTTTCAAACAAACTTCCTTTGATGGACACTATAGGTCTCCCAGGGGGTTTGTGTACATCTTTATGGATCTTTGGTATCAAATAAAATACAGGTAATTTTGGAAAGTCTACTTTCAGAAAACTATACTCTTGTTGACTAATGAGACCTTTATCCCGCCATTGTATCAGTTCTAAATCAAATTGTATTTTAACATTCTCGACGTGTTTTAGGTCAATTCTTTTATAACATTTGTTGTCATTCAATTGTTTAAACGCTTCATCCATGTATTGTTTTGTTGACCAAATCACTGTGTTCCCTCCTTTATCGGAGCCTCTTACTACGATGTCTGAGTTGTTAGAAAGTTTTTCTAATGTTTTGTAATATCCACCCTTTTTCTTTTTAGATGCACTCAAAGTCCGGGCTCTCAAGATTTTCAGTTCTTTAATAAAAATTTCTGAAAATTGATCAATCATGTCTCCACTGGGTGATGGAACTTTTTTTGGCTTGGGTTTCAGGCCTGATGCTCCATCTTTGCTTAGACAGACTCCTTCTGATTCCAATCTGTCTATCATCTGTTCTTCATTAATTTCTCCCATTGCACTGTCTTCCAGTTCCCAAAGATCTCTCATTAATGAAACATCCTCGATTTGTTAAATTGTGACTGATTAATCTTTCTGTATTACAGCTGGTTTCTTCAGTACACTCCCCTTGTGTTTTTCCCTTTTGCTTGATGGATTTTTAGCAATTTTAATTTTCGTATAAATAAAAACAAGTCTATACGGCTTTGCATATAATCAAAATCACTGGGTTGGCAGTACGAGAGGCCTAACGATAAATTGGCTTTGTCCTCCTGGTCTAATTGGATGTCTGATAAATTGACCACAGTTTTGTCATCTGTTAGTACCGTTTGTTGCTGCGAGTCATCTTGCTTCCCTCGTCGCCATGGGTTTCTTTTGCCCCCTCGTCTTTTCTGCCTCTGCCTCTTCCTCTTGTTCGGGTTCCTCCTCTCCATGGTCTGTGATTTGTTCTCCGATCCTTCCTTAAAAAATCAAACTCTTCTTGTAATGTGGTGTGTAAGAAAATCACTTGTATATAAATGGGGCAAAAATGGCGGCCCCCACAGGTTGAGAAAGGCGGAGACGCCGAAACACGTTCCTGTTTGGTCGTATTAAACCTTATTTTGCACATTCATGGAGTGCCGGTTGCCTTATTGAGGAATAAGGTTTTTGTTTATATATATATATATATGTATATATATATATATATATATATATATATATATAATATAATATATATATTTTTATAAAAGGGGCCAGAGCGTGTAATGACTGTGAAGGGGGAAAGGAGTGGGATTATGGAAACCGTCAGGGATGTGAGCTTTGAGCACAACCAGTTGAACCAACACACAGGTGACGTGAGAGCTCCGTAACCTACAGCACCCGTACAAGACTGCTATATTTGAAAGTGATTATGTACAATGTGGGCCTGCAGAAAACTCGGTTTTTGGAAAAGGTACAGTTTGTGTGATGATTCGATGATCTTCGCTAGAACAAAACACTATATTTTGACTGATCTCAACATTTTTTTCGCAGTTTGATTAGTCACGTTCATTTCCATGCTCAAATGTTTAATTATTAAAGTAGCATTGAACATCTAACTTACAGCTGTTAAAACACGTTTTCATGCACGGATATTGGTGACTGTCAAGTGGCCATTGATATACGCGGGCATTGAGTCCTATTCAGATCTTTAACACAATTTTAATTGTTACTTATTGTGTGAAGCAGAATAAAGATCAATAAGAACCACAGGCTTTGAGATCGATCCACAAAAGACCTCCCATGCCTGGAAAAAAGACCAATGAACAGGCGAAATCGATGGAGCTGCAGTAGGCAAAATAAGTAGTTTGCTTCTCTATCATATTTACATTTAAAAACTGTAATTAAGGAGGAAGAGTTGTTTTTCCCCTTCAGGCAGTGTTCTAATTGCATTACTCCTCTCCGCTATGTGATAATTTAGTGCACCTATTAGTGTTAAAGTAGCTCAGAGGGCTCTATGAACAAATACATTTAGTGAAAGATGAGTGTGTATTGTGGTGAATCTACTTGTTTTTGGTCGCCCAAAGTACAGTATGTATGGATTATCACTAACAGTGCTGCAGCTTACTGTCACCGCATAATGCACAATTTGGATCTTTCCCTCCCATACTGCATTTGTTAAAAAGGAAAATAAATTCATTTGAAACGTTTACTGCTACTAAGTAAGTACCTGTATTCACTTCAAAGATTTGTAAAGAGTTTCATCGCTCTTGAGGGATCTGGAGCAGTGGTTCCTAACCTCAGGTCTTGGGACCCCTAGAGTTCTGTGACTGCTGAGAAATTTAATAACAGATTAGGTTCCAAGCTTTCAGAAATGACTCAAGTGGGGCGCTCCCAGATTCCAATAATGATTCAGTGGGGGGTCCCCAAATGCTAGTATTGATAAAGTGGGGGACAACAGAAGTCAAAAGGTTGGGAACCACTGATCTAGAGTATTTTCAAGTAAGCTTGCCCCTTGTTTGGACTTTCTTAATGCGTCACACTTATGCTGGTAAGTTTACAGACGGGCTTGAGATCCAGTTTATTGCTGGTATGTCATCGGAGTGCCTTCTACTTCAGGAAGGCTTGCAGTGAATGAGCCAATATAACCTGCACTAGGTCTCCATGAAACCACTGGGTCCATATGTCTGATTTAGGATTTTTTTGTTTCTATCACCACATTTAGGTTTTGTTTTTTTTGTATTTAGAATCTTTGGGGGTATTTGAAATAAAATAACCACGTCTTTCAACATACAATTTTTATTTTTTCAAACTACATTTGCTTTGTTCTCTAGCCAATGTTTTATATCAAAGTAATATATCAGCACAATTGAAAGTGTGATTGGAAGAGTGTCACGTTGGAAGCTTGCTGAGGGAACTCAGGGTCCCCTCAACTCACTTACACATGTCACACTCTTCAGTCAGGGACACAACAACTGGTATTAATAACCCTGAAACGTATTTTGTGTGAAACATCACCTCAAACAAAACCCTTAGTTGGTTCCAAAGGCTGGCATGCGTAAAGAATGTTTAGTCTGGTATTTTTCTGGTGGCACTTTACTTAGGAGGTCTTTGGGCACTTCTACCATGAATATTTGTCCCAATGTTGAGTCTAGTCTAAAAGAGAAGACATGAAGAACGGAATCCTTTAAAAACGTGGTTGAAATTAAAGCCCTTTAAGTTCTTCCAAATTTGTGCAAAGATGCGATGCAAACAAAGAGAGAACACAGAGATATTAAAACACTCTTATATTTCGGTGCACAGGGCTTGGCCTCACAACTCACTTCTTAAAGTAAGAGTTGCTACTAGAGTTAATAAGGACATTTTGTTTTAAGCTTGCCAACATATTCTAATATTGCTTTCCACTAGCAGACACCAGAGCATAATAGGTGAAATAGAAACTCTCACTACCCAGCTCAACCACACCGTTTTAGGTCTGGCCACGACCAGCATTAGTTGAGTGGCAGAGTTTGTATTGGAACCAAAAAACTTGAAAAGTTACTTGCAAAGGATCTGTGGGTCACCCCTTTGTGGATGAGCCATTTTATGCCCATTTAGGTGGCCAGCAGTTGCGTTAGTCCACTTAGGTGGTGCCTTAATTGCAATATGTGTTGTTTGTAACAAGTGGGCTTACCTCTCACTCAAATGCCAGCTGCTAAAGTCAGGCATTTCACTGCTCATTGTTATTAATAAACTATCAATGACACGCCTAAGGCGAGTGGATTAGATAGATCTAGTTTTTAAAAAATAAGATAAAAATGGAGAGTGACAGCTTCTCCCCAGATGTCTTCCAAAGTTTTCCCCATCTCCCTGCCTGCACCATGTGGTCTGTGAGCACAAATTTTGATTAGCATGCAGAGGAAATGCCTGGCAGAGGTAGAGTCCACATACATTGTGTCCTAATCTGGTGCATATTGATATTTTATGGCCTGCGGTGTGCACTTCAATCAGGATACACTACCTGTAGACCCCGGCGTACAAATCTTTATACCTGTGGCTTATTGCTGGCTTGATGGTATGATTCGCACTGTTGACTTGAGGCCACCATGTGATTCGTTCAGTGACCAACTTGGAAACCACACTAGCCTAGAAAAACTCATGAGTGACAAAACTCATGTTGGCCTTTAGAGCAGTGGTCTCCAAACTTTTTAATGTTGTGCCCCCCCCCCAGTTAAAAAATAAAAAACATTGGGCCCCCCACTCAGATTTTTTCACAATTATTTTATAAAGATGGCAATGTTTAAATATGTCTAGACCTATTTAAACATAGCATTTATTTAAGTACTGTTACCTTTTTTTTTTAAATGACAAACATGCTTCTCCTAAAACAAGCCCTGTTATCTGTATAATGCTTCTTTTGGCCAGAGGCTGGCACCCCCCCCCCCCCAAGATTCACTTGAGGCCCCCCAGTTTGAAGACCTCTGCTTTAGAGGATATGAATGTCTGTGTTCTGAAGATGTGATCCCTCGACATGATAATAAAGGAATTTGTTTTTAAACTACTTTCTACGCATCCTTACTATTTTGGATGTATTACTTCAAATTTGACATTGGTTGAGTGCCTCTGGTTTACTTTGATTAACTAATTGATATATACAGACCTGTTTTTGCAGGCTTTTAGATACTGTGGTTAAAACTGATGCAAAGTACGGAATGAAAGCATAGCAGAAAGCATAACTGCAATGATTGTCGGCAAGTGGGCAGCACAGTATCTTCTACAATGAGGATGCATGACTACTCCTTAATATTTTGAATAGTTTGCCAGCAAGGTATCCCTTACAATCATTGAGAAGCTGTGAGAACAATATTCTTACCTAGCTGTTAATTAAAGTAGAATTTAGTCTGTTGCTAAAGTTCTGATGACGGTTTCAAAGACAGAGTAAGACAGCCTTTGGGTGCAACATTACCAGGTGCACACACAAGGCACTAACGGAAGGTCTGGTAGAAAATCAAGGATCTGACAGGAGGAGGGCGACAGCGAGAACCATTATCTAGTTTCAATTAATATGAATCATGTGCCATAGTCAACTTTAATTTTCAGGATTTTTTTTTAACCTTTTTGGAGTGCTGCTAACCCATTGACTACAATGTTTAAAAGTAGGAGGGGGAAGAGGTTAGCTACTTTGGATTATCTTTTATTTCCTGGAAACGTTCTGCAGTTCAGAACTGACTCATTGTACTACCATTTTATTATATTGGCAATAGAGACACACCGCTATCTGACATTGTTATAGCCTTAGAGAAAAATGTAGGTCATTAATTATCATTGTGGGGGAGAGTATAACATTTTAGTATGTGATGGGGGTTTCAGTTTCAAAAGATGTTCACATCTTCCCAAGAATGTCGACTAAAGAGAGTGGATTATTGATGAGTTGGTCAGTCTCACGTTTCACATAATCAATACGACAACCCCTCAAACAATATTCTTGTCAAACACTACTTAGCTAATGGTTTTTGCTCCCAAATTTGTTTGAGCACACTTTTAGCTGAGCTTAGTTGTACTCAACTGCATGAGTAGCCATAACCACATATTGCTAGTGCTAATGCTACAACTTATAATGACTTCCCCCTCAAAGCTGATAACAGTAGATTATATCGAAAACATTGAGGTGGTTAGGTCTAATGGACCTAGAATAAAATGGGTAGAAGTAGACCCAGTTAACTGTTTTCCTCTTTAATAAAAGAATGTAGGGCAGATTTTATGACTTGTCTTGATGTTGAAGTAGGACATTTAAAGATTAAACATGCCTATTAAGCCATTTGTGCCTTAATTATTAACAAAACCGGCAAGGCCTAATAAAACTAAGTCAGGCTGGCTTGATCATGCTGGTTTTCAAGCATATAAAAGTGTAAAATAAATCCTCCACATGAATCTTAAGGATAAAGTTGTGATCCACAATTGCAGACTAAGGTATAAACAAGCAATTGATTGTAAAAGAAATTCAAAAAGAAGCATGGGGTAAATCTGGTTCAGGCAAGTGAGACAAATGATAATACTTTGTTCAGGAAAGGCATTAACTCTCCCTTTAAAGAAAAGATGGCTCCTTCAATGGATTCTTGACTAACGCCACAGGATTGGATTAATCATTATAGCACAATACTCAATTCCATTGGAGAGTTTACTGACACTGAAATTGGCAAAAAGGTTCATCCCTCTGATCCATTAAACTCTGTAATGTTCTCAGTGAATGCTTTTATTCCCACCCTAGGTGTATGTACTAAGCGGAAGGCTCCAGGAACGGACGGCGTTCCTATGAACCTATACAGGGAGTGCAGAATTATTAGGCAAATTAGTATTTTGACCACATCATCCTCTTTATGCATGTTGTCTTACTCCAAGCTGTATAGGCTCGAAAGCCTACTACCAATTAAGCATATTAGGTGATGTGCATCTCTGTAATGAGAAGGGGTGTGGTCTAATGACATCAACACCCTATATCAGGTGTGCATAATTATTAGGCAACTTCCTTTCCTTTGGCAAAATGGGTCAAAAGAAGGACTTGACAGGCTCAGAAAAGTCAAAATCAGTGAGATATCTTGCAGAGGGATGCAGCACTCTTAAAATTGCAAAGCTTCTGAAGCGTGATCATCGAACAATCAAGCGTTTCATTCAAAATAGTCAACAGGGTCGCAAGAAGCGTGTGGAAAAACCAAGGCGCAAAATAACTGCCATGAACTGAGAAAAGTCAAGCGTGCAGCTGCCACGATGCCACTTGCCACCAGTTTGGCCATATTTCAGAGCTGCAACATCACTGGAGTGCCCAAAAGCACAAGGTGTGCAATACTCAGAGACATGGCCAAGGTAAGAAAGGCTGAAAGACGACCACCACTGAACAAGACACACAAGCTGAAACGTCAAGACTGGGCCAAGAAATATCTCAAGACTGATTTTTCTAAGGTTTTATGGACTGATGAAATGAGAGTGAGTCTTGATGGGCCAGATGGATGGGCCCGTGGCTGGATTGGTAAAGGGCAGAGAGCTCCAGTCCGACTCAGACGCCAGCAAGGTGGAGGTGGAGTACTGGTTTGGGCTGGTATCATCAAAGATGAGCTTGTGGGGCCTTTTCGGGTTGAGGATGGAGTCAAGCTCAACTCCCAGTCCTACTGCCAGTTCCTGGAAGACACCTTCTTCAAGCAGTGGTACAGGAAGAAGTCTGCATCCTTCAAGAAAAACATGATTTTCATGCAGGACAATGCTCCATCACACGCGTCCAAGTACTCCACAGGGTGGCTGGCAAGAAAGGGTATAAAAGAAGGAAATCTAATGACATGGCCTCCTTGTTCACCTGATCTGAACCCCATTGAGAACCTGTGGTCCATCATCAAATGTGAGATTTACAAGGAGGGAAAACAGTACACCTCTCTGAACAGTGTCTGGGAGGCTGTGGTTGCTGCTGCACGCAATGTTGATGGTGAACAGATCAAAACACTGACAGAATCCATGGATGGCAGGCTTTTGAGTGTCCTTGCAAAGAAAGGTGGCTATATTGGTCACTGCTTTGTTTTTGTTTTGTTTTTGAATGTCAGAAATGTATATTTGTGAATGTTGAGATGTTATATTGGTTTCACTGGTAATAATAAATAATTGAAATGGGTATATATTTTTTTTTGTTAAGTTGCCTAATAATTATGCACAGTAATAGTCACCTGACACACAGATATCCCCCTAACATAGCTAAAACTAAAAACAAACTACAAACTACTTCCAAAAATATTCAGCTTTGATATTAATGAGTTTTTTGGGTTCATTGAGAACATGGTTGTTGTTCAATAATAAAATTAATCCTCAAAAATACTACTTGCCTAATAATTCTGCACTCCCTGTATAAGAACTCAATCAACTTATGGCCCCCAATTCTAACAATTATGCTTAATGTTTCAGGGGCAGGGAGTCCCCATCTACAATGACAGAACCAATATAATTTTTCCAAAAGGAAGTAGGACAGACACTTAATGTTACCCATCTTTTCTCCTGCTGGATTTGTCTGTGTAGCTGCTAGGGGGGATTCTGTTTGAGAAACTAGAAATCTGGGCAGAGGAAAACTCGATCCTATCAGAAAATCTGTATGGGTACAGAAAAGGCATAGGTGCCTTTCAACAGTGCCTTAACCTGAACTTACTTATTTGTAAATAAACAAAGGCCGAGAAAAGGTTCTTGCCCTTATATTTTATGGACCTCAGTAGAGCTTTTGGTTGCGTCCGTCATGCAAAATTGTGGCACACCATGAAATCCGTAGGAGCATCAGAGTGCATTTTGATATTGTTAGCCCAACTGTATTACAGTGTAACTGTTAGGGCCCACTTTAGGCCAAATGAGAAATAGTCTCCTCTCTTCAGGGTCAGGAGAGGGGTAAAAAAAGGATGCATCCTCTTTCACTTTATACATTGTCATTGAAAAAGAATTGCAAATAGCAAGCACTGATGTGTCCAGAGTTTGTTCCATGCTTACTTCAGTCTCCCTTTATGCAAAGGAAATGAGATGCCCAGAAGGACCAAAGAGGTGCCTGCGATTTTAAGTCTTAGCGATGTGGAAGTGTCATGGATCTGATAACTTGTCAAGAATACCATTATTTTCTAGTTTGGGGTTATGATTAGTAATAAAGGGGTTAGATTGGTAACGGCCCAGGTAGTTAAACACAGAAGTCCCAGACATGGGTAGTCACATCGTTGGGAAGTAGTGCTCAGTTGTTTAAAGCCAGAGAGGTTCTTCTGTTTCCAGTGTGATTGTTAAATTCGATGGGTAGGGCCTCCAATTTAGGCAGAGTGGAACACTTGAAGAGAAGCAGACTGAAGAGAATAAATGGTCAGACAGTGTGCTTAGGCGGGAGATCACATTAGCAGGTGAGGATCTTCCAGGTATTAAGTAGCCATTGTTAATTCCCCTGTGATTACATCAGCCCTGGTTGGCTCTGGTGCAGGTTTCTTTGTGTGTGGTTTTCCTGAGTGGAGATCAGTTCTCTCCAGATTTATTTATATTATATTTGTGTGGTTCTTAGTTTTCTTAAAGTAAGGATCCAGTTGTGCTCAAAGACTGTCTATTTTTCTATTCTCATTGGGGGTGGGGCGGCATAGGTTACTGATTTGCTTTATAAAGTTCATCTTGGCAGTTATAAAGAATTCACTGGTGATGGTTAGGAGGTACCGTCTATGCCTTCTGAGAGCTCACTCTGTGTAACAATACCAGATCATCTCAGTTGTGGCTATCTATAAGTTGAAGGCTTGTAGAATGAAGATTCAGTTGGGATTAAAACTTCATCCTTTAACTCTGGGAGAAGCAATGAGGGTGGTTGATTGGTTAATGACTGGAGCAAGATCCAAATGACTCTACTGGGAAATAGATGTCACACCTCAGTGATGTCGTTATGAGTTGGAGCCCTGGCTGGAGTTAAGCTTTGACCTGGGGCGGAAGGGCTGAGCACTGGCACTCTAGCACTCTGGTACTGGGTTCTCCACCATCTCAGTTTACGTATTAGGCATGGCAATATACCTCATGTGGTAGGCAAGAATAGGGGGTTAGGAGGTCACAATAAAGTATTTTTAGCTGTGTTTAATGCATTGTTGGGTTAACGTTGAGAGGCTAGTTTTGTTGTAGGTGGCGACATGTGGTGGTTCCTCTCTTGATCTTGCCACCTTTCACATGTCCACTATCTTGGGCATAATCTTTCTGCATGCAGGATTCTTCCAGAATACTTACTGTGTACATACTCCTTTATGTTAGTACGTTTCACAGCAGTTTGCTAAAGCACGCTGGTTTTCACGAGGGCAAAGCTACAAAAGGTTAAGGTATGTACGTCATAGGTTTTGTATTCCCTTGTAAAGCAGTACTGCTCTACAGACGTTCAGTTTCTAGATGGTCCGGCAGCATCTCCATGAATTTGTTCATTGGTGAGACACAATGAAGTATAATTGTGCTACTACTGAATACAACATATTGCAAATTAATTAGATATTTCTTGAATTTTGATTGGATTTACTTTCCTTTTTCCTTTTCAACCAATTATTGTTATAAATTAAATCTTATACAATAAATCAGGAGATCACAGTATCAACAAATTGATACAAAATAAAAAGATCACCGTGTACACAGAAAAAGCAATAATTAACTGTTGCCCAAATAGGAACTCAAACACAACACAAAAAGTTGGAACATTAGGCATATAAATGAAGTATTATAAATCACGTCAAGGCAAAGACGTATTATTATTAATATTGAGGTTTACTTTTTTTCTTTACAGATGAATCGGTTCCTACGGAAGTGAGCAGGGTAAGTAGCACAGTTATCTGTCCATCTGTTTTCAACATACCTCAAAAAAAGAAGTTTCATTCATGAATTCGGGTACTAGCTGGTCGAAATCTACCTGTTATCCACTTTGTTTAAGATTATCAGATGACTTTGTTACCAAGGAAGCAGTCACTTGACAACCTATTGTATTTTGAGAGTTGCAGTCCAGATTTACTTCTGTTGGTCGAGGTGAACGAACAACATACCTGCAAACAGTTATTTGTAAATGTAAAGTCCTAGGACTGGAACATTGCTTCCTTGGTGACATGGTGCGATCAGGCAACAATAACCTGCTATTGGCATGTCAGTTTTCTATCCTATCCTACTTTTAGCTGTGTTTGTTACAATACATGATTGTTGTGTGCCACATGTTGGCTAAAGTTCCTTTCCATGAAATGCCGGTGTGTTTTGGTGATTTGTTAATGAGTTTAACAGTTGGATCACCAGAAAAAATCAGGTCTCTATCATTACGGCAATTTTATTTTCGTTATTTAGCAACAATAACATTGTGATGGTGCAAAGGTCCGAAAGTGGGTTATTTCAAGTGTAGAAGCAACATTTGGGTTTGAGTAAATTGGACTAACTTATGAGTTTGATTGACAAAGGCATCAACAAGCTGATGGTACAGGAAGGTACTGTTGACGAATCTCTGGCTCAAATGTGGAATGGGGAACTGAAGTAACAAGAGGGCTTGCAGAAAGGCTTGGGGAGTAAGTACACACTGCTGACATCTGCAGAGATGTGATTTGTTTTTTTTAAACTTAGTTTTATTGACCATCTTGCAAACAGTACCGTCATCTCAGCGGTGCATGACAGTGGATCGTTATTATAACAATGTTGATGCAAAAGTACTTAAGATGTATACTCTTCATAACAAAGGGTAAACCGGATCAGCGCATGCAAGTGCATGCAAGCAGGTACAGAGAGAAGGAAGGAGATGGGTCGGGGTTGGGAGCAACATAAGTGCATATACTGCAGACAAGCAAGGGGGACCAGGCCCTCACCACACAAACTTGGACGTTTGTCGTCCCTGAAGGAGGAAACTGTTCAAATTGAGCACGAGTATTACAGGCTAGAGGTCGGAACCAGTAGGAAGATGAGGAAGGATGGGAATGGAGAGGGTGGAGGTTTGGGGTAAGAAGGTGATGGAACCTCCCCACAGCTGCAGGTGGTCAAGCAGAGTAGCAGGTGAAACATGCTTGGTAGACTACAGGTCAAGGCCGCTGGTGTAAGAGATGCAGGAGACAGGTTATTTGGGAGAGGGTCAGAGGCATCTACTCCACAATTCAAGGTTTCAAGTCCCACTGCTGTGTAATGGGCTACTTGCAGGAACCCCTTAGTTCTTCTGTCTGCAAGTCTACTCCTACAACTGTCACCCACACCTCCACTGATCGAGCCCAAACCAGTGGCCGAAGGGGGGCCCACGACTTCCCAGGCATGTATGAACCCCATCGTTTAGCCAAAAAGAATGCGAGGTCAAGGAACCTGCAACGGCTTTGATTTTCTTAGTACGTTTAAACAGACTGAGACCTTTTTAGTCACAAAAGCCCAGCAAAGGGATCCGGGTTGTGCAGGAGAGGTGGGCAGTAACAGACGGCCAGTAATCAGACAGCCAGGAGCATGACCAAAAAATGTGCATGAAGTCTGCATCCCGACATAAGCAATGGGAGCAGGAAGCGTCCGTACAGCAGAAGAGCCAGTTGATTCTTCATGGGGTTAGATATGTCCTGTGCAGAATATAACGCTATATTAATTAGAACTGCACATTCTGAGAAACAGTGGCAGGGTTGGCCATGGCCGTGGTGCCCACTACATCTCTGCATACCCTTACCAGGTCATCACTCCACCGTTCACGGAGCTTCGGGAGAGGCAGGCAGGTGTGCTTGTGCAGCACTTTGGTGAACCATGTGACCAGGTGGTGCCCCGTAAGTGTGGGTATTGAAGCACCTGGTGGGTGCTCGGCTCAGGCTGCACTGACCCACCCCGTCTTTCCCCCGTACTCGTATTGTATCTATAATCAATTTGTATGTAAGGAACTGCCCCGGGAGAGACCGGTGTGATCTCTCCGATCAGCAAATGGAATGAGCACAGCGTCAAAGAAAAATGTTTTCCAGGTTATGGAGGCCTCGTGCCAGACCTCTGCAGTGATCTGATAGCATAGGCTTTCTTGGCTTTTCATCCCTCCAAGCTCGATAAATTGGGTTCCAATAAGTGCGTCAGCACTAGCATTGAATATTTATAGTGTTTACAAACCATAGAAATGTGGTCTGAAGTATTGTATTAAAATACATTTTTAATAATAAAAATCTACGCTTAACAGTCACAGAAAGTAGGATGAAAGTATCTGAACTAGGAATCGCTTAACCAGAAGCACTGGAAAAGCCTGATTGGCTCCTAGTATTTTTTTTTTTTTTTTTTTTGCTTTGGGTTTTGTAGAAATGTGTTTGGGGTTGTCCCAAACTGTTGGCAACATATTAAAAAACATATGTCTAAAAATAAATGTTTTTGGTCTCAAAATGCACACATTGCCATATGGGTCCCTGGCATTGAAAGTAACAATTTCTAGCACCGAAGGCTACTAATTTGTGTGTTGATGTGTTCCTTGTAAAAGAGCTGAATGTCATCATTCACAGTGAAGTTAGCCAATGGCTGAAATGGGTTGCCCTAGGCTGTATGCTGTAGTGGGCGAAAACATGTATGAATGACACAACAGATCAATGAATGCAGAGGGCTGACTGAAAGCTGTAAGTATTATTTATATAATGATAAATCAGAAAATCTTGACAAACCCCAGACCTAAAAATGTGCAGTGGAGGAGGAACCCACAGACAGAAGTAAATCCCCACAGTGAGATAAAAGTTTATTACCGCATCCATCAGAGATTGCTCACCACATTGATATTTGTAGTTGGTTGCTCTGATAACTAGGGGACCTCTCTAGCTGTGTTCAGCTTTTGTTGACAAATGTAACAGTTTTGTATTCCTTTAAATTGATATGCACGATGTAAATCCTGATAAAAATCACACATGTAAAATCAGTTATTTTTTTTCATAACTCTAACCTCCCCAAAATACCAATGAAGGTATGATAGCACAAAAGTTTTACTTTGCATTGGAGGGTAAATTGATGAATTACTACTTATATATGGTCGGATTTGTGGAATAGCAAATAATATTAAACAGTGTTTAGCAAAGGAAAGGTCAGTGAGTGTGGGGGCGTGGTCAAGGGTGTGGCTAAAAACAAAGGTCCATTTATGAGGAATTGATGTGGGGGCAGCGCCGCAAGTCTTCTTGCTACACTGCCCCACGCCAATACAAAAGGGCAGGAATGGACCGTGTTTATGAAATACAGTGCATTTCTGTCCTCACCCCCCGCTCCCCCCCACCCTGCACTGGTGTACAATTGCTGCCTAGTGCCAACATAGGCAGGATTGTATTTGTGCAGGAAGGGGCACCTTCATGCACAAATGCAATCCAGAGAGGCACTGTGCCTCTTTCTATATGTGCAGCAGATAGCAACACACATGGAAAGAGAAAAAAAGAAAAAGGAGAAATTAAAACATTTCTCCTCATTATGCCTGCTCTGGGAGGCGTAAGGTTTTGGCACTGCTCCAGTTTATGTGATTTTGTAAATCTGGGGCAGCGTCAGCGTCAAAATCCATCTGTGTTGCATGGGAACACCCACCACTACGCTCATGGAACGCCTCCTTGACGCAAAGTAAGGCAATGTAGTGGCTTGCGCTGCTTTGCCTTACTCCATATCTACACGGCCATTCAAAGCCACTCAGGGTGGCTTTGCGTCACCTCATAGGTATGGTTGAGAGGCTTGCGCCGCTGGAGCATCAAAACAACTGATGCTCCAGCAGCACAAGCCTCTCATAAATAAACCCAAAATATTCTCTAAGTTATTTTTAAGTCGTTCACCGTCGGGTAGCTACAAATAAAATAACAGTCAGCTTAAATGAAAAATAAATAAAAGGAAGCTGTTACTCAGTGGGACGTGCACTGTAGTGCATTATGAAACCTCGATTAGTTAATGCACTACAGTGGTCTGTGTGTAACCGGAGAGCGACAGAACTAAATCTTGGTTGGTGCAGTGGAGAACAGTGACTTGTGTATTTTTTGTGCCATGAGGTCACAGCCTGTGACAGAAAGCACTGTGAATATGTAAGGCATTATTTTATACTTGCATTACACACAGTATAAGATAGGCCACTACAAAAAGGTTTAATATAAAACGGTGCTTCCAAAATGTGGATTTAAGTAACGTCAGAGCATATACAATAACGTTTTTTTTTTTTTTTTTTTTTCGAATAGCTGTCCCTTCAACACCTCCAGGTGAAGTATGCGCTGTGTAAACACAATTACAATTAAAAGCACACACTTCAAAGCTGTCACAAAGCTTTGAGTGATTCGATCATTTAAAGCTGCTCCCAAGCACCCTTTACATTTGCACATCAGCTAGTAGAGCACATTTGCATTTCATTCTGGAAGCAGACGCCCTGGGATGAAGGTCTCCTTAGCTGTCTGTGCAGCTTTCGCAGCACAGGAGACTCAAGTTAAAGTTCAGCTGAGGCATTTTAAGGATCAGCTCAGGGAATGCACGACCCCCTTTCCAGGACTCCACGCCCCACCTGGGGGTCGCGACCCCCAGATTGAAGACCTCTGCTCTAGTAGCAAAGCTCCATTGGTTAACGCGGTCACTTCGGATGTTGGTGTGCCTTAGCTGAGTCACAGATTTGAATCTTGGTTGATGCACTTCAGTATAGTGCCACATATATTTATATTGCTTTGGCATCCTACGTTGCGACAGAAAGTACTGTAAATATGTAAACCATGAGTTAAAAAGAAAAAAAAAGAATTACACAGTATAAGATATCTCCTGAAGTGTAAAAAAAAAATTTATTAAAGTGGGAGAGAGCTTGCACGCACTATAAAGTAGTGTCCCACAATTTTAAGTGCTTCCACTAGTTATGTTTTTTGGTAGTGGCATAACTAGTGCAATTCTTGTTTTATACCTTACTATTAAAAGGAGGCATTTCACAACTGGTAACCCCCTTACAGTACCTCTCAAAAACATATCCCTTTGTCACCATGAAGCTCCAGATGACACTATCCGTTAAAGCCTATCATGGTTCGCAAGCAGTCTTTACTTCTGCTGATTAGCCAGATTACACAGATTTATATTAATTTTAGGTAGGAAGCACCCTGGGAGTGAAGGTTGTTTCTCCTTTAGGTGTCTATAGCTCCTTTCCCTACACAGCACAGGAGTCCCTATCTTCCCATTCAGCCTAAGGCAGCTCACAGTTGGCATTAACCATTCCGGTTGTTTTGTTTTTGTTATTTTTCAAAAACAGAAAAGAATAGGAACTCTTTTGCTAAGACTGTTGCGTAGCTCCCCATAGGTCATACCCATTTCAACCACAGACTGTATGATTGTATTTGTAAGTTTGGGAATATCTAAACTCACCTTCATTATTTGGCGTGTTTTGCTGTGCATTTCTCCCGTTTTACCAGATGAGCAGGTAGGTGGTGGGCTTCCACTATTTTTAGGTTGTTGCTGATGTGTGATAATCCTTTGGAAACTCATTTCAATCAATTTATTTTTCTCTGACCTACGAGAACCACACAAACTAGTTAGCCAGTCATAAAAATAGCATACATAATTTGAGGTTTGATTTGTGGTTTTGGTCACTTTTACCTTGTGCCATAGTCAGCAGTCTTTGGTTACCTGACTTATGTCATCTGTTCGAGGCATTGTCTGTTACTACATGCGCTTCTCTCTATTGTTGTGGTAATCTGTTAGAGACATCTAGTTGCAGATTCCTTACCTTAGAATTTCCCCAGACATCAGCCTAGATCCGGAGATTTTTCTCAAGCAGTACCCCTGCGCGCACTTTCAGTTGCAGTTGATTAGCTCCTCATTCATTGTCCGTGCCAGATAGGACGGCGCGGGTCCTATATAGGTACCACCCTGTGCGCTGATGTCGGTTCTTTTCTTTCTGTGCCAGACCGGGCTGGTCTGAAGAGCTTACCCTTAGGTCACTTTTTGACTGGTCTTTTTAAAACTTTTGTCAAAGCTTTTTTTGAGTGTTTCTACTCCTGGTGTTTCAAGGGATTTCTTGGCTTAAGACCGGTTCAAGTCCTGCGGATCCTGCTAATGGGCGATGTCTGACAGATCCCCACCTTGTGTGCCTTTGGTGTCTAAAGCGTGACCATGACCCATATTTGTGCTCTGAGTGCCGGACGATGAATCCAAAGGCTTTAAGGGAACGGTCCCTAAAGCTGATGGCTACCTAGCACACGACTCCACGAAAGTCCGGGCCTTGGTCAAGAGGAAGGTCTCGGGATCAGTCGTGGAGTCCACCTTCTTTGTCGTGCGCCCATGAATTCCTTCTCAGATTCAGACCGATGTCGGTAGTACCACTTTGACCTTCCCCGGCACCAGTCTTGACGTCGACACTCCCGGTGCTTCCCCGGCAGCGGCGTCCCCATCCTCACTGCTGACTCTGACATGGAGCCAGAGGGGCATCGTACATTGGAAACAGTGGTCTTGCCTCCTATGTCAGATCCTGAGCCTTATTCATATGGGATAGGTTATGACAAGGAATGGGAGGGGTTACTGGACCCTTTGGAATGCCAGCTCCAGGTTCCCATGGACTGGCATATGGACCTGGGTGAAGCCAGTGGACTGGACACCTTCCCAGATACTGGCATGCCCTCTCCCCCTACTATGGCTATGGAGGAGGGAGCATCATATTTAATAGTGGTGTGGAGAGCACCGAGGTCTTGGACCTTGCGCTGCCTTCGGTGACTGTCAGGACTAAACTCATGACATGGGTGCTTCAGCCTGGGGGCAGCTTGGGGCTGAAACCCTACTCCCATTTAATGAAGCCCTTACGGATGTCTTACTGGGTACCTGATCCAAAACCATCATAGGGGCTCTTGGGAACAGGACAATTGCCTGCCGCCATCACCCTGCTCCCAGTGGCCCAGGTTTTCTGATGCAACAGCCCACCCCTATGAGCTTGGTGATCGAAGCCTCCACATCCCAGGGTTCGTTCCCTTCAGGACCCCTTGATAGGGAATCCAAGAGGCTGGACACACCTGGGAAGATTTCGGTTGTGCAGGTGCTGCCAAAGGACCTAGAGGAGACCCAGTCTGTACTTTCCGGAGTAGTTGCTGATGGGAAAGAAACAGCAAAGTTCACGATCCGATGTGAACTGGACATGACTGAGACACTGGGCAGAGCGGTTGCTTCGACATTGGCCTTTAGGCGCCAAGCCTGATTACGAACATCTGGCTTTTTTGGAGCATGTCCAAGCGAATCTTATGAAAATGCCCTTTGATGGCACCCATCTCTTTGGAGAGAAAGCAGACTCTGTGCTCGAGCGCTTTAAGGATTTTCATACTACGGCTAGGTCCTTGCGGCGCCCCCTCAGTCTGCTTTTCGCCCCAGTCTTTGCTGTGGAAGGGGCACCCCACCACATCCATTCACTGTGCTGCACAAGCTGTCTAACCTCTGCCTGGTCGGGGACGTGGGATCCACCACCCTAATGGATCAGGGAGGCAGCATTCTGACCAGTCCAAGCCCCCCCCCCCAAAAAAAAAAATCCCCTGCAGCTGCCTCCAAACCTTCCTAGTCTGACTGTTCCCCAACAGGGGCCGGTCAATCAGAGGCAGGATTCGCCATCACCTGCTCCGCTGGCAATCCATCATGTTGGGGGTTTTGCAAATAGTCCGAAGGGGCTACCTCCTCCCCTTCGAGACCACCCCTCTAGCCATGCCACCATCCTATGGTTGGATGACGGAGAATCACTTGGCACTTCTCTAAGGGGACATTACAACTCTCTTGGCCAAGGAAGCCGTAGAGAAGAGGGTTCCTGTGCCAGAAGCAGGTTATGGGTGCTATTCTGGCTACTTTCTGGTACCCACAAAGGACAAGGGCCTCCTTCCTATTCTAGACCTTCAGTCCCTTAATCACTTTCTCACGAAGGAGAATTTAAAAATGCTCACTCTGGCTCATGTTCTATCTGCCCTGGACCCAGGAGACTGGATGGTAGTTGGACTTGTACTTATTTCCATATTCCCGTCTTGCCTGCCCACATGTGTTACCTGCATTCACAGTAGGTCAAAAGCAATTTCAGTTCACCATGTCCTTTGGCTTCACCAGCCTCCCTTGGGTGTTCACCAAGGTGATGGTGATGGTAGCAGCTCATCTGCGCAGGTCAGGAACTATTGTCTCTCATCTCCAGACTACAGCGGACATCCTACATTTGCTGGGGTTCACTATAAACATGCCTAAAGTCCCACTGAGTCCTTCTCAGATGCTTCCTTTCATCGAAGCTGTTGTGAACACAGTGCAGTTGTTTGGGTTATCCTCCAGTGTGGCGAGTCCAGTATATTCTGGCTATGATACTGATGTTTCTGCCTCTATCCTGGATTTCGGTGAGAATGACTGAGGCTGCTGGACCTCATGGCCTCCTGAATCCTTCTGGGGTGACATGCCAGGAGGCATATCCTGGCTATGTAGTGGGACCTGAAGTATCAATGGGGCAGCCTCAGGGTCCACATGGTCCAGATCTCTGAGGGAACTGCATGAGATCTGCAGTGGTGGCTAACGAACCTCGATTAAGCCAGCGGCAGATCATTCTCTTCCCCAACCAGATCTGACATTAGTGACAGATGTGTCACTCCTGGGGTGGGGCGGCCACGTGGGAGAGGCAGAGGTCAGAGACATCTGGTGTCCAGCGGAGATCAGACTTCACATTAACCTGTTAGAGCTCTGGGCAATCAGACTAGCATTGAAAGCATTTCTTCCCTCTCTCAAAGGAAAGGTAGTACATGTGTTCATGGATAACATCACCACCATTGTGCAACAAGCGGGGTGGGTTGTGGACTGTCATGAGTCTCTGCGCCTCTGGATGAGGCTGGAACTACAGGGCATTTCCCTATTGGTTCAAAATCTGGCAGGCTCTCTGAATGCCAGAGCAGACAAACTCAGCCGACAATGCTTAGTCAAACACAAATGGCATCTCCATCCAGAGGTGGCGCAAGATTTTTTTCGGCAGTGAGGAGGTCCTTAGTTAGATCTACTCGCCTCCGCAGAGAACACGCGATGTCAGCAGTATTGCGCTTTGGCGTTTCCAAGGCAGAAATCGCTCAGTGACGCTTTTCATCTCGAGTGGAACTCTGGCCTCCTGCACGCGTTTGTGCTCATATCGCTTCTGCACAGAGTTCTCAAGAAGATCAAGAGTGACCTGGCCCAACTAATTTTTGTGGCTGTGGACTGGGTGCGAAGAGTCTGGTATCCTGAACATGTCAATCGATTCTCCGATCAGACTGCCCATTCGGAAGGATCTTCTGTCGCAGTAGCAGGGGGGAGGATTCACCACCTGAACCTGTCCAGTGTCTGCCTTCTTGTGTGGAGATTGAGCAGCAGCATTTGACCGCTTTTGACCTTCCTCCCGAAGTCTGTAATGTAATCTTGGCAGCCAGGCGACCCTCCACCAAAATGGTATAGGCTTCTTGTTGGAATACATTTGTGGCATGGTGCACTGACAAGTCTGTTCACCTAATTTCTTCCCCTTTGTCTGTGGTTTTGTTGTTTATTCTTTCTCTGATCCAGCAGGGCTTTGCTATGGGCACTGTTAAAGGTTATCTGTCGGCCATTTCAGCTTTTTTGCAGTTGCCTGATCAACTGTCCTTGTTTAAATTCCCCATTGTAAATAGATTCCTTAAATTGCTTACTTACATGGTTCCTTCTTCTCCATTCATTATGCCCCAATAGGATTTGAATTGAGTTTTGACATTCCTTATGTGTGCTCCTTTCGAGCCTCTCCACAATTGTCCTCTGAGTTCTCACTATGAAAACAGCCTTCCTGGTGGCCATTACATCTGCCTGAAGGGTGAGTGAGCTAGAGGAATTGGCATCTAAGCTACCCTACCTTTCTGTTTATCCTGACAAAAAGGTGCTTCGCACTAAGGATTCTTTCTGCCAAAACTGGTTACTCCTTTCCATGTAGGCCAGTCCATCACCTTATCTAATTTTTACGCACCCCTGCATTCTTCCAAGGAAGAGTAGAGACTCTACCACCTGGACCCAAAAAGAGCGTTGTGATTCTTTCTTGATCTATCAAACAGTTCTGGGTGGATGATCAACTCTTTGTTTGTTATGTGGGTGTGAAGAAAGGTTGGGCAGTAGAGAAGAGAACCATCTCAAGAAGGGTCGTACTCTTTATTAAAATTTGCTACACACTGGCTAAGAAGCAACCCCTTGAGGGTTTGCGTGCTCATTCTACCAGTGCTAAAGCTGTGACCACTGCATTAGCAGGCAGAGTTCCAATCCTTGGTATCTGTCAGGCAGCAGCGTGGGCATCTTTTCACACATTTACCAAACTCTGCTGCCTGGACATTCAAGTCTTTGGGGACAGGCACTTTGCCTTTTCAGTACTGCAGGATTTTGTAGTATGATCTTAGTCTGCAGGCCCACCTCTCGGGATGGTATTGCTTGGGTATCTATCCTTAGGTAACGAAACTGCAACTAGATGTCTCTAGCAGATGGACATGTGACTTACCTTTGGAAACGCCTTATCTGGTAGAGATATCATCTAGTTTCAGATTCCTTACCAACCCACCCATTCTCCCCACTCTGCAAACTGATTTTTACAAACCGGGATTCCCTTTCAGGGCCCTGGTTTTGACCAATTGTCATTGTTCATCATGGCTCTGTGCTTCTGGCGTGGAAAATTGTGAAAAGAAACTGATGTCTGCGCCCCAAGGTGGCGCCTGTTTAGGACCGTGACATCGTATCTGGCATGGATATCACCAACACAGAGCTGATCAATGCCACCTAACAGTGTGCAGGTGTACTTCTCGATAAAAATCTCCGGGTCCAGAAAGACGCCTAGGGAAATTCTGCAACTAGATATTGTCTCTACCAAACAACACATCACTGGCGGTAAGTAACTTGTCCTGTGGTCTGATGTGCAGTGAGCATTGAAATTCATTCTTTGGTTTGTTTAGGCTTATTCCTGGGCTTTCAGTCACCACCGATGCTATTGGGTGGGATTTCACCTCCGTAGCTTGTTACCCGAAAGAAATCTTCATTCTGAAACCCAATATTTTAAAACACGCGGCAGTACTTTAGTCCAACGCTAGGTGATGTTGGACCTTCGTACCATGTGTTTTTATATAAGCCTACATCTGCTTCTGAATGGGATTCCAGAGGTGGTTTACAATATTATAGATACTGTATGTCTTGAATGTATCTGATAAATATCGTTAAAAAAAACCACTGAGGCACCAGGGATTGGTGTGTGTGTGTGGGTTGTTTGGGGGGTAGCTCCTTGGGCAATGGCCGCTGCCCATGAGGGCACATTACTGTTGGTCCTTTCGATCTGCCTATTTTTGAAAGCCCACCAGAGACAAGGGAAGATTATTTTTTTTTCAAAAAAAGAGGGTGGGGGTATTGCCATACCCCCACCCCAAATGGGGACAAAGTTGTTCTGCCCACCGGTGGGCAGGTGGGACAGTTACAGCCGATCCACTCCCAGAGGGGGTAGAAAGTCTACTAGATGCCAGGGAATAAAAAAAAATTAGTGGGGTGGTGGCTACCAACCAAGTATGGGCATGGTATGCCCCCACCCCAACTGAAGGGGGTAACAGTCTTTCAACTCTCCCCCCCACCTCTGCACACTGAAATGTCTTATCCCACGGCAAGCACGAGGACATTTGAATATTTTGGGTTTTGGTTTTACATGTGGGCCATGAGAGCTTGTCTAACTCTCAAAATCGTCCCACTTGGAATGGTAAGGGCTGCACTTTTTGGACGTTGGGACGCTGCCATCTAGAAAAATCTACAAGACCTAGACACATCTGAAAACTAAACATCTGGGTGAGTCCAGGGAGGTGTGCTTCACATGCACCCCTCACCATTTTCTTATCCACAATGCCCTGCAAACCTCCAACTTTGCTTGAAATCACACATTTTTCCCACATTTTTGTGATGAAATCTGCAGGAATCCACAAAATTCCTACCACCCAGCATTGTCGCATCCATACCGATAAGAATTCTGTCCCACTTGTCAGCCTAAAAACGTTTTTTTTTTTTTTTTTTTAACTGCCCTTTTGGACCCACTTTGGTTCCCCCTCATTTTCGACAAGTTTTTTTGGCTCTTCCCTGTCATAGGCACTTGGCCCACCTACATAAGTGAGGTATTGTTTTTACCGGGAGACCGAGGGGAATGTTGTGTAGTAAGAAGTTGGTGCCCGTGCGGTTATCCCACACAGAAATGTGGGAAAAATGTGATTTTTGTAGCTAAATTTGAGGCTTGCTGAGGATTCTGGGTAAGAATCCACACAAGTCACACCTCCCTGGACTCCCTTGGGTGTCTAGTTTTCAGAAATGGTTGAGTTTGGTAGATTTCTCTAGATGGCTGCTGGGACCAGGACCAAAAATGCAGTTTCCCCCCACCCCCTGCAAAAACAGGTAGTTTTGTATTAGATCATTTTGATGTGTCCACATGGTGTTTTTTTGTTTTGTTTTTTTGCCAGATTTTGAGGTTTGCAAAGGATTCTGGGTAACAGAACCTGATGAGAGCCCCACAAGTCACCCCATCTTGGATTCCCCTAGGTGTCTAGTTTTGAAAAATGCACAGGTTTGGTAGGTTTCCCTAGGTGCCGGCTGAGCTAGAGGCCAGAATCCACAGCTAGGCACTTTCCAAAAAACACATCAGATTTCAATGTAAAAATTTGATGTGTCCATGTTGCGTTTCCTGCCGCGGGCATTAGGCCTACCCTTTTTATCGGGAGACTTGGGGGAACACAGAATTGCAGAATAAGTGTTATTGCTCCTTGTCTTTCTTCAAATATTTTCCTTCCAATTGTAAGGCAGTGTGTTAAAAAGACGTCTATTTGAGAAATGTCCTGTAATTCACCTGCTAGTATGTGGACCCCGGAATTCAGAGATGTGCAAATAGCCACTACTTATCAACACCTTATCCTGTGCCCATTTTGGAAAATACAAAGGTTTTTTTGATATCTATTTTCCCCTCTTTATATTTCAGCAAATTAATTGCTGGATACCCGGTATGCAATGAAAACCCTTTGCAAGGTGCAGCTCCCTTACTGGCTCTGGGTACCTAGAGTTCTTGATGAACCTACAAGCCCTACATATCCCCGCAACCAGAAGAGTCCAGCAGACGTAACGGTATATTGCTTTTGAAAATCTTACATTGCAGGAAAAAGTTAGAGTAAAACGTGGAGAAAAACTGCTGTTTTTTTCACCTCAATTTCAATATTTTTTTATTTCAGCTGATATTTTCTGTAGGAAAACCTTCTAGGATCTACACAAATGACCCCTTGCAGAATTCAGAATTTTGTCTCCTTTTTGGAAATGTTTAGCTGTAGGGGATCCAGCATTGGTTTCACGGCCATTTCTGTCACTAACTGGAAGGAGGCTAAAAGCACAAAAAAATAGTAAAAATGTGGTATAACCAAGTAAAATGCCAAAATTGTATTGAAAAATTTGGTTTTCTGATTCAAGTCTGCCTGTTCCTGAAAGCTGGGAAGATGGTGAGTTTAGCTCTGCAAACCCTTTGTTGATGCCATTTTCAGTGTAAAATAAAAACACATGCCTTCTTCTGCAACCCTTTTTTCCCCAGGTTGTTTTATTTTTTTATTTTTTTAAATATGTGGACAAAAGGTTATGAGGGCCTAAGTGCGAATTACCCCAAATAGCCAAAAAAAAGGCCTGGCACCTGAGGGGTAAAAGGCCAGGCAACGAAGGGGTTAATGAAAGATCTGGACATGGGTTTTGTTATTTACTATTTTTTTCAACCTACGCAATTTAAATTGTGGTGGTCTGGTCATCCTACAAAACTTACAGCTCAAGCCTGACTTAGTCGCAGGTTGTTTACTGCTGATTTGTCCACAAGCAGGGAGTTACCACCTGATGGTGGAGATGTCAACATTGCCCAGCTTGGTTGAGCAATGAGAGAAAAGAAGTAGCTTCCTTCCGATAGAGGTGAAAAGGAGTCAAATGAGTGAGATCCTTGCAGAGTGGTTTCTATCCCTGGTTCCGCTAATGCTTTGATCTGCACAGACTGGCTCCCCCTGTTGGTGTTGGGCAACTTAAAATCTGCGAGGGGTAGCATTTAATTGCTCTCTGGTACCAAGCTGAAGAGCTTCTGTGCGTGGTTCCTGCCTTCAACATTTCCAGCCCAGTGCCCTGTCATTCCTAAATAAAGACCTTGCATAGTCATTAGTATAATTTAAAACCTTATATATTTTTACTATAATTGGGATGTGTCTGGATGCATTTAGCCTTTCACACTTATGTGCTGAAGCCTGGCTCCTCAGAGTATCTTAGATGGAGTCAATTTGACCTCCTCTATTAAATATACCAAAACTTCTCATACACAAGACTGTTAAATCCTACAATGGAAAAGGCATCAGTCCTTTGACAGAATTGTAATAGAAGTGATGGGCCGTAAACTAGGGTCTTGGTCTTTGTTTGATGTCTACATTGCCTTTCCTGCTGCGCTCACAGAGTGAGAACACATTTGCCCCAAAGCTTAAAGCAGCAGTGATTTTATCAAGTTCTCATTTCACCTCTACTAATGACGTACCAGCAGTTATAAGAGAGAAGCGATATATGTAGAGACACGTCCTTCTCCACTTCGTGGTTTCTTAGGGCCTTTGTGAGTGGAACCTACCTTGAATCCTGTGGCCTGAAATGGGACCCCCACCACCCCCGATTCCCTCCTTTCCCCCACCCCCTTCCTCCCCAAAATCACACCCTCATGTCCCCCTTAGACACCGAATATTTCCCAACACCTGAAACCATCTGCACTTTGTGCCACTTAGAGTTTCACTATATATTGGGCACCCAACACTGTAACTTTTCTTATGTGGTTTGTCGGCCTTCTCACCTACTGCTGTGACTCTCAGGCCGTCTCTTGCATTACTAACTGAGAAACTTTGATGCGTTGGTGTAGCTTATCCTTGTTTTAATTCTTAACTCTTGCTCTTCTAACCTTGGACTACAGTGTGTTTCATAGATATCTGTATTCTGAAAGATCATTTCATTGCTATTACACATGTTTTTTTTGTTTTAGCGCCCTATGTATAAAATCAAAAGGAAATGAAAACCGAGTTAGGGACGGTCTGATTAACTCTGCTTGGCATCCACTTTTTTATTTTCTACTTTTGAATTTTTTGTTGATATTTACAGCCTTCCTGAGAGAGAAGTGACTTCTGCTTTTAAAACCTACACAACGTTGTTAATGAGAATCTTAGTCTGTCATACTGCGCAAAGCGATTGTCTGCCAATTAGAAGCAATTTAGCAGAGTGTGAGTCATCCCTCCACAGGTGATGAATGAGCGTTGCATGGAATAGTGTAGAGGAAAGGGAAATATTCTGTTGTGAGCGATGGCAATTTCACAGCAATGTCACAGGGATTAAATTAAATGCTTTAACTGGCAGCTTAACATAGTAGCATTGTTAAGTGGAGGCTAATATGACGGAATTCTCCTTGTTAAGTTTCTTCTCGAACTTGATTTAATCTAAACGGTAATTAAGGATTGTGCTACTTTAAATTGAGACCTTTCTTTTATTTCTGCTTTCAAATATCTCGCTTGCTGATGCGTTTAGTGAGGTGTTTTTCACAAGAGGGCGCTACCTTGCCAATAAATCTATTAAAATTCAAGACTGCTCATAATGGCTGTTACCATACGACTAAGAGCGGATGCATTTGTTTAGGGCTGGCAAAAAAGAGCATGTGTTTTATCTGATGTCATCAACAGAAAAAAAAACTTTCATTCATACTACAGAGAAAGTGACTGTGGCTCTACTTAAATGTTGGTTTACACGAGTACAGCTTTTAATTTGACAAAAGCTTTGTGCCTCAATAAAAAGTGTCTACCCTCCAAGCAGATTATCGCGCTGCATGAGCCAGCAGCAGAGTGGCCAGCTAGAAAAGGGCTCACTAATGGTCACAAAGTATCAAGTCAAGCTAATGTGTTAGAATGAGATGGAGCTTGGCCTTTAGTGAACTCATATTCCACTGTGTTGTTGTTAAACAAAGTGTTTTATATAATTAGATAACTATAGTGTATGTTATGCTCAATGGATTTGTAGAGTGTGGCTTATCTTCCAGTAGGGGATCCAGGCACTGGAGCCAGGTGTATAGGCTGAGGGTGTTGAGAGTGAACTAGCCTCTGGGAATTAGTCAAATGGCCATGTCTTCAGCTTCTTGCGGAATTCAAGAAGCAAGGAGAAGGGCCTGATGTGTCGAGGGAGATCATTCCATGTTTTGGGTGCAATGTGGGAGAGTGCCAGACCCCCTGTCCTCCTCTGGATACGGGGTGTGCGCACGACTGAGAGTGAGGCTGAGCACACAGGAGTGTGGTGGGTTGTTGGAAGCAAAGAGAGTTTTTACATTATGTAGGTCGCTTGTGCAGTGCCTCGTGTGTGAGGCGTTTGAACTGTCATTCTGGGAAACCAGTGGAGCTCTCTGAGATGTGGTTGGGTAATGGGAGGTCTAGAATGAGTTTTTGCCACGGTGTTCTGGATGGCCTGGAGTGGGTGGAGGAGGTGGTTGGAGATTCCAGCATAAAGTATGTTACTGTGTCTAGTTTGCTTGCAATAATGGCCTGTGTGACAGTGCCCAGTGAATCTAGAAATCAGTTTGAAGATCTTGCAGAGCATGTGGAGTATGTAAAAGCAGGACGAGCTCACTACGTTGACCTGCACTTCCATGTTTGTCATCTGTGGATGAGTCCCAGATTTCCTTCATGGTTCGTTGGTGTGGGTCCAAACCTCTGAAGGCTACCAGGTGGAGTTCCTATTCCCAAAGATCACCACTTCTGTCTTGTCGGAGTTGAGTTTCGGGCAGTTGAAGTTAGTGATATCCTTGTCTCGGTTGACTTTGGTGTTGCGTTGGTCCATTTCAAAGATATTTTGTCAGTCAGGTTCTGTAATTTTGTTCCAGTTTCAGCAGGGCAGATTGATTCCGGTGGATGCTTTGGTTTGCAGTGCAGAGATTTGGAAGCGTATGATAGTGATCTGTCCATCTGAGCGGCGAGGCGAAGTTGTATTTAATGTTGTTACTGGTGGTGGATTTGATTCAGAGTGTGTCCTACAGTGTGTGTAGTTTCAGTGACGAGCCTGGAAAGTCTGATGTTCAGGCTCTAAATGAGGTCTGTAGAGCAGAGGTCTGTGATGTCCACTGTGTGGAAATTGTTTTCAATGAGTAGTTTGAAGTCCTTGGAGTTGATGGTGAAGGGAACAATGAAATCAGAGATGAGGTTGCATAAGTTGGTTCAGGGGCCGTGTGTCAGTATGCTAGGATATCTTTCAAGGTGAAGCGGTTTGTTTGGAGGCTGAAGAGCACGTGTTCCAAGAAGGAGTATCTGAGCCTGTGGTTGTGGCACATTTGATGATGTCTTTGTAGATAATTGCGATTCCACCTTTAGGTTTGTGAAGACAGTCTTAGTAGTGATTTTATATCCTGCTAGGATGGCCATGGCAATACTGGAAGATGACGGATTCATCCAGGTTTCTGTCAGGAAGAGGAGGTCTGGTGTGCTTGCTGAAGAGGGCCCAGACTTCATTGGCATGTTAGGTGAGCGAGCAGGTGTTAAAGCGCATGCACACAAACATTTGCTGAATTTCTGGAGTAACCTGTTGAGGTGATGGTCTGGGTGCGCAGTGTGGCTGTGTGAATGTGGGATGTTGAAAGTGAAGTGGCAGTGGAAGCAGGAGAAATGTCCTACTGTACTGAGTATAGCTGAGTGGCAGCAGTGTGTTAGGCAAACTCGGTCTAGCTAGTGGAGGGTAGCTGCTGTGTAGCGGCAGGGGCTGGACAGATTAGAGATCATGGTGCTGGGCACGCTCCAGATGCAGACTGGCGTAGATGGGCTTTCCTTTCCCTAAGTAGGTTGTTGGAGGGGGAAAAGAGTGGTGGCGATGGCCCATGCGATGGGCAGAAAGAAGATGTGGGAAGGAGATAGAAGATGCAGGAAAGCAGGTATGGAGCAGAGGCAGGTGGAAATTTGGGAAATTCACTTTGGGGCTGTGGGGGCCTGAAGGGACATGCGGGCGCGAGAGGAGGAGAGAAGCAGCACGAGAGGAAATAGAGGCTGAAAACAGAAAAGTCACATGAGGTAAAAAAAATGCCAAAAGAAAGGCACAAGGGTGGAAGGATGCAGGAGGAGAAGGAAAGAGGCATACATTTGGATAAAGGAGAAAAGAGAGCACATGTATGGAAAAATGAGGAGAGAAGAGAGCATGAAAAAAGCATATGAGAGAGGGCTGAAGTCCCAGAAAGGGGGTAAAAGTAGAGACAAGAAGCACAGAGAGAGAAGAAAAAAGTATAACAAGAGGGTCAGAGGCCCAGAAAGAAGTGAAAAGGAGAAGGAGGGAGAGAGAAAAAGGTACTGAGAGAGGGTGCACAGAAAGCGAGTGTGAGGGGAGGCAGCAGGGGAAGTGAGGCGGGAGCCTTGCTTGGTCTGGAATGGCCTATTCTGGTAAGAGGGCCAGTTCCAGGTAAGTGGAGGGGGAGCTGAGCCTAGGAACTTGTTTTTATCTAGCAGCAGCAGAGAAGGGAGGAGAGCAGTCATGAGGAACATATTTCTTTATTCCAGTTCTACAACCCTCCGCCCTTCCCATCATTAACTTCAGAGTTCATTTGTCTAAGGTCAGTATGGGATGCTCAGGATTGTGTTTTAAGAATGCCTTTGATTGCTGATGTTAAATGCTGTGTTGCCTGTAGATAAAACTGTAACATGCTGTGATAATTATCTTACAAAAAATGCCGTCACATTCATTGTAACATTGAGTGTGATTTTCTCTCTCTCTCTCTCTCTCTCTCTCTCTCTCTCTCTCTCTCTCTCTCTCTCTCTCTCTCTCTCTCTCTCTCTCTCTCTCTCTCTCTCTCTCTCTCTCTCTCCAGCCAAGACAATTAAATACACCTTCTTAAAGTAAAAGTTTAGAAACCGTGAGCATTTGTTAAATAAAGTGCAATGCAGAAGACAAAGATAATGGATAGTCACTGCTCTTGATAAATTCTATGTGAGGAATTGGCATTAACTACATCAAATGCAGTTGAACGTATGACAGTCATTTCTTAGATAAAATAATCTGTTGTAAGCAAGAGACTGAATGACAAGGGTCCGCGCCATGAAAAGTGGAAAAGCACGAGGAAGCTCACACCCAATTTGGGCTTCTCTTATGATTAAAATACACAGCAAAAAGTAAGGTAGTAAGCACAAAATGAACTAAATGTTACAAGGCTCAATCACAGTATAGCAAAATGCAACAATATCTAACTAAATAAAATAATAATCCCTATGTGATCTAATATCCACGGACGTGACAATAAAAATTTAGATACAGACGAAACAATGTGAAACTTATGAATGAATAGGCCTTCAGAGGCTTAGGCAGGTAAAATACCTTGGACAGTTACATTTGGAAGAAAAGCTGCCTGCAGAGTTCTTCGAAAATAGCATATCAACAGCATTTCAATAGTGCAGATTTTGCTACGTGTGCTGATAGAAGAAATGTGAACATACAGATCATAGCTGCACTGAGTTTCAAGATGGCGTCAGATCTAGTTTGGGCCATGTTCATAATTGTAACCACACACTAGTAATCCTAAATAATCTTGCCATCATCATCCGGTTACCATCACTATTGCTCTGTTACCATGACCACAATTGTTATGTAGCTCGCTTTAACTGCAACCACCCGCTTTCTCTCCGAACTAGCAGCTGGGAAAGGTCAGGTCTTTCTGAAGAATGAGGCGGCAAGCATTTGGCAAACTCAACTATGCCTTTAGTGAATGGGAACAAAACATATATTTTTTTTCCATTGGGCCCTACATTTCAGGCTCTACAACAAGGCAGATATGCAAGTGCTCCCTATATGGATTTTAATTGGCAAGAATTTTATGGCTTCCTGGAAGCCTTCCTGTTGAGAATGTGTGTTCATGTACTCAATAAGTGCCCAGTAATGGTCCACCAGGGTTGAATCTATGCCACCTATATCAGGATAAATAAAGACTATGTAAATGAGTTGCATTGAGTTTGTGGTGTTGTCTTCAGTGGACTTTCAAAAAACTCTTTCATGGATCTGGACTTATTTTGGTTGCCCCAAAGGAACAATCTTTGACCTCTCAGTGATTGAAAACCTTAATGACCACAACAAGGCCCGTCTTGTCAAGGTCTAAATGGTGCAAATGAATTCCATTTGATGATTTCTGAATGCACAAAAGCATGCAACTTTGGTTCTGCCCCATGAGATAAAACCACACAGTTGTCCTAATAGTTTTTTTTTTTTAATTCAACAATGTATTCTTTGAAATTTGCAGGTATTGTTTGGGTGGTGCTAAAGCCAACAAACAGTGTAGCATTGTTCTTTTCTGTTGTGTACCCGCTGAAACATGCAGTGACTCAGGTCATGAATTCCATTCCTTGCAATGCCAACTGAGCCTTGCATCTTTGAGGTCAGTGAATGGAGCACCAGCTTCATATATTGCTTCAGCAGATGTGCAGTGTGAAGTGCTATATAAAAAGCAAATTAACCCTTTTGCTGGTACCTCCTCTCCTCCCTCCCCTTAAGACATCCTGGGGTTCAAATCCCTGGAGCGTACCAAGAAATTAGCCAAAATATAATTAGAAAAATGGGGGAAAACCGCTGCAGAAGAACGTATGTTGTATTTCCTGCAAATGGCATGGATGAAAGGTTTGCAGTGCTATCTTTCCAGCTATCCGGAGAGCCAATAACCGAGCTGCACCTTACAATGGTTTCTCATTGTGTGCCCTGTATGAGCAATTAATATTTTAAAATGGAAATAATGAAAAAGGTTATTGAGGAAACCTATGTATTTCCGAAATGGGCACAAGAATTTGAGTTTAGAAGCAGTGGTTATTTGCAAATCTCTTAATTTGTAGGTACTCATACTACCATGTGAATTAGAGAGCATTTCTCAAAATTACTTCTTTCTTACACACTGTCTTACATTTGGAAGGCGCAAAAGCAGAGAAATACAATTAGTACTAATGCGTGTTCTACTATTCTGTTTTGCCCCTAAGTCTCCAGATAAAAATGGCACTTAACTTGTGTGGGTAGGCCTAGTGCCTGCGACAGGAAACAACCCAAAATACAACATGGGCACATCGCATTTTTCCACTGAAAACTGACCCTTTTTCCCCAATGATTCTAGCTGTGGATTTTGGGCCCCAGCTCAGCTGGAACTTAGGGAAACCTAGCGAACCTGTACATTTTTGATAACTAGACACCTAGGGGAATCCAGGATAGTGTGACTTGCGTGGCTCTCACCAGGTTGCGTTACCCAGAAACCCCTTGCATACCTCAAACTTTGATTACAAAAAAAAACATTTTCTTCACATTTCTGTGATGGAAAGTTGTAGAATCTGTGGGAAGTCACTTCCTTCCACCAGCATTCCCCTAAGTCTTCTGATAAAAATGGTACCTCATTTGTGTGGGTAGGCTAAGTGCCAGGAAACGGCGCAAAACACAATATAGACACATCACATTTCTGCGATGGAAATTCTGGAATCTGCAGGGAGCCACAAACTTTCTTCCACTCAGTATTCCCCGAAGTCTTCTGATACATATGGTACCGCACATGGCTGGGCCTAGTACCTGTGCCACACCAAATCAAACCAAGGTCAGTGAGGGTCCCTTTGTGCGGACTACCATTGATGTTAGTTTGAGCCGTTCCTGTGGTGGGCACTAGGCCCAGCCATACAAGTGGGGCAGCATTTTTATTGGGGCTAGTGGGGAAACGCTGAGTGGTAGGAATTTTGTGTATTCCTTATAATTCTGGAAAAATGGCACAGAAATGCAAGGAAAATGTGATTCTAGTCCCATTTTGAGGTTTGTAGGGCATTGTAGTTAAGAACACGTGATGGGCTTCACAAAAGGCACACCACCCTGCACTCCCTTAGGTGTCTAGTTTTGAGGAATGCTTGGGTTTGGTAGGTTTTCCTAGATGGCCGCCAAACCCAGCTCCAGAAACTGCAGCTATCCCTTTTGTTGATGTTGCCACATTACATCTTGGACCCCGCACATTTGCAGGTTACTAGACCCACCGACAAAGGTGAGGTACCATTTCTATCGGGGGATATGTGTGAACTGGGTTGCAGGAAGTATGAGGCTCACAGCAGATACATGTACTTTGAAGAATCCACTAAAGCCTCCCAGGAGTCCACAGGGTGTCTAATTTACAAAAATATCTACAGTTGGTAGATTTTCCCTAGAGACATTGTGCACTCTGGCAGAGAAAGACAAATATTACTTCACAACCACCTATTCCTCAAATACACACAGATACTGGTTGGATTTGGCCCAAGTGTGAGTGAAAGGTTAAAATGTAAATTTTATTAACAAGAGATTTCACAAAAATGAAATACAATGTTAATAACTGAAAGTTTAAAAAAAATGAACCAGCGACTCACAGTACGTGAGATGTAAAGCCATGTCAAGGTACTAACCGCTTTACAGGCCATTTCACACCTTTGATTTGTGACACACAAAACCATTCACACCGCCAGCCGCAGGCCCAGCACATTACAACACACACATCAACAGACCGTGTCATTCAAGGGCTCATCACTTTCATACACCCACAGGACTGACACAGCAATTACACCGGCTGGCAGCTGAGAGTGTGCGTGGACTGGAGTTTGGCTGGCAATGTGGGTGTAGTGACCAGAAGCAAGTCACTATATACACGGCCAACCGAATGCCAGCTATCACACACCGCAAGCCAAGCGTCAGTCCACGCACACCGCCAGCCAGGCGCAAGTCCTCACACACCGCCAGCCAGGCGCAAGTCCTCACACACCACCTGCAAGCGCCAGGCCACACACACCACCAGCCAAGCGCCAGGCCACCCACACACACACACACACACACACACACACCATTATCAATTTTTTTTTTTTTTTTTTTGAACAATGACTACAAACACAACAGGTCTAACTAAATACATCCAACTACTGCCACCTATGAAACTGAACAAAAAATATAAAACAATACAGACCAGTCAGCTCATTTTTATGCTCTAGGTTGATACTATTAATTACTTCAGTTGCGTGTGGTACAATATAAAGAATACGGGCGCACACAGACCAGAATCAGAAGGACACTCGGTCAGTACATAAGACTCTCCTTCTGTACGCCTCTTCCAACTCAGACTCTACATCTCCTAGAGGGAAAGAAACATGGGAGGAATGTAATCAGGAAAGTGGTGATCTTTCAATCTAGCCACATCCTCCATCACTCCAACTCTAGGAACACTTGCCTGCTCCACTACAACAAGGCTGCCTATCGCATACTGCTGAAACTGAACAAAAGTCATCTTTAAATCTGAAAATCAATCCTTGCATACAACAAAAGCAATGAAAGTTGCTAAATAAAAAAAATAGACAGCCAACTTCTCATACTAAGTGTATGACTTTTGAACAGCAGGATAAGGCTCCAACTTCTGGTCTACACCACCCATGTGCTTATTGCAGTCTAAAATGTACACAAGTTTGCACACTTCCGCAACATGACCAAAAATAGTAGTCACAGGTGAAGTACTTTCATCTTGAATGTTTGTCAGCGTGTGGGCATCCTTCTGTCTGAAAACTTCAGAGCTAGAAGTTCATCACTACCCACACTGCACTGTCTCCTCTGAAGCTTTTTACTTACAAGCTCTTTAGGGTAACCTTCATGGTTAGGATAGCATTGTGCCACAAGCAACAGAGTCCACTTTGTACATTTCCTTGACAAACAATATACCAGTGTAGAAGGTATCTGTATTTAAATGATGATCTTTGTATGGGCTCTTGGTAGAGAACTTTTTTTTTTTTTTTAAACAATATTCTCAATGACTCCAACAGTGGACATACAACTGGGGGTAACGGGGGGGTGGTGGTGCAATAGAGCAATGCCCTCTTGCTACGAATGTACTGCCTAAAAAACAAACTGCCCTTGAGCGAGCCAAAGACTCGTCCACAGCTGTTTTTTTCCCCAGAACATAATGTCTGAAAAGCTGCCTACAGAATGATCAAGGACAGACTGAATCTTGAAAAGACAAATAAATCAGGTTGATCCCGTAGGATGCTGATGCATCATCAACAAAATGTAGCATCCAAAGCAGAAGCAAATACCAATCACGACTCATGGGTGTCGGAAATATAGCTGTTGCCATCAAGGGACTGGTAGAATAATATGAAGAAAAAGACAGATTTCTTATCAAGCCCATCAAACCCAAGAATGTCTTCAACTCATCCAGATTTGTGGGAGTCCACCGGGTAGCTCTAGAGTGGGGCTTAAGTCTGGCACTGTTAACCCTCAACTACGGTTCAGCATAAAAATTAGTTTGGTCAACAGTCCCATCCAAAAATACATCATCCATAAACAACTGGAAGAAATGTATAGGCGAAAAGTTTTTAGCATTGACTCTACCCCATGCGACGCCGCTAAAGGAAGGCAACACAGGTTGCACATGTTTGGGGCAATCAAGAGTTCAGCACTTCCACTGGGAAGACTTCAGCCCCAGGCTGCAATCCAGATTCCTCTTGCTGCACTATCGGCATATCACTGTCCTTCTCTAAAAGAGGCCCTTCCTACGCACCAAGAGTGGCTTTATCATCAAATGATTCATTTTGGACCGAAAAAAATCACTGCCAGAATCCTGGACTTCCTCTTCTGTCTCAGATGCAGGGTTAGTCTCAGAACCATGGTCAGAGAAAGATTCAAAAAGCAAACCAACAACCTCCTGAGTGGTAATCCTGTGGCTAGCCGTAATCCTTACTAATATGAATAACACAACAAATAAGTCAACAATAACCAACACTGTGTAAAATACTGGGATGTGAAATTTAATAAATCTACTTGTCCTGTTAAAAAAAAAAATCTACTTGTCCCCATATTGTTTTGCAACAAATTATGACCGCAATCTCAAATAAGAGCTCTGATAATAGCCTCTCTGAATATGCCAGGGCTAACACTATAGTAGGGCTTGAATACTTGCAATTTCCTTATTTTACCACCTTTCTGCAGATCCACATACAGGGGCTTTTGGAGGTTGCTGTAAGCAATAGTTCCAGTGTTGGAATGCCCTTTTGACTCTGTGTAAACCTAATAATGTCCACATTTTAATGGTTTTAACCAGCTCTTCTCTAATCTTTTCCCTTACTGAGAAAGGTTGGATAATTATTCCTGACAAGGGCCAGAAGTAAAACTTCTTCCAGGGTTGGGGGGAAAAAGTGGTTGGAGGGAAAGTGAACTTGTAAACACTCAACAGATTTTTGCACAAGCTCATCTACTCATGCATATTTGCTCGTGCTAAAATACAGTCCACAAATATTTTCCAGGAGTAAGATTTCTACTTCTGTAAATTACTGTGAATTCATGAAATATGTAAATCTGCACTACTTAAGTCAAATACAATGGGTGCACTTTTGTGACTTTAATAATTAAGTAGTTTTGTTCAGTGCCATGAACTAGTACAGCAACGTGTGCTTTTTGAGATCAAAAAATATTTTTGCTTTTTCCAATGTTTATTACAATAGTGAGGGCCCAGCAGCTCCCGCAGCAGTTTTACAAAAGCCATGTCCAAAACAAAAGACATTGACAAACTGACCACCAATATCAGATGTATTGACTTTGCCAGTGCTTTTTTATTTCCACGTTCCTCATAATCTTGTTGAAACTGGTTACTCTGACTTTCAGTTATGAATATTGTTTTGAAATACTAGTATACAGCAACACATTTTACTAAGTGATGCTTCAAAGAAATGGTTCCTAAAAATTCACAGTAATTTAGTAAAACTTTTTTTCCTAGTTGCATTTTTTTTTAACATATTATTTTAAAAGTGAAGAATCCTCAATCTTGCATTCCAATATTTGCATTTAATCAGTGAGCATTCTGAGAGTGGTCTATGTAGCCCCATACTGTTAAAGATTGCAAATGGTGTACCCTTTTTGTTTTGTTTTTTGCTGGAACCAGTCAGTAGTGCAGTCTGAGCTTGCAAACTTATTTAGAACACTCGCCCTAATAGTAGAGGCTTTGCATTAATGAACCATACATTCAATCTTGAACAGCATTAACAGATGGATACAAATATTACCTCAACTGCAGACAATTCCCTTTCCTGCTCCATAATGTGGTACTGTAAATTGGCAGACAACGAGTTTGTGCTGCAGGAGTTTGGCCTCCTTGACCAAGGACAAAATAAGCCTGAAAACTTGTTGTCCTTGACCCCAAACAGTATGTCCTGGGCATCAAGATAAGACCTATATGCTCAAAACGATCCCACTCTCTTGCCAGAGACAGCTAGACTGAGGAGCACCTGCATCTACTTTGCACAGACACAACAAGCACCAACGATATCACACTAGCAAGGAATAACAACAAAAAATTACACACAAGGCAACAAAATATAGATCTTGCACAAATTCAAAGAGAATTTGACACACAATAAAACAGTAGCTAAATATGCTGCAATTATTACATCATTAAAAAAACACATTCATGCAGGGCAATGGTACTTCTCTGAAGTAAACAGTACAAATATGTTTTCTTAATAAACACATGCAACTACACAAACTCCAGATATACCGTGCCGAAACCGCAAGCAGGAGCCGCCACCAAGGAAATCAAAAACTTTGCACTTGAATAAAAAAGAGAAATAAAACACTAAGATTGCAAATGATAACAAGAAATAAAGCAGTCAACATTTATAAAACACTATGAAGCCAAAATAAATGCATGCCAAGCCGTCAAGCATGGCGTACGCGAGCTGTTAGAGCTCTGCGCCGCGCCCGGCTTATCCGTCGCCATTTGGGCGACAGAGGAGCTGAGTTGTCCCGCAGGCGGTCGGTCTTCGGCCCCTGCAGCCTTGGGCTCGTCGGGGCCGGGAGCTGGCCTTCTGCGACGGCCAGCAGTGGAGTTGAGCTGCGACAGCGTGGGTCGGGCCTAATGGTTTGGGCCGAGGAGTGGTGCGGCCGCGTGGCGTAGGCCGGATCCCTGGGCCGGGGCTCCCTAGCGGCACAGTCTTCTTGTGGCCGCCGCTCCCCGGGGAGGTGAGGAGACGCCCCACGGGAAACCAGGAGTGTGAGGCGGGCGATCGGCCTGCGCGGGCCTTCTGGGGCCAGTGGTGGACCCAGGGTGGACCTGCCGGGCCCTCCTGAGGCCTAGTGGGGCCCCGGCGGTGTCTGAACGGAGCCTTTTGTGGAGGCGGTGAGAGGAAGGCGCCACCCCTCGAGGATTGGAGCTCCGTCCTGGGGCATACTGAGAGTGTTGCAGACGAGAAGGGATCGGGCCGTGTTGGGCCCGCGGGGAGCCGCTAACTAGCGTCTGTGCCCGGTCCGGGCTTGGCTGGTCTGCTGGGGCCTTATGGGCAGATGGTGGGATCTGCGAGGTTGGAAGGAGTGTGGACAGCCTAGATGTGAGGAGACTGTGGGGTGGGCTGCTCATGCTGCAGTGTGGTGGTGAGCTGGTGGCCCCGGCAAGCGGGCCCAGCCTGTCCCATTATCCTGGGTGACTACGAGAGAGGAGAAGACCTGTGGAGACCTTCGTGGCCAGCTGTCTGCCAACAACGAGGAAGGCGCCACATGGGGGGCCACGTTCAGTGCGGATCCCTGCAGAGCCAGTTTCTGCTGGGGGTTCGAGGTACGGAGTTGGGAGCAGTCGCGGGCTGTTCTGATGGGCATAAGGTTGTGATACCTCTGGTGGCCGGTTACTCACTTGGTCATTTTGCCCCAACTGAGGACGTTTGGGGGTACGGAGCGGATACAGCAGGTGACAAGGCGGTGAGTGGCGGCTTGGGAACAGGTGGAAACTTCTTGAGACCTGGAGCGTGGCGGGGACGGGGTGTTTGCGCTCTGGAGCTGGGAGGTCGCAGGACTCGGTGGTATAGGACAGCCAGAAACTAGACGCAGTTCTTGCTGCTGTGGAGCGCATCGCTGGAAGCCAAAATAGGCAATGTGGCCAGTTACCTTGTCCTGCTGCATGCTGACCATCGCAAGTTAGTGGACAAAACTGGCGAGATTGAGGCGAAGGTGGACGAGCTGACGCCGACAGCCTCCCGCCTGAAGTCGGAGATGGAGGGCGTGCAGGCCCGCGTGGTGGAGTTGGAGCGTCGGCTGGAAGACGCGGAGGGACGCTCCAGGAGGAACAATATTAGAGTGGTGGGCTTGCCGGAGGGCACTGAGGGCCAGGATCCAGTGGCCTACTCGGAGAGTTGGCTGCGGGGGCTGGTGCCGGCAGGTGGACTTACCCCTTTCTTCTCTGTGGAGTACGCACATCGGATTCCCACGCGGCCGAGACCGCCGGGGAATGCTCCTCGTCCATTTATCATCTGCCTCTTCCACTATGCGGACAGAGACGTTATATTGCGAACTGTGAGGGCCTCCTCGGGTGGATGGTGCGCAGATCTTACTGTTCCCGGACTATACCCTAGTGGTACAGAGGGACCGGGCTTCCTACTTGCCTTTGAAACGTAAGCTTACATCCCAGATCCCTCGGCTTGAATTACTCTTTGCTGTTATCCGCCAAGCTGCGCATTGTGGCGGAGAACAAGACACATTTCTTTGCCACACCTGAGGCGGCGTGGGAGTGGCTTGAGTCATCGGGCCTGGCCTCGGGCGGCGCTGCGGAGCGGGCTGTGCCGGTGTCTCGAGGCAAGCGTAGCCAAGCCAGACCGTGCAGAGGAGAGGTGAACTCCGTGCTGGTCCTGTGGTGTGCTCACCAGACTTAGTCAGAGTCGGACACTGAACTTTCGTAGCCGTCCAGTGATCGACCTGTCACGCCGGATTGCCTCTCGAAGTCTGGCCTCGTTGGTGGCCCACCTGTGACGCCGGCCACGGCGGGCGAACTCTTTTAAGGGATGCTCGTGTTGAGTTGGAAAATTGTACACTGCTGGAACTGTCCATCTGGCTTGTAGTGTATTCCGGACTTTCATTAGTACGATTCCGGAAGTGTGCTGATGGTGGATCTGGTTGTTGAATCTGCGCGCCCTGCCTTGGGTGGCTGCACTTGTGGCCGCTGACGCTGTCTATACTTGTGCGCTGCGTGTCCTTGCGGCTGACAGAAGTAATCTTCCTCTTAGGTCTCCCCCCCCCCCCTTCCTCTATTATCTGCTGTAGCCGGGCAGTATGGCTTGCGTTTGGATTGCTTTTCTGTGGGATTGGCCTACCCCATACGCCTACTAGTGGAGACATATAATGTGTGGTTGCACGCTACTGTTTTCGTTGTTGGGTTTTGGCGGTGACCTGTTGTCTGTCTGCTCTGATAGTATTAGTTATGTATTGGTTCTGCTGGAGGGCACCTAATAAGTACCTGATCGATAGTTGGGGGAATGTTAAGGTTGATGTGGCACAGTACGGAGGGGCGGGGAGGTTGTGGAGGAGGGGTGGCTTGTTACCTATGATATATCTTTGTACACTGCGATTACTTGGAACGTGAGAGGCATACACACCCCCAGGGGCCGATACGCTATCTATTCCTATCTTAAAAGGCACTCAGTCCACTTGTCGTTTCTGCAGGAGACGCACCTGGTGGGCTTGGAGATCCCCCGGTTGCGTCGACGCTGGAGAGGACAGTTGAATGCGCAGGTCATTCGGCGTATGCAAGGGGTGCATTGATTTGGATTAGAGCGGGCACTCCCTTTGCAGCGGAGGAGCAGATCGTGGACCCACAGGGTAGATTTGTTCTGGTTCGGGGGAGGCTGGCAGGCAATGCTGTAGTGCTAGGTTCTATTTATGCTCCGAACGTAGACCAGACCTCTTTTCTGCATGGACTGTCCCAACATTTGGCAGGCTGGAGCGATTTTCCTTGGCTGCTGGGCGGAGATTTCAACAGTGTGCTTGATGTTGATCTGGACCGCTCCTTCCCGCCGTTGCCCATGTCACCGGTTGTGGGTTGCCGCGCGCGGTTTGGTGACCTGGACACAGCAATAGCAATTGGTAGATATATGGCGGCACGCTGGCGACAGGGTCTATTCCTTCTACTCGGCCCGCACTCCATGTGCGTTTAGATAGAATGCTCTGCACTCAAACTTGGCCTCAGTAATAGTGAATATAGACTACTTGGGCGCACGCACTCGGATCACAACCCGCTGCTTGTGGGCCTGTGTTGGGAGTCCTCCCGCCCGGCTGTTCCCATTTGGAGGCCGAGGCCGGAACTGTTGCAAGACGCTGCTTTCAGAGCGTCACTGTGCGCTACGATCCCGGAATATCTCGAGCACAATGATGGCACTGCTTCGTCGTGTTTGGTAGAGTGGGATGCATTCAAATTTTTTATACGGGGGCACTGCTTGGGAACTCAGTGTAACTTGCGCCGTACCGTAGAACGCGACCTGGCTCGGGTGGAGCGCGTTGTGCTGCGACCAGAAAGGGAGGTGGCTGGTAGTCAGATCGAAAATTCGATGTTGTCGACGGCTCGCATTGAACACATCGCTGCTTGAGCGTCTGCGATGTTTGAACTACGCCGCGCACTCTGCAAGAACTCATGCTTCGGCTGATAAAGCGGGTAAGCTGCTGGCTTGGTTGATCCGACGTGATTGTGAGAGGGGACCGATAGTGGAGATCCGCTCGCAGGCGGGGGACTGGTACACATGCCCGGGGAGATACAAGCTGAGTTTACGAGGCATTACAGAACCCTCTATGCCTCGGGGGTGCCTCCCACGGGCAATTCTTGCAGCGAATTTCTTGCCAGGGTGACGCTTCCGCGTTTAAAGGAGGAACAGATGGAGGCACTTGAAGCGCCTCTTGATCTTGAGGAGATAAGGTCCAGTATTCGTGAGCTTGCATCCGGTAAAACGCCGGGCCCGGATGGTTTGCCAGTTGACTTCTACAAGGCCTTCGCGTCACAATTGGCACCCAGGTTGCTCCGTATGTACGAAGAAGCTGAGCGGAGGGGTTGTTTGTCAGCCGCTCAGAGGGAAGCGTTGTTAGTTTCCATTCCCAAACCTGGGAGGGACCCAGCGGAACTGGGATCATATCGGCCCCTGGCAATGCTGAACACCGACTATAAAATATATATATATAAAATCTTGCGCCGAGTGTGCCAGACTTGATTCACCCCGATCAGAACGGGTTTGTGCCGGCTAGAGACACCTCACATAATATTAGAAGGTTGTTCCATGTTATGCAGTATGCAGGGCGGGATTGGCCGAGGGTGGGTTGCCTTGTCCTAGATTTGGAGAAGGCCTTTGACTCCCTCGAGTGGCCCTACCTGTTCAAGGTGTTGCAGCGGTTTGGTATGGGGCCGTCCTTTATCCGGCTGGTTAAATTGTTATACACCGAGCCGCAGGTCCGGGTGAAGCTGGGGTCCGTGATATCAGAGCCGATCCCGGGTATGCAGGGGCACGAGACAGGGCTGTCCTCTTTCGCCGCTGTTGTTTTCACTTGCCATGGAGCCTCTAGCGGCGGCCCTGCGTAAAGAAGGGAATGACTGGGGTATCACCCTAGGGGACGGCCTCCACATAGTGTTGTTGTATGCTGACGACCTCCTCCTGTACTTTAGAGATGTCACGCAGATCCCGTCAGAGGTTGGGTTGCTGCTGCAGCACTTTGCGATGATATCCGGCCTCAAGATCAATTGGTCTAAGTCGTGCCTTTTCCCATTTGACCCTGGGCTCTCGGATCCGGGGCTCAGTCTGGCTGGGAGTCCTGTTCCGTGGCAGCCATGCACATTTCGATATCTGGGCGTCCGAATATACCATCGCGAGGAGGATCTGGTTTATGGCAACCTCACAAAAGCGGTGTCTTCGGTCAAAGCTCAAATGTCCTTTTGGAGGACGCTACCATTGTCGGTGGCGGGCAGAATAGCACTCTTGAAGATGGTAGTCCTGCTGCGCCTTTTGTACTTTTTTCCAACCTCCTGCACTATGTTCCTCCTGGTTTCGTTAGAGCCCTGGAGTCGGGCTGAGGGACTTTATATGGAATGGGGGCCGATGCAGAGTATCCCTAAAGAAGTTGTACTTGCCGCCTGACAGGGGCGGACTAGCAGTCCCTAATCTGGAGCATTACTACCTGGCAGCCCTGCTTCAGTGGGTATCTAGGTGGCTGGCGGGTGTCCAGCTTGCTGACACGGCATCTGAGCGGGGTCCCTGGTCACTGATGCAGATTCTGCATTTATTCCATCCACTCAAGCGTGCGCAGATTCCGAAACAGCTGTTCCTCAGGGTAGCCTATTGATGTTTTCGTAGATCCCTCCGACTCACGGGGCGAGTAGTCCCGTTTGCGCCGGCCTTGGCGCTGTCGGGCATGCCGTGGGGTCCCAGGGTCACATCAGACTCGGAACTTTGCGAGTGGCATGTGGTGGAGCTGTGTACACTGGGCGATCTTTAGGAGGAGGGCCAGTTACTCTCGTTTGCTAAGCTTCAGGAACTGGGGTTGCCGCCCGGACAGTTCCTACTGTACAGTTCCTTGTTGCGAGCCCTGGGATCTGGATGGGGAGATATTTCGGTGGCTCCCCCCACGCATCTGCTGATCCAATACTTACAGGTGATGGGTCGGGGTCGACGCTTGATTAGCTGGCTCGCAGATGCGCTGTGAACTCATACTGTCCCGGAGAGTGGCACGCTGCGTGCGGCCAGGGAGGCAGATGTGGGTAGTCCAATCACGGAGGCGCAGTGGAGGTTAACTCTTTCCAGATCTCGGCTAATTCAGTTCTACATAGTTCACAGAGCCTACCTTACCCCGGCCTGTGTGAATAAATATTTTGCCCGCCGGGACGCGGCTTGTCCCCGTTGCCGCAGAGTGGGTGTAGATTTGCTGCACATCGTGTGGTCCTGCCCTAGTTTGTGCTCCTATTGGAGGGTGGTAATCGACAATTTATCAGACTGCACAGCTCGGCAGGTTCCGTTCACCTGGGACGCGTGCGTACTGGGATTATTTCCTAGAAGTAAGCGGCATAGAGCGGAGGTGAGTTTTACAGACCTGGGACTTATCGTGGCAAAGCGACTGGTGACTCGTAGGTGGAAATCACCAGACCCCCCACCGGTGCAGGCTTGGAGACACTCTTGAGTTATGGGCGGGGGCCGAGGGAGTAGCACTGAAGAGGGAGGAGGTGTTGGGGCTGCGGCAATTTCAGTTGACGGCTGGCTGGGAGGAGCTGATGTTGCGATTGCGGAGCATAAGCGGGGACCCAGAGGAGGGGGACTCGGTCTAGCATGAATGAGAGCCCGTTAAAGGCGTGGTGCGCTGTGTTGGGGGAGTGTGTGTGTGAATTAGCGTGACTTGATGCAGTGCCCAAAGTCGGAAAGGCACAGTTTGCTGGATTGAGTGCCCGGCTCAGCCCCTCTACCGGAATACCGGACTGATGCAGATTAGTCCTCAGCCCGATCGGGAGGTGATTGTATGGATGTCCAGTAACCAGCAGTTATTGTTTGTATGGTTTGTTTTTTAAAAATGTTTATAGCATCTGCCCTCTCTACACTGACATTTGAGCCACAAACCATGTAATGGGAGTATTGGTGCAATGATAGGTGTCTTGTGATGCACTCACTAAACGGCTCTTAGCTGCTTCCTATCTTCTCAGACCACAGCTGCAAGCCATGTTAGTATCAGTGGGGTAATCCTGATAAGAGTGTGCTGTGGAGCCCAATTTGTAGATGGTTTAGAGGACGAGCCAAGCATCTGGACTAGCATCAGTCATGTTACCTGATCTGTTGCACTGATGTGTCATTATCCTGCCGAGTGGTTATTCAGTTGAAGCAAAGCTACACAATGCAATATGTCTAAATGTCAATGGTTTATAACTATGTTGTAATGTTGTGATAAAATGCCAATAAACAGATTCATGTAAAAAAAAATAAAAAAAAATTAAGCCAAAATAAATGCTCCCAATAATGAGCTACCCTTGCCCAGGGGCCGTAGGCCAACATGAACATATACAACTATCCCTGGTGTCTTGTGGCTGTCTGCCCTAAGAATATGGCCAGTCTACCCCCCAGAGGGGCAAAAAGCAGCCAAAATAAGTGCTCGCAATAATAAGGAGCAACCCTTGCCCAAAAGGCTGCTCCCCAACATACACATACACATCTATCCCTGGTTCCTAATGGCTCTACGGCATGAAAATATGCCAATTTTCCCCAAGAGGGGGGGCAGAAACTGCCAAACTATATGCCCCAATAATGAGGGAGCAACCCTTGCCCAAGGGTCTACTTCCCAAAGGAAAATAAAATCCTTCGTGGCTAGTGGGTGCACTCCTACTGTGGAGTCGCCACCCCAACGCGATCCCGCAGCAGGAATACACTGCAGAGAGAAAAAAAACTCTTTCCTTTCCCTGGGAGCCTCTCTGCCCTGTCTGATCCCTTCCCAGAGGAATATTTCCCTTCCTCCTTGATTTTTCCACAGCTTTTGATACCATCGGCATGCATGCTGATGTCCTCAGAACTCCAGGGGAGGGATCAAGGTGGCACCGGAAGCGCTACTGCAGGAGGGGCAGCGCGCAGGTTGGGGTGACACCAGTTACTCCCAACACCAGTAGATGTGAGGACAGTTTGGACCTGCCCTCCGCAGTTGTTGAGTTCAAATACAGATTTGCCCATTCCAACAAAGTAGTTAAACAGGTGACAACCAACTGCGTAATGCTTGATACTGACTTTTATTAGGCTACTATTGCTTTGACAAGTAAGTTACAAGGCCCTCCAGTACTGAAGCCATCACAATTGCAGAACAACATTTTGAGGAAGCGCTCTTAAACCCTGTAGTTTTAAAATTTTGGATCCGGAATCTTTGAGAAATTAAACCCCATCCAGTACCGAGTGGGAGCTTTCCATTTGTGCATATGACATGGAAAACAACATACATAGAACTGGAAAAAAAAGTATGTTTGTATATTTTTTCTACTTAAAGAGGCAGTGCGCCATTTCATTTTCTGTACTACAGTACCCATTGCCACTACCCAAAAAAACTACTGTAGTTTGCTACCTACCTACCTTAGAGCTTTTTCTCCACCCTTGTACAAATACATGCTGGATTTGTGCTGAACTTGAATACACAGTCTCTATTGTGGATTACAGTGTTTCATACACAATGCAAATTTTTTGGTGTGTTACATTATGTAGTCTTGTGCTCCAAAAGATGGCCTGTATTGTCTCTCCCTTTTGCTTTTCCCTGCCACACACTTTGTCTGCCATCTGTTGAATAAAAGGAGGATGGAGCATCTTGATCAACCTGCGACTAATCAGAAGTTCCTTGTCTGCCACTGTGCCTCAAGTAGCCCATTCAAACCAACCAGATCCTCTCAGTACAGAAATTGAAAAGAGTGAGTTCATTTTGTGCATCACAAACCAGTCATTTGATTCTCCATTGCCACTGTAGAGGAGGCAAGAATTACATTTTAGGTTCTTGTGATCATGAATGGAATGCAATTAGTCTGTAAATCTAACCTGTTGAGGTCCTGTTCTCATATGCAGAATAAAATTGAACGGCAGAAGCTTCTGGTTTTAGATTTAAATTGTGTTCTAAAACATCTGAGTCAATTTTAAATGTAATGCATGTAGTGTAAAGACACCACTAGCGTAAGCCAAATTATTAGAATTAAAGTAATCCAACTTTAATTACAACAATAAATCTCATACAGAGGGCAGTTTGTCTTTTTATTGAAAAAGAGAACATAAGACCAGATCAGAGAGGAGGCATTGACTACCAACACAAAAGTCGGTATGCACTTATGAAAAAAACTGTTTTTAATTGTTATGATGTTGTGAGTCAGGAAATGAAAGAACGACACAACTCTGTTTGGCAAATAATATGAGCATTTATGAATAACGGCCGGGATGGCAGCACAGCTCTGTGACTGATACCGCACTCAATTCTGTCAGTACAAACAGCCTCTTTTATATGTTCACGATACCTTGAATGCGTCTTATCATTTGTCATGCATTTTGATTTACGCGCTTACTTTAGCATAAAGCCACATTTCTCCTTGGGAAAGCATCTAATTCCGCATTTACAGAAAAGCGAAGGTTACACATCTGTCATGAGCACGTTTGTTAATAAACCGCAATGTCTTTTATCTGACGTTCTGAAGCCTATCATTACTTTCTTCCTTCAGCTAACTCCACACTTGGAAACATTTCTGTCTGTCCTCCCTTGCACAGCTGCTGGCTTTCAAGCATCAAAGCTTAGTGTTCCCTTTCCAAAACCACCATGGTGTATCCTTCCCTTGTGAACGTGGATTGGAATGTGCGCCCTCCCTGTGTGTGTGTGTGTGTGTGTGTGTGTGTGCTATCAAGTTATGACTCAAGCTTTATATGGCCTTCTACTTCCAGCTGCATTATGAATAAATGTTTTTGCTTGCCCTTGTCCTTGCCTCCATGCTTCCTGTCCTGGGCTCTCTAATTGGACATCATGAGCTTTCTGGGCCTTTATTCTTTTCCGATCATGTACGATTCTGCAAATTTTCCTCCTAATTCATGCATTAGCAAAAGTGGACCTTCTCCTTTTTCCATATTTTCAGTAACATTCCCCGCTTTAGTTGAACTTCCAACTACTTCCTCACCTTCCTTGCTACATACATTCATTAGTGTGTATATGTTGTCCTCGTCCTCCTGTACTTTCCTGGCTACCCTAATAGTGAACATCCCACCCTACTTCTGGCTAACTGTCTTGCAGAATCCTACCACTACTTGGAAGATACAAAACATCAATAAAATGACCACAAATATCGGTAATAACCCTATAAATAGTCCTGACAACCAGGATGGCATCCATACAAACCACCCTGAAAACCATTTGTTGGGGGGCACCGCCCTCATCTGCCATCTTCATCTTTAGGCTATGTAGAGTCTATATGGCCTCCGTTATTGTTCCGTTGTCTGCATTATTAGCTGGCACGTATGTACGTTGCGATTTTGGCACAAACCCCACACTCCATGGCCGTCATCAAGTCTAGCACATACCTTTGCTGCATAAGCATCACCCTCACAGCCCGCATTTCTTCCTTGACTGCATTGAAACCATCTTCAGTTGCGTTAATGGTCTTCATCAGTTCCCATCGGGTTATTTGCAGCCAGTGGGCAGTTGCCTTTGCTTGGACGAATGGGAAGATGCTTCTGAAGAACAGTTGGGCATCATTGAACAACCTGTGCTCTTGTGGATCCTCTTTTCCGGTTGTAGTGCCTAAATAATCTGCAGATCTCTTCTTCCGATTTTGTAGCAAGGTGGTTGGACGGCTCATGGGGTGGTCATGTAACTTTGAGATGTCCACCCCTGGAATCACCAAGGAGGGGGTGTGCACAGTAACTAAAGAACAAAGACCTCTCCATCCGGAAGGAAGTCGCGAGTACAGCCATTCTCCGCATTGCCAATAGTAGCCCATCAGACTGAGGGTGCCCCATTGCATGTCAGCATTATACCTTGTGATGCAATTGATGTTCCTCCCTACCGGGACCGTTCCATTCACCCTGAAACATAAAGAGAAAACAATTGGTGTTCTTCCTGCTCGAAGAGTGGATGGCGTTTCTACCCATGTTAATCTAGATATATTTTCGTCCCATATAGCCTGACATTTTTGTTGCGTGCTATTGTCACTCTGATTTCACATTCATAAAGAGAGTGCTCTACATCCAAATGTTGCGCCATGGTACCACTGACCATGATCGTATGCTGATCCACTTACTCAAAAATATGGCCTCTCCTGACAATCATGGGGCATAGGTGTGGCTGAATAGTTTTTACTGAAAAGTGTAGGTCATGATATTCCCAGGAATCCCTGCTTTAATATTCTGGTTTTCCATTTTTTACTCTTGTACTTCATGACCCCTGTCTCCTCCATTGTTTCTAACTTCACTATTAACTCCTTGCGGTCTGTCAGGACACTTGTTATATCGGCTAACTCCTCCTTATATTGTGTGGTATTTACTAGGAATGCTCCCTGCCTTATCTGTAAGGGTTGCATCTGTGATCGCATTCTGCAAAGATACAAATGTAATAAACATTGATTAACATTCGGGGATACCTCTTTTGACGAGTGCAGCCTGTCTGTGTCACTAGCATGTGAAATCAGGGAACAAGCATAACATGATTCATTAGTAGTCTGCATGCCTATCTCGGTCATGTGCTGATACTATATGCTGTCTAGCAACCTAACATGAATATTATGGGATACATTTTCATACTTCTCTCTGCAAGCGCTTAGTATACTGACATATTGCCATGCATGGGCTAAGGTACCATTGAAATGTAATTGCTAGCATAACAAGACATGAACAGAAAAACAAAATTGGAATAGATAACTGTCCACTAGCAGTATCGAATAGGAGCTCCGCTGGCCTCTTTAGAAAGGACGTTGTCCTTCGTCTTAATCTTTGCCCTCCTCTAAAAGTTCCTGTGAAGATGGTGATGATTGACATGAAGCAGGGGCCAATCGAACGTCTGACAGATGTATCCATGGCTTCCTGCCCTCCACCTTCACTGCTGTGGGGGTGCTCTGGGTAACTAAGTAGGGGCCCTCGAACTTGCTGTCTCTCCATCGTCGCACAAAATTGTGGATGTACACTTAAAGGCCCACGGAAATTGGACTGGTCTGCTGGGCTGCTGTGGTGCACTTCTCCTGTCGTAAGACCTGTTTAGAGAAGAACTTGACAGACTTCAATAACTGAGATATATGACTACTCATCTCCTGTCCTGAAACCTCAGCTGTCTTCTGAGCATCTGTCTTCTGGCGTGCTATTGTTATAGTTGGCATAGGGACGTCCTGTCACTATCTGGTTAGGGGTCAAGTGATGATCACTTCCTGGTTGGTTCCTGAGGGCATATAAAGCTAGTGGAAGGCAATATAGCCAGTGTTTCTGTAGTGTGGCACATAATTTACTAATTTTGTTTTTTAACAGTCCGTTAAGGCATTCCACTATACCATTACTTTGGGGATGATAAACAGATGATAATTTGTTTTATTCCTAGAGAGGTGCAGATGTGCTGAAACATTGCATTAACAAAGTGCGTGCCGTTATCTGAGCGGATCGCTTCTGCGATTTCCCACCTAGGTATCACCTCTCTTATCAGAAAATTGGCTGCTGCTTTAGCATCATTATGTATTTATGGTACTGCCTCAATCAAACTTGAAAAGGGGCAGACCACCAAAATAAGATATCTGTAATTGTTACATCTCTCAATCATGTCAATAAAGTCTAAATGTAAATGTTTAAATGGACCTGTCGGATGTGGTATTGTTGAGTTAATTACTTTTAGTGTGGGTCTAGGGCTGTATTGTTGGCATACTGCACATTCTGCAATGTACATAGTTATCATTTCAGATAATTGTGGAATGAACCAATCTGTCCGTAGCGTAGCAAGAAGATATTACTTGGCAGTGTGTGCAGGGAGGTGTAGTTGCTCTAGGGCTTCATACAACAGGGCTTGTGGCATTACTGGTTTACCTGTGCTTTCTTGCCAATAGATAAAATCTGTTGGTGACTGTATATACCCTCGCTGCTCCCACAGCTCCCTTTCATGAGGTAGTGCTTGTTCTTGCAATTCGTGTAAATGTAATTGTGCTGTCTCTGTATATGGGGGCGGTAATTCAGTAGCATTCTGTTGTCTGCTTGTCATTATCCCTAATGTGCGTTCATCCTGTTCAATATAATTTGGAGATGTTTTAGCTGCTTCTTTTGCTGCCCAGTCTGCCAAGGCATTTCTCCTGGAGACAAGGTCTTGCTGATTGGTGTGTGCGGCACATTCTAGAACTGCAACCTTGGATGGTAGAGTTAAAGCCTTTGTCAATTGCGCCAATAAATCTTTATGCATTACAGGGGATCCATCAGATTTAAGAAATCCCCTCCTTTCCCACCGGTAAATGCTACAATGCACGGTGGTGGTGACATATGCTGAATCCGAATAAATGGTAATCTCTAGTCCTTCGGCGTGTTGCAGCGCTTCAGTAATGGCCACTAATTCTGCAGCTTGTGCTGAGAAATGGGATGGAAGTGGTATTTGACTCACTATCTGTAAGATGTCAGAAGATCCCTGCTGTTCGGCTTTTACAACAGCTGCTCCTGAGTGCCTAATCCCAGTCTCCTGATCTATGAAAGAGGACCCATCAACAAAGAGCAATGTGCTCCCAGGAATGGGGTCTTCTCTTACCTTGCTCTCTTCTTCTGGGGTGTAAGTGGCACAGTCATGTACTTGTTCGTCGTCAGAAACTGGGTGTGCAAAGAACATTGCTAGATTAACTGTGTGACACCGTACCACTTGCAAGGATGGTATTGAAAGTATTACTTCATATCCAGATACCCTTTGGGTTGTAAGGGTGCTCTTGCTCTTTTGCAAGATAGCAAATACTGCATGCTCTACATACAGTGTTAAAGGTGATCCCATCACTATGGTGGTGCTCTTTGAACTGCAAAAGCTGCTGTAGCCAGAGCTTGCTCACATGCATGATGCCCTTTCATAATGGGATCTAGCAGCCCACTGTAGGAGGCAATTGGTTTGTGTCCCATAGATGTCTTTTGAGTTAGTACCGCTGTCATCCTCGTTCCATTACAATGACAGAAGAGGTAGAATGTTTTATTATAATCAGGTGTACCTAACACTGGAGTACTTGTGATTGCTCTCTTTAGCTTCAGGAAGGCTGTCTCCCTTTCGTCAGTCCAGTTGATTTTGTTTGCATTTGTGTGGGACTCCTTTAAAGCAGTTAGAAGTGGTGCGGTCAGAGTGGCGTAATCGAATACCCACTGCCTCACATAATTGCAGAGTCCTAAAAACCTCTGCATTTGTTTTGTGGTTGTGGGCTTAGACATGTTCCTGATGCTCTCTACTCTGTCCAGTGTCACCCTTCTCCCATCTTTAGATATTATCTGTCCAAAATAGTGGACCTCTGTCTGCACATATTGCAATGTATTTTTGTCCACTTTGTAACCTTTTTCTGCGAGCATGCAGAGGAGACCAATGGTGTCATCTCTACATATGTCTTCAGTAGCACTACAAACCATGATATCATCCACGTATTGTAACAGAGTACTCTTGCATTTTATATTTTCTAAATCCTTTTTCACTGTTCTGTTGAAAATGCTTGGGGACTCACAGAAGCCTTGTGGAAGACACCAATAGCAGTATTGTGTCTGTCCAAATGTGAATCCAGTCAAATATTGGCTGTCAGAATGCAGTGGAGTGCTGAAAAACGCATTCTTCAAATCAACCACTGAGAAATAAGTGGCTTCTTTAGGAATGTTTGTTAGTATGACTGATCAGGTACCACTGGAAATTCTGGTATCACTACATCATTTAGGGAGCGTAAATCCTGAATCATTCTCCAAGTCCCCGCCGACATGCGCCCCCCCCCCTTTGCTTTGCGTATCGGACAAATCGGGGTGTTGCACGTGTCGACCTCTCATATATTACTCCCTGCTCAAGTAACGCTTGTGTTGTAGGGAGGATGCCCTCTTCTGCCTCCTTGGACAAGTGGTATTGGCGTATCCTGGGCAGAATTGCTCCAGGTTTCAATGTAATTTTCACAGGCTCAGCCCCTTTCATCAGTCCCACATCATATGGACCCTTTGTCCACAACACCTCTGGGACCTTTGCAAAATCTCTCTCTATTATTGTTCTGTCTTGTGCATGTCTGGACACTGTTCTGTATTGTAACTGTACTCTAATGGCAATGTCCATCTCAAACATGACTGTCTCAATTAGTGGGCGATCATCAAATATTTCTTCATCTGATATATCTCTTAATTTTATCCCAGGATCTGTGAATATTATTGATGCCCACATCTCCTGCCTTCGGTCAGTTGCCATTAGCATGGCATATGTTGATCTTATTTCAAGGGCGGATATTTCCAATATCATTTCAGGTTCTTTTATGGGATCCACAGGCTCGTAAGGTCTAAACAGCAGTCCCTTTGGTAATTGCACTGTTTTCCCTCGAAGCGCTGGTGTGTGCGCTGTCAAGGTATATATACCGTGCAAAAAAGCCTCTGTATCGACAGGAACCGCTCTGACCTGCTGTCCTAGCTCCTCATGAGCTATGAGGGACAATATCCTGTTTGGTGTGACATCTGGTGTGTAACATACAATTGACCCATCCTCCAGGAAGGAGATGGTCATATTCAATTTGCTCATTTTTTCTCTCCCAAGAAGATTGACTGGTGACTCTGGGGAGTACAGTAGTGGTCTTTCAATTTGTGTATCTCCCACGATCACGCTTACTGATTTGGTGAATGGAACCCTCCTCAGAGCCCCAGAAAACCCTTGTGTGTCCATTGAGTTACAAGAAAGTGGTAGTGTTCCTTCCTTTATACACAATTTGGTGGCCCCGGTGTTGATTAAAAACCTGTAGGGGTAACCTTCTATGGCTACCGTCACAGTGGGTTCCTCATCGGACCTGCGGGTTACCGATAGTATTGGACACACAGTGGCCATCTGCAGGCTCTTTCATTGGGTATAATTTTGAGCTGGTATTCTCCCAAATATTTGGGGTGATGCATAGAAGGGGTTGCCTCCTTGCACTGTTAGTCCTCCCACCTGAACCTGTGCTTGCCCTCCCATAGTGGTGCTGACACCTTGGGGCCCACCCTGCAACATTGGCCCTTGGGGTGCAACCCACTGGGCTTGGGGGCCCTGCGGGGTCCCTGCATTGCTTGCTGCTGGGGTGCCCATTGCATTTGTTGAGGCCTCACCTGTACCTGCGGAGTATTCCAACCTTGTACTCTCTCATCGTTTTTCCTGTCTCTGCATTCTCTTGTAAAATGGCCCATCTCACCACAATAGTAAGATTGTTGTCTTGCTCTATAGCTTCCTTGTCTTTTCCCTTGTGTTGACCCTCGCTCTCCTGTAAAACTCCCCTGGCCCTTCCTCGCATCACTTACTGGTTGTCCTCCTGGTGCCTGTACCTGTACTGGCATTGTGACAGTCATTGGTGGTGCAGTCACAAGTGCCTCTTCTTTACTCAGCTTCTTAGGTTTTTGTTGCACCAACTTAGCTGCAGCCCTTTCTGCCTGTTCTGTCCTTTCCTTGTCTTTTTCTTGTTTTCGCTTAAAATAATGTATTATGTGGGCCTGTATTTCAGGCCATGGTTTAGCCTCTATTCCCACCACTCCTCCCTTGTTTTCCCAGTTACATCCTACCTCCTGCACCCATCGTTCTTTCATTCTAGTAATGAATTCTGTAATATCCTCAGTTGGTTTAATATTTTCTGCCATAAGGGCTCCAATGTATGGTGTATCTGGATACATCAGTCGAAGTGCATCACAAACATGTTGGTGAAATTGTTAAAAGATGACACGCCAAACTGTGTATTTGTCAATGTCACTTGAGGGAACCCTGCCCTAACAAAAATTGTGTGTACTTCGTCTCCCACTAATGAGCTGAGCAGGTTTTGACATCACCTAAGGCAAGGTCGAACCCGGCAGTGTTTTTTTCAAAGCATCCTATCCATTTTCCTGCACCTTCAGACAGCGGGGTAGTGCTCTTTTTAAGTTCTCTTTGTCCATTTGAGGCCATGGCACATACGTTGGCACTTGCCCTCCCTTAAAAATAAGGGCCAAATGAGTTATTGGCCGAGGGCTTCCCGACCTGAGACTTAACCTTGGATCTGGTCTAGTACTGCGTGTCACTTTAGTTGGTTTGTCTATGGCATACTTCTCTCACACTCCAAGGCATTCTTGCATGTAGGGGTAGTTCCAGTCTTGGTCACCCCATCCCTGCAGTATGCAATCTTCTGCAGTCGCTAAATCAAAGGGTTTAAAAGACCCTTGTTGGGGCCATGGCTTCCTTCCTTCTATTTTAGTCCACCTCGCCAATTCACCTGAGAAAGGGTGACAATAATAGCTACCCTTCTCTTGCTCTGTTATCTCTATAGGTGTCAATTCTGACCTTGTTTTTAGGATTGACCGTCTTTTTGTAACTGTGGCACCTCTTGCTGTCATTACTAATTCTCTTGCAGGGCACGGGCGAAAATTGTATAACCTATTAACCCCTTGTTCGTGCGCGCTCCTATTAAATCCATTGTCCCAATCCTCGTCATCTTCTGCCCCTGTTACGACCTGTGAGCCATCCGGGGGCTCCTCATATTGTGGCGTCTCTACATCTCCCTCCCATTCTTCTTCCTCTTCTATCCATTCCTCTGCTGCCTCTTTGTGTCTGCAGATGTCTCCAAGCCTAAGAATGACATGCCCTGTAGTCCATTGTCCTCGGAGGGGGGCAAGGCTCCTATATCGCTCTGCCTGACTCACTGTGTGTTGCAACTCACTTATTAGCCTATCTCCCCCACTCTGTTCAGGGTCGGCTCGAGGAGCTGATGGGACGGGAGCGAGGGTTGCCTCAGCTCCCTGCGCCTCTAACCTCTCCTCCTTAGGCTGAACCCGAACAGGATCTTGGTACCCTGCAGCTGGCACGACAGGGTAAAGACCATAAGGTTGGGGGCTCCCCTAGAGACTCTCCTGGGGATTCTGTTTGTGTTTGGACCACTACCTCTTCGGGCACAGTTGACTTTACCTTTGTTTTTTCATGACAGAATACCCGCATAGTGACAGAATAGCTTCCCTCTTCTGCCTTTTCATTTTCTTATACGTTGAGCGAATGTAAGTCAATGTGTGTTCAGCTATGTCCTCATCAATTGTCCCCCTCCTTTGGCCATGGTAGAGAGTGATCCTCTGTGCCTTTGTGCCACTGCTTACAATATTTTAGTATTCTTTTCTTATCTGAAGGGAACGTTTTTATCATATGGTCCAGAGGGGTATCCATGGTCCCCACAGGACGGGTGTTTCCTATGCGTACCTTTTGCAGTCTGACCGCTGCACTGTGTATCTCTTTTCAGCTTTTGTCTTTCTTCTTAATCTGTATTTACCTTTACCACTGTTACTGACCTATAGCAGTGATGTGTAGGGATAGTCCTACTCCGTATTACCTGACTTTACATATATTTTTGTGAGACCGAATTGAACGTCAGCCATACTTTTGGCCAATCTGTGTAACACCTCTTCTAGGGGTCTGAGTGGATTAGTACCTGACACAATGCGTGTTATAACGTCATGTATGTAGATAACTACTTGTGGTGCTCGGGGATGTGTTGAGCCATTCATTATTTAAAGTTGTGAAATTATGAATATCTGTGAGAAATGCATCAAGAAGAGCTTCTAATACAAGGGGTGATTGTGTTATTATTTCAAACCGCAGGGTGTTGCGTGGGGTTTGCCCGTGCGCCCATTTAAATACTAATTTTAACTCAATGGTATCTGTTTCCTGCCACAGAGAATCATCAACCTCACTCATAGAGATTTGTTATCAACCTTCACTTACTTTGGGATTGTTTATTCTGCCCCCCTGTGTTTTTATCTACACTAATTATTCCCCACTTACGGGACACTTGAAGGGTGTCTATTGGGATGTGAAAAATATGGCAGAGATCTCGCACCCTCTCCTCCTCACTTATATCTGTCTGCGTGACAACTGGTGGGGACACCTGCCATTTCTCTATAATCTGACCCTTATGATTGTAAAACACTGTACAATTTCTGTCCTCTTTCTTACTCATTACTCATAAAATACATCCACTTGTTACTGTTGCGCTTTTTAGGTTTGCAACCAAGGGTCTGACTGTGCTTAGGGCAAAGTCAACTGACACCAACCATCAGGTTGCTCCCTTACCTAAACGTCAGACTCCCCACTGATATCACAGCCTTGGTCGCTCTCCCTCAAAGATGCCTTCCAGATGTTGCTAAATCAGGGAATTTGGTGAACCGGGCGTCTGACTTATTCAGAGCAAGGTCTGCAGGCTCCAGTAAAGTGACCGTCTTTTACCATGTCAGACTTCACACTTGTTACTCGGTCCACCTCACTATTTCTACTCTGACCCTCCGGAACTAATGGGTTTACCTGGTAGGCATTCCCCAATTAATGTCTCTTCCAGGGGCTGTCCCCTAGGTAATGCACTGCTGCCTGACGCACTAGCTAGTCTTCCGGTCTACAATTCATTTGTACCATACCAACAAAACATCGCATTTAACCCCTCCACCCCCCAGCTAGTCTTCCGGTCTGACCGGGAAATCACAGTTCACTTTTAGCATAACAAAATATTGCATTTAAACCCCACATAAATCATGCATGCATTTTCTCATATTATAGTTGTCAAAAAGAATCATGCAATTAAACAAATAATAAGGTACAAAGCCCAACCTCTCTCCCCCTTTAGGACTGCAACATCTGGAATTCCCGACTGCCTGTTTGAATAGGCAGGTGTAAGCTCACCTGTTTTTGTTGCGCGCAGTGTTCTGTTCAAGCAGTGCAGGTGGTGCCTCCTTCAGCTGCAATCCGGGAAAGAGAAGATAGCTCCTGGCTGATTACACCAGATGTTGTGAGTCAGGAAATGGAAGAACGAGACAACTCTGTTTGGCAAATAATATGAGCATTTATGAATACCGGCCGGGAGGGCAGCACAGCTCTGTGACTGATACCGCACTCAATTCTGTCAGTACAAACAGCCTCTTTTATATGTTCACGATACCTTGAATTTGTCTTATTATTTGTCAGGCATTTTGATTTAGGCGCTTGCTTGGTACATTGTATCTCTACTTATGTTAGCATAAAGCCACATTTCTCCTTGGGGAAAGCATCTAATTACGCATTTACAGAAAAGCAAAGGTTAACACATCTGTCATGAGCACATTTGTTATTAAACCGCAATGTCTTTTATCTCACGTTCTGAAGCCTATCAGTACTTTCTTCCTTCAGCTAACTTCACACTTGGAAACATTTCTTTCTGATGGATACAACTACCTGTGGATTCCTCACTCATTGAATTTTCCCCCATACGCCAGCATCCAACGGAAATTTTCTCCTAGCTTCTGCACGTCGACGAGGACGTCATAATTGCCCGGCTCCCACGCAACACCGTCTGACGTCATACGGGCAATAAGAGGTCCTCGCCGGCATGCTGACGTCAGTTCCCTTTTTTCCGTGCCTTCAAGCAACGGTTATTCTTCGAGGGAGCAACTGTTTCTGCTCTGCGTAGTTACAGTTACTATTTCTTTTAAGATGTCACAGCGAAAGTCGGGCTTTAAGCCTTGTAGAGAGTGTGGAGGCAAGATGTCGGTGACAGACCCACATGTGGATTGCTTGTGGTGTCTGAGCTCCGACCATGAAGTGGAGAAATGTGAATCCTGTCAACGCATGAATCCTAAGGCGTTGAAGAAACGGGAGGCTAAGCTGTTTTTGGCGAAGTCCAGAAAGAAAGAGAAGCGGCATCGGCGCAGATCGTCATCGCCCAAATCTCATCGGCGCCACTGACTCCCGGCGCCGTCGTGAATCTTGGCGCCAGTCGAGTAGAGAGCGTTCATGCTCGAGGTCACCTTCGGTTCGGCGCCGTAAGACATGGGAGGTTAGTCCCACCATCACTCCGCAGTCGCCTCTCGCTTCCCCGACTTCTCTGACGACTCCGCCATCTGTCTTCGAGGTCGTACCTCAACAGGAACCAGAGTTTTCACCTGCTTCAGAGATGCCGGGGCCGGCGCCGTTATCACCTCGAGCACAGGCTCCGCAGTATCCGTCATTCCCGGCGCAAGGTGCTGATAGTTCCGCATTTCTAAATGCGATGTTTGCCATTTTTCAACAAATGGCTCCAGGTGGTGGTCCGGCTGGGCCGTTGGGGCCATTGGCCTTTAATATGGGTGCTCCGGCTCCTTTACGACCGGCACCTTTCATGCCCTTCCTTCCAATGGGAGGTGCTAGCTCGGCGCCGGTTCCTTTGGCGTCGCCTTCACGACCTGCGACTCCGATGAGGACTGCTGTCCCGGCGCCGGAGAGTTCTTCGCCTTCTCATCCTCTGCCTCGGTCGGTGCCGAAGAAGCCCACGGCGACGATGGATCCGGCGTCGGATGGATCAGAGGATCGGCGTCAGGCGAGGTCATCGATGTCGGCGGACGCCTTGTCGACGCCAAGGATCGAGGCCAGGCTTCATTCTAGGAGGCTGGCTCTTCGCCTCCTTGAAGAACAGGAATATAAAAAGCAGGCCTTGGAGGAGGGTGAGATTGAAGAGCCTCTTGTAGATCTTCACGGTTTGGACACTGCAAGTGGCTTAGACACTTCTCCAGAGTGGGATTTAACATCTCCTGGGGAATATACAGAGGAAGCTGCTTCTTTCCACTCTGTTTTAAGGAAAGCAGCTGACTTTTTGGACCTTCCCCTCCCAGTGGCTAAGGCAAAACCCAACATACTGACAGAAGTACTACATCCGGCTTCAGCAGTTGCAGAGCCACTTTTGCCTTTTAATGAGGCTCTCCTAGATCCAATTCTGGAGATTTGGAAAAAGCCAGTTACATCTACGGCTGTTAATAGGACAGTGTCGCGCAGATATCGTGTGGCTCCTGCGGATCCGAGCTTTTTGTCGAGGCACCCGACTCCAGAAAGCTTGGTTGTACAAGCTTCATGCTCATCATACACTGCTCCAGGTTCTTTTCCGGGTGTGCCTTCGGACAGAGACTCTAAAAAGATGGACCATTCTTCAAAAAAGACATTTTCATCTTGTAGTATGGCCCTCAAGTCCACGAATGCCACATGTATCTTGGGCAGATACATCTACGCCCTTATGGAGGGGATCAAGTCATCTCATTCTGAATTGCCTCAGGAGGTGTTGGGCCTTGTGTCCGATACTCAGGCTGCGGCGACCCAAGTAATTCAGTCAGGGCTGGACACAACTTATTCTGTGGCCAGGGCTATGGGCACCACTGTTGCTACGAGGAGACAGGCCTGGCTTTGTTCTTCAGGGTTTTTATCAGATGTTCAATCAGCCCTGCTGGATCTACCCCTTGATGGGGATAAACTTTTTGGGTCGAAGGCGGACTCTGCCCTTGAAAGATTTAAAGAGAGTAGAGCCACAGCAAAATCGTTAGGCTTGCAGGCCTCCTCTTCTGTTTCTTCTCGATTGTTCAGAAGATTTAGGGGGTTTGGTCGTGGCTCCTCCTTTCGGGGAAGGTTTCAGCAGCAAGCCGCCATTGCCCTCCCCTATAGATCATACAGGGGGAGGGGTAGGGTTCGAACCAGAGGGGCCACCCAGCAGCACTCTGCCTCTTCCTCTTCCTCTGGAGGGTTGCAGCATGGGAAGCAGCCTTAGTCATCCACCGATTCCTTTGCATACCACTCCTGTAGGGGGGAGGTTAATTAACTTTCTCCACATGTGGGAGGCAATAACATCGGACTCCTGGGTCACCAGTATTGTGGGGAAAGGCTATGCCTTCCCTTTCGGGAGTTTCCACCCCCCCATCCCGCCCTGTCCATCCTTCTGTTCAGAAGATCATCTCCTGTTACTAGAACAGGAGGTTCTGGTCCTCCTTTCAAAGGGTGCAGTGGAGTTTGTTCCAGAGCAGGAGAGGGGTCAGGGTTGTTATTCAAGATATTTCCTGATCCCCAAGAAGGATGGTTGGTTGAGACCAATCTTGGACCTGAGGATTTTGAATTGGTTCCTCAAACAGGAAAAGTTCAAGATGCTGACCCTAGCTCAGGTGCTTTTGGCGTTGAACGAAGGAGTTTGGATGGTGTCTGTCGACTTGCAGGATGCTTACTTTCATATCCCGATACTCAAGTCACACAGGAAGTATCTCCGGTTTGTGGTGGGATCGCAGCACTATCAGTTTGTGGTCCTTCCGTTTGGTCTTACTTCAGCACCTCGAGTCTTCATGAAGGTGATGGCGGTGGTTGCAGCAGAGCTCAGAAGGAAGGGGATAGCGGTATTTCCTTACCTAGACGATTGGTTGATCAAAGCCAAGACTCCGGAACTCGTGCTGCGTCACCTGCAGTCGACAGCCCAGTTGTATGATCTGGGCTTTTCGGTGAACGTGCCCAAATCTCACCTGGAGCCCTCTCAGCGCCTCCTGTTCATAGGGGCAGTACTGGACACAACATTGAATCGTGCCTTTCCTCCGCCTCAGCGGATTCAGGACATTCAGGCGTTGGTTCCAATGTTACAAAGTGGAGCGGTCATTCCAGTCCTCAAGGTCCTTCGTCTGCTCGGTCTGTTCGCTTCTTGCATTCTGTTGGTCACTCATGCTCGCTGGCACATGAGGGCTCTTCAGTGGTGCCTCCGAAAGCAGTGGTCTCAGCACAAAGGGGATCTCGAGGGATCGGTAAAGATTTCCAGAGACGCTGCAGTGGATCTTCGATGGTGGGCTGCAGACGGCAAACTTTCCCAAGGAAGGCCGTTCTCGCTGCCTCCTCCAGTGGCCACAGTGATAACGGATGCTTCCACTCTAGGGTGGGGAGCTCATCTGGGAGACCTGGAGGTCAAAGGTCATTGGTCTCCAGTGGAACAGACGTTTCACATAAATCTGTTGGAATTGCGGGCGATACGTCTGGCTCCCAAGGCCTTCCTCCCTTCCATTCACGGTCAGTCAGTTCAGGTCCTGACTGACAACACTACCACGATGTGGTACATCAACAAGCAGGGAGGAGTAGGGTCGTACCTTCTCTGCAGAGAAGCTCTGCGGCTATGGTCCTGGGCAAGGGACCATCGGATTTGCTTGGTAGCAAACCATCTGGCCGGAGTCTTGAACGTGCGTGTGGACAGTCTGTCGGCACTTCTCGACCGATCACGAGTGGCGTCTTCATCCAGATCTAGCCCTGCATATCTTCCAGATGTGGGGATTCCCTCGGATAGATCTTTTTGCCACTCGGGAGAACACGCACTGCCCGTTGTTCTGCAGCCTCCAGTATCCGGTGCAAGGAACGTTGGGGGACGCATTTCAGATGTCCTGGTGCGACCAGTTGCTTTACGCATTTCCCCCATACCTTTGATTCCTCGGGTTCTGAGGAAAATTCACCAAGACCGGGCCCAAGTCATCTTACTAGCTCCGGATTGGCCAAAGAGGGTATGGTATTCGGATCTTCTACAACTCTCTCTGTGCCCCCCGCTCAGTCTCCCTCACAGGGCAGACCTCCTCTCGCAATCGCAGGGCAGGTTTTACACCCCCACCTCCAGAGCCTGCACCTTCATGCCTGGAGATTGAACGGGCCAACCTGAGTTCCTTTTCTCTCCCACCTGAGGTAGTGGATGTTATTTTATCGGCCAGTCGACACTCCACTAAATCTATCTACGCTAGCAGGTGGGCTAAATTTGTGAATTGGTGTGGAGAGAAGCAAATTGATCGCTTACGTGCCCTCTTATCGGATATCTTGTCTTTTGCGTTGTCCCTGGCACAGAGGGGTTGTGCAGTTGGGACAGTTAAGGGCTACTTGTCGGCTCTGTCAGCCTTTCTGTGTCTGCCTGACCAACCTTCTTTATTTAAATCTCCTTTAGTGTTGAGGTTTTTAAAGGGCCTGACTAATAGATATCCTCCCACTCCTTTCATTATGCCTCAGTGGGATTTGAACCTAGTTTTAACGTTTCTTATGGGCTCACCATTTGAGCCGATGCATTCTTGCCCCTTGAGGCTATTGGTTCTAAAGACTGTTTTCCTTGTTGCTATTACTTCAGCTAGAAGGGTGAGTGAGCTACAGGCTCTTTCTGTTAAGCCCCCGTACACATCCTTCTATGGGGATAAGGTGGTGTTGAGGACCAAGGCTGCTTTCTTGCCGAAGGTTGTTTCACCCTTCCATATGGGTCAGTCTATTACACTCTCCTCTTTTTATCCTCCACCTCATCCTTCGAAAGAGGAAGAAAGACTGCATCGTTTGGACCTGAGAAGAGCACTGAGCTTCTTCGTCGACAGAACGAAGGAGTTCAGATTGGAAGATCAACTCTTCATCGGGTACGTGGGAAAGAGGAGAGGAAGGGCAGTCCACAAGAGAACACTCTCCAGGTGGTCATTCTTTGCATTAAGCTGTGTTACTCTCTGGCAAAGAAGGAATCCCCTGTTGGAATAAGAGCTCCTTCCACCAGAGCTAAGTCGGCCTCTTCGGCCTTGGCTAGGGGTGTTCCTGTGGTTGACATCTGCAAGGCCGCAACTTGGTCATCCATCCACACTTTTGCAAAGCATTATTGCTTGGATCCGGAGGTGAGGAGGGATGGCCATTTTGCGTGGTCGGTGCTGCAGGATTTCTTGGTTTGACCATTCAGGCACCCTCCACCGAGTGCGGTACTGCTTTGGGACTCTATTCAATGAGTGAGGAATCCACAGGTAGTTGTATCCATCAGAAGAACGAGTTACTTACCTTCGGTAACGCCTTTTCTGGTGGATACACTAGCTACCTGTGGATTCCTCACGGTCCCACCCGCCTCCCCGTTGCCTGTCTGGTCTTACCAAGATTTCCTTGGGTGAGCTCCTGTTGGTAATTGATTTATTTATTCTGATGCAGATGTTATACATGCTTGCGTTTATTTTTTTATATATATATATGTGTGTGTATATATATATATATATATATATCAATATAATTCTATATATGTATATATTTTTGTTATGATATAATTATACATAATTTATATGTATATACTTTTGCATATATGCATATTTATACGAATGTTTTCTCTATTTGATTTAATTACATTTTATGATATAAGATTTTATTTGATGTATTCGTTTCAAATGTATATATTTTGTTAGTATTTGCCTGTTTGCCTCAAAGGCACGTAAAAAATGTTGGTACTGACGTCAGCACGCCGGCGAGGACCTCTTATTGCCCGTATGACGTCAGACGGCGTCGCGTGGGATCCGGGCAATTATGACGTCCTCGTCGACGTGCAGAAGCTAGGAGAAAATTTGTCGGATGCTGGCGCATGGGGGAAAATTAAATGAGTCCTTAGCTAGTTTATCCACCAGAAAAGGCGTAACCGAAGGTAAGTAACTCGTTTGTCTGTCCTCCCTTGCACAGATGCTGGCCTTCAAGCATCAAAGCTTATTGTGTTCCCTTTCCAAAACCACCATGGTGTATCCTTCCCTTGTGAATGTGGATTGGAATGTGCACCCTCCCTGTATGTGTGTTATCAAGTTATGACGTAAGCTTTATATGGCCATCCACTTCCAGCTGCATTATGAATACATGTTTCTGCTTGCCCTTGCCTCCATGCTTCCTGTCTTGGGCTCTCTATTTTGACGTCATGAGCATTCTGGTCCTGTATTTTTTTCTGATCATGTACAATTCTGCACATTATCCTCCTAATTCATGCATTAGCAAAAGTGGGCCTTCTCCTTTTTCCATATTTTCAGTAACAATATGTTACCATCATATACAAAGAACTAATTACATAGGTGCTCAGAAAGGTGGTGCAGTGATAAATGCGCTAGTGCTATTTACCAAAACAGTACACCAATAGTCGACTGTTTAGTGGTTTAACTTTGGAAAATGTCTTTGGCATAAAGTTCCCTTGTTTGAAAACAGTACATTTTATGCTAGTCAGCAGATAAGTATGTTGACAATTCGACCCCCTAAAAAATATTTTCCAACAGTCTTCATTTTTACATAGATGGTTGTGACCTTACATCTAAAGAAACATGGGAAACTGGGAATGGCCTCTAGCAATGGATCCCTGCTCTGCTTCAAAGATCAAAAATAGAGTAGATGTGATTTATCTCGGACAGCAAATGCTAATCCTGAATTGGTGTGGTAAGCCCACCCATATTGGTGCTGCAACTGTAAGCACTACCAATGTTTAAAGCAGTTCCTGCCAAGGAATGATGGGCTTAAAGCTTCCTGCAAGGGAACCACTATTTGTTTCATTACAATTTGCCCAGGGTCCTAGGTTTGTAGGAATGCCGGGATGCTTTATCATTTTTCCAGAAGCACATTAGATTAGACCTGTGAAAAATCTCTTAGACAGCCAAAATCAAGTTATTTATTTTAATACTCAAAAAAGTAGTCATTAACACAAACCTCTAAAAGTGACCTATATTGATCTCTAGTTGTGCTGAGATTGGATAACCGAAATGTCTTTACCTTGGCAGAAACACTCAGTTGAACTGGGAAACATAGTCCATCACTGCACAGAGACAAGAGTTGTTCTCAGGCATTTGGAGCGCTTATCTATGCATCAGTGAGGATGACTTAAGTCGGGAAAACAGTGATTTGTTAAGCCCTACTTTAGAATCACTTCCATGTTCTCAGTCATTTATTTGTTCTCTCTGTGTGGTGTGTCACAGTTCTGCTTGTATGGTGATGGCAACAGTGCTGTTCTCAAGCGGTAATTTAGTGAGCAAATCCATTTTATTCAGCACCTTTACTGGGCCCTCCCTTCATACTCTCCATAACCTCAGTGATAAAAATGGAACTGCTTTTCTTCCCTCAGGTACACCAGCTGACTTGCTCCTCATTTCCTAAAGTCTTGACTTGTTTTAAGAGGGCTATGGAAGGATAACACTGTTGGCACCTGTTAGAAATGGGGTTTTTGGTTGGCAGTCAGGTTACCCTCTGTCCAAGCAAAAGCCCTCACTCTAGTCAGGGTAAGTCACACACTATCCAAGATTATCCTGTGCCCACCCTCTGGTAGCTTGGCACGAGCAGTCAGGCTTAACTTAGAAGGCAATGTGTAAAGTGTTTGTGCAATAAATCATACAATACCACCATATAGCACCACAAAAATACACCACACAGTGTTTAGAAAAATATATAATATTTATCAGGATAATTGTAGGTCAAAAAGAATAAAGTTGCAAATGAAAAATTGTAGAAATATCACAGGGAAGTGATATAAAGTGTCTTAAGTCTTTAGAATGCAATAAAGTGTCTTTCAAGCACAAAGTACCTGGTTTCTGGTGGGAGATCTCCTCGGAGGGCCACAGGAAAAGAGATGCGTGGAAAAAGGGGTGTGTGCGTCGATTTCTCCTCAGCACACAAAGACTTGCGTCGTTCTTTTCCACGCGGGGAAGTCGGGCGTCGTTTTCCGGCGCGCAGACAGTCTCTTTTCGTGGATCGCGGGGATTACCAGATGTCCCGGGTCTGTGCGTGGATTCTCCTACTTGTTTTCCGGCTGCGCGTCGTTCTGCGGGACTGCGCGTCGAAGTTTCGATCTCACGGTAGGCGTCGCGTCGATTTCTCCTTGGAAGTCGGGCGGCGTTGTCCTTGCGAGGCCGTGCGTCGAAATTTTGATCTCACGGCAGGCGTCGCGTCGATTTCTCCTCGGAAGTCGGGCGGCGTTGTCCTTGCGAGGCCGTGCGTCAAAGTTTCGCGTTCACGGTAGGCGTCGCGTCGATTTCTCCTGGAAAGTCGGGCGGCGTTGTCCTTGCGAGTTTGTGCGTCGAAGTCTCGATCGTCCCGAGAGCGTCGCGTTGATCAGCGTCGGTGTGCGGCGTTTTTCTTGCCGCGAAACAAATTGTGCGTCGAAGTTTTCGGCGCACGGAGCGTCCAAGTGAAAGGAAGAAGTCTTTTTGGTCCTGAGACTTCAAGGAACAGGAGGCAAGCTCTATCCAAGCCCTTGGAGAGCACTTTCACAGCCAGACAAGAGTTCAGCAAGGCAGCAGTCCTTTGTAGAAAGCAGACAGGTGAGTCCTTTGAGCAGCCAGGCAGTTCTTCTTGGCAGGATGTAGTTTCTGGTTCCGGTTTCTTCTCCAGCAAGTGTCTGATGAGGTAGGGCAGAGGCCCTGTTTTATACCCAAATGTGCCTTTGAAGTGGGGGAGACTTCAAAGAGTGGCTAAGAAGTGCACCAGGTCCCCTTTCAGTTTACTCCTGTCTGCCAGGGTCCCAGTAGGGGGTGTGGCAGTCCTTTGTGTGAGAGCAGACCCTCCACCCTCCCAGCCCAGGAAGACCCATTCAAAATGCAGATGTATGCAAGTGAGGCTGAGTACCCTGTGTTTGGGGTGTGTCTGAGTGAATGCACAAGGAGCTGTCAACCAAGCCCAGCCAGACGTGGATTGTAAGGCACAGAAGGATTTAAGTGCAAAGAAATGCTCACTTTCTAAAAGTGGCATTTCTAGAATAGTAATATTAAATCCGACTTCACCAGTCAGTAGGACTTTGTATTACCATTCTGGCCATACTAAATATGACCTCCCTGCTCCTTTCAGATCAGCAGCTGCCACTTCAACAGTGTATGAGGGCAGCCCTAATGTTAGCCTATGAAGGGAGCAGGCCTCTCAGTAGTGTGAAAACGAATTTAGGAGTTTTTACACTACCAGGACATATAACTACACAGGTACATGTCCTGCCTTTTACCTACACAGCACCCTGCCCTAGGGGTTACCTAGGGCACACCTTAAGGGTGACTTATATGTAGAAAAAGGGGAGTTCTAGGCTTGGCAAGTACTTTTAAATGCCAAGTCGAGGTGGCAGTGAAACTGCACACCTAGGCCTTGCAATGGCAGGCCTGAGACAAGGGAAAAGGGGCTACTTAAGTGGGTGGCACAACCAGTGCTGCAGGCCCACTCGTAGCATTTAATTTACCAGCCCTATGCACATAAAGTGCATCTTACTAGGGACTTATAAGTAAATTAATAGTCCAATCAGGTAGGATTCCAGGTTACCATGTTTTGAGGGAGAGAGCATATGCACTTTAGCACTGGTTAGCAGTGGTAAAGTGCGCAGAGTCTATAAACCAGCAAAAACAGTGTCCAAAAAAAATGGAGGGAGGCAGGCAAAAAGTTAGGGGTGACTACCCTAAGGCTGTCAGGTCTAACATGTGTCCCCCCCAGCTGAAAGTGGGGAGAGCTACCCGACCTCCTGGGAGCTCTCATCGCTAAGGCGAAAGTACCTGGAGAGACCATCAGCATTGGCGTGGTCAACCCCTGGGCGATGTTCCACCGTAAAGTCCATCCCCTGTAGGGAAATGGACCACCTCAAGAGTTTTGGATTCTCACCCCTCATTTGCATGAGCCATCTGAGGGGCCTGTGGTCTGTCTGAACTAGGAAGTGAGTCCCGAACAGGTAGGGTCTCAGCTTCTTTAGTGCCCAGACCACAGCAAAAGCTTCTCTTTCAATAGCACTCCACCTCTGTTCCCGTGGTAATAGTCTTCTGCTAATAAAGACTACCGGTTGATCTCTGCCCTCCTCATTTAGCTGTGCTAGAACTGCCCCTATGCCATGCTCTGAAGCGTCTGTCTGCACGATAAATTCCTGGGAGTAGTCAGGGGCCTTGAGCACGGGGGCCGTGCACATGGCTTCCTTCAGGGCGTCAAAGGCTTTCTGACAAGCCTCTGTCCAATTCACCAACCTAGGTTGCTTCTTGGACGTGAGTTCTGTCAAGGGGGACACAATGGTACCATAGCCCTTGACAAACCTGCGGTAGTATCCGGTGAGGCCTAAAAAGGCTCTCACCTCAGTCTGGGTTCGAGGTGGTTGCCAGGCCTTGATAGTTTCGATCTTGGCCTGGAGTGGCTGCACCTTGCCACCACCTACTAGGTGCCCCAAGTACACCACGGAACCCTGCCCAATCTGGCACTTACTAGCCTTGATGGTCAGGCCTGCCTGTTGCAGGGCCTGAAGCACCTCCTTGAGGTGGAGCAGGTGTTCCTCCCAGCTGGAACTGTAGACAGCTATGTCATCCAGGTAGGCTGCACAGAAGGCATCCTTGCCAGCCAGGACCCCGTTGGAAGGTAGCGGGGGCATTTTTCAATCCAAACGGCATCACCCGGAACTGGTAATGGCCGTCAGGGGTGGAAAAGGCGGACCTTTCCTTAGCCCCCTCAGTCAGGGCGATCTGCCAGTACCCTGAAGTAAGATCAAACGTACTCAGGAACTTGGCAGCGCCTAGCCTGTCCACGAGCTCGTCAGCTCGGGGGATGGGGTGAGCATCAGTCCGTGTGACTGAGTTGAGACCCCGGTAGTCCACGCAGAACCGGAGTTCTGGCTTCGCGCCTGGGGCAGTAGCCTTAGGGACCAACACCACTGGGCTGGCCCAGGGACTACTGGACTTCTCAATAACCCCTAGTGTCAACATCTTGGAGACCTCCTCCTTGATGCTGGTCTTCACCTTATCTGACAACCTGTAAATTTTGTTCTTCACAGGGAGACTGTCACCGGTGTCAATATCATGAACACAGAGGTGGGTCAGTCCAGGAGTAAGGGAGAAGAGGGGGGAGAACTGCTCCAACAGCTCATAGCAGTCTCCTTTCTGGTTTAGAGTCAGGGAGTCAGACAGAATGACCCCGCTTACGGACCCATCACCTTCTTGGGCAGAGAGGAGGTCAGGGAGAGGTTCACTCTCCTCTTCCATTCCTTCATCTGTGACCAGAAGCATGTTGATCTCCGACCTCTCACAATGAGCTTTTAGTCGGTTCACGTGGAGCACCCTTAGGGGGTTCCTAGGGGTTTGGAGGTCCACTAGGTAAGTGGCCTCCCCTTTCCGCTCCTTTATTTCAAATGGGCCAGACCAGCGGTCCTGGAGAGCTCTGGGCTCTACTGGCTCCATTACCCACACTTTGTCTCCAGCTTGAAACTCTACCAGAGTGGCCTTCTGGTCATACCATTGTTTCATCACCTCTTGACTGGCCTCCAGGTTACTTTGGGCCTCTTTCCAGAAGCGGGTCATCTGATTGCGGAGGGCCAACATGTAGCTGACCACGTCCTGAGGGGGTGTCTTTGGAGCGTTCTCCAATCCCTCCTTGACAATGCTTAAGGGTCCCCTGACGGGGTACCCATAGAGAAGCTCAAAGGGACTGAACCCTACCCCCCTCTGGGGGACCTCTCTGTAAGCAAAGAGAAGGCATGGTAAGAGGACGTCCCATTTACGCCTCATGGCCTCAGGGAGGCCACCAATCATGCCTTTCAGGGTCTTGTTGAATCTCTCCACAAGCCCATTAGACTGGGGGTGATAGGGTGTGGTGAACTTGTAGGTAACACCACACGCATCCCACAGATGCTTCATGTACGCGGACATGAAGTTAGTGCCTCTGTCAGACACTATCTCCTTGGGGAATCCCACACGGGTAAATATCCCCATCAGGGTTCTGGCTACCACCGATGCAGTTACGGTCCTCAGAGGGATTGCCTCTGGGTACCGGGTGGCATGGTCCACCAAAACCAGGATAAACCTGTTGCCTAAGGCAGTTTTGGGGTCCAAGGGGCCAACAATGTTGACGCCCACCCTTTCAAAGGGGGTGCCAACGACAGGAAGTGGAATCAGGGGGGTTTTAACCCTCTTTCCTGCTTTACCACTAGCCTGGCAGGTAGGACAAGCCCTGCAGAATTTGTCTGAGTGTGTCCTCATTTTGGGCCAGTGAAAGTGGGTGACAAGCCTGTTGAAGGTCTTGTCTTGTCCCAAATGTCCTGCCAGGGGAATGTCGTGAGCCAGACCCAGTAGGAAGGCTCGGTAACATTGGGGGACCACCAGCACACGTGCTGCCCCAAAGACCGGAACCCTAGGCTCACTGTAGAGGAGATCATTCTCCCAATATAGGTGGTGATTGCCAGAGGCGTCACCTGCTGCCTGTTTTAAGGCTTGGTTCCTCAACCCTTCTAGAGTGGGACACTCTTTCTGCGCCTTGCAGAATTCCTCCCTGGTGGGTCCACCCTCAACTTGCCAGCCAGCAAGCTCAGGTAAGTCACCTAGGGTGGCAATGTCTTCCCCAGTTGGCTCGGGAGTCTCCTCCTCAGGAGCCCCGTCAGCCACTGTGGGAACTTCTGGGGCCGGTTTCCCGCGCCCCTCGTCCCTCCTCTTGGCAGCTCTCTGGGCCATCGTTCCAGGCTCCAGATGCCCTTGACTTCCCTCTCGGTCAGCCATGGACCGGGTGGTCATGCAGACCCACTCAGGTAACCCTAACATCTCCAGGTGAGATCTGAGCTCTACTTCTTTCCAAGCAGTATGCTCTAGATCATTGCCTAACAGACAATCTACAGGCATGGCAGGACTCACAGCTACTTTCAGAGTACCAGAGACCCCCCCCCCACTCAAAGGGAACCCGAGCCACCGGTAGGTGACTCTCGCGATTGTCAGCGACTATGACCTGGTGGAATGTATTAGGGATTATCTGCTCTGTGGACACCAGCTGACTCTTGATAGTAGTCATACTGGCTCCTGTGTCACGCAGAGCCTCCACCTTCTGCCCATCAATGAGGACCCACTGCCGGTACTTGGAAGTATTTTTAGGCATGTGGACCTTGGACATCATTTCTCCTTCTCCCAGGGACACTAGGGAAATCTCTACCTGTCCCCCACAGCTATCTGGGTCCATCTCCCCCCCGAGTGCTACACTAGTCAACCCAGGTGCCTGTCCGGTAGTGGACGGTGCCCTCTTGGGGCACTGTGGATCGCCTTTGTAGTGACCATATTGGTAACACTCCATGCATTTGGGGCTAGATTTTCCTGACTTGTCAAATGTCCCTGGCTTTTTCCCAAATTTGGAAAAGGAAGGGTTGCCACCCCCTCCCTGGGAATTCTTTTGGGGGCCTTTAGAGAGTTCCTTATCTGTAAGTTTATCTCCCCCCTCTTTCTTCTGTTGGGAACCCTGACCACCTTTGTGGGAGTCCCCCCCAGGTACCTTTTTGGACACTCTGGTACTAACCCAGAGGTCCGCCTCCTCAGCAAGCTTCCTGGGATCAGTCAGCTTACTATCCACTAGGTGCTGGCGCAAATCTGTATAAGTAACATTAAGCATATGCTCTCTCAGGATCAAGTCATATAAACCTTTATAATCTGCTACTTTGTTGCCCCGCACCCATCCATTCAGTGCCTTACTAGAGAAATCAAAGAAATCTACCCATGTTTGTGTGGTTTGTTTGGTGCTGTCCCTGAACCTCTGACGGTATCCCTCAGGGGTCAGCCCAAACTTGGCAAGTAAAGTGGCTTTCTGGAGTGGGTAGGTGTTTTGATCCGGTGGATCCAATGTGAGAAGTGTGTCCCTCCCCAATGGAGGCACATAACCCCACATAGCTACCCCCCATTGCCCTTCAGGAACCTCATGAGCCCTTAGTGCAACTTCATAAGCAGCTAACCATTTATCTATGTCATCTCCCACCACAAAACTGGGCACCACATTTTTGGGTATACGAACCTTCTTTTCTCCAGCAGGTCCTGTCTGTATGCTGCCACCATTATTGCTGGATTCAGACTGTCTTGCCTTGATCTCCAGCTCCTTGAGACTCAGTTCATGAGCCAACAATAGTTTCTTTTCAGCCAAAGCTCTTTCAGCTTCCACTTGTTTGGCTGCTCTTTCAGCTTCTGCTTGTTTGGCTGTTCTTTCAGCTTCAATCTGTTGGGCTGCCCTTTCAGCCTCAGCTTGTTTGGCTTCTCTTTCTGCCCTCCTCTCCTCCTGTTGCGCCTCAATTTTCAGTTTTGCCATTTGCAATTGGAACTCCCTTTCCTCTCTCCTTTCCTCTGCGGTCAGGCTTTGCATGGAGACACTGCTCCCTGGTCTGGAAGGGTGCACAATTGCAGTGGTAACACCATCCATAGATAGTAAAAATCCTTCTGAGGGGCCATTTTCTGGCTCCTCTTCCTCATCATCCTCTAAATGGGCTTCTGCCCAGGCCCTCAGCGCCACTTGAAAGTCCTCCTTTCTGGAGGCCCCTTGGGTGGGTACCCTTAATGCCCTGCAGAATCCTCTTAGTTGTTTGACCGTGTATGTATCCAACTGGACTAGGTCAAAGTCCCCTGTCTGAGACCCAGTCAGAGACATGTTGAGTGAGGATTTAGTTTTTGAAAATTGTCAGGAAAAAACGGATTTTCAAAAAGAGATAAAAACCAAGTTGACCTTCAACTGTGGGTAGGTAGTGAAATACTTAGCTACTGTATGTCACTGCACAAATACAAGTCCTATCCTCACCGCTGATCACCAATGTTAGAAATGGGGTTTTTGGTTGGCAGTCAGGTTACCCTCTGTCCAAGCAAAAGCCCTCACTCTAGTCAGGGTAAGTCACACACTATCCAAGATTATCCTGTGCCCACCCTCTGGTAGCTTGGCACGAGCAGTCAGGCTTAACTTAGAAGGCAATGTGTAAAGTATTTGTGCAATAAATCATACAATACCACCATATAGCACCACAAAAATACACCACACAGTGTTTAGAAAAATATATAATATTTATCAGGATAATTGTAGGTCAAAAAGAATAAAGTTGCAAATGAAAAATTGTAGAAATATCACAGGGAAGTGATATAAAGTGTCTTAAGTCTTTAGAATGCAATAAAGTGTCTTTCAAGCACAAAGTACCTGGTTTCTGGTGGGAGATCTCCTCGGAGGGCCACAGGAAAAGAGATGCGTGGAAAAAGGGGTGTGTGCGTCGATTTCTCCTCAGCACACAAAGACTTGCGTCGTTCTTTTCCACGCGGGGAAGTCGGGCGTCGTTTTCCGGCGCGCAGACAGTCTCTTTTCGTGGATCGCGGGGATTACCAGATGTCCCGGGTCTGTGCGTGGATTCTCCTACTTGTTTTCCGGCTGTGCGTCGTTCTGCGGGACTGCGCGTCGAAGTTTCGATCTCACGGTAGGCGTCGCGTCGATTTCTCCTTGGAAGTCGGGCGGCGTTGTCCTTGCGAGGCCGTGCGTCGAAATTTTGATCTCACGGCAGGCGTCGCGTCGATTTCTCCTCAGAAGTCGGGCGGCGTTGTCCTTGCGAGGCCGTGCGTCAAAGTTTCGCGTTCACGGTAGGCGTCGCGTCGATTTCTCCTGGAAAGTCGGGCGGCGTTGTCCTTGCGAGTTTGTGCGTCGAAGTCTCGATCGTCCTGAGAGCGTCGCGTTGATCAGCGTCGGTGTGCGGCGTTTTTCTTGCCGCGAAACAAATTGTGCGTCGAAGTTTTCGGCGCACGGAGCGTCCAAGTGAAAGGAAGAAGTCTTTTTGGTCCTGAGACTTCAAGGAACAGGAGGCAAGCTCTATCCAAGCCCTTGGAGAGCACTTTCACAGCCAGACAAGAGTTCAGCAAGGCAGCAGTCCTTTGTAGAAAGCAGACAGGTGAGTCCTTTGAGCAGCCAGGCAGTTCTTCTTGGCAGGATGTAGTTTCTGGTTCCGGTTTCTTCTCCAGCAAGTGTCTGATGAGGTAGGGCAGAGGCCCTGTTTTATACCCAAATGTGCCTTTGAAGTGGGGGAGACTTCAAAGAGTGGCTAAGAAGTGCACCAGGTCCCCTTTCAGTTTACTCCTGTCTGCCAGGGTCCCAGTAGGGGGTGTGGCAGTCCTTTGTGTGAGAGCAGACCCTCCACCCTCCCAGCCCAGGAAGACCCATTCAAAATGCAGATGTATGCAAGTGAGGCTGAGTACCCTGTGTTTGGGGTGTGTCTGAGTGAATGCACAAGGAGCTGTCAACCAAGCCCAGCCAGACGTGGATTGTAAGGCACAGAAGGATTTAAGTGCAAAGAAATGCTCACTTTCTAAAAGTGGCATTTCTAGAATAGTAATATTAAATCCGACTTCACCAGTCAGTAGGACTTTGTATTACCATTCTGGCCATACTAAATATGACCTCCCTGCTCCTTTCAGATCAGCAGCTGCCACTTCAACAGTGTATGAGGGCAGCCCTAATGTTAGCCTATGAAGGGAGCAGGCCTCTCAGTAGTGTGAAAACGAATTTAGGAGTTTTTACACTACCAGGACATATAACTACACAGGTACATGTCCTGCCTTTTACCTACACAGCACCCTGCCCTAGGGGTTACCTAGGGCACACCTTAAGGGTGACTTATATGTAGAAAAAGGGGAGTTCTAGGCTTGGCAAGTACTTTTAAATGCCAAGTCGAGGTGGCAGTGAAACTGCACACCTAGGCCTTGCAATGGCAGGCCTGAGACAAGGGAAAAGGGGCTACTTAAGTGGGTGGCACAACCAGTGCTGCAGGCCCACTCGTAGCATTTAATTTACCAGCCCTATGCACATAAAGTGCATCTTACTAGGGACTTATAAGTAAATTAATAGTCCAATCAGGTAGGATTCCAGGTTACCATGTTTTGAGGGAGAGAGCATATGCACTTTAGCACTGGTTAGCAGTGGTAAAGTGCGCAGAGTCTATAAACCAGCAAAAACAGTGTCCAAAAAAAATGGAGGGAGGCAGGCAAAAAGTTAGGGGTGACTACCCTAAGGCTGTCAGGTCTAACAGCACCTTTTGGATCTGTTTACATATTTTTGCAGCTGCTTCTTCGTGTGAATGACCCTGTGGTCAGTGTGCTCCACTACTCGCTCTGTATCTGTGATATAGGTTTTAATGTAATCAATTGTGCGTCCATTCTTGACCAAACATGCTTTTTGGACTCCCTGTACCGCATCTACAGTGATCATTATTATAAGGCTCTCCCCTTGTGAGAGCAATGACACCACTGCACTCGACGTTTGGGTCAGTCAGATGTGATTCCTTCGAAAAGGATGACCTTGAAGTAGAAAAGCCTCCATTGCCTTCCTGGCCAGCTTGCTTTCCACTGATCGCTTTGTGAGCCAAAAAAATGAATTTAATGCTTTTCTACATACTTCTCTCAGTGACACCAGTCGCCACATTTTGGGAACAGAGGTTAGGCTTTGCTACTGTAATGGTTAGCTGCCATCAAACAGCTGCTGCTGTTCATCCACATCTCCTCCCACAGCCAACCTCACAATGAAGAGTTCCATCTGTCACATTTGACTGAGGGGGTCTGGTGTGGCTTTCTATATGCTTCTGTAGTCCTCTGTAATCAGTGGTGTGGTGGGGCTTCTGGGACACCCTTCCATCTCATCCTGGCTGCCTCCATCTTGTTAACATGGGAGACACTTTACTCTCTGGTCATGGTTGGGCATTAGGAGGTGTGCTGCTCTATGGTCATGACTGAGCTGTAAGCAGTGTGTGCTTGCTAGCGACCCAGGTACATATGGTGGGCATGTGATCCCTCCCAAGATCAAGACCATCTTTCTCTTTTTGTGCTGGGAATGAGCCCTCAGAATAGAGCCACTCCAGGGATGCATGGTCATCTTCAAGCTTGGCTCCTTAGATACAGTGAAAAAACAATAATAAATGATCTGTTGTCACACACCACACTTGGCTACATTTGTCTGCATATATATCTTGTGTAAAAACACAAACTGCCCCCAGAGCATGATACATGTGTGGACAGGTGAAGCTTTTTAAACATTGGATTAGGAATTCATGGTTTAAAACATGTCTTTGAAGTCCTTTTTAGCTCTTTTAGTACACACATGTCCACATCGGTTTCATCACCAATTTTACATTCACCTGGAAGTAGCTGGGACAGCAGGTATGTGTTATGCTTTAGACTGTGAAACACATATTAGAAAAAAAAAATTAAAACCTCTTTGACTGCAACCAGCTTTAAATAAAACAAAGTCTGAAATGTGGGTAGGTTTAAAAAAAATCATAGGTGCTAGTGAATTGTAGTTTACCCAAATTTGGTGGTATAAACACATCAGGTGCCTCTATACTACGTATGCCCATGCATTATTTAACCCTATAGGTGTCTGTTGGCCGTTGGTTGACACTGGGGAGGGTTTTGTTTAATTTTTTTTGTAATTTTCTGCTCAGGCTGCTAGGGAAAAGCTTCCCAAGCAGCCCAAGGCTGTTTAAAAAAGATCATTAATTTGGTAATGCCGATTAATGTGCCGGGCATGCTGACGTACTTACTTGGAAAGTGAAAGGAAAATGAGCCAATCGGCTTGTTTCATTTTCACTGTATTAGTGCTCTGAGTTTATTTCAGCCCCCGAGCACGCACTAAGTTGGAGACATTATTGGAAATGGGAGATTTCCCCTTTCCAATGGTTTCACCACCCGGTAGATCCCTGCTTGGAGATCGCCACAGAAGAGCAAGCCCAAATCAATGGTTCACCCAATAGGCACTGGTGACATATAGGGGTTTGCCCTTGGAGGGCTAGAAAGCCCACTGGACACCAGGTACCTCAAAATGACACCAAAACAAACAGAAGGGTGGTGCGACCAACCCTGACATCAAGCCGTCCTCCACACCAGCAGGGCCAATAGTGTTTTTCTGCCTCCCAGGGGGTATATAGAAGGTATGTTCAAATTGGGGAGGATGCCCCAAATCTGCACTCTGGGTTTGGCATAGTTAGCCCCGTAGACACCAGGGATTTTTTGATTTGGGTAAAAAATAAGGAAGCTTGGGCGTTGAACTCTGGCATTGGCCCATAGTCCCATCCAAAAAGGAGCAAACCAGTATTTTGGCCTGGTGGTGCAGAAAAGGGATTTGCCCCAGGGGAGGGCTAAAAACATACTGGAGAGCAGAAATAATTTTTGTTTTGTTTTCATCAAATATTGGGATGAGTCTCCCCATCCTGACATCAGGCCTTACCCATCAAGCCTCAACCGTCTTTCTGTTAACCCGCAGATTAAAACATCCCCATCCTGATGGCAAGTGAGAGGACATTTGATTATTTTGGGTGTTCATTTTTACATATGGGCCAGGAGAGTGGGGCTAAATCCCAATATTGGTTCACTTGCTGTGTTGAATGGGTTGGCGGCTTCCTGGGGAAACCTACCAGACCCAAACTTTTCTGAAAAGCAGACTTCAAGTGGCATCCATGGTAGTATGCCTTGCGTGGATCCCATGATGTTTTCTTACCCCCAATACTCTGCTTAACCCAAACTCTGCCTGAAATCATGCACTTTACTTGACTTTTTGTGATGTAAAGTTCCTGAATACACAGACCCACAAAATTCCTACTGGCCAGCGTTTCCCCACTTGTTCCGATAAAACACAATCCTACGTGTATGGGTGGGCCTATCTTTTGCAACACGGAAAAAGCCCAAAACGTTATGTCGTGGTTTGACTCTTGCTCTAGGTAAGACTGCTGGTTTGAGGATGACAGTAGTTATGTTTGTAGGTGACTAGGCCAATCCTACAACAAGTCACTACTGTCGTCCCAACCATCCCTGCTCAGAAGCAGTACCTTACCAAAAACCCAAACAGTAAAAGGTGATTTGTGGCAGCCTTTACGCATGGACTTGATTGCGACATCTCAGGGAGGTCGTGGTTAACCCTTTCTCACTTGAACAACATGTCTAAATCAAACTCAGGCTGTTGGAATTTTTTCCTTATCCAGGGTCATCCCCTATCTTTTTGCCTCCTGCCTCCTATTTTTCTGACCTGTATTTGTTGGCTTTAGAACTCTGAGCGCTTTACCACTGCTAACCAGCGCTAAAGCGCATATACTCTGTGTAGATTGTATTGTTGGTTGGATTTCCATGATTGGCATATTTGATTTACTAGTAAGTCCCTAGTACAGTGCACTAGAGGTGCCCCTGGCCTGTACATCAAATGCTACTAGTGGGCCTGCAGCACGGGTTGTGCCACACACATTAGTAGCCCTGTAAACATGGCTCAGACCAGCCACTGCATTGTGTGTGTGCAGTTTTAAACTGCCAATTCGACTTGGCAAGTGTACCCACTTGCCAGCCTTAGACCTTCCCTTTTCTTACATGTAAGACACCCCTAAGGTAGGCCCTAGGCACCCCCATGGGCAGGATGCGCGTTTATGTTTAAGGGAGGACATATACTAATGTGTTTTATATGTCGTAAAAGTGAAATACTGCCAAATTATGTTTTCACTGTTGCAAGGCCTATCCCTCTCATAGGTTAACATGGGGGCTGCCTTTAAATATGATTAAAGTGTAGATTCCCTTTGGGAGCGGATATACATGTGGAGTGTGGGGCCTCTGGGCTCGCAGTTTAAAAATGCATCTTTTAGTAAAGTTGATTTTAGGATTGTGTGTTTGAAAATGCCACTTTTAGAAAGTGAGCATTTTCTTGCTTAAACCATTCTGTGACTATGCCTTTTTGTGGATTCCTGTCTGGGTCAGTTTGACAGTTGGGCTGTTTGCACCTCTCTCTAGACAGTGACACAAAGGGAGCTGGGGTGTAGCCTGCATATCCTGATGAGCCATCTGTGCTAGGAGGGAGGGGAGGAGTGGTCACTCACACCTGAAAGGGCTGTGCCTGCCCTCACACAATGCAGTCTCCAACCCCCTGGTGTGTGTCTGGGGCCTGGCCTGGGCAAGGCCGGATTTTACAAACAAGAGAGACTTTCCTTTGAAGTAAGCCTACTTCAAAGGGCAAAATGGGTATAAGAAGGGTACCCAAAACCACAGACTTTAGATCACTTCTGGAAATCAAGAGGAACCTCTGCCTAGAGAACAGCTGAGGAGAAGTGCTGCCCTGCTTCTTGACTGTGCTTTTTGGAGCTATCCTGCACTTGCTGTTTCTGCCTGGTGAAAGGGGACAAAGACTGGACTTTGTTGTGCATTCCTGCTTGTGAACAAAGACTTCCCCTGCCAGCACCTGGACTCTCTGCTGGGACTCCTGCCCTGCCAAGTGGTGCCCTCTCCAGTTCCTGGGGCCTTGGCAGGTGAAGCTGGCAGACCAAGATTGAAAATCCACTCACAGACCGCTGTGCGGGGAAATTTCTGACGCAGTCTCTGAGATGCGGCTGAAGAAACGATGCGCTGCCAGCTTCGCAGCTAGGAGATCGACGCACACGGCTGGAGAAACAATGCACCACACAGCTAACGGAGGCTGGTAACACACACCGCGGTTGGGCTGATACCGTGCAGCAGGATTTTCGACGCAAACCATGATGGGTGTGGAAAAACGGCGCAACGCCTACCCGGACCCGAGTGCTTACCCAGATCAACGCATCGCTCTCCTGTGGAGAGGAAAAACGCACGCTGACCCGACCGGAGAAGGAGAAACGACGCACCGTCTTGCTTGTGGGTGAGAAATCGACGCATCGCTAACCTTTTTAGACGCATACTCACTCGTGCGTGCTATTTTGACGCTACCCAGGTACTTTTCAACGCTATCAGTGTTTGTTTTTAGAGTTTACAAAAGGATTTAAGACTCTGTTGCTTTTCAAATGAACAACTTGACTTGTGTATGTTGGATTTTTGTAGTGTTTTCACTGAGTTACTGTGTGTGGTGGTACAAATACTTTACACCTAGACTCTGAAGTTAAGCCTGCCTGCTCGTGCCAAGCTACCAAGGGGGTGAGCGGGGGTTAGCTGAGGGTGATTCTCCTTTATCCTTGCTTGGACAGGGGGTAACCTGACTGCCAACCAAAGACCCCATTTCTAACACAGGCAATTAAGGAGATACAGTAAAGTTTTCAATAGGTTTTAATAAGAAGACTGCAATCGGCAATCAATTGGATGGGCCGCAATGTCTAGGATAATAAATGATGCAAGGAACAGAATAGTAAAAACAAGAGTCATGAATACAAAGACCCCCTCCATCTTGCAATAACATAAAATGTATTAGATGTGAAATAGGCCCTGATACCCTAGCATGATGAACCTAATCTCTCACCTAGAGAGCTAGGTGTGTTAAACCTAATCTGCCCGTACCATGTCCATGAGAAGAGCCCCCAACCCTCGTTACCTTGGAATGAGGTCTCTAGATCAGACTCTGTAGGGACACAAAGACTGGGTCAACATCAAGGTGCAATGTAGCATAGATAGCATCGATGGCATCTAGTAGGAATCCCTCTGCTTATCTTGTCTGTGTGAGATGTATTTATACAGATCTGGTAGGACCCCTGATGCAGGTATGTTCCCAATCATTAGATAAGAAAGCATACTTGGGACGATAATTCTATAAACAATTCCCTGAAAAGGTACATTATGTTACTGGCACAGAAAGTGGGAAACTACATAATGTGACAACCTACGTATCTAATTTATCTTTGATGCTGATAGTGACGCCTTTAAAGAATGGCACTTATAACGTGAAACTAAAACATCTTCCTAACTATAAAAATGGCAGCCATCTTGGAAGAATTAATTAAATGAATGTGCTAAAACAGAGCAAGCTAAGTAGGTTAAAAGTTACTGGGTGACGGGGGCACAGGCCTGCAAGGCAAAAGGCTAAGCTAAACTCCTGATTCCCTTTAAAACTAAATATGATCCACTATACCCTCCCCATTACAAGAACAAGTATGTCGCCAAACTAATGACGCCAGAGAAAGTAAATGAACCCAAGCTAAAATGCTGTAGACTAAAACAAGCTAAAATCATATTAAAAGATAGCTAAAACCTAATTCAAAACTTGTTAAAAATAGCTAGAACATACAAAGAGACATAATGTCGACCATGACAAGCACAGCAGGCCAAAGTTAAAGGCAATGTTGGCAAACTTAAAACTTGCAAACTTTATAATAGTTATGATCTTGAAGAAGGTCTTCGAAGCCATCAGAAGGAAAAGCATCCAAGAAAGAAGCCACATCGTCAGATGTCAGATCGATGACCGGATTGGTAGATGGATCCACGGAGCAGTAGTGCGCAGCAGTCTCAGATGCAAGATCTCCCGCAATAGCAGCACCCTCCAAAGTGCCCAAAGCAGACAGACAGTCCACCAAGGGTGACTTGTAAATGGCCTCACGAATAAGCCTCAGTCTCGTGGGGCTCGACCGTGAATGAACCCTCATTGGAAACATCAGCAGTTCCTTGTCCACAGGAGGCACAGGCGAAACAGCAAGACACACCAAAGGTAAATGCTCAAAGAGGCACCAGGTGCAGTGAAAGACCGGTTGCACACACCAAAGGACTTCAATTATTCCAGCAACGGAGCACCAAAAAACTGTACCATGCGATCACAACATAGTTGGCCTGGTGGTAGTAGCTCCATCACTATGCTTAGTTTGGGTGGCACAAACACTACGTATCGGGAACAACAGCAGTAGTATCCCTCTGATCAATGCCAACGTCACAGGAAAGCCGCCATACACCCAGGAAAAGAGTAGATGGCTGAAGGAATGACTCCAAATACAGTCTGGAAGATGGACACAAATCCAGACAACATTAAAGAAATGGAAAATTCCGGTAGTGCTCGTAGCGTTGAAAAGTTTGGATACCAGCTCTCCAAAGTGCTTGGAGAAGTTGATATTTAATAGTGATTGTAACTCAGCTGATGATCTTGCTATCTGAAAAGCATACATCACTCTAATCAATGTCAACACAGCTTGTTTCTGGAACAGTAGTGCCTTTAGTCTGCTCAGCTTGTCATAAATTACATTAGTAGTATCAATGTGAGGCCACATTTCTGCTACTCTTATCCCCTGTGTGTGTGTGTGGGGGGGGGGGGGGATAAAACCCCTATCTGCAACATGTTACGACCTTAGAGACTGAAATTGCGCAGGTAATTCCTGGTTGCATACTGCAACAGCTTTGGTCGTTTAGCACCACATAGCTTCCATTCAAAAGTACATGAAATGCCAGACGACTCAAAGGGACGGGAGTACCCTTCTGAAACCAGGCCAACTGCGCGACACCCGCATTGCAATGAAGGGACACCTGTTTGCAAACCGAATGACTAACAGTAGTTTCACTTTCGCTTCTGCTAAGCAAGACCCCTTGCCGTTCAGACATTTATATTCAAAGGAAAACTCTTCTTTAATATAGCTATCTCCTAGCCACTCGTATCTGCCCACAGCAAGATGTTTCAGGCAGTTCGAAAAGTGGAAATGGGCAGATTTATAATGCCATGTAAGAGCCATACTGACGATGGACTCTCTGCCACTGTAAAAAGCAACTTTTCTAGCTTTTCTGTGTGAAGCATGGTGAAACTTGCTTCTGATTTAGCCATTATCTGTTGTTCCCCGGATAAATTAAAAGCAGCAAACAAGTCACTTCTGTTTAGACTTCCATGGAACACAGACGTTTTTCAAAATCTGTAGTGTAGTGTCCAACCTAACTGCATGATGAAACAAAGCTGACTTTTGCCCATGGTGTAAAAGGGACATGTCATTCTGAATTATGTCAATCGCAGATGACACTATATTATTAAGGGAATAAATACTGTTGGACAGAGTGTTCATGCGGTTGTCGACAACAGCTAAATCCTTTTCCAAATTTTCTTTGTCTATCTGCCCTAAACGTGCAGCAACATCTATTTGAGAAAGCTTCCAGATCTCATTGTATACGGCATAGATGAATCCTTTAGTATGTGGCTTTCTTGGACCTAACGAGAAGTCCTGCAAGTCTATGTCTTCCGAAAGAGTATTAAGATGTTCCTTAACTGCTGCTAAGGTGTTAGTCTGTAACCACTGCTGGCACAGTTTACCCACACTGTATGTTATAACTTTACCCGAGTGTTGACATGAGACAAAGCGATGGTCTGGCCGGCTAATCTGTCTAGTGGCCATAATAACCACCCGCCGGGACTGGAAAGTGAAGTTTATAGGTACCAGCCTGAACCTTTGCGTCCAGTTCTTCCTCAGTGACATTCAGGAAGGACTGCCAATAAATGATTTTTGCTGGTGTGGGGATGCGAGCGCATTTCTTTCTTTCATCTTTGCTAACCCCAGAAAGGATGTCTGTTGAATAATGTCATTTAAAAAGATCATTTGTTTAGGAATAAGGCACACTCCAAATAAAGCTTCCGTACCCAGTATTTGCCCATCGTGTGTTCCCCATACACTCTTTATATCATTAGTGTTCTTCCAGTATTCGTGACCTTCAACTGCAAGACAGGAAACAAAGGAATCTGAATAAATTAACTTTGTGTTAGTTAGCAAAATTTTCCTAGTTTAAGAAGGTGGTATCTTGAAATAATATGACTCTGAATTTTTAGTGTCATGCCCAGAAAAATAAGTGAATTTATCCGAATAATATTTTGGGCTCCCCACCAGTGAAGTTTAACAGTGTTCCCACTGTGTGTAATTGAATACTGATCTGGGTCTCGTTGCACGGTGCAGGTAATGTTCCCAGTTGTTATAGCAGAACATTTCCCCATAATTCTCCGCGTTGGTGTACATACCACTTTCAAATGCAGCGTAGTCCTTCATTTCAGTTAACATGGAATTAACTGTCTGGACATCCCAATCATCAGATACAACACTAGGTGTAATTACATCAGTCTTTGAACTTTTGGAGACATATGGAATCTGAATGACCTAAGTAGGTCTATATATATATATATATATATATATATAATGGAACTTAATCCAACACAATCCCATTAGGAATCAGTACTGCTGAAATGTTCACAAGTTGAGGAAAGATATGGAGTTAAGACTTCATCCATAGGCTCAACAGAGGAGCATTCAGGAAGGTAATGACCATTTATAAGTCGAAAGAAAACAGCCACAAAACCAATCCATAGAAAAAATGCAAACAATGTCAAAAATAACCACAAATAGCTCCATGGATAAATTAAATAGTTATTGTTAGGCCAAATGTACATCTTACGTGTCTTTGAAACAGTTGCAACAGCAGGTGCGGACGGAGTTGAAGAAAAGTCATCAATATTGTTGAAGTAACCAGAAGCAGTCTCTCCAAACACAGAGGCTGGTGTATTACTGGCAGGTGGATCCACTTCACATGGAGACTCATAGATGTCAGTTTGTGTTGGAATAGAAGATGCCACATCTTAGATACGTGATGTCATTGAAGTGGTAACAGGAATCCGAAAGAGCTCATTTTCTGCCCGCCCCAAGCCCGGGGAGGCATTTGTAGCATAGTTGGACATGCTTGTGTAATCAAAAGTGGTGGAGTTTCTTCTTTGAAGAGGTATGTTCTGATGGGTAGTGAGAGGAGACTGGGATCTACCCAAGGGACCTCTGGGTCTACTGTGCAGGATTGGCCACATGGTGAAGTTTGATGTTGTCAATCGAGACAAATCTGTTTGCTTTGGAATCATGCAGTGGTGGTAGGATGACAGTTCTAGTACCTTGTATTCCCAGGACTTGGACCAGTGCTCTGTAGGATGGACCAAATTCCTTCTTCTCAGCAATCTTCTTATGTACCAGATTACCAACTTTAGGAATCCAGCCTGTAGAAATTGTTGGCAAATCCCCTCTTCCTAAGGTGGCAGCACTGGCAGATGATTTATCATCACAAAATTGCCGAAGCTCCTGTGAGACAGTAGGACGTTCATTTATGTCAAAAGGTGTATCTGCTGCCACCAAACCAGGGCCATCTAGATGTGCGACATACATAGGTATCCCAAAGAGAACCTCATAGGGAGTGCGTTCCCCCAAGGACCGTATTGGCAGGTTAATCAGTGCTCTTTGGACCTCGTATAGGTGATGAAGCCAGCTGCATCCAGAACCTAATACTCTAGATGTTAAGGACTGCTTTAGATCTTGATTCCTCCTCTCCTAAACCGAATTTCCCTCTGGATGGTATGGTGAGGAGTAATGGAGTTCAACACACATCGTCCCCATGCTGACCCTGAATGCCTTAGTGGCAAAGGCAAGGGCGTGGTCCAAATAGAATGCCGCAACTGCATATGTACCGATAAAGATCAGTAAGTCTTTTATAACAGTTCGAGCAGCAGCTGACCACTGAGGCCATACCCACAGGAATCTACAGTGACTAAGATGTATTTGTATGCACCATTAGGTTCTAAGGGACCACAGTGGTCCAGGTACACACATTGTAGTGGCCTGTTGGACTCTAAGAGGGATGTCTGCGGAAGGCGTTTGATGTTTGAGCCCTTTATCTGCTGGTAAATGTCACAACAGAGGACATATTACTTGGTCTGTTTCTATAGACCTGGTCAACAGAAGCGCTTCTGTAGGAGAGTTATTGTGTCCGCAATACCAGCATGTGCAAAGGTGATACCCTCATGCACTGCTTTTATCAGAGCTAATCTCTGGTCTTGTTTGGGGATCACTCGATCTCCAACCCCAGAAAATGTTGCATAAGCAACATTCTGTGCAGATGTGGTATGAGTATTCTGTCGGCTACGCTTCTGGGAGAGGTTTGCCTTCAGCCAAGGCTTTAACGGCAGCCACAATTTCATTATCCAATCTCGTCTGAGAACGAGTCACTGCAGCCACAGAAGCCGTAGCAACTGCATATTTGGCTGCTTCATCAGCCAAATTATTGCCAGTAACGTGCACTCCTACACGTTGGTTGCCCAATGTATGTACTATATGGACACAAGTTAGCTTATCCTTAAGATCAGCCACCCTCCCCCACAGGGTTCGGTGTTCTATGGTGTCCCCCTTTGAGTCTCTGAACCTGTTCAACTTCCAATGAATAATATAATCATTGTATGCTTGCACACAGTAGTATTAATCACAGACAATTAAAGTTAGTAGTGCTGGCTCTGTGTGTTCTAGTGCTAGAATAAGGGCTTTGAGTTATGCCTGCTGTGCAGTCCCCTAGTGTCTGCGTATAGGTATTGTGAGCGTGAAATACACCATTCTCATCACTCCGCTCATGGGTGCACAAGTGGCTGAGGATTGATGTTTAGTACCTACTGTTGGTTGGGCTGAACCATCCATGTAAATGACTGACAGTATGGTATCTGTCAAGTGGCAGGATGTCTAGAGGTGTGGGGTACTCCTCATATTGGAGAAATTTGTGTGTCTGAAGTTTTGGATCAAAGATGTAATCAAAATCGGTGGCAGTCAGGGAGGTTGCCCACTGAATCCAGCGTGGATGTAATTCTTTAGCGTTAGGGATGCTTGCTTTGGGGATGGCCTCTAAGGCCGGCACCGGGGTAAAAACAATAATGCGTTTTCCTTGGGTAACTGGCCTCTCCTTAATGACAGCCATCTGAACTGCAGTTAGATTTTTTTCTGTGGGTGCAAAACGTTGTTCTGCATTGGAGCATAAGTGCAATTTATAAGATACTGGCACTGTCACCTTCATTAAAGGTGACATAAGTGAACCCAATGGCACCAGCAATTATTCTGATGACCAAATTTGTTCTGTTGTCACTTGTGTGTAAGTGTTTTGCTTCTAGCATGTCCTGTTGCAGTCCTCTAAGGATACATGTGTGTTCTATTGTCCTGTGTCTACTAGACAAATCAGGGCGTATTAAGTCATAAAGTCACTTGATAGGTTTTGCATAGTCAGGATTATAAGTTCTGCCAAAGTTAAAGAAACCAAGTAAAGACTAGTTTCTTTATTGTATTTGGAGGTTAGAGCTGAGCACATTTACATTTTTCTAGAAAGTACGGGGCCAGGCTCTTGCCCTCATTTGATTGTTTGTATCCCAGGAACAATACACTGAGAAAGGCTATCTTAGTTTTCCTAAAATTAAATTTGTAACCAAGGGCTGCGAATCCTAGAACGATTCAATTGACCTTGGAAAGGTGAATGGTGAGGTCATCTGTGAGATAGATGTCATCCACGTAAGACACCACTTCTGGATCAATATCATGCAATATTGATGTTACACGGGCTCAAAACAGCCCTGTTTTGTTTTATATTTTTTACGCACTGTATTGTTAATTAGTGCTGTACTGTGAGTTTTTTGTATTGCATATGTAGATGTATAACTATTCCATATGAATGGTTGAGTTTTGCAACGGGGAATAACAGGTTATTCATTGCAGAGAGACAGGGCTCAATTACTCACTGGTACTCGAGCTGAGTAAGGAGCTTCATGTTTAACACAATATTGTGGCTTAGGCGTAGACCTAGCAGGTATTACATGACGAGGAGAATCCTTGTCGCAACCTATATGGTTGCGGTATAGTACAGGTGGCTGCGTTGAAGCCCAATTGACAGCGTAGGCTTCTTTCACCGCCTGTGGAACAAGATAGGAGAAAGAAGGCAAAATGACATCTTCCCCATGCAAGAGCTTTCGGACGTGCTCAGGTGGCCAGTCCCTCTCGGCCAGTAGGATATCACAACTAAATTAATCCCAGAATATCACACTAATGGTGCTCTCCGTCTCCCTCAATTTGGATATTTAAATCATAAACCCTGTCGGGTGGGAGAATGCGCCTGTCTGCAGCCTCGACTGCGATAAAGTCACTAGTTGCTGTTGCATTCTTTCAGACTCTGGCGTCATCTCATGACCTCTGCTGCGCTGTCTAGCAGTGTCACAGCCCACATCTTGTTCTTCAGCAATGTTCTCAAGTGTACTGGCATTTTTAATTGAGAGTGCTGCCACCTTTTTTTTTTTTTTTTTTCAATCAGTGGCTTTTGTTGTTGCGAATTATCTTTTTTTGTCAGAAGATTGTGGTGAGTCTTTCTTCTGTTTCACGTATTCAGGACGTCACTCTGACTGGCCCACTATCTCGCCACGTCTGTCCGGTGCGTCCTGAAAGGAACGAGAGGCGCATGAATCAGTATGTCTGTCAGGAGCTTTTATATTTTCTCGATTACTGAGATTAGATCTCCTGTCGGAGTTCTCCAGGTGTAGAGAATCTGCTCTCTGTCTTTAATTTGTTTTTGTCTATCCCAGCGCTTTGTAGAACCCTCCTGTGCTTGTTTTGTACCTTCCTTAGGGGAAGAACTCTGTAATTCAGGCTTTTTTGGCTTGGCTCCCAAACTATCCCATCCTATACTGGTATAGATGACGGAAATTATTTTTGGTAGCTGCTCCTCCTGTTCTAAATGTGGAATCTCTCGGAGACACTGGCGTATAGCCCGTGCTACCGCTTTAATATTACTGAGAGTTATTGAGGAGACTGCATTGAAGTTTACGCATTTCATCCCCAAGTCTAGGGCTGGTGCGGCCCTGTGTTCATTCTGAATTCGTTTTTAACACTTGCAGTAAATTGGCTAGGGTTGGGGTACCATGTGTGGTACTATAAATTGAAGCGAAGACTGTACCCCATGTGGCGCAGTCATCCACTGAGGGAACCACCCTGAAGGGCATGCAATTGTGAGAATTCCATGTTTTTCCTTTAGTCCCGTATGGGGAACTGGCTTCTGGGCTATCCAGAATGGGATCTTCTCTCATTCTGTGGGCACTTTTCCCATGATAGAATGTATTGTTTGTGGATTAATCCCAGTAGTAGCCAATTGATATCCAGCAGGTGTTGATGGTGCTAGACGCGCTGGTGTTAGTTTGCATTACGAACTGAAAGTTTTCTATATAGTGTTACTAGCTCAAGGTATAGATTGCGCAGATCTGCTGCCTGCATGTTTTGTACACCAGGGTGAGGTGTATATGTGGTAAACATAAGCCACGGCGGTCTTTCGTTACCTAAGGGACTTAATCTCATTGGTTGTATTACGTGTGGTAGGGCGCCAATAAACCAGTTCTGATGTTCTTGATAAGTTATCTGAATTTCAAGATACTGGTATGCTTGGTACCATTGAGGTACATTTGCAATTCTGTATCTGTGGAATGTGAATGATCTCTGGTCTTCCTCAGGAAAGGTGACCCAAGAGTAGAATGTTTCTGTTTGGTAAGCTTCACTAGCTTCTACTATAAACGTGACATCCCTGTCCTCATCTGTTAAGCCATGTGCTACTAGGTGTAATGTTAATGCTTGTCTAGCATTCTAATGAATGTCTATGGCGTATGCCATATTATGCAATGTAGAGATGGAACACCAAGTGGAGAGAAAAGTCCTTTTAATAGTTCAAGCTAAAACAGTCTACAGCCTAGTAAGGTGCTCCCTGTTCAGCAGAGGAGGATCTTCCCCAAGCCCACTGACGTCTCCGTATAATGGTACTTAGGGTACCTGTTGTTTGTGAGACAGTGATAGGGTATCCGTAAATTAGTGCCTTAACACCATTGTTGGTGGCGCCATGTCGTAGTTTAACTCTTGCTCTAGGCAAGACTGCTGGTTTAAGAATGACAGTACTTATGTTTGTAGGTGACTAGGCCAATCCTACAACAAGTCGCAAATGTCATCCCAACCCTCCTAGCTCACAAGCAGTACCTCACCAAAAATCCAAACAGTGTAAGGTGATTTGTAGCAGCCTTTATGCATGGACTTGAGTGTGACATCTCAAGGAGGTCGTGGTTAAACAGAAATTACCCCTTTCTTACGTGAACAACATGTCTCAATCAAACACAGGCAATTAAGGCGATGCAGTGACGTTTTCAATAGGTTTTATTAACAAGACTACAATCTACAATAAATAGCAATGACTGGGAAAATAAATGATGCAAGGTACAGAATGGTAAAAACAAGAGTCATGAATACAAAGACAATCTTGCAATAACATAAAATGTAATAGATGTGAAATAGGCCTTAATACCCTTGGATGATAAACCTAATCTCTAACCTAAAGAGAGCTAGGTGTGTTAAACCTAATCTGCCAGTACCATGTCCATGAGAAGTGCCCCCAACCCTCGTTACCTTGGAATGAGGTCTCTAGATCAGATTCCGTAGGTACACGAAGACTAGGTCAGCATCATGGCGACGTGTAGCATAGATAGCGTCAATGGCAAGGAATCCCTCAGATTATCTTGTCTGTGTGAGATGTATTTATACAAATCTGGTAGAAGGCAGGTATGTTCCCAAACAATAAATAAGGAAGCATGCTTGGGGCGATAATTCTATTAAAAAAAAAATCCCTGAAAAGGTACATTATGTTACTGGCACAGAAAGTGGGAAAGTGCATAATGTGACAACCTACGTATCTCATTTATCTTTGATGCTGATAGTGACGCCTTTAAAGAATGGCACTGATAACGTGAAACTAAAACATCTTCCTAATTATAAACATGGCAGCCATCTTGGAAGAATTAATTAAATAAATGTGCTAAAACAGAGCAAGCTAAGTAGGCTAAAAGTTACTGGGTGACGGGGGCACAGGCCTGCAAGACAAAGGCTAAGCTGAACTCATGATTCCCATTAAAACTAAATAGGATCCACTACAATGATGTGGAGACTTCAATATTTCCTGCCAAAAATATGACATGATTTGACAATGGGAGTATCTGTGTTAATTGGGCTTGGGCCTGGGCTTGGTCGCCGCCTACAGATACCTACCAATCCCAGACATTTCTGAAAAGTAGACACCTGGATGAATCAAGGGTAGTGTGCATAGCATGAATCTCATGACGTTTTGTTAACCACAATGCCCTACAGACTTCAAACTTCGCCTAAAATCACATATTTTCATCACATTTCTGGTATGGAAAACTACAGAATTAGCAGGAATCTACAAAATTTCTACCGCCCAGCGTTACGCCACTTGTACATATAAAAATGTTGCCCCACTTGTGTGTCTGGCCTAGTGCCCACAACATAAATGGATCACAACTAACTTCAGTCACAACCAAAGTCAGTGACAGCCCAGATTGAGGGTTGGGGGTGAGGTAAGGGTGCACGGCACCATAAAACTTTAACTTCCTGCATTTTGTACTCTATTTTTTTAATAGCTAAGTATTACTAACTTGGAAAATACAGTTTCACAATATAGAGGGTCCGTGCAGGAAACCTGCCCCAAGGATACGATTATGTCTTTAGTCTGTTTTTAGAGTATCACCTTCTATTCAGCCCCTCGAGCTTTGTGCAGGGAGAGGTTTAGAGGGAAAATGTTCATCCTTCTGGATGCAATAAACATGAGCCTTAAATTGATGTAGTAAAGTCTGCGTTTAGCCCTTGTGTCTTTAAGCCTGCAGTCATTCGTGCCATACCATGCATTACGGGGATTTGCCATCCATGGTAATTCAGATACTGCACAACCTGATTGAAGGGAAGAGGTGGCCATGCACTTATGTTCAGTTTTAAAATGAAGCTTCCCTGGAAGGCAAAGGCTGACCGGCCTGAAGTGGCCGGAACCAGTAAGATGAGCTCAGAGGTTCCTTCCCTGTTCCATTGAGAGTTTGTGGGTCTGAACCAGATACACAATAATCTTGCACCAGTGACCTGTACACAGTGGGTGAAGGGGTGGTTTAGGGGGTGCGTCTAGGTCTATCTTTGCTAAACTTGGATGACCCAGGTTGGTGTACTCACAGCACATCGTGCACATCACAATGATGTCACGGACACTTTATGCAGAGGGCAGTCGAGATATGACAGAATATACAGATTTTCAAAGTTGGGCTACGCTGCGTCCCAAATTTGGGTTTGCTGGCAAAAAGAAATGCACCCCGCAATTATTAGTCTGCGGCCACCAGCCGTTAGTCATACCATGCCCTTGACATGCGGACGTAAGTATTCTGTTTGGAAAAAGAAAAAACTTTGACAGGAGTCACGTCCTCAGTGATTGGCAGTTCAGCAAAAGCTATTAATGTGATGTTAGAATTACATAATTTGAATTCGCCTACTCTTGAATTCATCACGTTTAAAGGTAAAAGTTTGTAATTGAAATCTGTACATTCAGAGAAATTGACAGTGGTTCTAAAAATATTTCTCTGCATTTATTTTTACACAATAAGATGCAAACTTGATTTGCATTTAATTTGCATTCAGTCAGATGTTTGGATGCCCCTGGAAACCTTCCGACTCTTTGACCAGCTGTAAAATGTACTGTTTTTCTAGAATAAACAATTGAAAACGTTCTTCCATTGGAATACCCCTGATGAATTTGTGGAGCTGATGAATGTTATGGACAGGATAGTTTGGCTGATTTACTAAACAATTGTTCGAAGACTCCAACTTTCATTTCATTTTGTGTTGGATATTTTCATGCTGGTTGAGTATGCAAATATGCATGCAACCTGAATACATTTTTCTCATGGTAGTCTGCAGGTGATGCCAAAGGTTCTGTGAATTTCCGTGTCTGGTGCCACCAGTAGCTCCCGATGTGGAAATATCATTTATATACTTAGCTCTAGATTGACTAAGGATTAAATATAATATTATTTTCTTCTATTTTCAAAATCGATTACTCGTTAAATAGCCATTCAGGTAATAAAGTTAAGATGTAGGCTTTTCACAAACTAGGTTGAACACATAGTACTATGACATTCTCTGTTTCCGATTGTTGTTTATTTATGAAAATATAAATAAAAAGGCTTGAACAAAAAATGTAGCATTTTCAGATTTACTTGCTGTCCGAAGGTAGACATCTGCAACAATATATCTTGCTTCTCCTGCAGGCGATGAGATTGTTTATTTCTCCTTTACATTGAGCTCTTTATTGTCATTCCAGATGACTGGATCACCCTAAATTGATGTTCTTAATTGTTGCGACTTGTTTGTAGACTAGTAAAGTACTAGGTGTATTAGATGCGCTATTTTTGTCTTTTACTCTTAAACCTGTTTTACGCCTGTTCAGTTAGGTTATGTTCTACTTGTACATCCTGATGTAAAATTTTGTTTTAAACTATTTTCCCCCCTTTTTCCTCAGCAGTACCAGGATACAAATATGCAAGGTGTGGTGTATGAACTAAACTGTTACATCGAGCAGAGGTTAGATGCTGGTGGGGACAACAAACTTCTCCTCTATGAGCTGGGCGACATCATTAAAACAGGTGAGGAGAGGTTCTTCAATGCAGAGCTGAAGAGAATTTTTATTTGGGTGTTAAGAGTGCTTCTTGGATTAATTTTAACATTGGTTTATCCCTCCTAGTGGCAACCAATGCATGAGTTTAAAAGAATCTGTTTTGACCACGGTGGGATCTGTCTTGGCTCAACGTCTAGCTTAGTCATTAAAATATAAACCATCTTGCGTTTATTGGATTTGCGTGGCTGGATTGTAATAGCCGAAATGCCCAAATCTGAATGCATCTACTTTGATGTGCTTTGAATAGATAGCTTGATGGCAACAAAAACATTGGTATTAACTTATTATCCATTAGATGTCAAGTTATCTTCTGCATTAACTTTCACCAGACCAGAAGTATGTTATGTACATACTTACATTTCTAAACCACTCCAAGCTACACTATTCTATGCTGCGCCACTCTGCTACTCCACTCCACATCATTCAAGCCTATGTCGCTCCACTGTACGCCTATCCACTCTGCGCCACTCTACTCTGCTCTTCCACTGTATTGCACTGGACTGTATACCACTCGATGCCATGCCACTCCAGTTCAATCCACAGTACTCCACTCTACACTATTCAACTCTCCAAACCATTGCTATCCCTGGGGATCCCCGTTTCTCCAGGGCAAATTATTTCTTTTTTATTGGGGAGGGGAGGCACCCACATCTCAACTTTTAAAATAGCTGTAACAGGAAAGGGTTTCCTCAGGCTTGGGGAAGGGGCCAGTGCCCACCACGCACCCAACCCCCCCTCCCTCAGTATGTACTTTATTTGACAACCTGGCTCAACCCAGGGGTTCATTTTACTTAAAAATAAATGGCACCTTCCTGTCTTTTGTTCTTTACAACGATCCCACAGGAGAACCACGAGATTGCAGCAAAAATAATTTTGGCCCCACAAGAGCTAGGGAAGGTTGGAATTCCTACCCTGTCCTCGTATGTTCTTTTTAAAACCTTTTCCAGGACAGTAGATTACGTCCCCAAGTGCTGTAATGGTAACTGCAACATTTGTTTTCATGTTGTGGCCAGCCAGTCAGAGCCCTCGCACTAAGAAAGCACCCTTAGCCAATCTAAAGGCTTGTTTTTTTAGTTTTTTAGTTTTATTTTGAACCAACAAATTAGATAAACGTACATTTTGAACCTTTAGTTCTCAAACTACTGAACTGGTTTTCACCAAATGAAAAAGCATGCTTTCTGATCGAGATCTAGCTTTCTGCCAAATTTCATGTAATTCTGTTAAGTCATTTTGGCCATAGCACGTTCTAAAAATATCTATGGAAAGTGCTCGGATATTTTGCATTTTGGGATCTCCTCCCTTTTTCTCAGCTTTCTTTCTCACCCCAAAACTTTCCAGGAAGCAGCTAAGCTAAAAAAGAAAAAGCTATTTTTGGAAAGTTTTTTTTGTGAAGACTAGTCAAATGGTGACAGTTATTAGCAAGCCAAAACAGTCATTTTCTCTAGAGTCCTCATCCTAACTACCCACTGGGTTATATATAGATAGATAGATAGATAGATAGATAGATAGATAGATAGATATAATCCAAATGGTCAGAGTCATTTTCTTAAAGGCTCACTTAGGTGCCTGTAACAAAGGAGACCACCCTTGAAAGATATTTTGTGTCCAAAAAGTAATTTACCACACTACAAAGTTCCTTTAGGCAGATTTATTGATAAGAATAGCAGCCACCAACGCGTTTCAACTCCACTTGAGTCTTGCCAGACAGTTGCCACTAGGCAGTTATAAATAGAACTCAGTTTCTGTATCAATATATATTTTTTTTTTTTTTTTTTTTTTTTTACTTTTCTGAATCTTTGGCACCTCTTGAGGAATATTCACTAAACTTTCCCAGAAAAACTTGAGTCTCGTCAGCGGCTGCCTGCAAAGTTTCAGGGTGATCTGTCCAGAGGGAGGCCGAGAAAAATGGCGAGTCCCAAAACATGTTTTCCTCATTCATTTTCCATAGGATTTTGAACAGCATAGTGCAAAAACTACTGGACAGAATTAAACCAAATTTGGCAGGAAGGTAGGTCCTGGTCCTGAAAGAGTGGGGCTGCAACTTCTAGTTACCTTAGGGCATGATTTATAGTTACTAAATAACTCTAACCAGTGAATTTATATGGTTTTGTACATTTAAAATGTGAGCCTAACTATAACCTCACTGTAACCTTTGTTTTTTTAAAGTAAATATATATATATATTACCTTGTGACAGTCTCAATCAGGTAGTTATATTTAGGTCTGCTATCCACAGAAAAAATGTTTTTTGTGTTCCTAATAACTTAGGCACCATTTCACAAATCTCCACGAAACTTTCTAAAAAGGTGCTACTTTTGGACTGGTTTGGGCATGGAAAGTTTCGAGGTAATAAGTCAAGCAGGGGGCCAAGAAAAAAGGAGGACCCCAAAATACTTAATCCCTGTGCATTTTCCATTGACTTCTTTAAGCAGCCCTACAGCAAAAACTGCTGAATGGAATTAAACTAAATTCGGCTGTAACATAGCTCTTGGTATGAATATTGTGCTTTTTTGATTTGGTGTAAATTTGTTCTGTTGTTTTTGAGAAATTAAGGTTGAAAAATAATTGTGTATTTGGACGGTTGGGTCCGCGAGAGTCTCGAGAGACTTGCAGGAGCGACATTTTAAAAATAGAGCATTTTGATTGGCCCTGGGAGTTTTAATTCACTAGAGCCGTCTCGCTCCCACAGGAAACTGACTCCTGCAAGAGCAAGCGTTTTGATTGGCTGCCAGCAACATGAAAAAAATGTTTGCTGCCAGCTATTACTTGGTCCCCAGGCCCCATAGGAGCCAGAGGGGACCCCCTGGGGACAAAAAAAACCAGCAAACAATGCCAAGATCTAGTGGGACTCCGGCAGGGTTAAATAAAAAAAAGGCCTCTGGACTGCATTTACTTTCTTAAAATGGAGAGGGAAGCTCTGTAACTCTCTTCCCTGTGCCTCCAGAGGCCCTCCGGAGCCCACCCCCGGAGCCAAAATGTGTTTACGGAGGGGCAGAAATATGTTTTTTGGGGGGGGGGGGGGGAGTTGGCACCAGGCCTTGGGGCCAGCCCCCCATTGCGCATGGCCAAAGGTATATGGTAGGGTTGACTGCAGTGTCTGGCTGCATAATGAGGTTTGGGGAATGGGGCAATACAGCCATCCTCACTTTAAAGAAAAAATATAAGGTCTTGTGTGGTAGGATCCCAAGGGTCTAATGAAGTCCGGGGAGGTGGGGTCGGGGCGCATGCCTCTCTCCTCTTAGATTTGGGCTCTGGGGAATGTGATCCACGAGCCCTGATAAGGCTCAGGGAGGGTGTCTGTGCAGCCCTCCCCCTTTTAAACAAAAAAGGTCTTTGGGAATGGGGTGCCCAGGGGCCTAATGAGGGGTCCACATGAACCCCCCTCCCATTTTTAATTGGTATCACCTTGGAGGATAAGATACCAGGGGGCTAATAAGAGATGATGAGATGTCATCAGTGATGTCATAAATGATGTTGTAAAACATGTCATGAGTGATGTATGTGAGGTAATATTGCATTGCAGGCACGCAAGTTATAGTTAGCACTGCTAAATATAACTGATGAGTCATTGTGTTTTTTAATGTTGTGATAGACAAATTCACCTAGATATAACATTGCTTTAACCATTGTTTATTTTCAGTGAATACGTGTTTGTGTGTGTGTGTGTATATGTGTCTATATATGTGTCTATATATACTGGGACATTATAGTTAGGAAATAGACTTTAGAAACCATAGAAATTCAATTAAAAAAGCATAAAGGTTACAGAGATGTTATGGTTAGGCACATATTTGAAATCTAAAAAGCCATACTCTGTTATAGTTAGTTAATTGAAGTAACTATAACTTGTGTCCTTAGGTAACTATAACTCATGCCCCTGCCATGCACAGTTAAGTTGTTTTACCGCTCTCCCTCACTGCAAGCGTGTTGGCTCTGACTTGGTGGTAGGTGTCAATGCTTCTGCCACGTCACAGAAAACAGCTATGTCCCAGGAGTGGGCACTATGGGACATAGCAGGAGCTGGCCATTAGGGGTGGTGGTCCCCAGGGCCATTAATAGCTCCTCAAGGGGGGCTGAGTGGCCCCGCTCCATCATGAAATAGCGCTGGGGATGTGGTCCCGGTGGCTGGTGGTTTGCAACTGACCCCTTCATTCTTTTTTTTTTTTTTAAGCCCCGGGGAGGTGGCGGTCCCTGGGGATGGATGTGTGTGTGTGTTTGGGGGGGGTGGGATATGTGTGTGTGTGTGTGTGTATATATATATATATATATATGTGTGTATTTTTTTTTTTTATATATATATAATACCTCCTGCCATTCATCAGACTGCTTCCATCAGGCGGGGTCGGTGCACGGCAGTGGGCGCAGGACTTGCTAAACACCATTAATTGCCTTTCTTACTGATATCCAAGAAAGGAACAGCCAGCACTCCAGGCGATGCAATCAAAAATGGTTTATTTCCCCACAGCTAACGTGTTTCAACCGTTACGGTCTTCCTCGAAGCCGGAAATTGATTACGGAGCCCTTATTCCTTTAGAAACTATATCCAACAGTTTCATAGACATAAAAGAAAAACTACAGCGGTTTACAACTGAAAAAATCCTGTATTTCCAAATCGCATTACTACTAGGAAAATCAAAATACCCGCCACAATATCTGATAAATTTTGCAAAAACCTTAATAAACAAAACATTTTTTATACAATTAGAAGGTAAAGTTTATTTGAAGTAGTAAATTACTTTTATGACGTTTCAGTCAATTATATACTTCCAACTGGGAATTCTGATACTTCCAGTTTACATTTCTACTTCGAAAAATCAAATTGTCCGTCATAATACATGATACATTTTTAGCAATTAACATCCAAAATTTCTTCTCAGTAGTAGACCACTTTTATATCACATTTAGCTGATAATCTTACTTATCATGCATATATATATTGCCCAGTGGCATATATATATATATATATATATATATATATATATATATATATATATATATATATATATATCCCCCCGCTTGATAAAGGAGTAACTGAAGATCCAGTGCTACTCAAGAATAAGGTGGTTACACATTGGCTTTCTAAACATCTTTACTTTAGCCCATCTCTCTTCAATGAACTCATTATTGTGAGGCGGGTTTCTTGGATTGTCCCATCTAAAAATAAAAATAAATCAGTTGGTTGCCTTCCTGAGTATGTGATCTTTATGGCAGCACTAGTGACTGTTTGATATTTCCTCATGGCGTCTACCACAAACCTGCGTTTTCTTGTCCCCAAGAGCTTTCAGACCTCATTCGACCATCAGTTCCTGTGCTAATTAGGTTTATTCCATTGCAAAATCGCTTCTCTCCAATGAAAGATGTTACTGACATTCACAATTTCGACCTCACATTTTTAACAGTTCCAGCACAGTTGGCAGCTTATATTTTAGGATAGCTCTCTTCACTCATGGAGATGTCGCCCTCTACTCTAGGCTCCACAAGGGTGGTGAGTTGAAATGTTGTAGAATATGCTGCTAGGTTTGAGCATAGAGCTTGGTCTTCTTTTACTGAAACCTTTGATATTGTTATGCTGCAGGAGTTATGTGAGAACCAGCATGCCAATTAAAGTTGTATCTCTTCCCAACTATCTAGGCTGGTGAGAGCAAAAGGAGAGCTATCAATGTGGCTAAAGCTATCACTGAATTTTATGGTCACTCCAGTCCCCGGTGACAGCATGATACAGGCATTAGTTAAGTGTCATAATAATTTTAAGTTATGTATATTCAACTAATATCATAATTCGTTTTTTTCTGATACTAACTACGTGAGGCTGTTTGCAGTGGTTGACATGGTTAATAAGTCACACAGGGGAGCATCACTGTACCAATGTAATTTTATGTGTGGATTTTAACACTGTTTTAAATACTTCCATACTTCAGATCTAAACTACAGGATTGACAGTGTTACAAAACACTCACACACGTTCTTACTTCAGAGGCATTGAGCTTGGGAACTTCATCCTAAAGAAATCCATGACAAGCACAATTATATCCTTCCCAAATTCCTGCTGTTCCCATGTCCTTGGCCAGGGTTGATCAGCTGTTATTAATTATATTTTTCTGTCTAGATTACCCATTAGCTCTGTCTCGAATTGCAGAACTGTCCATGTGTGCATTGGAGATCATAATCCTCTTATCTTGTCTATTGACCTTCCAGTATCATATCCTGTTTTACCGTGGCTCTAGTTTTTCACATGAGCACTAGACAACATTTTGTGGCTGCTATGGACATTACCTACTCCTGCAATCCTCTTAAAAGGGCCAATTTGTGGCTTTTGCTACTTGCCTCACAGCAGAGTGAGAGTGACATTTATTGGGTCGTCTACTGAGATTTGCATGTTGGTGAGAAAACTGCTTACAAAGCCTCTTCTCCACTCCATTGCCCAGATCCCAAAATTGATTGGATCAGCTCATACCTTAGCTAACTGCAATCTGAGAGATGCTTTGGGTGCCAACCTGAGTGACACAGTGTTAGTGAAGAGTTGCAGAGCCCACTACAGACACACTTTCAAGCAGAAAAAGTATAGATTTAGGCCCTAGAATATCGAGGTCATGTTGAAGTGGAAAGATTTTAAATCATTCTTACTCTCAATCATTTGTCTAAGAAATAGCCACAGTCATTTGACGTCGCTCACTACACACATTCCAGCAGCTGACTGGGTTACTCATTTCTCTAAGATTTACTGTTTTAGTTGATGTGAAGTCCTGAATAATTGCCGGTTTGTTGCTCGGATAAGATATGCTTGGATGAAGTATTGACAGGCCTTCAGGGTTGTCCTTCTAAATAAGCTCTGGTGGCGGGATGGAGTTCTGATTGACCTACTTAAGTGTAAATATGATTTAAGGGCATCCATGTTAATCAGTATTTTGAATCAACTGAAATTTTTAATCACTACCATCCTCTAGTTTCCTAGTTATACCTATCTTTAAGAAGGGGGCTCGATCGAACCCTCAATGTAATTGACCGATCTCCCTCATCAACACTTGAGCAAACATCTTGGGGAGAGTGATCTTTAATCGGGTCAGAGAATGGGTCAACGATCATAATATCTTAAGCCTTTGTTAGTATAGGTTCACGGAGCACCTTGGTACTGTGGAGCAGTACTGTCGTTGGCAGGCACTGCCTGCAGTACCCAGCCTTCATAGACTTGTGTAGTGCCTCTAACCACATTAATAGGTTCCGTTTATAGCCAGTGTTACATGACTAAGGTATGTGCCCTACCCTGGTCATCTTTATCTTTTCATCTGAATTTAACTGCCTGGGTTTGATTCGGATTAAATGGCAAATGTATGGAAATATTCAGCCTTTGCAGAGGGGTTTGTCATGGATGCATCATAAAGCTTATGCTTTTTATGCTCGATATTAATGGCTTAAGTCACCATTTAAGTTCTTATGGACAGGAGGTACCTCAGATCAGCAATTTGCTGGTTCCATTGCTACTTTATGCCTATGATGCAGTGCTGTTGGCGCTCACACCACGGAGCATCTTGCTCTTATCACAAGGCTTCGCAAATTTTATGGGTGACCTTGATATGAATATTCATTGAAGCAAATCTCTTGTCATGGCATGCAGCCCAGGAGGCAAAGACTGAGCTTAATCCTAATTAACTCTAATAAGTTGTCTGTTGTGACTAGCTTCTCATATTTGGAGGTCCTCCTGGACTCAACAGGCATTTAGCATTCTAATTTATCCACAAGGAGCCTCTCATTTACCCATTCAGGTGGCACACCATTCAGTTTGTTCCCTGTGGTGGTGGTTGGTGGAGGAGGGAAGAGACAATAGCAGCTTTCCTTCAAATCTCTAAAATGCAGTGTGCCCACGTTGCTACTTATGGTGCAGAAGTCTGGGGTAATGCAAAAGAGACAAAATTCAAATAGAGGAAATAAGTTTTAACGTATACTCTTATTCCACCCTCCCTAGTGCCTTCACTTTGCCTGCCACAAGAAACTTGGGTTCCTCTACATCGAGGATCTTATTAAACTTGCACCTCTGATTATCTGGCTGTCTACATGGAACAACCCCTGGGCTACTTTCAACCAGCAGGTGATTAAGGATTATCGTCTTTGCAATTTGGGGTTGAATAGTCCATGGCTCTTTTACATCAAAAAACGCTTTTCCCAATTAGGTAGGATATCTCTTTGCATCAACCCCTATATTGTGCCTAAGTCTGATAAACCCTAGCTGAAAAAAAGCTTTTCGACATACCAAGTGTTTAAAAAGAGTTGTTTGGGACACTGCCAAGCCTACAAATTAAAAATATAGGGCTAGGTGTGCAATAGTAATAGCTATTACCTAATAGCAATTGTTTGCGGTGAAGGCTGCCCCTTTGCTACTTTTTTTTTTTTTGCCATATCAGGGTCAAGTCTGCGGGAGCATGCACTAGCACATGCGTCGCTCTTGCAAGACTGTTAACTGAAAAAAGGACTGGAGCCCGCTCATTGCTTACCGTTTGTTGCCTTGTGAGGCACTCTTCTTTCAAGCCTCATAATTCCTCATTGCAGGCCAAGTATCATTTCTGTTCCTGTCTGTAGAGCAGGGACCAAGCAGTGATTGATTCAACTTAATCATTGCCCATCCGCTGCTCCTGATGTGATTGAGAGCCCTTTTGACATCTAGGGCCATGCAGACTGAAGCCATGACTGGCAAAGATCTGCCCAACAGGACAAAGACAATTTCAGTGTTTTATTTCTATAGTTAACTCTTTTCCTTTAGAAACTCATGTTTTTTTACTTGTGTTCTCAAATGATGACAAATATCTTGTGTAAATATTTCATAATAACATTGTTTCTTTCTTATGTGTAATTTCCAAAATTATGATTTAACACATAATTGTGCAGTACACCTTGATCCACCACACTCCTATCCAATCCACCCCACTCCTTAGCACACCAATCCAATCCACCCCACACCAATCCATCTCACTTAATCCAATCCACCCCACTCAATCCAGTTGGCCCCAGACCTTTCCAATCCACCCCACTGCTCCCTACTCACCTAAATCCAATGCAGTCCCCACACTTGAATCCTCCAAACCCACCCCATAGTGCCCCATCTACTCCACTCCAATAAAAAACAATCTACTCCACTTCAATCCCAATCTATCCCACTCAAGTCCCATTCTGCCAATCCAAATCAATCTGCCCCACTCCCATCTAGAGCAATTTGCATCACTCCAGGCTAAAACAATCTGCCCAGCTGCTATCTGCCCCACTTCAATCCAAAACAATCTGCCCCAATCCAAAATGATCTGTACCATTCTAATCCATTCTAATCTGTACTAATCCAATCCACTCCACTCTGTCCCACTCCAATCTACCCCAATCCAAAACAGTCTGCCCCATGCCAATCCAAAACAATCTGCTCCATTCCACTCTGTCCCAATCAAGTCTTGCTGCACTCCAATCTAACACAATCTGCCCCACTAAAGTCTAAAACAATCCACCCCATTCCAATCCAAAACAATCTGCCCTGTTCCAATCCACCCCCACTCCAAGCCCAAACAATCAGTTCCACTCATATCCCAATCTGCCCCACTCCTATCCCAAACAATCTTCCCCACTCCAAAACAATCTGCCCACTCCAATATAAAAATTAATCTAACCTGCTCCAATCTACCCTGCTTCTATCCAAAATATTCTGACCCGCTCCTGTCCTCTGTCCCACTTCAATCCAAAACAATGTGCCCCACTTCAGTATGCCCCACACCAATACCAAATAATTTGCCCCACTCCATTCCCAAACAGCATGTCCCACTCCAATCCCGAACAGTCTGACCCACTCCAATCTGAAAGAATCTGCCTCCTTCTAAACTGCTCCATTCCAAAACAAACTGCCCCACTCATTCTAAAACAGTCTGCCCCACTCCAGAAAAGTCTGCCCCATTCCAATTTACCCCACTGTAGTCTGCCTCCCTCCAATCGAAAACACTGCCCCACTGCAACCTTCCTCGCTGCAATCTAAAACAATCTACCCAACTCCAGTCCACTCCACTAGAATCCAAAACAATCTGCCCCACTCCATTTCAGAACAATCTGCCTCACTCCAGTCCAAACAATCCTCCCCACTCCAGTCTGCCCCATTTCAATCCAAGATAATCTGCCCCTTTCCAATCTGCCCTCACTCAATCCAAAACAATCAGTTCTACTCCTATCCCAAACAATCTGCCCCACTCCAAAACAGTCTGCCTCACTCCAATCCTCCACTACTATCCTCCCCAATCCAAAGCAGTCTGCCCCACTCTAGTCTGCCCCACTCTAGTCTGCCCCACTCTAGTCTGCCCCACTCTAGTCTGCCCCACTCTAGTCTGCCCCACTCTAGTCTGCCCCACTCTAGTCTGCCCCACTCTAGTCTGCCCCACTCTAGTCTGCCCCACTCCAATTAAATTCACCTCAATCCAATCCCCCCATACTGTTCCAATCTGCCTCATTCCAGTTCACCCCATTCCCATCCACCGAGCACCAATCCAACCCACTCTAAAAATCGACCCCACTCCAAAACGTCCACTCAGTCTAATCCAGTCCACCCCACTCCAGTCTCATTCACCCCAATCCACTCCAATCTACTGTACCACAGTCTACCACACTCAAATCCAATCCACTCAAATCCAGTCCACTCCACTCCACTTATCCACCCCACCCCGTCTACCCAACCCCACTAAAGTGCACCTCGCCCCAATCCATTACACCTCGATACAACTGACCATACTCACTCTAACCTACCCTAGTAAATCCAAGCCACCTCACTACATCAATCCACACCATTTCAACCCGCTCCAATCCTCCACATCCCACTGAAGTCCATTCCACCCCACACCATCTAATTCACCCACTTAATCCAATTAACCCAATTTATTCCAAACCACCCCATTCCACTCTGCCCCACTCAATCCAAAACAATCTGCCCCACTCCAATCTAAACAAACTCTGCCCCAGTCCAGTCCATCCCACTCAATCCACCACACCCCCAATCCAGTCTATCACAATCCAGTCTACCCCACCCCAGACCACTTAATACCAATCAATCCATCCCACTCCCATCCACCCCACTAAATCCAGTCCACTTTACTCCATTCCATTCCACTCCACTCCTATTCACCCCACTCTATTTAGCTCCAATCCACTAAACTCTGCTCCAATCCACTCTACTCCAAACCACCCCACTGCACTTCACTCCAAGCCACCCCGGTCTACTCCAATCCACCCCACTCTACCCTAATCCACACCACCCCACTTTAGTCCACCCAACTTCAATCCATCCAGTCTACCCCACTTTAGTCAACTCTAATCCAATCCACCCAACTCTAATCCCCCACTCCAAACCACCCCATTCCAATTAAATACACCCACCTCAGTCCAATCCACCCCGCCCCAGGCCTATCAGTCCACCCACCCTAATCCAATCCACTCCAGTCCACCCCAATCCACCCAACTCCAGTCCACCCCAGCAGTCCACCCACTCCAATCCACCTAACTCCACCCAATCCACCCCACCTCAATCCAAATAACCCCACTCTACTCCAATCCACCAGACTAACTGAATCCACTCCACTCTTTCCACCCCACTTCACTCTACACCACACCGCCCACTCCACGCCACCAACATTTACCAAGCAAAACAGCACCCACACTAGTGTACAACATAGTAATACATTGCAAAGAAATAGCTCTTTTATAAGTGAGACCCATTTGCTTTTCCAGTGCTTGTTTTGTTTCGTCTCCAGTATCACTTCCTTCCTGGACTGGCCTTGTCACAGTGCACTTGATCTAGCACAGGCCAGAGCCCCATACCTACCATGCAAGGGACTGCAAGTGCCAAGCTGCCACACTATGAGAGCCTGCACATTCAAGCTACATACACCGTAAGTGTTCCTGTGTGCCCATCAATAATACCACACTGTGAACCCACATGCACCCTATTTAACGACACAGTCAACCCATAGGATTATTATATGTCGGACACCATGATCCCACCTGTGTCCCTTCACAACCAGTGCCTGTAGCCAGAAATGACCCTACTACCAAGTACGTTGTATTGCTTTCCCTACTAAGCCTGTTGCCACAGAGTTCAGCCAGCATGAAATATCGTTTTAAAGAGAATTCAGATAATTCACCCTCGAGCCTGTTTTCACCTCAGCTAAATTGTAACGGTAGCAACCACAAATGGAGAGACTCATTAAACCCTGCAACAATAAAGCCTGCGTCCGACCAGCAGGCCCTTTGTACAACCTCTGGCTGCATGCATGAGTCAGCCTGCCAGCCATGGTCTTGATATGGAGCACACCTCTTTATACTATGCTAGCGTCAAGCCATGCTGCATAGCATTTCGTCTATACCCCGCCACACCGCTCCCCATAGCCCTCCCCATCTCAACACCCTCACATCGCACAATGCAGCAGCACTACTGTCCTCTGAAGAACCCTCAAGAGAAAGAGGTCTGTGTGCCAGGCGCCTGCAGTTAAATGCCTTCCACTTCTCAGCCACATTCCTATAGATAAATTTACGACTGGGCTGAAACCAGTGGCCCCCTTCCTAACCAGTAACTTCCTTGCCTGCCTTATCTCCCCCTCCTTACTCCCGTCAAGCCCAGGTTCTGCTCCCTTGGGGTGGCCTCCACTAAGGCCCATGGTCCAGCCATTGGGTGGGGGGTCGAACCAATGGGCATTTCCTTTCACTTCCATGGCTCTGCTACCCCCGCTCCAGGTCAGGGAGTTCACTCCTCTTCCTAGTTGCTCACTAAGGCCTTGCTATTACCATGCTAGATGGAGCCCAGCCTGGCTTCAGTTGGCCTCTGTCTCACCTCATCATCAGAATGTTGGGTCACGAAATTCCTCTTTATGGTTGCTTGCAGCACTCCAGGTCGATATCAGGGGTGCAGTATACGTGTGATGCGCTGTGGAAGCTCTGCTGTATACCCCTGATTAAGTCCTCACCATTTCTCTAAGCGAACCACGCTCTGTTGTTTAATTCTCTTGATTGAATTACTGGCATCTTTCCTCAAGTTCACATGCGGGGTCTACTTCATTCATGCACTGCCATTACGCCAAGTGCATATGTTTTCTTACTCTCTTCCCCGTGAGCTTCTAACTCCTCACAAATTCGCCCCATGCTCTCCATGTTTTCCCCACCAATCGCGTCCTTTGTTTCCCTTGCAAATTACCTTCCAGCTCGGCTTTTTTTTATGGAATTTTTTTTTCATTTTTAACCCTTACCTTACCTAGTTCCTTTGTTGCTCCCTTGACCTCCACCTTCCCCCAACCCCTCTTTTTCCGGGTTCTCAGTTGCTTCCACTACTGAGCAGCATTGAGTAGCTCTCTCTATTCCCTCCTACGCCACTGTAGCACCCCACCCCTCCCTGTCACCTTTTTTTTTTTTAAATGTATTTAATTTATTTGGGAGTACGCACTAGGCTGCAATTTGCTGCCAGGCCATTCCTTTTGAACTAATGCACTTTTCACTTTAAAAAAATATTTTTAACATGGGAACAGTACTTTAAAAAGGAAAGACTTATTATCCAGTATTGGATCTTTCATAAATTCACATGCTTGAATCATCCCTGTCGTCTAAGTGGGAGTCCCACGGTACATAAAATAGCAATAATTGACAAATACTTTGTTTTGCCATAGGCTATAATGGAAATACCAGTCACTCATATAGCCTATCCAGGTCCTTTTGTGAAAAGGACCCAAACTTGCCTGTTGACCAATCAGGCACCAGCACCCTATAGAACACTCTCCAGAGAAGCTCCTTCCCTCAGATTTTCTACCGCACGTCGTGTGAAGGGAGTCTCCCTGAGCTCTGCTCAGTTTTCTACTTCTTCAGAAGCATTTTTCTCTCAGAGAAATTAAAAAATGTCAGATTCTTCTAGAAAAGGCCTTTTCCGCCCTTGCAAGACCTGTGGAAAGAAAAGGCTCCATGTGGATGATCCACATAAAGACTGCTTGTATTGTCTCTACCCACAACACCAGGTGAAGGACTGCAAGATATGTCGTACTTTCTCCACAAAAACCCTCAGAGACTGTGAGGGTAGACTCCTGACATGGTTACAGGCAAAATCCTTTACTTCAGGTAAGGAGAGTGTGTCAGAGAGGCCACGCAAAAGGTCCAAATCTGAGGACCTGGGCCAGACAGAAAATTCTAGAAAGAGGCAGAAATTACATCATGGAAAGGGCTTACAGACTTCAATTTCCTCTGAGCCATCTTCTCCTCTTCAAAAGAAGGAGTCCTACCGTCTTTCTCCTTCCTCAGAGCCATCTACCTCTAGAAAGGTAACTATTAAAATTAAGTCCACGACGACACCACCGTCGACGACCGTGACTATGACGGTATTTACAGCTACCGTCTCCACTACCTCGTCGACGAGACCATCGTCAGCGACGACTACATTGACGTCAACGGTAAGGGATCCTATCCCCTCAATCAAACCTCCGTCTACGAGGACTCCAGAACAGAGTGTGTCGTTAACATCATCAACGACGACAACATCGTCGCTGATAACACTGTCGACGACAGCCCCGTCGACTATAATATCACCAACGACAGCGCTATCGGCTGTCTCACGGTCGACGAGGACACCGCCGAAGAAGCCGTCATCGACAAGACCACCGTCGACTACACCATCGTCGTCTATGGAAAAATCATCACTGGTCACAGTACTGTTGACGGCATCTTCAACTTTGACACCATCTACTATGTCACTGGTGCCTGTCAGACAGATAGAGGCTACTCCTACCTCTTCCAGGTCTCTGGATCTTCGCGCCATGGTCAGGATCACATCTCTGCCCAGATCAGACATTTATGCCATAGACACGTCTCTAAGCAAGGTGTCAACTTTAGTACCCAGTCATCTACTCGACTGGGAGGAATCCGATGAGGGTCCATTCGGAGATGCACACAGCCCATCACAGCTCCACGTTAAATATCAAGAAGAGGAAGACGATGATGAGTATGACCAATACCAACCATATTACTCACATCAAGAACACTATTACCAACCAAGAGAGCCTCAGCCACGAGACTCTATACAGATGCCTTCCTCCTTAATCCAGGACTTACAATCAATGCTAGAGGATTATAGGAGGAGGTTTCCAGTTGCAGCAGAAGATCAGCCACCACCGCCAGTTTATCCTGCTACACCAAGCAATGTCCCTCCTCCTCCAGCTACTCCCAGAATGACACCCCACTCTGTGTTAGCTGCACCCCCTAGAGATGAAGGTTACACTTCAGGGGAAGAAGAGGAAGGAGAGATTTCTACCCCGCAACATCCTACTGAGGAATGGGATGACTACTTGGCCCCCACTCCTTCTCCACCACCTCCTCGCCCTTCTGATTCTCCACCCGAGGATATAGGTGGTTTCCACAATCTAATGGACAGAGCTGCTGCACGCTTCCACCTTCCAACATCTGTCTCTCAGTCGGAATGTTTCCTGCATGATTTTAAGGAGCAGTCAAGGAAGTCTGTACGTTCCATTCCTATTATTGACTTTTATATGGAGCGAGGGCACAAAGATTATGCGCAACCCGGCAACAGTCCCACCAGTCCTGCAAAAACTGGACAAGAAATACAAGGCAACCCAAAACTCTCCGGCATGTCTCACTGGCCACCCAAAGCCGGACTAGGTTATTTCACAAGCTGCTCAAAGGCGTTCTAAGAACCCATCAACGCCTATCTCTACCCCTCCGGACAGAGAAGGAAGGAGATTGGATAATGTGGGCAAAAGATTCTCCTCCATGTCAGCAACCACTGTCAGAGCAGCAAATTCATTGGCAATCCTGGGTCGTTATGACCGGCAAATGTGGTCGGATATGCAACCTTTCATTGATCTCATCCCTGAAAGTAAGCAAGCAGAGGCATGGAAGATCCTCCAAGAAGGTGAGCGTACGTCGGAGGAGATAATCGACTGCGCTCTAGATATAGCCTCCACTGGCTTTCGTCAGCTAGCTTGTGCCGCGGTCTTACGCCGCCAAGGTTGGCTCAAAGCCACATCTTTCAGGCCGGAAGTGCAGTCCAGAATCCTCGACATGCCCTACGATGGCGAATCTCTCTTTGGCAAGCATGTAGATGACACGCTCCAGCCCATCAAGACCGACACAGACACTGCCAAGTCCCTAGGTACCCTACAGTACCGTAAACAGCCCTTTCGGGGTGCTAGAGGAAGAGGATTTACCAGACAGGTAGGAAAGAGAAGACAGGGTTCACAAAGCAGAGATCAACCCAGAAAGCAATGATCTTCTCCAGGCACCGGCTATGCTTCCCCAATGTTCACACCAACAAATAGGAGAGAACATCTCCAACTACATCCAGGAGTGGAAGAAAATAACATCAAACAAATGGGTGCTGGATATAGTGACAAGAGGTCATACCCTGGAATTCATACAAACACCACTGCATCATCCACCAAGAACAGGCAGACCTCTCCATCTTCGTCTGCTTCAACAGGAGGTATTCCTTATGCTTGCCAAGGGAGCTATAGAAAGAGTTCCAGTTCAGCAACGAGGTCTCGGATTCTACTCCCGTTTGTTCCTAATAAAGAAAAAGTCAGGGGAATAGCGTCCGATACTAGATCTCAGGAAACTCCACAAGTTCCTTTGGAAGCAATCTTTTCGGATGATCACTCTGTCAGATATCCTGCACCTCCTCAATCCTGGAGATTTTATGACAACATTGGATCTCCAGGATGCCTATTCCCACATACCAATACATTAGAAACATTGCAAATATCTCCGCTTTACTGTAGCCAGTGCCCATTATCAGTTCAAAGTTCTACCATTCGGGCTGAGGTCAGCTCCAAGAATCTTCACAAAATGCCTTGCCCCAGTCGCAGGTTTCCTTCGCAGCAAGGGTTTCCAGGTGTTTCCATACCTGGACGACTGGCTCATAAAAGCTCCGTCTACGCTACTAGCCTCCAAAGCGACAAACGCTTGCTTGAAATTATTCCACAGTTTGGGGCTAACAGTAAATCTACAGAAGTCGGTCACACTTCCCTCATGCAGAAGAGTCTCCCTGGGTGCAGAATTAGACACCATCCAGAACAAAGCATCTCACTCCAGCAAGGCAGCAGAAGCTAACCTACTTAGATGTCAGAATTTCCACAAAAGAGTTTGTTTCAGTACGACTGTTCAAGTCGCTTCTGGGCATGATTTCCTCGGCCATCATCCTAGTTCGACTGGCAAGGCTGAGAATGAGACCGTTGCAAGAAGAACTACAACTCCAATGGACCCAGTCGCAAGGGTCCTTCGACGACTTAAGAACTATCACACCAAAAATTCGGCAGGCGTTGAAGTGGTGGTCTCAGACCAACCACCTCTCCCAAGGTCTTATGTTTCTAACACCAATAACAGACTTTGTCATCACCACAGACGCTTCCTTGGAAGGCTGGGGAGGCCATTTTCAAGACATGCGCATTCAGGGAAGATGGTCCAATCTCCAGAAAGGAATGTACATAAACCTGCTAGAACTGAAGGCGATCCATCTCACACTCAAGGCTTTTCTTCCACGCATTGCAGGGTCCTCAGTGTTGGTCAGGACGGACAACACAACAAGTATGTTTTACATCAACAAGCAGGGAGGAACAAGATCTCTCTCTCTCTCTCAAGGGAAGCTCAGTCTCTTTGGGACTGGCTCACACTGCACAATATTCGCCTCCGGGTGGAGCCCCTGCCAGGGGTCAACAACGCCCTAGCGGACTCTCTCCGCAGGACGGACGACAACTGCCACGAGTGGGAACTCAACCAGAACATACTCGACGGCATCTTCCAACGATGGGGTCAGCTGATCCTAGACTTGTTTGCCACCAACCGGAACGCCAAATGCCAGTTCTACGCCAGTCGATACCCACTCCTGGGGTCGTGGGGAAATGCTCTTTTGATGAGATGGTCCGGGATCTTTGCCTACGCTTTTCCCCCCATCCCGTTGATTCCCAGGCTCCTCAGGAAAATGAAGTCCGAATGCTGCAAGATCATTCTCATAGCCCCCAGATGGCCCAGACAGTACTGGTACACGGAGCTCCTACTCCGGTCCGTTGCCAATCCAGTCCGCCTTCCTTGCAACCACAACCTTCTCATGAAGAATCAGGGTCTAATCCTTCATCATGATCCAACTTCTCTACAATTGCATGCTTGGCTCCTGAGTACGGAGAGTTTCACGATATGAACATCGATCAGGAATGCAGACTGATATTATCTAGGGCACGAGCAGAGAGCACAAATAAGACGTACAAACTGAAGTGGAAGAGATTTTGTGTTTGGTGCTCACAGAACAACTTCCACCTGTTACAAATTAAGCCAGAACAAATTATTTCGTACCTTCTCACACTCTCTAAGGCTGGTCTTTGCCATGCATCAGTCAAGATTCACCTAGCAGCTATAGCCTCCTATAGGCGATCAGCTGAGATGCCCTCAATCGGCTCATCCATAATCATTAAGCAGTTCATGAGAGGCCTCTTCTGCACTTTCCCTCCGGTGCAGCTATCTCCGCCAGAGTGGCACCTTAATATAGTCCTGTCTCAGCTCATGAAAGCTCCTTTCGAACCTATTCACAGGGCGGAACTCAAGTACTTCCACCAGGAGAGTCAGTGATATACAGGCTTTCACTACTAAAGAACCTTTTCAGTTTTTTTCTGATTACTTTGTTATGCTCAGAACCAACCCCAGATACATTTCCAAGGTGCCATCTTCATTCCATCTCAATGAGCCCGTGATACTACGAACCTTTTTTCCAAATCCAACTACAATCGCAGAAAAAACTCTACATTCTTTGGAAATCAAACAATGCCTCAAATTTTACCTTCAAAGTACCAAACAAATCAGGAAATCAGATCAACTCTTGGTATCTTATTCTCTTGGACGACAAGGAACAGGGGTCACCAAGGCCACTATAGCCCGGTGGATTTCCTCTACAATCCAGTTCTGTCACACCAAGGAAGGAAAACCGTTGACTAGGCGCCCTAGAGCCCACTCCACAAGAGCAGTCTCCACATCGGCTGCTTTGTTTCAGGGTATTGCCCTGGATAACATATGTCAAGCTGCGACATGGAAAACTACGCACTCCTTTACGCAGCACTATTGTTTGGAGTCATCGCAGAGAACCGACTCTCTAGTAGGACAAGCTGTTCTACGTCATCGCTTTCATTAAGGTGAGACCTTTCCTTAGTTATATAGAAATGGTTTGATATGCAAATAGCCAGGATTTCCATCCTATATACTTTGACGTGCTTCTATATAAGTATGTATGTGGTTATGTATATGAATATATATGTGTATGTATAACACGGATGTTCAGTATATGTACTTAGCAGTATCTATATTTCTTTGAAGTTCATAATGCAAGATTTATGAGCTGACTATTTCATATAGGTTGTAAAGGATTTCCATGCTCGCACCCTCCATCCACTGCGAGTATAATGTTTATCAACAGTACTGCTGGCTATTCAGATTCAAGCATGTGAATTTATGAAAGATCCAATACTGGATAAGAAAACAAGTTACTTACCTGTAACTACAGTTATCCAGTATAGATATCTTCATAAATTCACATGCGACCCACCCTCCTCCCCTTGGACGCTCGCTTTTGCTCTCAGGTTAAAATCTTTCACTCTGGTGCTGGAAAATCTGAGGGAAGGAGCTTCTCTGGAGAGTGTTCTAGCTGGTGCCTGATTGGTCAGCAGGCAAGTTTGGGTCCTTTTCACAAAAGTGACTGGTATTTCCATTATAGCCTATGGCAAAAAAAATTATTTGTTAATTATTGCTATTTTATGTACCGTGGGACTCGCACTTCGACGGGGATGATTCAAGCATGTGAATTTATGAAAGATACCAATACTGGATAACTGTAGTTACAGGTAAGTAATTTGTTTTCTTCAGCTTTAGGGTGTGTACATTCTGACACATATGATGCATGTGCATCCATCATTACACTGGGGCTGCTGTGGTGCCATAAACAAATCATGCACATGAGTGATGATGCATCTAGACGGCACTGGGACTTTTCTGATGAAATGGTTCCGCATCAGCAATAACTGTTTTGCCTTTTCTGAGCAACTTCGGCACAAAGCATGGGCAAATTGGCAAATTAATGATTCTCACTTGATTATTAAATGAAAAGCACTGAAATGCCAATACAAAAGTACATGAACATGATGTTGTAGCAGCGTTTTCACAACTTTTATTTTCATATTTTTCACGTATTTATGATTGAAGGCTAAATGATAGCGTAACTGTGTACTGTCTGTGAAGTGTCTTCTGGTAGCCAGGTAGAATTGTCGCACTCCGTTGCACTGGTTGTTTATACTGTCAATATCTGGGAGACACTCCCTTCCTAATAATTTATAAGGCTTGCTATGATAATGGCCTAGGAATGTCTCTGGTTCTGTTCAGTATTTGCTTTTAAAAGCCCTTACAAAGGTGCCATGTGCCAGGATGTTTCCTAATGGGGGTGGGATCTCTTAATGATCTTGCATGTTTCTTTTGTTTCTGAGATGAATTTGAGGCAATGATTGGTAAATTGTAGGGAATGCTATAAAGTACATGATATTAGGTTACACAACAAAAAGGATAATGTGTGGGCGTCTGGATTCCACATGGTTGGATTTGAGAATAACTTCATTCATTTCATCTGCATTTTCATGGTTAAGTTGTTCATTATTAATGTATTTATTTACTTAAGGGCAATGCAAATAGCCCCTTACAGTTTTTAGTGGCCCAGTGTTCATAGTATCGTTGTACTATGCTTACTGCTTTCCGGGGCATTGATTAGGAAGCATATCGATTTCCTGACTGCAACACTGCGACCGTTGTGCAGCCAGTGATATGCTTTCATTTCAACAAATCAGTCCTATCTCAAGACTTACTTTGTTTTTATTAGGTCGATTGGGTAGCCATGCCGTGTGGTGTATGTAGGGTCAAGCCAGATCCTGCAGTGAATCCAAAATTCGGCCTGAGCACAGCCTTTCCAGCTCTCTGTAAGCACCCGACTCCTGCTTCTCCAAAATTATTCAGCTGTGCTCTAAATACAGACACAAAACTAATAACCATTTAGATATGTTTATGTAATTATATCAATAGTTACTACAAAATGTAGTGATCACCGACAAATTGAATGGAAAAAAATGATAGAATTTGGGTCTCAAGAAAGTTGCAAATTCAACATAGAGGAACTTAAAACCGGCCTTCTGTCCCGAAATCCCAGACCTAGCCACGATTGATAAAAGTGAGGTGGTAGCTATCTCTCGACTGCGTTGTAGATTATACTGTTACCTCTTTTATTGCCCTCCTAGAATAACTTTGCTTTTTTAAACTTTTTTTTTTTTTTTTTTTACAGCTACGAAGGCTGACGGATTTGCACTATATTTCCTGGGAGAATGCAATAATGTAAGTATGTAAGTGTAACTTGACTTGGTATGTAATCTATTAATGCTCCTGCATTCAAGTTGTTAAATACTGCAAAAAAAAAATATATATATATATATATATTTATTTATTTATTTATTTTTTTAATTCAGCTGCTGCAATTTGCCACCAGGCCTCCTTTCCCTATTATGCATTTTCACACCCTTTTAAAAATGTTGAATTTATTCCTCCAGGGTGGGCGTCCACCACTCTGGAAGGGTAACTAAAAGCAAAAAAAGACAACAGCAGCGTCCTGATCCATTGATGCACATGCATGATGAGGTACAAATGCATCTATACATCTCCACACTGAGGCATACTTTTTTTTGTGTGCTTTTGATGGTGGTTTTAAGCAATAGCAACACACATTGGCAAAGCCAAAAAGGTTGTCTTATGTTTGGGATAGTAAATATACCCAGATTTTGTGTATGGCTTTTTTGGGGTGAGGGTTATAGGGGAAATAGCAAAATTTTGCCATTTTTATTAGTGATGTAATAAACAAAAGGCCAGCTTACCTCTTCCTCCTCTACTGGGAGGATTTCTTTTATCAATCTTTAGGGCCAGATGTATGACCCTCAGTGCTTGGGACTTGCAATTTTAGATTTTTTGCGACTCACAAATTGCGAGTCTCATACACTGTGAGACACTGTTTGCGATTCCCAATTGGGTCTCAAGGGACCTGCCCCATCAATATTCATGAGACAGGTCGCAATTTGCAACCCATTGGGAATGGCTGGCACTCACAGGGATGGTGGCCTGCTAGGGTCAGCAGACCACTATGTCTGTGACAATTTTTTAAATAAAGCAGTTAAAAAAAAAAGTCAATTTTCCCTGAAGGAAAGCGGGATGCATTAAAAATGTTTTCACAAAGGAGAACCTCGCCCTGTTTAGGAATGGGTTACTACCTCCTCTGCGCAGTTGGTAAAGTGAGAACGTTTTGCAAATGCATTCGGGTCACAAAACATATCAGTGCAATTCGGTTTTAGGGAGGGATGCTTTAAACACGCCCCTTCCTAATACCGAATCGCAAATGTGATTCAGTAACAAGTTACTCAGTCGCATTTTACCTTTGGTACATGCCAAAAAGCATTTTAACAGTTGCAAACGGCCCAATGGGAGTATAGATTGTCACTATTATATCTTTACGGACAGTTATTTACACCCATGTATAAGACCTTAGCCATTAACACCATTCCTTCCTTGTCAGTTCTAACTGTAATCACGTGAAATTTAGGAGAGGAGTGAAATGAAAGGGCCACCCCATTGTGTTTAAAAGTGGTTGATGACCTATAAATCAAGTGATAAGATTTGTGTTTCGATCTGTGTTCTTCAGGGGGATTAAGGCGTTTAAGGTTCCAGGTACAAATTGTGACAGTCATTGGATCACAGGGGTATATACTGCTTTGTGATCTGGTACCCCAAATTTACAAATCGAAGCAACTGGGAGTCTCCGCATGTATCCCCATCGCCTTCCCCCTCGCCCAGCCCTTTTCCTCTCCCACAACATTTTAATAACACTGGACATGATATCATAAACAAAACATGACTCAGTAATACTTTAAAACTTAGAAGCCAAAGCTCCTCACTGTTAGAAAAACTTATCATTCGATCAGTGCAACTGGGGACTTTGGTCCAGTTTCGGATGAACACTGCTCTGGAGCTGTTAGTCGCCTTAGGATTGCATGCTCCAGCTAAATATGACCCAGAACATCCAGCTGCTCTTGTATGTGCCCACTTCAAGGGGGGAATTTTTCGATCAGACACTGAGTAAAATCATGGGCATGGTGAGGATAGGATCCCGCAACCCGAGTCAAGGTGTGTAAGATTTGCTCTTCTCGTCATCCCCCAAGAGATTCAGCAGTGAGGCACCAAGGGTGAATGTCATTATCTCTTCGTTTGCCTGATCACTGTCCCTTACGCTGCTATTGCCATTGTACACTTGTCCTGGCTCGAGGCTGGTCTGAGGATTGTTCTCCTCTTGATCCATTCTCTTCCTGTGGGATGGTGACTTCTAGAATCAGCAGAGCCGCTGCCCCCTCAGCTCAGTGAAATGATGTGATTTGGTTTTTAAGTTTAAAGGCCATACCAAATGGGTCGGTCCATCTGTATTTTACATATTCCTTTCGTAGATGATCTGTGACTGGGTTAAGTTGCATTCTCCGTGCTAAGTTAGCTGGGGCTACATCTTGACATAGAGAGAAAGAAGCTCCCTGAAAGGAGATTAAATCCCATTTGTGGGGTCTCCTGGAGGATCTTTTCCTTTGTCTTGAAGGAGTGTAGTTTGACTAAAGGTCTCTTGCACAATTACCGTCTTCTGTGGTCTTACCTGTGCACCCTCTAGATTTGCACCTCAGGATGATCATCATTAGAGAGATTTGAAAACATACCCACCAAAAATGCTTCTAGAAGGGACTCTGCCATCTCCTCCAGTTCCCGGATGAGAATGTTGTCGCGTCTGAAGCGATGTTTTTTTTTTTTTTTTAAAGTCTTCGCATTTGAGGAGTGCCGTCAGCATTTGGGAACGTATGTGGTCTTTGTCCTTTTCTAAATGAGCCATCTGTTTATTGAGGTCAAGGATTTTTATCTTGACGTATAGAGTCCTGGCCCCCCACAGAGTCTGCGTCCACTTGAAGGGAGGACATCTGGGCATTAATATCTTTGCTCTGGGTGTCCAATGAAGAGTTTGTCTGTGCGTAGTTCCTCCCAGAACTCTTTTTTTTGAAGTCCCTGAGCCAGGCCAGGAGGCTTCTTTTGTCAGTGCCATCTCTCCCTCGATATTGTCTTGACTGGGTTCAGTTGTCTGGGTAAAGTAACTTTTAGAGTGGACCTTCTTTGGTGGCATAGAGGCTGCAGATTCTATGAGCTTCCCAAATGATCAGTCCAGACCCTTGAGGGACAATGAGTCTGACTCCTTTAAGTTACACCGTGGAGGGAGAAGGGTTTCGGAGTTAGTGTGGTATCACTCATGCTTGATGCCCTACCTGAATTTACTCAAGCAGGGGCCGGCAATTCAGGCTCCACTGACTCCACTAGCCAGAATGATCAGCAATGTAAGGAATCACCTTCACGCTTCCACTTCTGTGGTTTTGAACAGTTTCCAAGTGCATGGGAGCACATCACAAGGGCACACAGCAGGTTGGTAACACCAAAGATTCTAGATTTGGGAACAGGAGCAGAGGACTGCAGTAATGCAGGGAGCGATTTGAAGGTCTGCCCAGGATGGGCCCTTTAGTCCAAAGCAGTGGAACTTGTTAACTTATACAGCAGTGGACCTTGCAGGCTGGGGAACCAGCCGGAGCAAATGGGGGTGTTGAGGGGGTGGGCGCTGCTCTTTCCCAGGACCTGGGCTGGGCTTCTTCCTTTCCCTCTCCAGAAAGTGGTGCATAAAACGCTCAGTTATTACAGATTTGGGGCCCCTGGTGTAAGATCCCACCAGAGGGGACACCCAGTTCCCAGCTCACCCTCCATCAGTCTACACGGGGGCCCCAGACGAGCTCCAGTGATCACACACGCATCTCCATGAGTATCTCGGGGCTAGCACCATGGTAAGGCCAGGCAGTGGTGTTTCCGGCTTATCATTGCTGCATTTTCTCAGTTCTAGCAGCCAGGGGTCATGTTTCAAGTGCTCCTGGCCGCCCTGGGGGTGTGCTCTCTCGCGTCGGTTGCTGTCTCCTCTATTTGCCATCCAGCCTGAAATTTCCAGAGTGGCCCAGTGTCTGCCACGTCATCTCCAGGCTGCTATGGTGAATTGTTCTTGCTGCAGCTTAGAAACGGCTGTTTGGTGCGATCCGGGACACTCCCAGGCGTCCGGTCACTGTCCATTTGTTTGGGTCCGGTTGGTAGACCTAAAAGGAGCCTTTGGTTATATGTCTTGCAGTGTGGTGCCGAACTGCTGTGGGTTACGTCCACGCGGCCATGACCGTTGGACACACCACTTTGTCAAACGTTTTTGAGTTTTCTTCCTTCTGGTGTGTTGAGATGTCATCACGTAAGATGGGTTTTAAGCCCTGCGGATCCTGTCATCGGGTGATTTCAGTAACGGATCTGCACCTCGTCTGCTTGTGGTGTCTGGAGCGTGCTACAACCCAAATTCATGCTCCGAGTGCCGGGCCAAGCACCTAAAGGCTTTGAGGGTGTGGTCCTTAAAAGGTGATGGCGGCTCAGCATGTGACCACGTGCAGATTGGGCGGAAGGTCCAGGGACCAGTTGCGGATTCGCAGGCCATCATCGTCCCACTCCAAGTCCTCGGGACGATCGGGTAAGTCGAGGCATAAGAAGAGTAGGAAGTCAAAGAGGTCTTCGACTTCTCCTTATCCGTCAGCCGGTGAGAGGTTTTCATTCTAGGCCTCGTTCTTTGGAACCTTAGGAACATGCATCTAATTTCAGGGTAGTCCGACCCTGCCAGGTTGCCTTCGGGCCCGCAGGGTTGGAGGGGTCCCCATCTGTTTTTGCACCAGCGGCTTCAGCCTCAGCACCAGTGGGGCTCCCAGGGATCCAGTCCTCATTCCAGACCGGCACCAGTCATACCACCTTAACTTTCCCCAGCACTGGTCACAGTGCCAACGCTCCTGGTGCCTGACTCGGACGCCACCTAGATCGAATCCTGACCCCTATTATGCTGGACTAGACCTCAGGGAGGAATGGATGGGGTCACTGGACTATTTAGAATACCAGCCTTATGAGGAGGACATGGATTGGTGTGAGGATTTGGGTGAAGCTAGTGTACTGGAGTCAAAACAAAAAAGAGGAGAGGGACCGGGAGGTTGATGGTCCAGTGTACAGTCTGCCAACTTAGTAATAAACACAACTAGGGTACACTGTTCCAAGTACATGCAAAAAGGTCTAGGGAACCTAATAATTCAGGAGCAAATGCCCTCACGCATCACAATGGATGACTGGCATCCTCATCATCATCAGGAAATGCTTTTCATTATTGTTAATCGGAGAAGCTTTTCTTTTGGTCCCGATGAAGCGTCATTGGATCCAGATTGACCGCTAGACGCGAAACATGTCGACCCCACATTAGAGGGACCACAGAGTTTGTGGTCTCCTTGTTGTACTTTGAAAGTTGTTGAGCATTGCACTAATTTTTACTTTCATTTTTTGCTTTTAACCTTGGTCTTCATTTCTTCTATACTGATTAAATTTATGATGTGATTTAGAAATGAATAACCAATTTTAAAAATTTTCTTATTGCTCTCCTATTTGTACTGGCGGACGGTTTAGTCCGCATCTATTAGTCACGACAACAACACGGCTTAGAGCCCCCATTTGGGGAGCCCGCCAGGCATTGCAGTGCCGGTCTGGCGTGGAGCATTTCCCGATGATGATGCCAGTCATCCATTGTGATGCGTGAGGGCATTTGCTCCTGAATTATTAGGTTCCCTAGACCTTTTTGGTAGTGTACTGGACACATCTTCAGATACTGATATGCTTTCACCCTCTACCGTGACTATGGAAGAGGGAGCCTCTTACGCAGTAGTGGTGAAGAGGGCGGCTAAAGTCCTGGACTTCCAGTTTCCTTTGGTGGCAGTTAAGACTAATTTCTTGACAGAGGTGCTGCAACCGGGAGTTTCCGCATCAAAACCCCTACTCCTGCTCAGTGATGCCCTCACAGATGATCTTTTGGGTACTTTGTACAAACCAAGCACCTGGGCTCCTGCGACTAGGACAATTGCCCGCCACCATCACTCTGCACCTGGGGACCCAAGATTCCTTACGCAACACCCCACCTGTGGGAGCTTGGTTTTCCAAGCCTCTATTTCCTGTGGCACGTTCCCTACCCCTCCCTCAAATAGGGGATACAACAGGCTGGATTCATTTGGGAAGATGTTTTCTTCTGCCAGCCTAGCATTGCGGTCTGTGAACACTTCATGCTTTTTGGGCCATTACCCCCACATCCTGTGGGTCACGGTTGTGCAAGTGCTGCCACAAGTCCCAGAGGAGGCCTGGGCGGTACTCTCTCAGGCTGTTGCTGATGGGAGAGACTCAACAAAGTTAAAGATCCGTTGTGGACTGGAAATGACAGACTCACTAAGTAGAGCAGTTTCAACAGTAGTGGCCCTGAGGACGTCTAGCTTTTTGGGGAGTGTCTAAGCTTTCCTTATGGACATACCCTTCGACGCACCCATCTCTTCGGAGACCAGGCAGATTTTGTGCTCTAGTGCTTCAATGATTCTCAGGCTACGGCTTGGTCCTCCGGCCTCACTGTGACCTCTCATCCCTCCAATCTGCCTTTCATTCCTTTTGTGGCTATGGAAGGGGCTTCCAACCATGCCAGCTCCCATCAAGTCACCGTGCGGCACATGCTGCCCCGTCTTAGTGTGGCCTAACACTGATCTCATGGGTTATGTAGCCAGTGGTCTGGTCAGTCTGGACTCCCCCCCCCCCCCCCCCCCCCCCCCCCCCCCCTTCCTACCCCCACCACCATCACTGCAGCAGCCTCTAAACCCTCCTAGTCTGCATCTGAGCCACCATGGACTCTCAGTTGGCAGCAGCATTTTCCATCACATGCCCCACTGGCAATCCATTATTTTGGACATGTGGGTTTTGCAGATCTTCCGAAGGGGCTACTCCCTTCCCTTCGAGTCTACGCCTCCCTCAATGCCACCATCTCACAACCAGATGACGGAGGATCATCTTTCTCTTCTCCGTGAGGATGTTTCAGCTCTCCTCTTGGCCAGGGGAGCCATAGAGACAGTGCCGGTAACAGGAGTAGGCTGGGTTGTTATTCCCACTGCTTTCTGGTTCCCAAAAAGGACAAGGTTATAAACCCTAATCTAGACCTATGAGCCACAAAAGAGAGAAGTTCAAAATGCTCATGTTGGCTCAGGCCTTGTCTGCCCTGTACCCAGGAGACTGGATGGCAATGTTGAACTTGCAGAACTATTATTTCCACATCCCTATCCTGCCTGCCCACAGACGTTACTTATGGTTCACTGTAGGCTACAACCACTTTCAGCTGGAATTTTTAATTGTCGATATAGGTTGCTTTTGAAGTCCCAAACCTATAAAGAGGTACTTTGATCTTTTTATGGCTATTGAACAACATGAGAAACAGATATGATTGGTAGTGAATTATAACTTATTTTTCACTGTGCTTCCTTTTGGCCTTACTAGTGCCCCTTGGGTGTTCACCAAGGTGGGGGTTAGCTCACCTGTGGAGATCCGGGGTATCAGTCTTCCACCATGTTGGCGACTGGCTGTTGAAGGCAAGCTTCTCCAAGGCTGTATCCCACCATCAGATTATGGCCAACCTCCTGCATTCACTACAAACATGCCGACGTCACACCTTCTGTGTTCTGGACACAGTGCAGTTTTGGGCTTATCCTCCCGAGCGGCGAGTGCAGGATATTCAGGCTATGATACTGATGCTTCAGTCTCCATCTTGAATTTCAGTGAAACTCACTCTGAAGCAGCTGGACCTCATGGCCTCCTGCATCCTGCTGGTGACACATGCCAGATGCCCTATGCAGGCTCTGCACTGGGACCTGAAGTTCCTGTGGGGCAGCATCAGGGGAATCTCTACAACATGGTCCAAGTCTCAGAGGGAACTGTGAAAGATCTGCAGTGGTGGTTAACGAACTGTGATTAGGCCAGTGGCAGATCCCTCTCCCTTCCCCAACCAGATCTGACAGTAGTGGCAGATGTCACTCCTGGGATGGGGGGCATCTCGGAAAGGTGGATCTCAGAGAAAGCTGGTCTCTGGTGGAAGGGGGACTCCACCTCAATATGCTGGAGCTCTGAGCAATCAGTCTGGCATTGAAAGTCTTTCTACCCTCCATCAAGGGAAGTCTAGTGCAGGTGTTCATGGACAACACCACTGGCATGTGGTACTGCAGCAAATGCTGGGTGAGCGGCCTGGATCCTTTGTCAAGAGGCTTTATGCTTCTAGACATGGCTGAAACTACAGGGCATAACCACTGTGGTTCAACATATGGCAGGCTGTCTGAATGCCAGAGCAGACAAACTGCCAAAAATGCCTAGTGGATCACAAATGGCGTCTCCATTCATTATGCTCAGTGGGTCGTAATTTGGTTATGACCTTTTTGATTTGAGCTCCTTTTGAGCCTCTTCACAACATTCCGCTCAGGCTTCTTATAGTTGCAGGCATTCTCATCTAAGACGCTACCTACCTATCTCTCCTCTCAAAGTGGTGCTTCTCACTAGTGCCTCTTTTCTTCCGAAAGTGGTCACGCCTTTTCGTGTAGGTTTATCAATCACCTTACCTACTTTCTATGCACCCCCCACATCCTACTAAGGAAGAGGAGAGGCTCCACTGCCCGTACCCAAAAAGAGCCTTGGCGTTCTACCTTGTTTGCACCAAAGAGTTCTAAGTGGACAACCAACTCTTCGTGGATTTGTGGGTGTGAAGAAAGGTTGGGCAATCCAGAAGCGAACCATCTCTCGTTGGGTCTTCCTCTGTATGAAAATCTGCTACGCACGGGCCAAGAAGCAACTCCCTGAGGGCTTGCAAGCTCATTCCACCAGAGCTAAAGCTGCAACCACTGTGTTAGCACGCAGAGTTCTGGTCCTGAGCATCTGCCAGGCAGCAACATGGATAGTTCTGTACTTGTTTACCATACACAACTGTCTGGACAGCCAGGTTTGTAGGGCTGGGCAACTTTGCCCCTGTGGTCCTGCAGGACTTTCTCGTTTGAAATTGGTTTGCCCGACCCACCTCTTGGGATGGTATTGCTTGGATATCTATTCAGAGGTAAGTAATCTGCAGTTAGAAGTCTCTATCAGATGGACAAGTTACTTTCCTTCAGTAACACCTTATCTGGTAGATTCCTTATCAACCCACCCACCCATCCTCCCCACTCTGCACATGGATTTCAAAGGGCAGGAACTTCCCTTTCAGGGCCCTAGTTTTGACACACATGTGCTTCTGGCGTGTAAAGTCGTGAAAATAAACTGACGCTGGAATGCCTGGGTGGCGCTTATATAGGAACCGCAATGTCATTTCAGGCACGGACGAAGTCGGCGACTGATGGGGAGCTGATTGATGCCACCAACCAGTGCGCAGGGTTACTGCTCACAAAAAATCTTCCAGATCCAGTTTGACTCCTGGGTAGAATTCAAAAGTAAGGAGTCTGCAGCTAGATATAGTCTCTACCAGATAAGGCATTACCAAAAGTAGCTTGTCCTTAAATAGCTCCGCAAATCAGCAATTAGCAAATTATTTTCTATAAAATGTTTTTAGAGTTAAGAACACCTCTCCTCTATTCGTAATGCAAATCTTAGGAGGATGCTCTTTTTGCAAAGTCAGTGTTGTATTATACTCCAGCTGTGTTACACACATTTAACTCGGCCATTTTGGACAGATGCCTAAAGTATGAGAATGACAATGTCAGGAACTGGCATTGTATAATACCGTTTTTGTATAAATATGAACCACTTCTGGCTGAAGACCATTGACTTTGTCATAGGTTATGCACCATTATGAATCTTAAGATCAATGTATTGGGGTGCATCTGTGATGTGGAGTTACTTGATTAGATCATCAGGTTTTAAAATCTTTAATCACAAAGGAGTGGGCATCTACGTGGCCACCTCCCAATATCCATTGGATAAAAAAGATGATGCATGTTAGGAAATATGATTTACTATATACACTTGGAGTTGAGACAGAAAGGAAGTTTGCAAGAATGTTAAGAACATATATTGTATTATAGTATGTTTTTTTTAGATACTTTTGTGTTTTGATATATTTTGAATTCAAATCCTCCAATAAAAAATGATTTAAAAAAAAGAACCCCTGGGAGCACTGCCTATGTTGGAATGGGACAGCTGGTAATTTTGCAGTAGTTAGGCAGAGAGAAAGCCAGAAAAGGGAGATGTGCAAAGTGATTGGTTTCTGCATACCATGGGCATAAAAAATAATTTTGCCTACCCTCTACGCTGCACATTTGATTTTCTTCTTACTGCCAGGTAGATGAGAAGACCACTTCTGTGTGTCCTCTGTTCCTCCACTGACAGGCAGAGAGGTTGGCCGAGTAGTGAATATGCAGACTCCTAATTCTTTGCAACAATGAAGAAGTATGCATTCTGACACAGCAAAATGCGGCTCCTCCCATTTTAATTTAGCATTTGAGTTTTGGTTACTCGTAAAAATTTGACTACAGATTCTTTTTTTAAAGTAAATGTTAACTTAAAACTGGGAAATATTGTGGGGAAGGGACCACTATTTTTGATGATCACTCCTCAACTCTAGAGACTGCACAGTTTTATCAAGTTTGCCTGCATTTTTAACATGTTAATATAAGGAAACTTTCTAAATGGGCATGCAATTAAACCAATTGTTCTACATTTCTACGAATCCCAATTTTGTCTGTCTGTGACTTGGAAGTGTGAGCATTATGTATTATTATTTATTGCTGGAGCACTCATCTACCTTTGAGACACAACAGAATCCTTAGCATAGACCAAAACTCTGTCACTCATGAGATACATTATAAAACAAAACGCAAACCCCAATACAGGTTTGTGCATTATGATAATCAAATAGTGTATCAGTGCTCACAACTTCTAGTTCAACTACTTTGGTGTGCTTTCTCCAGAAGACAATCTGCAGCCTTTTTGCCTAAGCCAAGATGCCCCTACAGCAAGTTTCAAGCTTTCTTCAAAACATAATAATTTGGCAGTTGTATTTGTCCATGGACTTTGTTTTCTTAGAGAGACCATGAGGTTCTGATAGCACAGAACTAGGCACTCTGGAGAAATGTTATCATGTTTGCCCAGTACAATGAAGAATTGTGAAATCAGAGCTAAGGCTCCAATTTGCGTGATAAGATACCAAGACCGCTCCCTGACCTGGGAAACCTACCCGGGGATCCTTTGCACCAGGGAGGAGTGAGGCATACCAAAAGAAAGGTGGTGACATTTCTTATAATGTTTAGATGATGCGCCCAACTTGGTCTACAAATAACCAAGGTGTCCTGTGTCATTTGCTGCAGCTAACTCAAATGCTTCAGTGATGCCTTTATAATGACACTGCTGTAGGACAGTCAGCAATATTTTAAACATGTGTTAAGATATTTTGCTTTTTCCTGGTACTGGTACACAACTTTCTTTTAATTATTGAAAGGCCAGAAAGATTTACTAGAAAGGTAAAAGTAGCCCAAGGATTAGAGTTAGGATATTTGTATAGGATGACTTACACTCAAGGGTTTTCTTGATGCTTAGCTCTAGAAGGGACCAGAGAGGTAGTAATTGGCCTCAGTTTCAAATTCTAGTTGGCAAGTTCCTACAAGTTGACCAATAGAGTGAGCTGGTAAGTAATCTAGAGGTGTCTGATTTCTTCATTTGCTTGTAAGATAGTTAGTTACATTGTTATGGTAATTCTAAACTGTGCCAGGGGCTGCTGGCCTTTGTGTGTGTTGGGGGGGGGGGGGGGGGGGGGGGGGTATTTTCTATTACCCTTCCTATCTTCCTGGAAAGGCAGATTCATCCTTATCTTCACAAGAATTTAATTTCCAATAAATCATGTGTTACCACGTATGTACTGGAGATTCTTTTACAACATATGTACGGGAAACAACAACATACCTATACCAAGTGGTCTGTATAATAAAGCACCTGAAACAGCTGCAAGGTGAGAAAATGGGTGGTGTAGTAAACACAACTGTATGATAAAATATGGAGGCTATTGCTCATTACTGGCTTTGATCAGCATCATTGGCTACCAAAGAGCATTCTACCTATGCTCCTCTCACAGCCCACTCAGATCACCTCTCTAACCTCTTCAGGTGCTATGGGACCAATGTGCAAACCTTCAGGTGTTTGTGTGCAGGTACACTAGGACATGTTTCCTAATGCATAGGAAGATGTGTGGCATCATGCACTAATAGTCAGACTCAAAAATGTATGAGCAGTTACAATCTCAATAGTCTTTGGCTGTACAAACAGAAGTATAATTCATACCTTCAGAAATATTGTCATAGTCATAGAAGGCGTAACAGCGAGTAGTTGTTCTTTAACTCCTTAATTTGTGATTAGTGTCACTGTAGACACAAACCATCACCCACAAAAACAGACCAATTAGCATGGTCAGCTGTAATTGGACCTTTTGACTGTAGAAGTAGACCTCAAATGGGAATAATTTCTACTAAAGCTATGGTTGTGTAAAAGCTATATATGTGATTCAAGAAAAGTTAGATTTTGAACAGCAAAATGGATTTCAGTATTTTAATTTCTGGTTAGGGGCATCAGCATGGAATTATATTGTGCAATACCAGTATCTATCTTTCATCCACATTTCCTGCTGTCAACTCATTAGCCAACAACTGTAATTTTGTACTTGGAAGTCTTATTGTAACTCTCTGCTTTGTCTTTACTCTGTTCATTTAGCCCTCTTAGCCGCTCTCTTGATGTTCTGTCCATTTCTGTGACCCTTCTTTAGCTCCACCCCCTGCTTTTTCATATCATTACCCCCGCTTTGCTCCATCCCACTTCCCACCTCCCAGTACCCCTCTGTCCTCCCCGGACCTACTTAATGGAGACAGCTGTGCAACAGATACACATGTGTTGCTAGCTGGCCAAAAGCAATTTTGTTTGCGTCCAACCACTCCCAGCGCCAGGAACCCTGGTTCCTCCACCTCACGCAGCTACACTGCCACAGACCTCTGAGCCCTGGACGCATCAAAAACAACTGCTGCTGCACATCTCCACAAACCACCTGAGGAGCATTCTCTTTCCAGCACTGCTGCTTCACCAGCAACACATGAAGTACACGACTGCATTAACCACACTAAGACTGCCACTGCACAACTCCAGTGCATTCTACACAACGCACGATCGCTTGGCAAACACGCCAGAGAGATCTGGGACAAGATCTCATCCCTCACCCCGGACGTCATCTTTATCAAAGAGACCTAGCTGAACCCCACCTCCACGCCAAACAGCACCATTGCCACCCCCAAAGGCTACAAGGTAACACATCGGGATGAAACCAACAAACACTGAGGTGGAAATGCCTTCTACAATGACACCATCCGGTGCACGACTGCCTCAGACCACTCGACCCGATAATGAAGAACCTCAGCTTTCAATTCCACACAGACGGAAAAACAACCATGAGAGGCACTCTTGCCAGCAACCACCAGGACTAAACCCCAGCTCTGGCAATTCCATCCCTAACCAGATCGCCATTGACTCAGAGCTCTACATCTTCCTAGGGGAGATTAACTTGCACCTCTAAGACCACAGCGACACTGACATGACTGACCTCCTGGAATGCATGCACAACATCTGCCTAAAGCAACTGACCCCACCCACATCCCAGGACACACGATCAATCCTATTTTCAGGCCAGCAACAGTCAAGTACAACCACGTCTCACAGCTCACCTGTACCGACCACTACAGGGTCGATTTCACCATCTCAGGACCTACCAACACTGGCCCCATGCCCCCCAGCTCCACACACACAAACTGAAGAGCTCTGAAGTCCTATGGAACAATTCTGAACAACCACCTCCCAGACACAACATTCAACCCAAATCAGGCAGCAAAGAAATTCTCCCATTGGATCACTGAATGTGACGACACAATAGTCTCAGCAAAGCCAGCCAAAACCAAAGAGCCTGCAATGAGTGCCAGGTGGTTCACAGCAGAGCTGAAATCCATCAAACGCAACTGCCGGCAACTAGATGGAAGAGGCACACCATCAAAGAGATGGGAGACCATGCCACCTTCAAGATAGCACTCAACCAGTACCACCGCCGGGGGGGGCGTGGCTTGGCCACCGGGCAAGATGGCCGTCACCCTGTGAGGCTCTGCCGGGGCCGGGCAATTTATCCGTCAAAATCCATCCTAAATGCGGTGGAGAAGGAGCGGACCCCTGGGGCTTCCCCCCGGGGCCTCTGCCGGCGTTATTTGAGCCGGGTTTGGCTGCTGTCGGGGAGCGGAGGAGCGTCAGGAGGCCTGGCGCCGGCTGCTCTCCGCGCGCGCCGGCTTCTGTGGTGAGCGCGGGGGGAGTGGAGGCGGCGGCCTCCCCCCCTGATCGAGGGGAGCGAGGACAGGAGTGCAAAGGACTTAGGGGGAGCCTGATCGGCGGTCGCTTCGGACCGCGGCTCCCCCTCCCCCCCTCCTTTTTTCTCCGGCGATTGGTTCCGGGTGCGTGCCGCGGCTTGGAGCCCCGGCCTCGCGGGCCGCTCCCGCCCCTTGGACGGAGTCTCCCTCGGGGGATCCCGGTTCCCGGACCCACGGCGGAGGAGCGCGGGGCCCGGCTGACGGATAGCGCATATCGAGCGCTGGCTGAGTGCGCCGGGACTGGATAAGGTGCGTGCCTGAGACCTGGGCCTGCTTGGGGACCTGTTTGGAGGACTTGGATACTGCCCCCGGCTGCCTGTACATAAACTTTTCTGATGCCCTGCGGACCGCGCTTGGAATCCTGCACTGTGCTGGGAGCATAGAACCAGGTAGGGGGCGGATTGGGGGCGGGGCGGGGGTCGAGGGTCCTGGCTGGCACGGCGCTTCGCTCCCGGTGCACCCATGGGCTCGAGGAGCTTAAACATCCTGGACTTGTAATTTGGTGGCTGGCTGGCCCCCGCCCCCCGCCCCCCGCCCCCCTGTGCTGTGTCGTGCCCCCTGAAGTCGGCGGAGCTAATCTGGGCTCACGTGTAGAAATGAATGGACTTGGGAGCGGCGGAGGCCGCTGGGCGTGCCGGGGGCCGCCTGGTAGCTTGGTGGAGTGAGCGAGACAGTCGAACAGTTGTTTTTACCGGCGTTAGAGACTTGTAGTCCCGGGCAGGTGCATCTGGACTGCGCCAGTTGCACTATATGGTAATACTGCAAGATGGGCAAGGCAGATAAGCGACAGGCTAAACTCTCCTTCTCCGGAGGAGAAAAACGTGGCGCCACTTCCGACCCCCGGCCCGGAGATGCAGACGCTGAGGAGGGGTCTTCAGAGATGTCTGTGAGAGCCATGTTCATGGAACTCAAGACCAGTTTGGCCGGGATAGACGCTAAGCTGGATCATGTAACGGAGCGGCTTGACCGCATTAGAGCCCGGGTGGATGACCAAGACGCTAGATTTGAAACTCTGGAGACTCGCACATCTGAGACAGAGGATGCTCGCAGTGGCGATAGAGAACAGATTGCGCAGATGGAACGACTTCTGGAGTTGATACGAAACAAGAATGAGGACCTGGAAGCCCGGTCCCGTCGTAATAATATCCGTATCGTGGGGCTGCCGGAGGCAACAGATATGGGTCGCATGGAATACTTCGTCGAGAACATGCTACAAGAGCTGTTTGCTGGCGAGCTCTCTCGGCTGTTGGTGATTGAGAGGGCACATCGATCCTTGGGCCCTCGGCCTCCGCCTGGCACTCCTCCGCGCCCAATCATTGCACGACTATTGAATTACAGGGACCGAGACACTGTGCTCCGGCTAGCTAGGGAGAAAAGTCCCCTAATATTTATGAACTCCGAAATTAACTTCTTTCCTGATTATACTCCAGGCGTACAGGCACAGAGACGGGCTTTTCTGCCGATAAAGCGTTTGCTCAGCCAGGCTGGAATAGGATTTGCTCTGTTATACCCGGCTAAATTGAGGGTGCGGCATGAAGGCAAAGTGCTATATTTCACGGATCCAAAGCAGGCGAATAAGTTTGTAAGACGATTGCCTAAACAGCGAGGAGCGGGGGCGCCGGGGGGGGTGAGCCCCGAAAACGCCTCACTTAGTGACAATGATTAAGTGTTAGACCTGAGACCTCGTTGCTTCTGGAACTGTGGAGAAGTGCGGGTCCGCTCCGCGATCTGCCCCTGATGTATAGCTGATGTTTGCCCGTGACCCCTTTCTCCCATACCTTCTGGGTGGAGAGCTGAACGGCGGGCTTCTGCCCCCACGGATGATTCCGGTTCTCTTTAGTTACATGCCTGCAGTTTGGGCTCTAGGGATGGTTGGGTGGGACACTACTAGGGTCCGATTGGGGGGCCTGGGTGGGAGGAGGGAGGAGGGGGCAAATTGGGAAATGATCTTGGTTCTTTTTTTGTTTGTTTTTTGGCAGGTGGAGGGCTGTGTCCATGTGCGGAGCTGCATGACTGAGGTTCTGGATGGGGGATGATGCTTCTTCTACTGTGAGATGCTTGACATGGAATGTGCGGGGACTTAATGACAACCGAAAAATCCGGCTGGTGATGGCTTATGTTAAACGTCATGGCATTGATATTTGTATGCTCCAACAAAGGCATCTGATGGAGTCGACAGTCGGCAGGCTGAAGGCTGGCTGGGTTGGTGAGGCTCATCATTCGCCATACTCTAGCTACGCCCGGGGGGGGTTGCAATCATTATCCGTAAAGGGCTGCAGTGGCGCACGCGCGAGATCATTACTGACCCCAATGGTAGATATGTAATGCTGAGCGGAATGTTGTTAGACAGGGCTTGCCGGCTAGTGGCAGTATATGGGCCAAATGTGGATGACTCGGAATTCTTCCTGGAGGTATGGCGCCAAGCAGAGGAGCTGGGGCTGTGATTTGGAGCGGTGATTTTAATGTTGCGCTGGATGCGTGGCTGGACCGCGAGAGTGTGGCTAGGATGCAACATGTTTCGGCAGCAAGGGCATTGACAGCAGTAATGGATAGTGGCGCGCTGGTAGATTTGTGGAGGCAGAGACACACAGGAGTGCGGGAGGGCACTTGTCTGAATTACTTTCATAGCAGCTGGTCCCGTATTGATCGATGGCTGGGCACTAGAGATGTGGAGGTCTGGACTAGAACAATTAACCATCTCCCCCGTACACTGTCAGACCACTCACCGGTATTATTAGACCTGGCGATGCCTAGTGAGCTACATTCAATGGTGATGTGGCGGCTGCCCAGTGGTGCTCTCCGGGACGACACCTTTCGAGTGGAGATACGAGAGGCTATTCGGCTATTTTTTTAGGAGAACCGAGGGTCGGTGGACTCCCCTGGCACGGTATGGGAAGCATTTAAAGTGGTGATCCGTGGGGAGTGCCTAGCAAAGCAGCATGGGATAGTGAAGGCACTAAGACGGGAGATGGCAGATAATGAAAGGAGGCTTGAGGACCTGGAGCGGAGACTTGAGGCGACATGGTCAAACGAGGTACTTGCGGAAATCAGACGAGAGGTGTCACTGTATGAAGAGGCCTCTCTTAGAGAGGTTTGCTTCCTTGGGAGACATGCGCGGGCTCGTAGGTATGGAGAGGGTGAGAGAGCTGGGAGGACACTTGCGGGGTTGCTGCGCAGCCCCTGGGCCAGCAATTACGTCTCTGAAGTGTTAGACACCGAGGGTGGCAGGGTGACTGGAACTGGAGGCGTGATGCAGGAATTTACTAAATTTTACTCGCAGCTATACGCGCCTCCGGAGGGTCTCAGAGAGGCAGATATGAAGGAATATTTTGAGAGCATTGCGTTAGTGTGGTTTGAAGAGGCACACAGGATGTATCTGGATATGCCGTTCACGGTAGAGGAGGTGGTGGCGGCGATCCAGAGCCTACCTGGGGATAAGTCTCCTGGCACTGATGGTTTGTCCCCTGCCTTTTATAAAGAATACGGGGACATCCTTGCCCCCTATCTGCTGGAGGTGTATGAAGAGTCCCTGGTGGTGGGCTCCCTTCCGACCTCCCTCCGGGAGGCCTTAATAATAACCATCTTGAAGCCTGGTAAAGACCCGACGCGTTGCGATTCGTACAGTCCACTCTCCATGATAAACATTGACAATAAGATTCTTGCAAAAATGATAGCGACCCGACTACAGCCACTACTTTCTAGAATGGTGCTCCCAGATCAATCGGGCTTTGTTCCCGGGAGATCCACGAGCCACAATCTACGTACCTTCTTTGCGGTGCTGGGATCACTAGAGACAGACGATGATGTGGCCGCAGTGTTTCTCGATGCGGCTAAGGCCTTTGATTCATTGGCCTGGGAATATATGTTTGCACTCCTGAATCGAGTGGGCCTTAGCGCGCGTTTTGTGAATTGGATCAGGTTGCTGTACACTCTGCCTACTGCCAGGCTTCGCCTCAACGGGGGTATATCAGCCCCATTCCTGGTCTCGCGGGGTACACGACAGGGCTTCCCAGCTGTCTCCACTTCTTTTTGCGGCTGCTATGGAGCCACTGGCGGTGGGACTGCGTCAGAAGTATAGCAATAGTGGCCTACGGTTCCGGCAACGCCCTGTCTTGATATCTTTATATGCAGATGATATCGCGATATATGTGCGCAATCACGGGCAAAATCTAGATATCTTATTAGATGAAATTGTTCGCTTTGGGAACTTTTCTGGGGTCACTATTAACTGGTCGAAATCAATGATTCTGCCACTAACCCCTAGTGTAGAGAGATTCGACTCGCAATACCCTTTGGTCTGGGCGGACGGGCCAGTGCGCTATTTAGGTATACACCTATGCCGTGATGTGGAGACGCTTCGACTTGTTAACTACAAAACAGCGATGACATGGCTAGAGGGCAAGGTGGAGGCCTGGAGGGCCCTTCCTCTCTCGCTGACCGGCCGCATTGCTATTGCTAAGATGGTGGTACTCCCTAAATTTCTGTATCTATTCGTAAATCTCCCCCTACCACTTACTAAAGCTTATTTCCGGTGCCTGAGATCTGCGCTTGTGCGGCTGGCCTGGGCGGGGCATCAGCCCCGCATCGCTTGGGAGAAATTGACGTTGCCATTTGAGCGCGGCGGATTGGCACCCCCAGACCTGGAGTTATATTATCACAGCGCTCAAGCACATTTCGCGTATTTTTGGTTGAATCCGACCCGATATATGCCACATCTAGCACCGGAGAGTGACTCTGTCTGGCCTGACGGCTTGGTATGTGTGCTCGGCGGGCGGGTTCTCACCCGCCCCAGAGGAATAGACACGGTCTCCTGCACTGCGGGAGCATGGAAGGCGTTGATGCGGCGGGCTGGGTTGTTGGCTCCTTTTGCGCCATCACTACCTGTTATGGCGGTGGCAGATGGCCAGATGTTCCGTGATGGAGGGGTGCGCGGGTTTCTACGGGACGCTGATTTGCTGGTGCTGGGAGACTGGGTGGTGGATGGCCGGCTGTTGGATGTCCCTGACGCACTCTCGAACTGTGACAGCTCTCCATTGCGGCGCTTTTATGCTCTCCGCGTTCGCTCCTTGCTGCGGGATCGGTTCTTTGGAGAGTCGACCGCTCCCTCTGAGTTCCGGGCTTTGGAGGCACTCTGTAGCGCGAAATCCCCCTCCAAGCTGATAACCAAACTGTATAATGCTGCGCAGGAGGAGGGTGGTGGCTTGGTGATGCCCGCCCGGGCTGCATGGGAGAGAGACGTGGGGGAGCCTATCCCGGATGCGATGTGGCGCAGCTGTTGTGCTCATATGAGGACATTGTCCCCGAATTATAGGCTGCGCTTGCTGCACTTCAAGTTTCTACACCGAATATATTATACACCTAGGAAGTTACACTCCATGGGATTGGTGGCGGACACTCGCTGCGTCCGCTGCGGAGCTCCGGATGCGGTCTTTTTTCACCTGGCATGGGAGTGTGTGGAAGTATATAAGTGCTGGGAAGAGGTGCGACGAGCGATTGCTGAAATGATAGGGGAAGAGATACCCCTCTCTCCTAAGATAGCGCTGTTGGAATATATGGACGAAATGCAGAGCCCGCATAGACGTTTAGTGGGCCTGCTTATGCTGCTGGCCAAGCGAAGAGTAGCAATGTGTTGGGGCAGAGGGAGAGCCCCGCGCAGATCGGACTGGCTACGAGATGCGGCTTTCTGCCATGACCAACTGTTAGTATTTTGGGAACTCATGCCAGAGAGAGCTCGCCCCAAAGATATTTGGAGCCCTTTAAATGAATACTTGGCTATGCAGACTGAGAGTGCTGTGTGACTGATGTCCCCCAACTGAGTGTTTCAATCCCCCCCCCCCGAGTCATGCGAGTTACCTTGATGTGCGATAGCCCTGCATGACGTGGTTATGCCCTCCACCTGCCTGCTTTTAGAGGTTTTTGCAATTGGTATCTAGTTGCAGTTCTTCCTGTACGACGGTGGTTGATTAATATCATTGGCGTGTTTCTGTCGTTCTCCCTACATGGTGCGGTGGAATGCTGCATCTTTCCGATATGGTGGGCCTTTTTTCTTTATGATTTCCTCTTCTGGAATGGACCCCTGGATACTGGCGGATGGCGAGAGACGCCGGTAGAGTCATACTTGAGATATGTGACACCACTGTAGTTATATGATGTGTAATGACTCTCACATATCCTTATCCACTCGTTTGGAGCTCTGCTGAATTAATGTATGTTTTTTCTTGGCTTGGGCTTAACTGAATAAACAATAAAAAAATTTTTTTAAAAAAACAGTACCACCGCCTTCTAAAAGAAACTAAAAAGAAAGCCCTAGTAGACCGCATAGAAGCCACAGGAGCTCTTTGCCACCGTGAAGGAGTTTTTCAACCCTGCAGCCGCCGAGGGAGACATCACCTTCTCCCAAGAACTGTGTGATACCTTGGCAGACTTTTTTCCACAACAAGATCTGTCATCTATGAATACTTCAAACCCGAACACCTGTCACCCCACCGCCTACAGCATCAGCCTGCTCACACCCACGAACACAAACCCCAAACACCTGCTAACCCATTGGTACCCTCTCACAACTCAAGCCGCAATCTCCATCTTGAGCTGCATGCACTTAGATTCACGCACGGACCCCTGTCCTCACCACATCTTCAACCTCAGGAGCAAGACGATTGGCGACGAGCTCAAGAAAATCCTGAACACCTCAATCACTGCGGCCTCCTTCTCTGAGGAATGGAAACATGCTGAAGTGAGTCCCCTCCCTAACAAACCACCCACCGACTCAGCAGAACTGAAGAACTACAGGCCCATCTCCTTGCTCCCCTTTCCAGTGAAGGTTCTTAAGAAGGCAATCGGCCAGCAAGTCACTGAACAGCTGGAACACAACATCATCCTGGACTCCTCCCAATATGGATTTCGAGCCAATCACAGCACCAAGACATCCCTGATCGCAGCCACCTATGATATCGGGGCCCTCATGGACTGCGGCGAAACAGCAACCCTCATCCTCCTGGACATGTCGGCTGCCTTCAACAACGTCTCCCATCACACCTTGGTCAACAGAGTCTACCACATCAGAATCCAAGACGACTCCCTCAAAACGATCGCCTCATATCTCACTGGAAGAACCCAGAGAATCCATCTCCCATTGTTCACCTCGGACCCCAAGAAAATTAGGTGCAGGGCCCCCCAAGGATCGTCCCTCAACCCCACCCTCTTTAACACATACATGACCCCCTAGCTAACACCATCAGATCACATGGACTCAACATCATCTCCTACACAAACAACACAGCTCATATTCTTCCTCTTAGAAGACACCACCAAAGCCAACTTCCACAGGTGTGTGATGAATGTTGCCAGTTGGATGAAGGACTACTGCTTCAAACTCAGCTTGGACAGGGTGGAAGTCTTCATCTTTTGGAACACCTTCCCATGGAATGATGCATGGTGGCCTGCTGAATTCTGCTAGTCCACTGCCCCGACAGACCACAACCTTGGCAGCATCTTGGACAGCGAACTATCTTTGAAGAAATAGGTAAACACAATCTCACCCGTCTGCTTTTGCAACCTATGCATGCTTGCAAGATCTTAAGGTGGCTCCCAGTCAATACCAGAAAAACCATCACGCAGGCCCTCAACACCAGCAGGCTGGACTACGGATACACACTATATGTAGGAATGACCGCATGCCACCTGAAGACACTACAGATGATGCAAGACCCATTCTCGACCTCCCCAGATGGACACACATCACACTGCACTTCAAGAAGCTACATTGGCTCCCTATCCAAAAGTGATGCCAGTTCAAGATGCTCACCCACGAATACAATCCCTGCACAATGAAGGACCAACATATATCAACAAACGCATGGACTTTCACCAGCTGACCAGACACCTACATTCCACCTCCGTCTTCCTTACAGACACCCCCCTGATGCGCTGAGGCAACATCGGAGAATGCATTTTCTCACACCTGGTGGCCAAAGCTTGGAACAACCTTCCCCAGCACCTCAGGAGTGCCTCATCACTCCAGAAATTCCCAAAAGGACTTGCTGTTCGAATGAACATATCAGCTAGAAACTCTAGCACCTTGAGACCCTCACTGGTGATTTGCTGCACCTTAAAAGTCCTGATTGATTGACATCAACACTGATAGTGAACTGAATTTAAGAAGTATCATTCCTGAATACCATTACTCAACCTCATTATTATGTTTCATTTGACGTTTTATCTACATGATTTCTCCAGACCTAAAACAATTGTCTTCCAATAAGTAAATAGTTACTTTTAAATTAAAATTGATGAAAAATAAACTTAGAATATACCATCAGTCATTACAGAGGGGCAATGAATTAAGAATTGCAGATGGCTTTTCACCCAATTGTATCAAGAACGCTGTGCCAAAATAAAGGCAGGCTTCCAAGTCCTATGCAGCAAAAATAATTTTTGTGTTGGGGCATTTCAAAACTTTCACAAGCCTTTGAGGCGGGAATATGGTATCATCTTAAGTTGGCATAGCTGTGAAAGAAACATCAAGGCTGCTAATGTTCAAGAGGCTGCTAACACTACCAACTAATACTGTGCCACAGGTAAGAGCCACTAACGCATGGGGAAAGCACACATTACTGTGTTTATGCTTCTCTTGTTTAACAAACTAAAAATGTTAGTTGACTACCATTTGGGAACCCAAAAACAGGATCGGCTAACTTGAGAAACCATGATGTTACGAAGCAATAATTGTAGTGCTTGGAAGTAAGTTTTTTATGTGTTAGGATAGAAACTTAGGCAAAGAAGTGACTGTCAACCTTCAAAGGTTATTTCGTTTAACCCCATTAGGCCTCCCCTTTCAAACGTTGTTTCATTTAATCCCTTTGCTGCCTTATAGACTTATTTTTCATCCCCTGATAGGGGACCATTTCCAATTAGAGGTGGGGTGCTAGGAAGAAGTTTGGCAGTGCCCAAGCTCTTTGGGGCACAAGCAAAGTGCTAAATGAAGCACCCTGGTCCTAAATTACACCCTACAGCCATGATCATGTGACTTTACATATGATGTGTTTTTAAATTTGGGTAGCTTTAGTATTTGTGCCCAACGTCATCGAGCACCCAGTGAAGCATACCAAACCCAGAAACCTGAGCACCAGGAGGGTGGGGCTTTGGGGCCGCCACTTTTTCATCAACCAGTAGGCCCTGAAAATATCACATTTTGGTTCAAAAACAATCTCACATTCCTGTGATGGAAAGTTCTAGAGTTTGTGTGGGGCAGTGAACATCCTTCCTCCCAGTGTTTCCACACTTCTGTTGATTGAAAAACTACTTTATTTATGTGTTTGGGCCCATCTTGGGAGACAAGGAACATGGTTGATAGGTTTCTCTGAGTGTTTGCTGTTCCGTAGTACAAATACTGCAGTCATTCCGTACTAAAAAAATTCCCTAATCAAAAGCATACTTGGTAGACCCTGGTTTAAGCCCATTGAAACCCCACTGGTTTGAGAGCCTTATTTACAGGAACACAGGAAACATCCTTTACTATGCATCAGTTACCACACAGTGCCTTTACCACACATGTTCCTAAACCATGCATGCATTTACAACAAAATAGTATATATTTATTTTAGGGTAAGGGTGTTTTTAGGGTTTAGGGCTGTGTAAGGGTATAGGGCCGTATGGGTGATTTTAGAGCTTTGAGTTGGTAAGGGAATAGGGTGATAACTGTGTTTTTAGGTTTAGGAGGTGGGTAAGGGAAATGGGGGAAAAGGGTGTTTTTAGGGTTTAGGGGTGGGTAACGGTATAGGGTGGTAAGGGTGTTATCAAGATTTAGGGGGTAGATAAGGGAATTGGGTGGGAAGCGTGTTTTAGGGCTTAAGAGGTGGTAAGAGAATTGGGTGGTAAGGGTGTTTTTAGGGTTATGAGGTGGGTAAGCGAGTTGGTGTTAAGGGTGTTTTTAAGGGCGGGTATTGGTGCTGGGTGGTAAAGATATATGTATTTTACTTGTGGATTTATATTTATATATAAATATATATATTTTTTTTATTTTTATGTTTTATTTAGTTTATATTTACTTATCTTGCGTTATAAACGCATATGTGGTAAAGGCAATGCGTGGTAAGGGCATTTTGTGGTAAAGTCATGCTTTGTAAATGCAAAAGTTATGTCATACACCCGTAACACACAGGTCTGTGTCAAGGATTGTCAGGCACATGTTAGTGGATGAGGAGGGCTGTAGGCAATTGCCATGTGTTGGAAAAAATTGTTGAAAATCTTACAAATGTCCTGTTTAGTGCCTTAGAACTATATGGTTGTGGTAGGATTCCAAGTGACCCAATGGGGATGTCTGCGACCAAAAGGCAAGCTCCCGAAACACATTTAGCTTTCAGTGGTTTAGCAATTATCCTAATGCACTTAACTCAGTTGATTGCCTGTGGAAAATCCATACATGACTGGCATCCCCACAGTCGGGAGAACGAGATGTAGGTCAAGCCTTGATGGCGATCTATTCGTTCTTGAGGCAGTGCAGGAAAATGCTGTTTTTTAAATTGCTTAAAATTTGACAAATATCGATAACATCACTGATTGTGCATGTCACATTCCAGTAAAAACCATCATAAATTTGGTATTGCACAACTAAAAACATTCAGGGCGGCATTTATTTGGTTACATTTCTGATATTGTCCACGTGAGAAATGAAACAAAATATGGAGCAGTTTGTTTAAAAAAAAAAAAAAAAATCTCCCCAGTTTTCATTACAATTGCAGGATGGACTTACAAATTGATTCAGGCTTTGTACCAGTGAGTAGCCCTGAATGTGAAGCGTTTTCTGATTATTATAAAAGAAAGAAAAAAAATCATCACTGAAGTGCGATTCACCTCAACGGTGAAATAGTGAAGCACTCCACAATTCTATGATTGTCCATGTGTGCTCTCTGTTTCCAAATACCTGGTCATCTATATTGTTAAAATATGACATGTTCCCACACCTTCGCAATTCCTGCGCCAGGGCTGGGAGATATAAATAACCACAACAAATAAGCCATTTAAAATTGCTGCTGTGATGTTTCAGTGTTGGTCTGTTTATTTCTAACTGTCTTTTGGATGCACTCCTTTTATGTAGGCTTGTAATTATTTACTTTCAACGGGCCTTGCACAAAATCATAATATTAACTAGTACATTATTATGAATTGTCATATCTGTTGTAGCTGTTACTCAACTCAATTATACTTCATTTTGTACATTCTGGGCGCATCTTCCAGGCTTTAAACCAGTGTATGTCAAGTCATACCAAGGGCTGTTCAGTAGATAGAAACAAGAATATACCTAGTATGCCTTCTAATAATATGCATGCTGCATTATGTATGTGGTTTATAGCAATATCTGCCTCTGTTATATGTGTACAGGTGCACAAGCTGTGCTCCATTTGTTTTTACTGGAATCAACATGGCATTTGCATTGATGTCAGAGAAGGTAATGCAGAACGGGATGTACTCATTACGGTTTTGATGCAGACAAAATGCTTCTTTTTTTTTTTTAAACATTATTTAGTTATCCTTATAGGTAACAATTATTGAAGCATGTTAATATACTTATGACGTTAGATCATCCTACATTTATATTCAGTGTTCCATTCAGCACACTCTTTGCCTTATAATCTTAATTGTCAGCAGTTTGTTTTCCTGTGGACTTCTTATACGTCACAGCATCGTGTTAGGAAGCACTGCTTTGTTCGTACAACAGATGTTTTTTGTATGAGACAAGTTGTGAGAATATTATGATCTAGCAAATTATAGTTGATCTCAAGTGGTTTAGGCAGATTGGTAAATCGCATTTTGGAATGTAACACTGAACCGCCCATTGCCTGTTCTATTGAAGTCAATAGAACAGGCAAGAGGGTGGTTCTCCACTGCTTTCCAAAATGTGATTTACCAATTTGCCTAAGCCACTTGAGTCGGACAACCTGTCTTGAGCTTCTTTGTTGGACCTTTTTAGGGTCAAGCCTACAAGAGCATGTACTAGCGAGACTCTGTTGCTAACTAAAAAGGGCTTGGAGCCAGCCCGTTGTTTGCCATTTGTTTCCTTGCCTGGCACTCTTCTTTAAAGTCCTGTAATTGGTCACTGCAGGCCTAGTATCTTTCCATTCCTGTCTGTGGAGCAGGGACCAAGCACTAATTGTTTCAACCTCATCAATGCCTGTCCCCTGCTCTAAATGTGATTGAGGTTCTTCTTTTCAACTTCCAAGGTCCTGCAAACAAAAGGCGTGTGACTGGCAAAAAGGTGTCCAGCAGGACAAAGAAAATTGCTAAGTTTTTTGTCTTTAGTTAACTGTTTACTTTGATTTTTACCAAGTCTTCTTTTCTCACTTAGTACTCATGCTTTCTTTTGTTTTTGCTTGTTAGCACTGTTCCCAAGATTATCTTTTTCTAAATAATGCAAAGTGACATTGTTTCTTTCTTCTGTGTAATTTCCAAAATTATGCTTTAACACATAATCATGCAGTACTCCCCAGTCCACCTCCCTCCAATCCAGTATACTGTACCACACACCAAGCCACCTCAGTCAGCCCAATGCAAGCCACTCAGTCCAATTGGCCCCAGGTCAATCCAATCCAATCCACTTCACTCCAATCCAAACCACTCACTCCAAACCTCCACACTCCAATCCTCCCAGACAGCCCCACTCCAGTCAGAAACAATCTGTTCCACTCCAATCTAAAACAATCTGCCCAACTGCAATCCAAAATATTATGCCCCACTCCAATCCCAATATGCCCCACAGCAATCCAAAACAATCTGCCCCACTCCAATCTAAAATGATCTGTCCCACTCCAATCTGCCCCAATCCAAAGCAGTCTGCCCTACTCCAATCCAAAAGAATCTGCCCCATTCCAATCGATAAAATTCTGCCCCACTACAATTCCAAACAATCTGCCCCAAGCCAATCCAAAACAGATTTGCCACACTCCACTGTGCCCCACTCCAAAACAATCTTGCCCCAATCCAAATCAATCTACCCCACTTCAGTCTGCTCCACTCCAAAACAATCTGCCCACTCCAATCCAAAACAATCTGTCCAACTCCGATCCGACCCACTTCAATACAAAACAATGTCTACTCCAATCCAAAACAATCTGCTCCACTCCAATACAATCTGCCCCACTCCAGTCCCAAGCAATCTGGCCCACTCCAGTCTGACGCACACCAGTCCAAAACTGCCCCATTTCATTCCAAAACAATCTGCCCCCCCTATAATCTGCTCCATGCCAATCCAAAGCAAATTCTCCCTTGCTAATCCAAAACAATCTGCCCCACTCCAAAGCAATCTGCCCCCACTCCAATCCCCAAAAAAATCTGCCCCACTCCAAACCAAAACAATATGTCCCAGTCTAATCTGCCCCACTCCAATCTGCCCCTGTCAAATCCAAAAAAAAACTGCCCCACTCCAGTCCAAAACAATCTGCCCCACTCTAATCTGCCCCACCCCAATCCAAAACAATCCTTCCATCTCAAATCCCAATCTTCCCCACTCCAATTCAAGTCTGTTTTGGAATGGCATGGGACAATCTGCCCCACTCCAATCAAAAACAGTCTACCCCATGCCAACCCCAAGCAGGCTGCCCCATGCCAATCCAAAATAATGTGCTCCACTCCCATCTACAGCACTCTACCCCTCTCCAATCTGCCCCACACCTATCCAAAACAATCTGCCCCACTCCAGTCCAAAACAATGTGCCCCACTCCACTCCCAAACAATCTGCCCCACTCCAAAGCAATCTGCCCCACTCCAAACCAAAACAATCTTCTCCCCTCCCAATCCAAAACAATCAACCCCACTTCAGTCGGCCCCACTTAAATCCAAAACAATCTGCCCCACTACGATCCAAAACTATCTGCCCAATTCCATTCTGCCCCACTCCAGTCTGCCGAAATTCAATCTGCCCCACTCCAATCCAAAAAAATGTATCTGCTCCAGTCTGCCCACTTCAATTAGTCTCACTCCAATCCACCTCACCCCTATCCAGTCCACCCCACCCATTCCATCCCATTTCACCCCACTCCAATCCACTACACCACAATCCTATTCAGCCCAATCCAATCCAGCCAACTCCAGTACAGTCCACCCCACTTAAATCCAATCCACCCCCACACCAGTCCAACCCACTCCAATCTAGTCCAACCCAATCCACTGCATCTAAATCCACCCCACTCCATGCCACTCCAATCAAATTTGCCTTAATCCAGCCCACTCATGTCCAATACACTCCACCTTAATCCACCCCACTCCAGTCCAGTCTACCCACTCCAATCTTTCCATCCACTCTACCTTATAGTAGTCGAATCCACCCCACACCAGTCCAGTCCACCCCACACCAATCCAATTCACCCCACTCCAATCCGCCCCACTTCATTCCACCACACTCCAAAAATCTACCCCAATCCAGTCCACTCCACCCCATTGCATTCCACCCACCTCCAGAAATCAATCCACCCAATCAAATCCACCCCACTCAATCCAAATCACCTGGCTTCAATCCAACCCACTTAAATCCTCCCTAACCCATCTAATCCATCCCACTCACTCCATTCCACCCCACTCCAATCCACTCCACATTACTCCAATCCACTCCACATTACTCCAATCCACTCCCCATCATTCCAATCCACTCCCCATCATTCCAATCCACATCACACCAGTCCACCCCACTACACTCCAGTACACACCCCCACGCCAGTCCACCCAACCCTTATCCAATCCATCCAATTCACCCCATTCCAGTTCACTCCAGTCCACCCCACCCCTCTAGTGCAATCTACTCCAGTCTGCCCACTCTACCCCATTCCACCCCACCCCAGTTCAGTCCACCCCAGTCAATCTAATTCATACAGCCCACCCCACCCCAATCCAACTCAATACACCCCACTGTAGTCCAATCCACCCCACTTCAATTAATCCCACTCTAATCCAGCCCATCCCATTCCAAACCAGTCTACTCCAATCCACCCTACTGTATCCCAGTACACCCCACCCCAGTTCAGTCTACTCCACTCGATTCAGTCTGCCCCACTCTAGACTAGTCCACCCCACTCTAGACTAGTCCACCCCACTCTAGACTAGTCCACCCCACTCTAGACTAGTCCACCCCACTCTAGACTAGTCCACCCCACTCTAGACTAGTCCACCCCACTCTAGACCAGTCCACCCCACTCTAGACCAGTCCACCCCACTCTAGACCAGTCCACCCCACTCTAGACCAGTCCACCCCACTCTAGACCAGTCCACCCCACTCTAGACCAGTCCACCCCACTCTAGACCAGTCCACCCCACTCTAGACCAGTCCACCCCACTCTAGACCAGTCCACCCCACTCTAGACCAGTCCACCCCACTCTAGACCAGTCCACCCCACTCCAGACCAGTCCACCCCACTCCAGTCCTAGGACTCCAATCCAATCCACTCAATCCCCACTCCATTTCAATCTAATCCACACATTCTCCAGTCTAATCTAATCCACCATTCACCCCATTCAATACAATCCACCCAAGTCAATACCACCCCAGTCTACCTCACCCCACCCTAATCCACCCCACTCCATTTCAGTCCACCACACTCCAATCCAACCCAGTCAATCCCATTCACCCCACTCCACTCCAGGCCACTCCACTCCAGGCTACCCCACTCCACTCCACTCACATCCACTCCAATCCAGTCTACTCTAATCCACCCCACTCTACTCCAGTCCACCCTACTACAGTTCAGTCCACCCCACTCCAATCCATCCAGCCCACCTCATGCCAATCCAGTCACCCCACTCTAGTCCTGCGCAATCCAATCCAATGAATCAAATCGACCCCACTCCAAACCAATCCACCACAGATTAGTGTAATCTACCACACTCCAATTTCCTCTCTCCAAACCACCTCAGTCCTATCACTTCAGTTCAATCCACCCACCCCACTCCGCCCGTCCCACCTCATCCCATTTCACTTCACCCCACTGCAATCTACCGCATCCAGTCCACCCACTCATTCCATCCCTCTCTGCCCCAATCCAATCCAATCCACACCACTCTAATCCAAACCAATCTACCAGACTAGCCCAACCCACTCTACCCTATTCCACCCCACTTGACGATGACACTGCACTCTACTACACTCTCTGCCACTGAACCCTACTCACCTCTATGGCACTCTACTACCCGCTACTCCTCTCGACGACACTACTTCAACAAATCCAGTCTGCAACGCTACTCCCCATTCCAATCTGGCACTCCACACCACTAACTTTTAACCATGCTGAACAGCAGCTACACTGGTGTACAACATGGCAAAAACATGTTGCCAAGCCTTGTATAGGCGAAACCTATTGGTTTTGCTAATACTTGTTGAAATTATAACCTTTTTGCTGGGTTTCGTTTTAGGAAAATGACTGTTATAGAGCGCTATGATTACTTAAATGTCTTAGAGAAAATGATAGATTCCTACTTGAAAGATCATGTATTTCTCCTAGGGAATACAAGCAAACTCACTCCCACCCCTCCCAAAGGATCAACCACGATACCGACGTGCAGAACGTATTGGAGAGGGCACCCTTGCCTTACGAGGGCAGAAACAAAACAAAAAAACTCACTCAGAGTATCCCATGGGTTTACCAAAATTATGAAAAGAACATTGGTAAAACACCTCGGAAAAAACTGCAACATCTCCGGACACCGTATTGAAGGTGTGTGCTCATTCTGTTGGGTCGCGTCTGGTCTAAACCAACAACTCACACCAGTCAGACTTTAAGATTCGAGTAAACTAAAGCTTGTCAAAGGTACCGCTTCAAAAATCAAGGTTCATTATGTAACTAATAATTACAGTCAAGGTTTATGACTGAAGTAACCTTTTAGTCGGAGTCCTATCAGAGTGTCTTAGCAAATGCATTGATGAGTGACACGTATTGGGGTACTGACTGCGTTACAGCACCAACAGCCTCAGTCCGTGGTAAATAGCAGTAACTAGGGTATTCAGTCCTAGAATGAATGAACCTTTCATAGGCTGTCCTTAACTGGGATGGGAAGGCATGGTATAAATGGGATGACCTTTTTTTAAATGGAAATGGGGTGGACATCCTGGGAGGATTTTTCTTGATTTCGGGCACCGTCTGGGTATTCGATGAGTGTTACGACCTGCGATCATTGATCGAGAAGAGTCTGAGGGCTCCCGACAGACAGTCCCTACATCCTGTGATGTTTTAAATTTGCCAGTACCACAGCCTGTAGTGCATTTATTGTGTTTTATTGCAATTGCACATTATTAGAACACGTTACTCTGCCGGCTTGATTAATAGCATTCACGTTGTACACGTCTAGATTTTAGACTAATTAGATTCGTCTGGTTTCCTTATCTTACTCGTGATTTTGCTTACTAATGCCACTTAGCGTTCTGGAGTGTGGTTGTCAACCTGGTGGTCGCCCATGTAACTTTAGAGTTATGGGTGGCATTGTACAAGGAGCGTGAAGCTCAAGTTATCTGTGATGCCACGCTGATCGCCTGGATGTAAAACATCCCCCCGTTAACATTTAGGAATATAATATAGTGTAAGGGTCTCTTACATGGCAACATTTTTCTTCTTTTCTTATATGTTTAAAACGCTTTGAAAAACGTTTCTAAATAAAGTATTTCATTGTTATGAATTCCAGCTTTTCGGGTGAATCCTTTCTTGTAAATAGTTTTTTTAATGGTTTAAATCGCTTTAATATGCATTTTTATTTTTTGTTTTCTTTATTAGGGCAGGGTATATTGTTGTGCTTTTGTTTCAGAGTTCACGTGGGAAAATGTTAATATCATTAAGAAGCTGTGCCCTTTTGTGGTAGCTATGGTGAGGTCCCCTGTCCTTTGCATTTAGGAAGCAGAACCTTTTTAGTGTTGTTCATGGCAGTGAACTCATACTCAAAATTTGAAAGTGTTGACCGTTGTGGTATCCTTGAATTCAAAAGTTCTAATTTTGTGGGTTTATAGCATTGCATTCATGCATTGATAGTAGACAACAGAGATACAGCTAAAAGCAGGAGGTTGCTTTAGAAATTAAGACATTAATTGGGAGCTGGAATGCAATGCACTTCGGCCTTTTATCGTATCAGTTTGGACCATGCATTAATTAGTGGACTTGAATGGTAGTTGATTTGTAAGTCTTAGCAGGTACAAGCTCTAGGTTTGTTAGACATGGTAAAGTGGTATAAAATCTCAGCTTCACTGGATGTGCTTGAAGCTACTGTCCTAGCAATGAACTTGGATTACTGTTAAATGATCAGTGCATACTGCATTTTCACACAAATCAAAACCCAGTCCACTTTCCCATACAACAGGCATGGCAATAAATTGGCCTTTCTCCATGACTAACTCATCAGTTGTGTCAGGACAGAGTGGACAACCATTGAGGTATGTTAAGTAGGAAGTCTAACTAGCAAGTAGTAGGCTAGGGCGTAGCTTTGTCAGTTTGGGGTGGGGGGGGGGGGTGAGCTTCAGATTTTTCAACAATCAGGCTGCAATATAATGCCACAATATATTATATGACAAGCCGAGTGCATGAGAATGACTTAAGGGCCAGTGGAAAGGGAAATTAATGCGGATTGATAGGGGTAGTAAGTGAGAAAAAAACACTTTGTGTAAAAGGACCAATGGCTTTGAAGACTTTAAAACAGAGAGGGAGAGTCTCTGATAGTAGGTATGCTTCTTAAATTGCTAGTAGTCATTATAATGTTTAAAGTAATGTTTGTAGTGCGTATCCTGTGTCGTGGACTGTCCATACTGTCTATGGGGGTAGGGAATGGGTGGAAAAGCTTCTAAGACAGTATTTCTGGTTGGAGCCTAGCAGTTCAGAGAATGAGGCTTTATCTTGGGTTTGTGGATATTCTAAGATTTAATCATACTAATGATGGCATTCTTGTAAGAATGGTGAGTATAAGATGGATTGCTGATGGCTACTAGTACAGCTTGTTTTCAGTGATTTTAGAAATGGGTAGATTGTACTATTTGACGTTAACACTAAAGTATGTTAAAATAAACTAACAACATCTGCTCAACATTTCTCAGTGTGATATGTGGAACATTGAGTTCTTTGGTTGCCCATGTTTGATGGATGGTTTGGATTTAACCACTATGTGCGTTTACACAAGCAAGCCTTTAAATCGCCTTACATGCAGTACTGTGATTTTGCTTTCTGCACTATTTTTATCTCACAAGTATGTTTTTCCTTGAGGAATGTGCTAGACATTGTTTCATGTTGCTTCCTGGCTGTGAGAGATAGGCAGCAGACAGAAATTCCAGCCCTGCTAAACCCTGTTTTCCTTGCAGGCTTTAGAGTAATCAGACCAAAAAAGATGTCCATCTCTCCCACATTAAAGAAACTGCATAGTGTCACACTCAAAGCATCATTCTATTCCAAGCTTACTGCTTCATGGTTGTGGCAGTCAGTTCTAATGATCCTGGCTACCTTGTCAACAGACCAGCAAACTCTGTCTTCTTTAACTCAAGGAGCCTTGCACTTTCAAGTTTAGAAAGTAAGCAGCTGCCTGGAGATGTAACACTCAAGCTGTAGATCATAAGACAGAGCGGAACACTTGTAAGTAAACTTTCTGCAAAGCATTAAGCAGGCTGTGTTTGAAGTAACAACACATCCTCCCTTTTACAAAATAAGCAACAACCATTTAACCAGTGACTATAGCCGGGGAAATGAGAAACCAAATATAGAACATATAAAAGCACGTATTTAATTTATTTAATCTTGCAAATAATCAGGTGGTCAGCTGGACCTCCTTATTACTGGAAATCCCTGATTGGCTCAGCCTCTGAGACAATCTTGCCAGAAGTGTTGTGCGCGGTGCTTGTATAGGTGCTACTGAAGCTCACTGACATCAGTTATTTTCTTTCTGCTCCATGAAAGCAAACCTGGAGAGAGCTACCTCAGTTCTATTTTAGACTTCCTTTTTCGACTTTTTGTTGACATTGTTTTTGGGCTAAGCTCACAGTATACATTAAGGATGCCCCCCGGGAAAAAAACCCTGCTGGTTTTACTTTCTGTTGATTCTGTCACACGCAGAGACCCCCACCTGGTTTGCTTAAGGTGCTTCGAGCGGGACTTCGACTCCAAGGCCTACCCAGGTTGTTGAACGATAAACCCTGAGGTGGGCCGGGAGCATGATATGAACTTGCCTGGCCGCCTGGGACCAGACTGCTCTAGGTCCCAGTCATGAGGAAGGTCCCGGGCCCACTCTCTGAGACATTTTCGCTAGTGGTTGCACTCTTCAAATCATTGCCTGGTAAGTCCCAAAAGAAATCTAAGAAGTTGAAACGCTCTTCAACTTTGCTGTGCCTGTCCCAGATATCGGATGAGAGGCAGGAATGACTCCACAAATCCAGGCCCGCTCCCATATGTCAGCCGTGGAGTCTGGTCCACACCTCCCACTCCAACCCAAGAGCTAGAGCGACCCTGCCAAAAGAAATTTAGGAGTCCAGGCACCTCATATTTGGGTGTACCAAACTCTCTTTAGCACCTTTGGACTTCACAGGTTCAGCAGATGCCCCAACTGGATTTCTGCGGAAAGGTTTGCCCTTTGCACCAGTTGGCCCTTTGTATCTATTCCTGATATGTATTGGCTCCAGTCACGAGTTCACAGACTTCCCCATAGTCCGTTCCAATGGTGCCGCCCGTGGTGCTGCCAATATCCCTTAGCAGCGCTGACCCCATGGTTATACCTAATTCTGATACAGAGCCAGACCGGTGTCATAAGACATTGACTCCTGCACCGATTGGACCAAGAATATCCAGGTCGGAAAGAGCACTTACCTTTACTAACTGGCCCTGTGGGGAATACAATTGGAGCAGATCTGAAAATCCCTATGGTTATCCCTCGCCCCTCGAAGAGTCTTTGGCTGAGGATAATAGATTGGAGAAACTGGTCTGGACACCTCTCCTGACACTGGCCTAGTCTCTCTGCCTATGGAAAAAAAAAAGACTTAATTTGCCATGGTGGTGAGGAGAGTGGCTGAACTTGGACCTTACACTGCCCTCGGTGGTAGTCAAAAGTAACATCTTGAAAGAGGTGCTTCAATCCAGGGTAGCCTCCAAGAAACCACTTCTCCACTTCAATGAAACCCTTACTGATGTCCTGCTTTGGGGCCAAACCCTGCACAGGCGCTTCTGTACACAGGATCATTGCTGCACATTTGGGGACCCATCTTTCCTCACCCAGCACCCAACCCAGTAGAGCCTGATCATCCGGGCCTCTACCACCAAGGGTAACTCTGGCGCATTTTGTTCAAAATCACTGGATAGGGAATCCAAGATGATGGACACCTTTGGCAAGAGTATTTTCTCTTCATCAGCCTTTCCCTGTGGTCTGTGAAGACAGTGTCACTCTTGGGCTGATATTCCCCACACAGTTTAGGACTCAGTTGCACAAGTGCTGCTCATGTTCTCAGCTGAGACTTTAGCCATCCTGTCCCAGGCTGTTGATGATGGCAGGGAGGCGGCAACGTTTCTGATATGCTGAGAACTGGATACAATACACTTGCTAGGTAGAGTGATTACTTTGTCTGGGGCACTTCGCTGCCTTGCCTCGCTTTCGCTGCCGTGCCTCGCTACAAACATACCAAAGTCACACCTGACTCCCTCTCAGATGCTCCGTTTCATCATAACCGTTCTGGACACAGTGCAGTTCCGTGCCTGTCCTCCGCTCCCCTTAATGCCTAGCAAGTCACGGATATTCAGGTTATGATGTTTCAGCCTCTATCCTGGATTTCAGTGAGACTGGCGCTGAGGCTGCTGTCTTATGTCCTCCTGCATCCTGCTGATACGCATGCCTGCTGGAATATTCAGGCTCTGCAGTGGGTTCTAAAGTCCCAGTTGGCACAGTAACAGGGGAATCTCTCCGACCTGGTCCAAGTATTGGACGGAACTGCAAAAGACCTGCAGTGGTGGCTGGCGAACCACGATTGAGTCAGCGCTAGATCTCTCTCCCTTCCCCACCCAGACCTCAGAGTGGTGAAAGATGTGTGTGTACTGGTTTGAGGTGGCCATCTGGGAGAGGTGGAGGTCAGAGGACTCTTGTCTTTGGCAGTGTCTCAGCTTTGCAGCAACTTGATGAGAGCAGTCTGCCTGGCATTGAAAGCCTTCTTATCTTACAGCAAGGAGAGGTTGGTTCAGGTGTTCACGAACAGCACCACTGCCTTGTGGTATTGCAACAAGCAGGATGTTTTGGTGTCATGGTCCCTCTGTCTAGAGGCCCTGTGTCTTTGGACATGGCAGGAACATCAGGACATTTTCCTGGTTGTACAACACTTGGCAGGCTCTCTGAACATGAGGGCGGGCAAACTGAGCCGTTGATGCCCAGCGGATCATGAAGGGAATCTCCATCCAGAGGTAGTGCAAGGTCTCTTTCACGACTGGGGGCGAACCTTGGTTAGATCTATAACACGCAATGTGAGCACTTCTGCACATAGGTGTTTCCAAGGTGGCTCTCGCTAGGAGATGCATTTGATCTCAAATGGGGCAGGGGACTCCTCTACACCTCCCCGTTGATACCACTCCTGCCTCGTGTTTTGAAGAAGATCATGACAGATCAGGCCGAAGTCATCCTGATGGAACCGAATTGGGCGTGGAGAGTATGTAAACCCAGTCTCCTGAGAATGAGCATATGTCCTCCAGTAAAGCTGCCCCCTGAAGGCTTCTTGGCTTATTCTACTTGATCCAAAGCTACGACCACTGCATTAGCTTGTGTAGTCCCTGTCATGGACATCTGTCAGGCTGATACGTGGTCTTCTCTGCACATGTTTACTCCCTTGACAATCAGGTCTGTTGTGATGGGCGTTTTACATGTTCATTCATATGGGTCTTTTTGGTCTGAACCAGTTTGCAGATCCACCTCCAGGGAAGGATTGATTTCTATTCTAAGGTAAGGACCCTGTGGTTAGAAGTCTCTATTAGATGACAAGTTAATAACCTTCAGTAACACCTTATCTGGTAGAGACTCCATCTAGCTGCAGATTACTTACTTATTTACCATCCCAATCTCCCTACTTCTGCAGATTAGTTTCTACTAACTAGAAGGCCCCCCCTTAGAATCTGCACACTGGTGCATCAGCCTTTTGGCGTGGCTCCTTGCTTCTGATATTGATGTGGTGGGGTGGTGCCTGTATAGGCACAGCGCACATCACTTCCAGCATAGAGGTCGACGCAGTCGATCAACACCACCTTCCAGCACTCAGAGGTACTGATCTGGATTTTCCAGATCCATTCTGACGATTGGGGAATATGTTAAGGTAAGGGATCTTCTAATAGATTGGGTATGTACTTTATAAGGTGTCAAAAATAAGTAACTAATTCTTTCAATATTCTGATACTCCCAGACAAGATCACCCACCATATTTTTAACACCATGCCTTTTTTCCAATGCTATTTTGCTATTTGAATAACTCCTTTCACCAATTGATTTGCCCTCTCAACTATACCATTGACCGTTGCGATTATTCACGATTTGGTGAATGCATAATCCCACAAAACTCCAACAGTATTTAATTTCCTCTGAAGTTAATTGTGTACCCTTGTCAGTGATGAGTTTTATCTGATAACCTTCTTCCTTGAAGATTTCTTCCAGTACTTTGATGGTAGTTTTGGTAGTGATTTCACACAAGAGGTTTACTACCACTGACTTGGAATAGACATCCACCATGACAAATTTCAACTCCGCAGCAACCCCTCCTAAGAGTCCAAAAAAATCCATACACACAATATGCCAAGGTTTTCCTGAGTCTGAGTTATCTCCAGTAACTGATTGTCTACCCACTTTTAACTTCTTCTTTCTTTCTTTGCAATCCACTCATTTTATAGCCTACTCAGTAATCTCCTTGCCCAGCCCAGGTCACCCAAAATTCTGTCAACCTTTTCTTAGTCAAGGTTTCACCCAAATGACCTTCCAGCACCATCTTGAATAATGTTAATCTCACACCCTCTGTAAGGACACAACTATCTAACAAGATCCATTCAACACTTTTAATATGGTCTAACACAAACTGGTTGAGAATGTTCTCTTATACAACCTTTCGAAATCATCAACTAAATCCTCATCCATAATTTGATACAATTCAACTCCTTGGCACCATTCAGTAATTCCACACACATTTGCGGCTGCATCTTACTTGTCAAAGGCCTCCATTCCCTCTTTGTCTACATCTTGCCGCTGTAATTGCATCCTAGACAGACCATTTGCTTGAGCATTTTTCCAACATGGTATATATTCAGTTTTATATTGATAATCTTGAATGCAAGTTGCTAAGCAAGCTAATCTTGTAGAACCTTTTTCTGCCCCCTAGCTAAAAATATTCTCAATTATGGCCAATGGTCTGTATATACTATCAAGAGAGGGCCCCATGAGTATATCCTGAAATATTCTGCAGCCCACACCACAAGTAATTCTTCGCTCTAAATACCAAGTAGTTCCTTTCAGTATCAGTCAATGAGCCAAAGACAAAGGCTACTATCTTCTCTGTACTCTTATGAACTTGGGATAATACAGCTCCTGTACTGAATCCTAGCTTGTTTTAATGGGAACCCGGAGTTAGCTTAGCCTTTGGCCTGCAGACTCGTGCCCCTGTCACCTAGTGACTTTTACCCTACTTAGCTTGCTCTTTTTTAGCGCATTTACTTAATTATATCTTTTAAGATGGCTACCTTCTTTTAGTTAGGCCTATGTTTTAGTTTCACGTTATCAGTGCCACTGTGCTAAGGCGTCAATATCAACCGAAAAAGATAAACTGTAGGTGTTCACATTAAGTACTTTCCTTCTTCACACCTTCAGGGAATTGTTTATATAAATTACCGTTCCAAGCATGTCTTGTTATCTATTGTTTGGGAATAGACCTACGTCAGGGGTCCGAACAGATCTGTCTAAATGCACCTCACTTAGACAGATAGTCATAGGGATTCCGACCAGATGCCATAGCTGCTATCGATGCTGCACGTTGCCTTGACGCTGATCCAGTCTTTGTGTCCCTACGGAGTCTGAGCTAGAGACCTCATTCCAAGGTAATGAGGGTTGGGGGGCTCTTCTCATGGAGATGACATTGGCAGATTAGGTTTAGCACACCTAGCTCTCTTTTAGGTTAGAGATTAGGTACTTCATATTAGTGTATTAGGACATATATTATATCGCATGTCACTTCAAGTCATTGCTAGATGGTGGGGGTCTTTGTATTAATGACTCTTGCCTTTACCATTCTTTTCCTTGCATTATTCATTATCCTAATCATTGCAGCCCATGCAACCTATTGCAGTTTTGTTAAATAAAACCTATTGAAACCTTACTGCATCTTCTTCATTGCCTGTTTTTAATTGAGACATGTTGTTCATGTGAGAAATGGGTAATCTCCATTTAACCACAGCACTCCCTGAGATGTCACACTCTTGAGTCCATGTGTAAAGGCTGCCACAAATCACCTTGGGTTTTTTGGTGAGGTGCTGCTTGTAAGCAGGGAGGGTTGGGACAACAATGAGCAACTAAGAAAGATGAGGACCCACATTCAACAATTAGAGTAGAAATGTCTTTATTTAGTACTCCATAAGTCCAATTTGAAGGCAAAGGACAAAATGACACGTCGAATTATGAGAGGTAAAATAGAATAGATCCAATCACAATATATGGGATCAAATGAGAACAGCAGACACGTGTTTCGCCCCTATGGCTATTTCACCTGGGGCCTTTTCAAGGCTGAAAACAAGATTTAAGAAAAAATAAATACAGTAAGGTCATTATTAGACCTGTAAGCTCTTGTTTAATCAAAGTTGAAGCATGCAAGTCAGTGATCATAACCGAGAATCACCAAGATTGTTGCCCAGGAACGGGGAGTAGGTTTGATAAGATAGGTAAGGAAATATAATAGGTATCATTATCCCAAAGTCTCAGAAGAAGATTAGTGAAAGTTGTATTATGCCCCTAATGGTTATAACTATATAATCCTATTAATAGAGTAGTTGTTTTGTGATCAGAACACCAGTGAAAGAAGTACAAAACTGGTAATTGATATTGAGATACAAGTCCTAACGAATTCCATGATTAATAAAGTGCGTGAGTTACAAGCAAAGCTGAATATAGAAAGGGAAAAATTAGCAATTTGTGGAGAACCCCTCAAAAAGGCCTCAAATTAATCATACCAATATCATGTTCATGGTCTTTCATCATCGTTAATCAGTGGTCTGAGTTTTCAAAAGAAAGAAAAATTGACCATTTAGATAGGTTATAGTTAATATAAGTGAAAGACAAATTAAATAAATTCCTGAACATGCAGCGCAGAAAAAATGCCATAGATATATCAAGAATTGCAATAAGAGATAATATGAAGCAATATAGTATACGTTAATAAATCTTTTAAGTTCAGAAGAAACATTAGAAGAATGTATGTCTTGAATCACATTGGCAAAACGCTTATTTTTTAGCCTGAATCAATACCAATTATAAATGTATCTGGGCAGAAAGTATCATATCGCAAGTGACAATGAAGTCAAATATAGAACAATAAAATATCCGTTATTTAAGCTCCAGTCCAACACAAAGGTAATGCATATCTTAATCTGCGAACACATTTGTTGATTATATATTTCATAACATTGAGTAATTACATCTAAACTCCAGATGCATAAGGTCTTACATTTCATTCAAGACATAAAAATCTAGATATACAAGCACATTTATCGATTATATATTTTATATAATATTGGGCCGTTGCATATAGGCTCCAAATGCTTAGGAATCATATTTATACTTCCATACAAAGAACAAATGCTAATAAAACTAGGTCGTAATTTAATTCCAGGCAATTTCATTGTCAACGGAACGATAGTACAGGTTTAGAAAAACTTACCCGAATACCAGGTAAAGAGAAGTAAACATTTGAGCGGTACAAGATTGCCGATAGCGCGTTCTATTCCGGCGCCATCTTTGAACAGGGAAATACCCGCGCGTGCGTGTTTACGCCCGGTATTGTCCGTTTTCATTTTAATGAGTAAGCAATACAAAGAAAGGACATTAAATATGAGCAATCAACCAAGGACAGAGACGCCATATCTTAAAGATAGTAAAGAGAGAAAGAGAAAGGGAAGACATGAAATTAAAAAAATGGTATAAGAGGAAGGATAAACGAAGAGGTGTTAGAAAGTAGATAAATAGAAAGGATGATGAGCAATACTGTAATGCCACAGTGAGGAGATATTCATAACAAAGGTATACATTATTTTTGTACACAAATTTATAAAGATATATTGATAACGTTTATAGCCAATAGTACCATTCCGGGTCCTTGTTAAGACCCGTACGTACAGTGTCATAATGAATAATGAGGCGGCTCTCATACTGACGTAATTGAAGTTGTAGATTGCCCCCTCTGCGGTGAGATTTCAATTGTTTCAGACCACAGAAAAGGAAAGTACGGTCATTGGGGTGATGTGTCAAATAGCGTTCCACCAATGGTTGTTTAACATCATTTTTCTGTATGTTACGTAAGTGTTCCTGAGTCCTGATCTTTAGTGCTCTGGTCGTGCTCCCAATATATGCTTTTTTACAGGGGCAGATGATGATATAAACAGTATTATTGCTCTCACAATTAATAAAGTCTGTAATTTTAAAGTTTTGGTCATTGATCAGGATAGTTTTAGATTTAGAAAGACCAAATTTGCAGACAGAACATTTCGTGCAACAGTAAACCCCCTTGGGTTTAGGTAATACATTTCTTGTGACAGATAAATCCTCAAAAAAAGAAGAACAAATTTTGTCTTTGAGATTAGGGGCCTTATAAAGCCCATTTGGGGATATGGTGATAGATGTTGATTAATTGAGGGATTGTTTTCAAGAAGAAACCAATGTTTGCGAAGTATTTTTCGGATTAGATGATGACCATTGTGATAGTGATGAACTGAATCACAGAGTTTGTTTGGTCAGTCTTTGATTTATAGAGTAACATGTTACTGTCAAATTTAGCATAGTCTTTCTTGGTCTTATTCAATTTTTGAATATCGTATCCTCTTGTGTAAAGACGTTGCATAATTTCTGTGGACATATTCTCATAATCAGTCAGTACACTACAATTTAGTCTTGCCCTTCTAAATTCTCCTGCAGGGATATTCTGTATAATACTTGGTGGATGGCAACTGGAGGCATGTAAGATGGAATTAAACGAGTCTGTGATTGATCATTCTGAATGTATAAAGTCAGGTCCAGAAATTCAATAGTTGTTCTAGAGTATTGATAAGTTATGTCTATGTTCCATTTATTTGGTGTAAGCGATGTCAAAAATCTTTGGAGCATCGGTTCTTGTCCTTGCCATATCAGTAAAATGTCATCAATATAGTGGCCCCAAAAGATTATGTGTGGAGAGAAGGTTTCAAACCTCTCATTCCAAAGCCAAAATCTCTCTACGGCTCCCATGAAAATGCAGGCATATGGTGGAGCAAATTTTGCTCCTATTGCTGTCCCTTGAAGTTGTAAATAATAATGACCATCAAAAAGGAAAAAATTATTCTCAAGACAAAACCGAAGTAACTCAATTATCAATTGCAACTTTTTGTAGGATGGGCATAGTCACCTACAAACATAAGTACTGTCATCATTGAGCCAGAAGTCTTGCCAATAGCAAGAGTCAAACTACGACATGGGATCCAATGTCGGGCTTTAGGCACTAATTTACAGATACTCTATCACTGTCTCACATACCACAGGTACCCTATACCATTATATGGCGATGTCCGTGGTCTAGGGGAAGCTCCTCCTCAGCCGAACAGGGACCACCTAATTAGGCTGTAGGTTGTTCAAGCTCAAACTCATAAAAGGGGCTTTTCCCTCATTTGGTGTTCCATCTCTTTACCCACTTCAAAACATGGCTAATGCCATAGACATTCATGAGAATGCTAGACAAGCATTAACACTACGCCTATTAGCGCATGGCTTAACAGATGAGGGCGGGGAGGGTACATTTATAGTAGAAGCTAGTGAAGCCTACCAAACAGAAACATTCTACTCTTGGGGTCACCTTTCCAGAGGAAGACCAAAGATCATTCACATTGCACACACATAGAATTGCAAACGTACCTCAACTGTACCAAGCATACCACTATCTTGAAATCTGGATTACTTATCAAGAACATCAGAACTGGTTTCATGGTGCCCTGCCACCCTTAATACAACCCCTGAGATTAGATGCCTTAGGTAATGGCAGACCAACGTGGCCTATGTTTGCCACATACACACCTCACCCAGGTATACAAAACATGCAGGCAGCAGACCTCCGAAACTTATACATGGAGCTAGTAACACTCTATAGACTTGTTCAGTTTGTTATGTGAACTCTGAACACTACACCAGCGTGCCCAGCACCACCAGCACCTGCTGGATACCAATTGGCTACTGGGATTAATCCACAGTATCATGGGTAAAGTGCCCACAGAATGAGAGAAAATCCTGTTCTGGATAGCACAGAAAACAAATCAGCTGAAGGCTGTGTTCCTGCATAGGGACCTCAGGAAAAACATAGAATTCTCACAATGTGCTTGCCCTCCGGGATGGTTCCCTTAGTGGATGACTGTGCCACATGGGGAACAGTCTTCGCTGCAGTTTATACTACCACACATGGTACCCCGACACTTGCCAATTTATCGCAAGTGTTAAAACAAATACAAAATGAGCATGGGGCTGCACCAGCCGTAGATTTGGGGATGAAATTAATGCATAACTTCAACACAGTCTCCTTAATCATACTAAGTAATATTAAAGGGGAAGCAATAGCACTGGCTATATGCCAGTGCCATCGGGAGAAAGAGCTACCGAAAATTATTTCCGACCCCTATACCAGTATAGGATGGGGTAGTTTGGGAGCCAAGCTGAAGAAGCTTGAAATACAGAGTACCACCCCTAAGGAAGGTACTAAACAGGCACAGGAGGGTTCTCAGAAGCACTGGGATAAACAAAAACATTTTAAAGAGATGAAATCGGAGAGCAGATTCTCCACATCCGGAGAACTTCGATAGGAGATGCACTCTCAGAAATAGAGAAAATATAAAAGCTCCTGACAGATATACTGATTCACTCCCTCTCGTTCCTTTCAGGATGCACCGGATAGACCTAACGAGAGAGGGGGCCGTCCTGATACACATCCTGAATACATGAAACAGAAGAAAGACTCACCACAGTCTTCAGACAAAAAAAATAAGTCCCCTCAACGAAAGCCACAGTTTAAAAAGAAAAAGGTGGCAGCACTGTCAATTAAAAATGCCAATACACTTGAGAACATTGCTGAAGAACAAGATGTGGGCAGTGACACTGTTAGCGTAGCAGAGGTCACGATATGTCGCCTGAGTCTGAAACATCATCTGGATGCGACAGCAACTAGAAATTTAATTGCAGTTGAGACTGCTGATGGGTGCATTCTCCCACCTGACAGGGTTTATGATTAAAATATCCGAATTGAGGGAGACGTAGAGCGCACCATTGGTGTGATATTTTGTGATGAACTTAGTTGTGATATCCTGCTGGCCGAAAGGCACTGGCCTCCCTAGCACATCCGAAAGCTCCCACAAGGGGAAGATGTAATTGTGCCTTCTTTCTCTGATCTTGTTCTGGAGGCGGTAAAAGAAGCCTACGCTGTCAATTGGGCTTTGGCGCAGGCACCTGTGTTGTACCGCAATCATGTAGGTTGGGACAAGGACTTTCCTTGTCACGTAGTATCTATCAGTTCTACACTCCAACCTCCGCCACAATATCCTGTTAAACATGAAGCAAAAGCTCTGGTGAGGGAGATCCTCACTCATCTCGAATACCAGGGAATAATTGAGCCCTGTTACTCCCTGTTGCAAAACCAGACCATTCTTACAGAATAGTCTTAGATCATAGACACTTAAACAGTCATACACGTACATACGCTATACAAAATTCACATAGCACAGCACTAATTTATAACATAGTGTGCAAAAAATACAAAACAACATTGGATATTTCCAACGGTTTCTTCTGCCAGAATTTAGCACATGAAAGTCGAGACCTGAGTGCATTCTCATTTGGCCCAAGGCTAGAAGAACATCCCAGGGCTATTCACAGCCTGTATAACAGCAATCCTGCATGATATTGATTCTGAGGCATTGTCCTACGTGGATGACATCTATTTCTCAGATGATTACCTCAACATTTATCAGGCCAGGGTCGATCGGATCGTTTTAGGATTCGCAGTCCTTGGCTACAAATTTAATTTTAGAATAACTAAAATAGCCTTTCACAGTCTATTGTTCCTGGGATATGAGCTTTCAAACGCGGGGAAGAGCCTGACCCGCACTTTCTAGGGAAATGTGCACAGCTTCACCCACCTAACTCTGTAAAGACACTACAGTCCTTACTTGGTTTCTTTAACTTTGGCAGAACATACATTTCTGACTATGCACAACGTATCAAGCCACCCTGACATAATATGCCCCGATTTTTCTAGCAGACACTGGACAGTTGAACACTCCTTAGGGAATTGCAACAGGACATGCTAGAAGCAAAACACTTGCACACCACAATAATAAAACAAATTTGGTCATCAGAATAATAGCTGATGCCTTTGAGTTCAGTTATGTCACCTTTAACACTCAATACTCAAATGCAGAACAACGTTTTGCACCACAGAAAAAATTCTAACTGCAGTTCAGATGGCTGTCATTAAGGAGAGGCCACTTGTCCAAGGGAAACACATCATTGTCATTGCCTCTAAGGCTGGCACCAGTGTAGTCACCAAAGCAAGCTTCCCTAACGTTAAAGAATTACATCCACGCTGGATTCAGTGGACAAACTCCCTGACTGCCACCGATGTTAACTACATCTGTGATCCAAAACTTCAGAGAAAATTTCTCCAATATGAACCGGAGTACCCCGCTCCTCTAGATATTTTGCCACTTGACAGATACCATACTGTCATTTACACTGATGGTTCAACTACAACCAGCTGTAGGTACGAAACCTCAATACTCAGCTGCTTGTGCGGCTGTGAGCGGAGTGTTGAAAGATGGAGTCTTCCACCCTCACAATACCTACACACAGACCTTAGGGGACTGCACAGCTCATATGGCTGAACTCAAAGCCCTTATTTTAGCACTAGAACACCCAGAGGTAGGATTGCTGACTTCAATTGTCTGTGACTCATACTACTGCGTCCAGTCTTGCAGTGATTATCTTAATCATTGGCGATTGAACGGGTTTAGAGATTCCAAAGGGAACACCATAAAACACAGAACTCTGTGGGGGAGGGTGGCTGATCTTAAGGATATGCTACCTTGTGTCCATGTAGTACATATGTTGGGCCACCAACGTGTAAGAGTACATGTTCTCTGCAGTACTTTAGCTCATGAAGCAGCCAAATCTGCATAGCTACGGCTTCTGTGGCTGCAGTGAGTCGTTCACAGACGGGATTGGATAATGAAATTATGACTGCTGTGAAAGCTTAAGCTGAAGGCAAGCTTCTTCTTAAAACATACCCTACAAAATACTCTTACCACATCAGTTCACAGAATGTTGCCTACACACCACTTCCTGGGTTTGGAGATCGAGCGATTCCCGATCAAGACCAGAGAATAGATATTATAAAAGCACCACGTGAGGGTGTCACTTCTGCTCATGCTGGGTTTTGACCACAGTAACACTCCTACAGAAACGTTTCTGGTGGCCAGGTCTATATAAACAGACAAAACAGTACGTCCTTCGTTGTGACATTTGGCAGCAAATTAAAGGCTACAACGCCCACTGCAGACATCCCTCTTAGTGTCCAGCAGGCCACTACAATGTGGGTGCTTGGGCCATTGCGGTCCACTCCAACCTGATGGTGCATACAAATACATCTTAGTCACTGTAGATTTCTTGTTCTAGATTCCTGTGGGTATGGCCTCAGCGGTCGGCTGATGATCGAACTGTTATAAAAGACTTGCTGATCATTATCGGTACATATGCGGCTGCAGCATTCCGTTCGGACCAGGGCCCTGCATTTGCCTCTAAGGCATTCAGAGACACCATGGGAACGTGATCTATAGCAGTTCTTAACCGCTAGCGTATTAAGTCCTGGCCGCAGTTGGCTCCCTCACCTATATGGGGTCCAGAGAGCAGCGAATAATCTGCCAAGACGGTCCTTGGGGGACGCACTCCCTATGAGTTTCTCTTTGGGATACCTATGTATGTCCTAGATCTTGATGGGCCTGGTTTGGTGGCAGCAGATACATCTTTTGACATAAATGAACGCCTCACTGTCTTACAGGAGCTTCAGCAATTTTGTGATGATGATATCATCCACCAGTGCTTCCCCTTTAGGAATAAGGGATTTACCAACAACTTCCACTGGCTGGATTCCTAAAGTCGGGAATCTGGTTCGTGAGATGATAGCTGTGAAGAAGGCATTCGGTCCATCCTACAGAGCACTGGTCCCAGTCCTGAACTGTAATATTACCACTACTGCCTGGTTCCCAAGCAAAGAGATTCATTTCCATTGATGACGTCAAACTTCACCATGTGGCCGATCCTGCACAGTAGACACAGAGGTCCCTTGGGTAGTTCCCGGTCCCCTCTCACTCCCCAACAGGACATACCTCTTCAAAACTAGAAATAACACTACTACTTTGGACTATACAAAAATGTCCAAAGATGCTACAAATGCCTCCTGGATCGTGAGGAGGGTGGAAAATGACCTCTTGCTGATTCCAGTTACCACTTCAGTGACAGCACTTGTCCAGGATTTGGCTGTTTTCTACACCAACACTACACAGACTGATGGCACCGTCTACTATGAGCCTTCACGCGAAGTGGAACCATCCACCTATGATGCACCTGTTCCTGTGTTTACAGAGTCTGCCTCTGGTTATTTCATCGACATGAATTACTTTTAGTCACTCTTCCACTCCAGTAATCGAAAATGTATCAGAGACACGTAAGATGTATGTATGACTTAAACATAACTATTTAATTCACCCATGGAACTATTAATGGTTCTGCTTGACATTTTTTGAATTGTTTCTCTGGATTGGTTTCGTGACTGTTTTCTTTTTACTTATAAATGGTCATTACCTTTGTGAGCGCTCCTTTGTTGAGCCTGTGGATGAAGTCTTAACTCCATATCATTCCTCACATAAGAACCAAAGAGACTTCTCTTGTGAATATTTCAGCTGTACCTACTCCTGATGGGATTGTGTGGGTCAACGTTCCATTTGATAAATACGGGCCTACTGAGGTTATTCAAATTCCATACGTCTTCAAAATGTCTGTGACTGATGCAATTACACCTGGTGTTGTATCTGATGATTGGGATGTCCAGACAGTTGTTTCTATGTTAACTGAAATGAAGGACTATTCAGTATTTGGAAGTGATGATGTATATATGAATACAATTAATTATGGGGAAATGTTCTGCTATAACAACTCGGGACGTTATTACCTGCACCGTTCTAACAGACATAGACCAGTACTTAACTACACTCAGTAGGAACACTGTTCAACACCACCTGTGGGGAGCCCAAAATGCTATTGAGATAAATTTACTTATTTTTTCTGGGCATGACAAAAAACATCCGGAGTCTTACTACTTCAAATTACCTCCTTTAAAAATTAGGAGAATTTTGCTAACCAATACAGAACTGATTTATTCAGATTCCTTTGTTTCCCATCTTGCAGTTGAAGGTTATGAATACTGGAGGAACACTGTTGATTTAAAGAGTGTATGGGGAACACGAGATTGGCAAATACAGGGTGTAGGGAAGCTTTATTTAAAGCATGCCTGATTCCTGTGCAAATGATCTTTTTTAAATAACACCATTCAACAGGCATCCTGTCTGGGGTTAGCAAAAATAAAATAAATTAATACGCCCAGTATCCCCACATCGGCAAAGTTTAATAATTGGCAATACTTCCTGAATGTTACAGAGGAAGAAATAAATGCAAAGGTTCAGGCTGGTATCCATAACTCTTCACTTTCTGGTCCCGGCGGATGGTTAATTAGGCCAATAGACACCAATGGATGTCAGGCACGTTTTTTTAATTCCTCAGGGGGTTTCAAGATTAGCCAGCCAGACCCTCACTTCGTCTCAGGTCAACACACTGGTATAGTTACAACATACAGTGTGGGTAGACTGTGCCAACAATGGGTACAGACTAACACATTAGCCACAGTTAAAGAACATCTTAACACTCTATCTGAGGATATAGACTTGCAGGACTTTTTGTTAGGTCCTAAAAAGCCATGCTCTAAGTGATTCATCTATGCTATGTATAATGAGATCTGGAAGCTTTCTCAGATAGAAGCTGCTGTGCGTTTTAGGCAAATAGATAAGAAAAACTCAGAAAAGGCTTCAGCTTTTGTCGATAATGGCATGAACACTGTCTAACAGGATTTACTCCCTGACAAACCTAGTGTCATCTGCAATAGATATAATTCAGACCGACATGTCCCTTTTATATCATGGACAAAGTCAGCTGCATTCATTCATGCAGTTAGGTTGGACGTTACAGACTTTGAAAAATGGCCAAGTTCCATGGCAGTACATTAATAGTAGTAAATTGTTCACCGCCTTTAATTTATCCAAGGAACAACAGACAATGGCTCAAAGGGAAGCAAGTTTCACCATGCTTCACATAGAGAAGTTATGAAAGTTGCCTTTCACCGTTGCAGAGAGTCCTTCAACAGTATAGCTCCTACATGGCATCATTAATCTGCCCATTTCCACTTTTCGTTTTTCGAAATGCCTGAAACGTCTTGCTGTGGCCAGGTACGACCGACTAGTCGATAGCTATATTAAAGAAGAGTGGGAGTTGCCCTTTGAATACAAATGTCTGAACTGCGAAACAGAGGTCTTTCTCAACGGAAGCAAATGCGAGACTCCTGTTAGCCATTCAGTGATCTGCAAGCAAGTGTCCCTTCACGACCTTTGCAATGCGGGGGTCGCGAACTTGGCCTGTTTTCTGAAAGGTACTCCCATGCCTTTGATTGGACCAGCATTTCATGTAGTTTCGAATGGAAGTTGTGTGGTTCTGAGCGACCAAAGCTGTTGCTGTATGTGACCAGGAATTGCCTACAATATTTTAGTCTCTTAGCCCGTTAAAGTGCTGTGGACACGTTTTATTCCCCCCCCCCTCCCCACACACACACACACACACACACACGAGATACAAGTATCAGAAATGTGGCCTCACATTGATACTGCTAATGTAAAGTATGACAAGCTTAGCAGACTAAAGGTGCTACTGTTCCAAAAACAAGTCGCATTGATATCAGCTAGAGACGTATGCTCTCCAGATTGCAAGATCATCAGCCGAGATACAATCCCTATCAAATACCAACTTCTAAAAGCACGTTGGAGAGCTGGTATCCAGAATTTTCAATGCTTCAAGCACTAATGGGATTGTCCACTTCTTTAAGGCTGCGGGATCTGGATTTGTGTCCATCTTCCAGACTGTCTTCGGAGTCATTCCATCGGCCATCCATTCACCCTTTTCAAGTGTGTTTGGCGGCTTTCCTAAAATTTTGGCAGTGTTTGGCGAAATACTTCTGCTATTTCTTCTGATTCGCAGTGGTTGTGTCTTTCCAGCTACGCGAAGCAATGGAGCCACTGCCACCAGCTCAACTGCGCTGTGAACGCATGGTTCAGGTCTTTAATGCTTTGTTGCTGGAGGAATTGGAGTGTGATTGGTCATTGTCATTCCGACCACTCCTATGATGCGTGCAACCAGTCTTTCGCTGCGTATGGGTGCCTCTTCGAACACTTGCCTACAGTGTGTCTTGCTGTCACGCCAGTGCCTCCTGTTGACCAAGCACTGCTAATGTCCCCGACGAGGGTTCATTCATGGTCGTGCCCCTTGAGAATAAGGCTGATTCGCGAGGCCACTTACGAGCCACCCTTGGTGAATGATCTGACTCTTTTTGGCAGTGTGGAGAGTGCCACTCCTGCAGGCGGACCCGCACTAGAGGCTACTACGCACTACTGCTCCGTGGATCCGTCTGCCCATCCTGTGATCGATCTAACATCTGATGATGTGGCCTCTTTTCTGAGGTCCTTTCCATTCTATGGCTTTGAAGATGCTCTTCAAAATCATGACGATTGTTAGAAAGATTCACTGATTGCAAATATTGAATTTCATATTATAAGCCATTCATTGCCCTTACTTTGGCCTGCAGTGCTTGTCATGATTGACATTATATCTCTCTGTATGTTTCTTTTTAAGCTATTGATTTTTAACATGTTCTTAAATTAGATTTTTAGCTAGTTTTCATGCTTTTAGTTCAAAGCACCTTTTAGCATTGGGTTAATTCCCCTTCAGTGGCGTCACTAATATGGCGTCATACTTGTTACGGCAATGGGGACAGCATAGTGAATCCTAGTTTGTTTTAATGAGAAACCGGAGTTAGCTTAACCTTTGGCTTGCAGACTCGTGCCCCCATCACCTAGTGACTTTCACCCTACTTAGCTTGCTCTGTTTAGCGTATTTATTTAATTATATCTTTTAAGATGGCTGCCTTGTTTTTAGTTAGACCTATGTTTTAGTTTCACGTTATCAGTGCCACTGCGCTAAGGCGTCAATATCAAGCAAAAAAAGATAAACCAACTGTAGGTGTTCAGATGAAGTACTTTCCCTCTTCACGCCCTCAAGGGAATTGTTTATTTAAATTACCGTTTCAAGCATGTCTTGTTTTGTATTGTTTGGGAACAGACCTATGTCAGGGGTCCGAGCATATCTGTATAACTGTACCTCACTTAGACAGATAGTCAGAGGGATTCCGACCAGATGCCATTGCTGCTATCTATGCTGCTCGTCGCCTTGATGCTGACCCAGTCTTCATGTCCCTACGGAGTCTAAGCTAGAGATCTCATTCCAAGGTAACAAGTATTGGGTGGCTCTTCTCATGGACATGGCATTGGCAGATTACGTTTAACACACTGTAGGAGGCTGGCCTGGCTTGTAGTGGGTACCAAGGGGTACTTACACTCTGTACCAGGTCCAGTTATCCCTTATTAGTTTAGAAGAGGTGTTTCTAGCAGCTTAGGCTGATAGAAGGTAGCTATAGCAGAGCAGCTTAGGCTGAACTAGGAGACATGCAAAGTTCCTACTATACCACTGGTGTCATATGCACAATATCATAAGAAAACACAATACACAGATATACTAAAAATAAAGGTACTTTATTTTTATGACAATATGCCAAAAGTATCTCAGTGAGTACCCTCAGTATGAGGATGCCAAATATACACAAGATATATGTACACTATACCAAAAATATGCAGTAATAGCAAAAGGAAGTAATGCAAGCAGTGTAAAATTGCAATGTATTGCAATAGGAGCACATAGGTATAGGGGCAACACAAACCATATACTCCAAAAGTGGAATGCGAATAACGTATGGACCCCCAAACCTATGTGAGCTCGTAGAGGGTCTCTGGGACTGTAAGAAAACAGTGAGGGTTAGAAAAATAGCCCACCCCAAGACCCTGAAAAGTAGGTGTAAAGTGCACCTATATTCCCTAGAGAGCACAGAAGTCGTGATAGGGGATTTCTGCAAGAAAGACCAACACCAGCAATGCAACCAAAGTGGATTTCCGGACGAGAGTACCTGTGGAACAAAGGGACCAAGTCCAAGAGTCGCGACAAAGTTGAGATTGGGCAGATGCCCAGGAAATGCCAGCTGAGGGTGCAAAGAAGCTGCCACCGGATGGTAGAAGCTGTGGATTCTGCAAGAACGAAGAGTGCTAGAAACTTCCCCGTTAGAGGATGGATGTCCCACGTCGTGTAGAAGCTTGCAGAGGTGTTCCAACGCAGAAAGACCGCAAACAAGCCTTGCTAGCTGCAAGGGTCGCGGTTAGAGTTTTTGGATGCTGCTGTGGCCCAGGAGGGACCAGGATGTTGCCACTTGGATGAGGAGACAGAGGGGGCGCCCAGCAAGTCAGGGAGCCCTCACAGAAGCAGGCAGCACCCGCAGAAGTACCGTGGACAGGCACTTGGAAGAAGAGTGAACCGGAGCTCACCCAAAGACACAAAAGGGAGTTCCACGACGCCGGAGGACAACTCAGGAGGTTGTGCACTGCAGGTTAGAGTGTCGGGGACCCAGGCTTGGCTGTGCACGAAGGAAATCCTGGAAGAGTGCACAGGAGCCGGAGCAGCTGCAAATCACGCGGTACCCAGCAATGCAGTCTAGCGTGGGGAGGCAAGGACTTACCTCCACCAAACTTGGACTGAAGAGTCACTGGACTGTGGGAGTCACTTGGACAGAGTTGCTGAGTTCCAGGGCCCACGCTCGTCGTGCTGAGAGGGGATCCAGAGGACCGGTGATGCAGTCTTTTGTTGCCTGTGGTTGCAGGGGGAAGATTCCGTCGACCCACGGGAGATTTCTTCGGAGCTTCTAGTGCAGAGAGGAGGCAGACTACCCCCACAGCATGCACCACCAGGAGAACCGTCGAGAAGGCGGCAGGATCAGCGTTACAAGGTTGCAGTAGTCTTCTTTGCTACTTTGTTGGGGTTTTGCAGGAGTCCTGAGCAGTCAGCGGTCGATTCCTTGGCAGAAGGTGAAGAGAGCGATGCAGAGGAACTCTGATGAGCTCTTGCATTCGTTATCTAAAGAATTCCCCAAAGCAGACACCCTAAATAGCCAGAAAAGGAGGTTTGGCTACTTAGGAAGGAGGATAGGCTAGCAACACAGGTAAGAGCCTATCAGGAGGAGTCTCTGACGTCACCTGCTGGCACTGGCCACTCAGAGCAGTCCAGTGTGCCAGCAGCACCTCTGTTTCCAAGATGGCAGAGGTCTGGAGCACACTGGAGGAGCTCTGGGCACCTCCCCTGGGAGGTGCAGGTCAGGGGAGTGGTCACTCCCCTTTCCTTTGTCCAGTTTCGCGCCAAAGCAGGGCTGGGGGATCCCTGAACCGATGTAGACTGGCTTATGCAGAGATGGGCACCATCTGTGCCCATCAAAGCATTTCCAGAGGCTGGGGGAGGCTACTCCTCCCCAGCCCTGACACCTTTTTCCAAAGGGAGAGGGTGTTACACCCTCTCTCTGAGGAAGTCCTTTGTTCTACCTTCCTGGGCCAAGCCTGGCTGGACCCCAGGAGGGCAGAATCGTGTCTGAGGGGTTGGCAGCAGCAGCAGCTGCAGTGAAACCCCGGGAAAGGTAGTTTGGCAGTACCCGGGTCTGTGCTAGAGACCCGGGGGATCATGGAATTGTCTCCCAAATGCCAGGATGGCATTGGGGTGACAATTCCATGATCTTAGACATGTTACATGGCCATGTTTGGAGTTACCATTGTGATGCTCTACATAGGTAGTGACCTATGTATAGTGCACGCGTGTAATGGTGTCCCCGCACTCACAAAGTCCGGGGAATTTGCCCTGAACGATGTGGGGGCACCTTGGCTAGTGCCAGGGTGCCCACACACTAAGTAACTTGGCACCCAACCTTCACAAGGTGAAGGTTAGACATATAGGTGACTTATAAGTTACTTAAGTGCAGTGTAAAATGGCTGTGAAATAATGTGGGCATTATTTCACTCAGGCTGCAGTGGCAGGCCTTTGTAAGAATCGTCAGAGCTCCCTATGGGTGGCAAAAGAAATGCTGCAGCCCATAGGGATCTCCTGGAACCCCAATACCCTGGGTACCTCAGTACCATATACTAGGGAATTATAAGGGTGTTCCAGTATGCCAATGTGAATTGGTAAAATTGGTCACTAGCCTGTTAGTGACAGTTTAGAAAGCAGAGAGAGCATAACCACTGAGGTTCTGGTTAGCAGAGCCTCAGTGAGACAGTTAGTCATCACACAGGGAACACATACAGGGCACACTTATGAGCACTGGGGCCCTGGCTGGCAGGGTCCCAGTGACACATACACTAAAACAACATATATACAGTGAAATATGGGGGTAACATGCCAGGCAAGATGGTACTTTCCTACACACACCTAGCTCTCATTTAGGTTAGAGATTAGGTACATCATATTAGGGTATTAGGGCATATATTATATTGCATGTCACTTCAAGTCATTGCTAGATGGTGGTGGTCTTTGTATTAATGACTCTTGTCTTTACCATTCTGTTCCTTGCATTATTCATTATCCTAATCATTGTAGCCCTTATTGCAGATTGGAGTTTTGTTAAATAAAACCTATTGAAACCTTGCGGGCATCTTCTTCATTGCCTGTGTTTGATTGAGATGTTGTTATATGAGAAATGGTTAATCTCCTTTTAACCATGACTCTCCCCGAGATGTCACACTCTTGAGTCCATGCGTAAAGGCTGCCACAAATCACCTTTTACTGTTTGAGTTTTTGGTGAGTTGCTGCTTGTGAGCCGGGAGGGTTGGGACGACAGTTGCTACTTGTTGTAGGATGGGCATAGTCACCTAGAAACATAAGTACTGTCATCCTTGAACCAGCAGTCTTGCCTAGAGCAAGAGTCAAACTACGACACATCCACTCCTACAGTTTTTGTATCAACAGTAAGAATTGATGCAAGTTTTGTATCAAAAGTATTCAATACATTGGCAGAACAAATTTTGTGTTTTATATTTTCAAAACAATTTTGTTGAGTCTTCCCACAGAACATTGCATCCTTTCCTCAAGAGTCTCTAACTGTTCAGTTTTTCTGAAATATTTTTTACAAAGTTAGCATGACAGTCTGTGAGACCTAAGAAAGATCTTGGATGATATTTATCTTTGGGAGCAGGAACCATTATTGCTCAGAGCAAGTCTTTTTTTTTTTTTTGTCTGGTCCGACACCTGCAGCTGGCAACTAATATCCTAAATATTCTATTGCTACAATAAGAAATTCATATTTTTCTTTTCTAAGGGTATGTCCCTCTTCTTCAAGCTTGACCAGTTCTTGTCTGGGACAAATGTGGCGAGGCTCCACCATTTCACCAGACTCTAGGTTGTCACCTTGGAATAGATCACACCTAAAAGATCACGCCTTTCATTACTTTGAATACCTCTCTTATCATCCTCTGGAACAAACTTGTGGCGGATGACCGACTAAATTGCATCCTTGTGAACTGAAAAACGCCCTCCACAGTTATGAAAGCTGTTTTTATCTAGTCTTATCTGATGATAAGCACTCTTGAGATCTAGCTTGCTAAAGAACTTACAACCCTTGAGTAGTAAGACCACTTCATTGATATTTGGTAAGCAGTAGTTGTCTATAACTATGTTCTGATTGACCATGCAAGGGTCAGCACAAAATTTAAAACTACCATTTGATTTTCCTTTAATGACCACAAGAGAAATCCAGCTGAAAGTCTCAGTAGTCTAAATATTACCCTCCCTGACTGTCTTGTAACATTCGCTTGACTTCTTGCTTGGCTATAATTGGCAATTTACTCAACTTATGATGTACTGATACATCCTTGGGTTTGACTGCTATGTTATGAACATATCCTTGCAATTCCCCCAATTTGTCAGTGAACACACATTCTGCTCCTTCAATAATCTCACCTACTGTTATGGCATCTACTACCATGACTTGATTAGAGGCTGTAGGATTAATGATTATATGCAAATCATATTGGTCTTCCCATCCTGAAATTGGAGGAGCACTTACAACAACATATACTTTTCTTCAACATATCTTTCCTGAAACTCTATTCTCGTTAGCATGTAACCAGTGAAATCAGTTTTGTCACCCTGACAACCCCATGGATTTATATCTTTGAAGGGTAGACAAACTCTTGCCCACTCATCAATAAAGATGTCTTTAGGTACGATTGTATATAAAGATCCCAAATCTACGGGGGGCGTGGCCAGTACTCCGACAATGGCGGCCGCTTAAGAGCTCGGCTCCGGAGGGGCCAGCTTGAGAACTTCGGCCCAGCGCGCCAGCACAAGCCGCCTGTGCGCTAAATCGTCCGGCCGAGCTGCCGGAAAGTGGGCGGAACGGCGGGACCCCCGGGTTGGGCCCGGTGAGTGTTGCGGCCCGCGTGGAGCTGCCCGGACGGCGTGGAGACCTGCGTCCTTGCATCCCCTCTGAAGCCGCGGCCTCGCGTGAGCGGCGGTCCGCGGTGTGCGCGGGGGGAGCTGCCGGCAAGAGACGGCGAAATCGCCCGAGCTCCGGAATTTGGAGGCGGGACCTGGCAATGCTGTGGGGGCACCGCTGGACCTGCTGGTGCCCCCCCTGAAGGGGCGCCTCGCCCAAAACTGGGTAAACGGGTGTGGCCCTGCTCCCAATGGGGCCGCCCCGTGAGCACAAGTATTTGCCCCACATGGATACCCTGAGCGGCAGAAGGCCCTCCCTGGCAGCAACCAGCATGAGGATGGCCGGTAGGGTGAGTGACACCCCCTATCTCTCCCTTTGAGGAGGAGCAGTCAACATTGTACCACCATTTGGGGGCCCCCTCGATATCCTGGTACACCACCGGTCATTGTCTGCACGTATTACGCAGGCGAGCGAGCATACCCACGAGCACGCTGGTGCTATCGGCGGAAAAGTGGGTACACTGAGTGGGGAACGGCTTCGCCCTGACGGTGCCGCGCGCCTGACGCCGGCTGACGCAGCGGGCCCTGTCGGCGGGGACTGGCGAGGGGGTTGATGCTGCCCGGAGCGGCGAACACTCACAAATAGCCGCGCCGGAGTTCCCCCCCCTGAAGCAGATCACGACCGGCCGTGCGCCCAGGGCCCGCCCAGCGAAGACCACGAACAGCACCAAGGCTGCGGAGCCTAAAACGTGGGGTGATTCCCGGCGGCGACTCCTACAACAGCGCCCAGGTTGGTGTCCGGCCCCTTCCCAGGGTCAAACCTCCTGGTCGGACCGATGCCCTCTAAAGGCCGACACAAGAGCAGAACCATGGACCCCCCGACACCCCCCGGGGACGGAGCAGCAGAACTGTTGAACCAGCCACACTCCAAAGTTCAAGACACACTAGACAAAATACTGGGGGCTATAGAGGACACAAAGTCAACACTGCAACGAGAAATCAACCAAGTCGCGATTGAAGTGGGTCTCCTGAGAGCCGAACATCACAAGCTGGCTGACAGAGTCAAAGACACGGAGACTACGCTGGCCGACATCACCCCAAGGCAGAAAGACATGGCGGCGGAAGTAACCTCACTGGCTCACAGAGTAGCAAGGCTTGAACAACGCGCCGAAGACGCTGAGGGGAGAAATAGAAGTAACAACGTACGAGTGGTGGGCCTTCCTGAGGGGTCCGAAGGAGAGAAAATGGTAGAATTCCTGGAGAATTGGCTGAGCACGACGGTTGCGCCGGGATGCCTGACTCCCTACTACACGTTGGAACGCGCCCACCGAGTGCCATCGCGACCGCTGGCTCCTGGCAGACCCCCGTGCCGTAATTGCTAAACTGCTGCATTACAAGGACAGGGATATTCTCCTACAGAAAGCCAGAGAATCGGGCCCGTTCAAGGTAGCAAACGGAGAAGTAACACTATTCCCAGACTTTACACTGGAGGTCCAGGGCAGGCGAGCCTCATTCTTAGCGGTCAAAAGAGCATTACGAACTGAAGGGATACAATACTCGCTCTTATACCCTGCAAGGCTGAGAGTGATCGTGGATGGAAAGACCTCTTTCTTCCAGTCCCCGGAGGAGGCATGGGACTGGCTCGAGAGACGTGGGGCCCAAACACTACGACCAGTGCTGACGGAGGTTAGAGCTGGCGGAGCCCGCCGGGCGACTGGGCGGAAGAGGCCCGGGGGTCGCCCGCGCCTGGCCCTGACGAAAACGCAGAGGGAAACAGGCAGAAGATCGGCCCTGGAGGCGGCGGCCCGGGTCGGTTGCAAAGTGTCCTCCCAGGAGGGCTCAGAGGTGGACTCCGATGGCACGATAGTATCATCAGCCGGGGGCTCTGGGAGCCCGTCCCGGGCACCAAAGGTGACTCCGCAAACAGCTGATGAGCTTGGCTGACCTGGCCGCATGACTGGGCCTGAGGTCATAACGAACAGAACGAATGATTGGCCCCTCCGGACCTGGCCGCCTTCCCCCTGACTATACCTCTCGCCTACCTGGTTTGGCTGGCGAGTACTGTAACTATGTGTTTGGTAAAGTTGCACCGTTGCACGTTTTTTTGGGCTACCCACAGTTCCGAGGGTGCCCCGGGGAGGGGGAGTTGGGGTTCACAGTTCCGAGTTAATCCAACAGCATGGGCAATTGAATGTTATCACAATGTAGGAACGAGCGCAACAGTGGGTAGATTGAAATGCCGGGCGCACTGGTCCTCCAATTGTCAGATCCCAAGAACAAGATGGCAGATTACAATATCATAACCTGGAATGTCAGGGGGATGGGTACCCATGCCAAAAGACACAGAATATTGTCATTCCTAAAGAGAAGGGGGGTGCAGATAGCAATGCTACAAGAGACCCACCTAGCCCCAGGGGAGGGAGAGAAACTCAGACGAAGATGGAGAGGGCGAGTGTTCGCTACGGAGTACTCAGCCTACGCAAGGTGCGCAATGATATGGATCAGAGCAGGTGTCCCCCTGACAATTGAAACCGCAAACATAGACAAGGAGGGCAGGTTTGTAATATTGGAAGGTAAACTACATGGGACCCCATTAGTCTTGAGTTGCATCTACGCCCCTAACCAAGACCAGGTTTCATTCATGACGAACCTATCGCGACATCTTACCCGCCAGCAAACAGGGGAGGTACTAATAGGTGGGGATTTTAACGCAGTACTAGACATAAACATGGATAGATCCACCCTACCGCTACAGGGAGCAATATCAATTAAAATAGCACAAAACTTGGTCAAATGGCTTGACTCATGGGGGTTAGTTGACATATGGCGGGTTCACCACCCAACCGACAGGGACTACTCGTTTTACTCGGGCCTCCACCACGTCCACACCAGAATTGACAGGGTGGTCTGCACCACGGGCTTGGCCCGTGGGATGACACGTTCTGAATACCTAGCCCGGACAATCTCAGACCACAACCCACTATTATTAACATTGAGGACATTGGAGGATAGACCCCCCATACCGTCATGGAGGCTTGCCCCCGCGGCGCTCGAGGATCAAGCGTATAGAGAGGCACTGCGAGACTACCTATCAGAACACATTGAGATCAATAGAGGAACCACCTCCTCCAGGGCAGTGGAGTGGGAGACACTTAAGGTGGGGACGAGGGTTTTTTGCCTGGGGCAGTCAGTAGGGGTGAGGAAAACACTAGAAAAGGAGCTCACTGCATTAGAGAAGATCATACACGAGCGCGAGCTAAGCCTGGGCCTTGCAGCACACGAGGAGGAAGAATATAACCGTGCCCGCAGAGAACACTCCCAAGCCGAGGAAAAGCTCAGATGTCACAGCATGCAGAAATACCTGGCATCCCTGCAATCAGAGGAGGGGAGGTCGGGCAGGCTTCTGGCATGGCTGGTGCGCCCGGGCGGGAGTAGTGAACCCATCACTAGTGTAACAGACAAAGAGGGAAACCGTAGACTTAGCCCAGGCCCCATCAACGACGCATTCAGAGATTATTACATGCACCTGTATGGTAGACCTAGCAGCCTGGAGCCAGTGATCTTTGACAATTATCTGCGACAGACCCCGATCCGGGAACTGAGACCAGAGGACAGAAACAGCCTGGGAGGGGCAGTGACCTTAGAAGAGATCAACGACGCAATAGCGCATTTGGCTCCTGGGAGGACCCCCGGAACGGACGGTCTTCCCATGGACTTTTACAAAAAATATAGATCCTTGTTAACCCCAAACTTGGCGGAAATGTATGCGGAGGCGTTGCGGTGCGGTCAGTTACCAGACACGATGCGCGAAGCACTAGTAGTGCCACTCCCTAAGTCCACCAATAGTGAGGCCTCGGTGACAGATTTCCGCCCTCTGTCAATGCTGAACAGCGACTTTAAGATCCTTAGCAAGATCTTGGCCGATCGCCTGCTCACCCATATGCCCACGCTGATCCATGCTGACCAAAACGGCTTCATTCCGGGCCGCAGCACCTCCCTAAACCTTAGGCGTCTTTTCTCTGTCATGCACATGACCCGAGAATCGATTCCACCGACCGGGCTCCTGTTGGCGGTGGACTTCGAAAAGGCTTTCGATTCAATAAGGTGGGACTACCTGAGGTCGGTGATGATGAGGAGGGGCCTGGGTGAGAACTGGGTAAGATGGGTTGACCTGCTATATTCGTCTCCACTAGCAAGAGTGAAGACGGGTAAAATCATATCCAGAGCATACCCAGTGTTTTGTGGAACTAGACAGGGATGCCCCCTCTCCCCGCTTCTGTTTGCCCTAGCGATTGAGCCTCTCGCGAGCCGACTGCGGGAGGAGGGAGGAGGGAGTAGGACGGGGCGTAATGTACGGACCAACTGAACACATTGTCTCCCTGTACGCTGACGACATACTAATATACCTTGGGGATGGCAACAGCAGCCTCCCCTGGGCCCTCAGTGTCTTAGAGAACTTTGGCGAGGTCTCCGGACTCCGCCTAAACCGCGGCAAAACGTACGTGTTCCCTTTGTCTCCTGATGGCGTGCGTCCTACCTCATGCCCGATGGACATGATCTGGGCCCCCCGTACTTTCAAATATCTAGGTATCCAGATATTCCACGAGCTGGGAGATCTCAGGGAAGGTAATCTGGGCAGGGCACTGCGATCACTGAGGTCCTCGGTGGGATTCTGGCGTTCTTTGAAACTCACAGTGATGGCTAGAGTGGCACTGTCCAAAATGATCATGCTTCGCTGACTCCTCTATTACTTCGTAAACCTACCACTGCTGATCCCCCCCCATCTTGGTTCCGCGACCTGAACATGCTGCTAAGGGAACTAATATGGGATGATGGTCGTAGGCGCACCGCACTCACAACCCTCTGCAGACTGACCCAAATGGGAGGACTGGGCGCCCCCGACTTTGAGGCTTATTACTTGGCATCCCAGCTACAATGGGTATCTGGCTGGATGTCAGGCAGAGGACTACTGGACTTGTGCACACCTCTGGGGACAATAGATGCAACATGGATCGTGGCACGCATGATAGGTAGGAAGATAACCCTACCTGGTAGCAACATTATGACGAATGTTGCATTGGCATGTTGGGAGAGGTGCATGAAAAGAGTGGGAGTAGGCCCCCCTTATTCTCCGGCCCTGCCGGTTTCGGCACTGGTCCTGGGAGCTGGAGGACTGTGCCCGGGAGGCCTCGGACTTGGCCCATGGACTAGAGCAGGGATTGTGACCGTGAGCGGCCTCTTTAATGGGGGGGTACTGAGGGATTTCTCTGCCCTAACGGAAGCGGGTATTCCCCGGGGCCAGTTCCTGCTCTTCGGGAGGCTGGTTCACGCCCTGAAAGATCACTGGTGCACAATAAACGCAGAGCCTGCAGTCCACGGGGTTCTGCATCTTTTGCTGACATCGGGGGGTGAGCCCCACCTGATAGCCAAAATCTACCGGGCCCAGGCCCACGCAGCATTGGACCCTTTGCAATCCCTGAGGGACCAGTGGGAGGGAATTAACTGAATCGGAATGGAGCAAAGTACTAGCATACCCCCGGGTGGTTTCACGTAACATGAGACTACGTTTCATTCAATATAATTACCTACACAGAACGTACCTCATACCGCACCGACTATTCCGAATATATGGAGGTACCCCCAGGACATGCCCAAGATGCCAAGGGGGCGAGGCGGATTTTGACCATATGGTGTGGGGGTGCCCGGTGCTCCAGATCGGCTGGAGGGAGGCACTGGCTGCCTTATCCCGGCTACTCGGAGCGGAGTTAAGGCCCACCCCGGACCTGTGCTTGCTGGGACTCAGGCCGACTGAGTTCAACGGGAAAGTAAGAGGGCGTTTTCTAGATCTAACGCTGGCCCTCTATAAAAGGCTGATCTCGAGGGGCTGGAGGGCCCCAGTCTGCCCATCGCTTACAGATTGGAAAAGGGATGTTACGAAATGGTCCAGGGCCGAACTACAGGTCCTGAAAGCTGAGGAAGCTAAGGGCGTCCGACTTGTTCCTATCGCCCCGACCTGGGAAGAACTGGTGACGACTTGGGACGCATTAACCAAGGGAACAACAAACACCGAGGTGGTGGAGGCCGGGGAGCGGCATGCCTCAGGGAGTGGCCCTGAGCAGGAGGTTGTCCGGTTGGTGCCCTGAGGTCCCTGTACTGACAATAAGACCACATGCAGAAACGATAAAGAAGCCACACGAACCGCCACCATTCACAATGCCCCAAGAGCAAGGTGGAGGAAGAGGCGGATGGAGCGGACACCTGCCCCACCCGCACGCTAGTGCGCCCCGGGCATGGCCCCCCATAAGGCTGTCATAGCGCACTAACTCCTTAATGAACATTAGCCACAAGTATCACCCACACAATGCTGTAAAGTTGACCCTTCGTTTAGTTTGACTACCCTTCCTATCCCCTCCTAGTCTCCCTTTTCTCCCACCTCCCCCATTTCCCTCCCATTATCCCCTATCTTCACTTCCTATGATCCCCTCTCCAAGTTGCAAATGGGAATGTATTTTTTTTTTTTTTCTTTTTTTATCCACAAATTTGTTACATATAAGAATGGCATAAAACTAATACATTAAGACCAACGATGAACTCGGAGTAGTGGGTCAAGGGGCTTAAAGTACTAGAGTCAGGACCCGGTACCTACACAAACAATACTAGGTGCTCCGCAGGAACCAGCAGTGCAACACGAGTAATGTATGCTTCATCTGTGACCAGCTTATATGTTCATGTATAACTGATGCAAGTGATTACTCCGAACCGACACACAATTGTACAATAACAAAATGTTAATAAAATATGTTTAAAATAAAGAGATCCCAAATCTACCATAAGATGTTTTTTTCTTCCCTTAATTTTATATTTAGCTTTTGGTCTACAGTGCCTGCCAGCATTGTCTTTGTACTTATTAATACATACAATTCTTATAATTCCTTAACTAATGTTGAATTTTCTTGTATTACAGCAATTTTAGGATTAAGCCTATTTCTGCAAAGAGGTGCAAAATTACCCTTGCATTCATATTGTCTGTACTCCTTTCCTATGGCTAAGCAGTTTGTGAAGTCTGCATTATCAAAATTACTACCACACCTTAGTACAAGTCTTCCCAACTTGCGTTGACACTGACACATTTCTATTGCTAGATGTGGTTTTTCTCTTACCTTAGCATATCCTTGCTGGTACTAAATACCTCTATATAATCTTGGTCCACACCAGAGACTTCTCCCTGCCCTTATTTTCCTTTTTTTTCTATCTTTCATACAGAAGTCTGACTCCTCTATTACATTTGCTATTTCAGGAGGGTCCAAAAGAGGAGGAGTTTTTGCTGCCCAATGTATTTCTTGCATTGTTCTGCTCCTACACTGGACAATTATTCGATTGCAGATTAACTAATCTGTCATTGTACCAAACTGCCACTTGAAAGATAATTCTCTTAACCCTGAGACAAAATCATGTGCAGTTATGTTCATTTTCTGGACTTCAGTATAAAACATATATCTACACATAACTATGCAAGTGTCTTTAGCAAATCTTTTCTCAATTATTTTCTTTCCTTCTTTATAGGTGTCTAAAATGTGTTGTTCATCACTTTCCACAGTAATTTGAAAATACTTTAACACATTGGCCTTCCTTACTCAAAGCAGTAAATAAAGGCACTTTTTTCTTGAAGGTCGAAAATCCTGTCCATCTAAGGCTTCCAAATAATTCTCAAATATGTCTATACAGTCTTCCAAACCTATGAGTGGACTTCTTGAGTGTGAGAGTATTGGCATATTGGTCTCCTCACAAATTTTAAGCCATGAACTACTGTCTGTTATAATGAGAAAGATTAAGGCTCTGTCCTAAAATCCAGTGAAGCCTGGTTCGTGCATACACCGAAGAGAAATTATTTTCTTTTTTTTCCCTCTCAAAAACACTGAACCCGGTCTGTCCATTTTTGTTTGAATTTCGGACTCCCTATCAAATATGACGGGAGATCACTCTATAGGTTTGAGAAAAGCCCCAAAAAACCTCCACTGTTATCTGTTCATGCCTAGCACTAGTCTTCGCCATTCTTGGTGGTGCTCTCATTCCCTCTTGGTTATTTTCATTTTAGACTTTTGTTGAAGATGCCTATGTTGTAGGTTGCCTGCTGAGTATGAAGTGGTAAGTAAGCTTAGAACATAATAGACTTGCGGCCTGATGTATAAAAGGGTTTACCCATTCTCTCTCTTTGTTAATATTTATTAGTACATGTTGGCCTTAGTCTTTTTTATCCTCTTAATTGATGTCACACATTTCAAGGCTATACACTTTCGCACAAATTCATTGCCAGTGAGATTTTTTTTCTCATGAGCTTGAAATTTGGGCGTCATTTGTTTACCAGTTAAAATTCTGTTCCGCTGCATTTTCAAGAAAATACCATTCTAAAAGTAAAAATGGAAAAACAAAACACAAACATAGGTGTGCAAAAGTGAATTACTAATAGGGGTGGATGATAGTGACCTCATTACTTGTGGACTATCTTGTTACATCCAGTTTCAGTACTTTAAACCTGAACCCATCCCGTGGTAACTATGGCACAGGGCAGACGGAATAAACATCCGAAATTATGTAAACCATGTGGTAGTACCAAAGCAGTTGGAGTCAAAAGCAAAACACATTAGAAATCCCTCTCCAATTTACAAAAGTCGAGTAAAATGTAATTATGAAAGTGCCATCAAAATGACAAAAATTTAATAAGGTGAACTGGAGATATAAATTTCGAAAATGTTTTTTTTTTTTGGGGTGGGGGGGGAAATAATACCAGAAAGCATCAATGGTAGTCAGTGGTGGAAGTAGAACCAGGATGTAGGCCCGAGTTCAGGCCGACCACAGGGGAGCATGGGACGCATACACCAACCAGGTTGGACCACGGTTGCAGGTTTTACCTTAGGACTTGGGGTCTGATTTAGAGTTTGGCACAGGGGTTACTCCATCAATAATGTGACGATATACCATCTGCCGTATTACAAGTTCCATAGATTATAATGGAATTGTAATGCAGTGGATGGGAATCCGTCACATTTGTGATGGAGTAACCCTCTCTGCCAGCATTTTAATCAGGCCCTTTGTCTTTTGTCTGGTAGTCCAAATGCTACAGCGGGGCAAGGCAGGTGGCTGTAACAGATGAGGGCTCCCTGACATCAGATAGGCGTTGGACAAGGTCCTGGTAAAACAGTTGGTTTTGGCAGAAAAATCTGGGAGCTCAAATTTGAATTTCACTCTTGGGGAAGTCCTCTTGCTGGTCAGAAGGTTTTGGCACCTTTGCCTGGTCAAGATTCTTTCCTTTTGGACTTAGTCTCTTTTTCGAAGCCTGGAATCCTCCAGCGGAGCAAGAGGCTGGGCTGTATGAAAAAAAGGCTTCACAAGGCCAGATACCTTCTCAGACAGGTCAGTCTGAATGGGATTTGCTGCTGCATAGAAGCTCTGAAAGGGGGATACCTGTTTCTTCAGCTCAGCTGCAACGCACCTTGGGTGGACCGTGTTGGCAGGTTTGTTCCAGTCCTCCAGAGGGCTTTCAAGTCCAAAAGTCAGAGGCTTTTCAGAGATATTAGGAGAAATTCAGTTTGAGCTAGCCAAGGGTTCTGGGAAACCTTTGGCTAATCTTGACCACTGAATGGGGGGTTGTCTTCAGTTAGATGAGGAGTTTGAAGTGGGTGCACAGTTAGTCTTTCTGCAAATACAGGTCTGTTCATGTGGGTACTGTTAGCACCTCACTCTATCCCTCACAGTGGGCCTCAAAGCTTCTTTGATGCTGCAGTTTATACCTGGTGAGCCATTTGTCCTTCAGCTTCTTAACCAATCAGGAGCTCTAATTCTGCAGAGGTCTGAAAAAGTGTACAAGAGGTGCTTTGCTCCAAATATTTAAGGTTTACTTTACATGTGTGAAGTTGTTTCATATCAAGGAAAGGGTACAGCCATGAGGAAACGGACAACTTTGTGGAGCTGATAAGATAGGTTTATCTGCAAGGCTCCTATTAGGTATCCTTCTTCATTACAGAGCTACAAGTCGATCTTGGCACTAGGAAATGTTACGGGGCATCCAAGGAGAAGGCTACATTTGTTGTGTAGCTAATTACCTTATTAATAAAATTGTTAATATAATGAAAACCCTGTGTTTCCATCTTTCAATAAGACCATTGGATCTTGGCAAGTCACTAACTACAACTATATTGGCTCTTTACAAATAAACTAAGGGTATCAATTCACAAAACTTGATTTTATGGTTTCATGCTTATTCAAATTGTTTTTATTCACACTAATTATAACCACATTCATAAATATATTTCTATATTTAACATTGTCCTTTTTCTATTTTTAGAGTCTGTGTTTGTTCACACCAACAGGAATAAAGGAAGGACAGTCACGACTCATTCCTGCTGGGCCTGTCGCATATGGCACTACCATATCTGCACATGTAGCCAAATCCAGAAACACTCTGTTAGTAGAAGATATTCTGGGGGTAAATTGCGTTGTGCTTTTAATGAAAATCTGCTAGCTTATGCTGGGGGTTAGTTATGTTTTAATGAAGATTGATATTTAAATTCTTTGGTATGTAACCAAATGTACATTTTCAAGTAAATTTGCATTTTATGTGTGCTTTTTATATTTGTGGGTGGTTTTATAGTATACTTCAATATCAGTATTCTCATCCTTCGGTTATGGGCTCTACGGACACATACACTACATAGTAACTGTTTTTAACTGTTTGAGTGGTTCTTGCTTCAGTCTGTAGCCAAACTAAAACTTGATCCCACATTATCATGTACTTAAACGTTTATCCTTTTGATTTTGTTTTTTCACACCTGAAATTTGAAACATATTTGTCTGATAAGAAAGTGATCACCTGAATTGGAGATTGTTAGGAACTTCCAGGGACAATAGGGATAGTTGACCCTTTGTGTAGCAACAGACTTATTTGGATCTTGAGACACTTTAATAACGTTTGTCTATTGATGAAGTTGGAGGCCCCTATGCCACCTAACACACACTACAAGTCATTTATCTAAGTCCTTTTTGTTCACTATCATATGAGAATGGTCCAATTCATCACACACGTCTTAAAAAATAAGAAAAAACTCCTAAGGATTTTCTTCTGTGTGTGCAGTATGTGTCTGGCTTTTAAGTGGATTTATAGAACTCATCAGGATTATTTCTACTCGCCAACATTTACTTCTGGATTTTCCGCTAGGTGAAACGTCTGAATAAGTAAATCTGGTAGACTTTTTTTTTATTTTTGTTTGTAGAAATCAGTTTCTCATTTATCTCCGTGACATCTGGGGTGTATTCCACTCTTTGAAACTGACCAGCAGTTTTGAGTAGCTGCACAAGTTTGTTGATGGCCTGAAATGTTTACGAATACACACAAATTTAATAGTTTGTAGGCATTCCATTATTTTTTCGTGGCATACCATCGTAACTCCCATACACTTAATTGGTATTAGCTCCCATGGACTTAATTGAGCCTAACTCCAAACCTAAGTTGGCAGGACATATATTTTCTGACACTATAAGTGATTATTATTATTGTAAAATTGCACTTATTTTTGATTGGGAAATAGAATGCTGGAATTAAAATTAGCATCAAATAGTTCAGATTTACTTGACACATGTGAACTTGTTTGTCGCATCAGGACCACAGAGGCACAAATGAGAAAAAAAAAAAAAAAGGAGTCCTTGTGTAGATGTGTTCATTATAGGTGATTGTATCTGTCCCGCTTGTTCATTACAGTCAAGCTATTACATACAATGAATCTAAAATGTGTGTGTTGGCACAGTCAGCGGATATCTTCAAAATATGACTTGGATCTGTTCCCCATGGATCTGTTGTAAATATTATTGTAGACTTAGACAGTTCCTATTTTGTAAACAATAATTAGTTCAAGAGTCTTTTTTTCCATTCAGCTTATTGGTGAATGATTTCTGTGGTTGTGACCATGATGTCGAACAGAGCAAAAGATCCAATATCAAATTTGATCCATGGAAATATTTTTCGAAACAAATATCCATATTTTGTATTTGTTAGGCAGAATGACCCTTTCAAAAGCAGTGCACATTTTTATGTGCAAGTAAAATGCTGTATTTCTTCTCATATGAGGAATCGTCTAGCAGTTCCTTTTTATTAAACCAAAAGTGAAAATTTCAGCATAAGGAAATAATTTCATGGAGTATTGGGAGAATGTAGTGGACTGTGTGCAGAGCTGTCCAAAATTATTATTCAGAAGTACAAAGATGGATAGGAAAACTGTTTCTGGAGCACATCAGAAATACAATCCTTATAATGGAATTGAGTTTAAAAGAAATGAAAGTTGGATGCAGGCCTGATACAGTAATTCCAGGCTATGATGGGACTAGAGCCCTGAGTGATCTAGATCAGTGGTTCCCAACCATTTCACTTCTGTGGACCCCCACGTTATTACTGAAACCTGGAGACCACTACTGAAATGTTATCTGAATCTCGGGACCTCCCACAGAGTCATTACTGGAAGCTTGGGACCATGGCCTAAACATTGCTGATGATTTGAACTGCAAAACAATAGACAAAAATTACAGAACCAGTGTATACAGAAAGGACAACACATTTTATTTAATTTACAAATAAATACAAAAATAAAAATGTTAATTTCAATGGAAAGATTGGAGCTTTTCTAAACTTAATTGAAGCTACATACCATCCATACTATATTCTGTTTGATGCACCTGCAGTGCTTCCACGAATCAATCTGAGGATACTAATTACATTTTTTGACTCCATTTCCAAATTTCTCGACATTTACAGTAAATTTTAAAATGTTCAATTGTACATTTAGCTGCCTTATTTATATACACTGTATTTGTTGGTTAATATTTAATTTTCTAAGCAGACCCACCTGAAAAGGCTTCGCGGACCTCTAGGGGGTCCCCGGACCACAGGTTGGGAACCACTGATCTAGAAACAGCTTGATTGACCAATGGAGCCCCAAATCAGAAATGGAATTGCTAAGTTTTCTTTGAGCTGACCATACTGGCCGTCAGCGATGCAAGTTATGACATAGATAAAAAAAAAATTGTCCCCTCGAAACATATGTTGGCTGATTCTAGATGTAAATGGAACATAGTAACGGAGACATGAGACCAAGTAAGTAAACCACGTCACTAGTGGAAATCATTTGAAATGTTCACATTCTGCCCAGTAAAAAAATGTTTGACTTTACCCTCTTGCCAGATCGGTATCCATGAATCTCCACAAGGAATCTGCATTGATGTGATACCATTTGAATAGTTCTATCATATTTTAAATAGTTTTTTTTGTTGTAGCATAAGCCAATGAAACCTTAAAAATAAAGACACAAAGGGACCAGGACAAAAGAAATGTAAGCTAAGGGCTACTCCAAATTGAGAAGTCTGAAAGAATGTGCTAAAATGGTTAGAATTTCTAATTTGGGGCTCCAGTGGTAAAGAAATGTAATTTACTGATTTCTCAACATCTTGACTAGAATCTAAATTAAACCACTGCAAACTCACTGTTGAATCCTACCATGTTAAGGTAATGAAGAACTATGATTTTCATTTTCTGTCTGGCAATTAGCCCCATGATACAACTGGATTATGAAAGCATTTAATAATTTTATGGATTCAATGCATTGTGCACCTGTAGTTGTATACTTCACAGTTCATTCATTAAATCACAATTACATGTTTTTGTAGCTTGAGTATTCATGTCCTTGTATGTTATGAACATTGTAATTGTACATCTGTTATACATTTATGCACAATTTACTCCTAATACTTTTGCTCTACTTGGTGCCTCCCTTGCACCTCAGACTGCTATTTGAACAGGTGATGAAGCGCTTTTCTGCATGAATATTTCTCTGCTAGTGTTATCTGATGTGCTCCAACCCCTGAGGAAACAAACTTGAATGTAAAAAAGTATTGTGGCTGCACTCCAACAATCTAGATCAGTAGCTATTGGCGGTGCATCTTAAATGAAAGGATGCATTATTTAGTTACTGAAATTGTTCAGTAGTGACAAAGCAGCAGAGGTGGATTAGAATGCCTGCTGATTTTAGTATATGTACAAACTTACTCATTACTTGCCACCAGCAGTGCTGTCCAGCAGGGTGACATTATGTTGCTCTGCCACCATCTCAGGGGTCTAGATGACCTATTGGTAAAGACTCCATTGTGTAAGCTTCCATCCAAACGCTGATTCTTACTCCATTTTAGGTCCCTCTTTTCTGACCTCATTGCCTGTTGAAATTAGGTATTTGTCCCCTATAACCCCCTTTAGGAAAGGTCTAAAACTCCATCTGTTTCAGGTAACCTTTATAAGACCCATGCCAAGAGAGCACTTTGTGCATGTTACAAAATGTACTATTTCATTCATTCCATCAAGAAGTGTCTATTTGCGGGCTAATTTTTCACTACCTTGTAATAGTCATCATTAGCTGTCTATGAATACACAGTACAGAATTATACATTCTTTTGGAGATATCCCTGGTTAAATAGCTTCCTCCTCAAGTGCTGAAATAGACAGTCATCTCAAGCTGTGTCTGGTTCTCTCTCTCAAAGAAAAGTTACTTTGGGGACACGTGTGTCATCTGCTTCTGCCTCACAAAAATCATCTAACTGATTTATTACTGTTGATTACAATAATTCAGGCGTAGCCTTATTTCCTCTAGGACTAAAACAGTCTGTCTCATTGCAAAGTGAATTAATAAAACCTGTCACTGTTGCGGTTTCCTCATTTATGAATGTTTTGAATAGAAAGATCAGGTATCAAAGTTTAATGCCAAAGGAGATTCATAGGCAACCATGCTGAAGAAGTTCATAGAGTAATTAATTCCTTCTATGCTTTCTGGATCAAATGTAGAGTGACCACCTCCTCTGGACACTACAAACTCCAGATTACACTATTCCACTAAAACTTGATTTCCAGTTATACTAGTGTAATTGGTTCATTGGAAGCAAAGCAAAATGTGATGGGTAATCGCACAAAAATTCAGGACTCGAAATGGCATCTGTAATGACTTGGAGAGATGTGGTAACCCTAATCAAATCTCTGGAAATAACGGAGGTCGACCTCAACCTCCAAACCTTCACCTCTGGAAGGTATAATAATCTTCAGTGCCACGTTTTGTCAATTATTTTAGAATCCATGCCTTGAAATCCAAATTCATGCAGGTTCTACTTTTTATAACTTGATTAATATTCAATGTCGTGCTAGCGCGCCTTGTCCTTAGTAAGTAAACTTACAAGTGGACGCGTATAGGTCTGAATCTTTTGGATCGCTTAGGGTATCCTAGTTAAGTGGTGACCAGAGAAACATCACAACAATTTCAACCAAACATATGATACCATAAACTTAATCTAAAAAGAAAATACCATCACTCTCAAAAAGGTTAATTTGTTTTATTCCCTATTAGTTACAATTCTAGTCAAAACCTTTATTTCGAGAATCCACGATTAATCAAACTTTATTAGCATCACGAGCAAAAGTTCAGCAAGATTTTATTAATAAGCTAACAACATTAATCTAAGTTTGGCAACTTTATAAACATTGAATAATTCGGCAATGCAAGTCAGTCAGTCAAATTCACTATTAAGTCGCCCTTGTCAGCCTACCTATCTCAGATTAGCATCAGCATGTGGGTCTTCATGCAAAAAACAATTTAGCCAAAACCCATTAATTTGGAAAAATCTAACTAAGAGAGAAAAAAAACATAAGCAGCGCTGCTGGTAACTAGAAGGAAAAATAAAAAAGCACATTAGTCAGTCGATATTTATAGCTACCTATCCAAGATAGATCAGCAACGAGTCAGTCTTCGTCTCCAGGTCATCAGTAATCAGCAAGGCTCGGCTCACAGGGAGCAAGCCCAAATTTCAGCACTTCGGACAGCGTCTCCTGACGTCATCAACTTTCACCTTTCCACTCTGATTTCCCTTCTCGTGTCATGACTTTTTATTAGGATCTCTCAGTCCGTCCCAGAAATTGCTTATTGGTCAACCTTATCTGGGGTCATGATTCTAACCTATAGTTTTTGTTTACCACTTGTTTGCGTCGGTTCAAGCATCAAGTTCCATTAATATGATTGGTCCCTCTGTCGAAGAGAACATCATCCGGCTCTTCAGGTAACGGAATTGTTGCCCACTGTCTCTTAGTCAGTGCTTCCATTGTTTGAGTCCTGGGAAAGTACATTTAGCCTACTCTACACATAATTGTATCAATTTGTTCTGATCGTCTCCTGTCCGCTGGTACATTGCAGAAAATTCGATCAGAGCTCATTTCAACTCTGTACAGTTCAAGGTCCTTTTCTTCAGTTCCAGTCCTCGGCAGCTCATTGCGTCTCCACGTTTAAACAAGCAAGGCCCAGAGCCGACCAGGCCTCTTGTTCAGCTAATTTAAGGATACGAAGCATCATAAAACATAGAATATATCAGCAATTATGTCATATTAATACATAATTCTTAGAATTTCACATTATTTCAGTACTGTTAACACATGGTGACCACTCCCCATGGGCACATTTTGCACATTACACGTTATTTTCATTTATTAGTTTCAATTGTCATTATTTCTCATTAGTATGTATACGCAAATCATTAGAATATTCTCATATTAGCATATCTGCTCCAACAGTAGTCTAAGGTATTTGTCTTCTGAATTAATTTCTGAATCTTCACATTGGTGGAAGCAGTTAGTGCCTCATCTTTCATAGTCTTACCTCCCAATCTATTCTTTTTCACAAACAAATAGACTCAAATGTACCACAAACACAGCATGCCAGGGCGTTGTCATCAGAATGCTAATAGTGAATGTGAATATCTGATATTCCATAATCCTGATGGCACAGGGGGACATATTTTAAGGTGGGGTTAACCCTGCTTTAATTCAGGAGCACTGAAAATGAATTTTTGATTTTGGTTTTATAATTAACAAAAAACACACTGGAACGTCAGTGATAGGGACATTATGTTTAACCTACTTCACCTCATCCCTGCCAAAAAGCCATTCACCATAAACCACTGCTTTACTTTTGGTATAAATGATGGAAACATCAAAGCTGTGATCTCAGGATTGAACAAGAAGGCAGACATAGAGAAAGGAATCTGATGATGGTGTAGCGTCCTACAATATAATTAACTTTAAGTTGACATATGGGGATCCGGTTGCTGACAATTGCAACCATAAGAAAGCAGGGCTTTGAAGTGATAGCAGATATCAAGTTACAAATCTAGCATTGAAGGCAAGTAACTTTTCCATATCTCAAACCTATATAATAATGATGTTTGAAAATTGAAAGTGGCACCCAAGAAGTCCCCTTTAGGTTCAGGTCTTTATGTATATGATAGTTCTGTAGTGCAAACCTAGCCAAAGGGCAGGAAAGCTCTCTGGGTGGTCAAAGACTAGACTAAAGCCAACAAGTAATAGGAGAGGAAGTTGAGCTGTGGACGGTTCTTGCAATGTGATGTCAGTGTTTTTGAAAGAAATGAGTGTTCAACTTTTTCCTGAGTTAGAGCCGCGTTGAGGCATTCCAGATGGAGTGCGGGGTGGGGGTTGAGGGTAGGGGGTGTTCCAGATTCTAGGTATGCAGATTGAAAAGACCAGCTATCTTCTTCTTTTACAAGTGGTCTTCAATCTGGTGGTATCCTGGTTGCAGGTGCGCAGAGAACCACCAGAAATGGTGAGCTTGTCTGTAAAATAAGCCAGAATGCTGGTGGTGATGGCTTTTTAAATGATGCTGCTGGTTTTGCTTGGGACAGGGGAGCCAATGAGATGGAGTTCCTTCAGGATGGGGGTGATGTGATCATCATTTCTTCAGGCCCTGGATGGGTTGTGTCAGGCCAGGTATGATGCCCCTAAGAATTGTCAGTGTTGAGCCTGGGAGGCCATGGAGTGGGTCATTACCACTATCTAGATGCAAGAGTAAGAGAGCTTGAACAGCAGTTCTGAAGTCTCTTTCTGGAAGAAACAGTTTGACTTACGCTCAAGGAACACACTACAAAAAATGCCAACAGGGCCTGCTACCAGCTCTCTCTTCTGAAGTAAGGTTGGGGCCCTGAGTGAATCCATTTGGCTTGACATTTAATGAAAGTTGGGATTCGAAGCTGCTAAGGTTTGTCATTGAACTAGGTTTGTACTGTGTTGTGTTTGTTGTTATTGGCAAATAACAAAAATGCTGTCTTTGTTGGGTCGAGTACTAGAAAAATTCCTAAAAAATATAGCTTCCCAATTGTTAGCTTCCAGATGCAGTGAGATCAAAATGCAAAACTGGTTTACACGAGCTGCTTACTTCAGTGGTAAGTGTTAATTGATCTATATACCAGTTGCTGTCGTTACATTTTGTCTTGCTATAATTCACTTCTCCCCCAATATTTTAGCTCCCCATTCTCTGATGCGTTTTTTTGTATTGCTCATTACAACATCTGTGGCAGAGTCCTTCATAAAAAATACAAATATGTGACTATTTTGTGATATCTTTTTAGCTGATAGTCAACAGGTCCAGTGGTTTGTTGGCATGCAAGAGCAATCTAATGTATTGCTTTTCTGCTTGGCATTACTATATGCTGTTTGTTTATACAATTCTACTCGCCATTTGTCCTCACTATCACTCAAGGCACGCAATTCAGATAGACCTTTGGAGGGAAACTGGTAAGGTACCAGGGACAGGAGTGAAGAGTCTGGTCAGACTGATGTTTTCCACCACACCAGCTTCACTTTATTCTAAAGAAGCAAGCTTTTCAATCCAAGCACCACCATCTTCTACCAAGAACTATTATTGAGTCATTAGTTTAATGTAGCAGTGCCAAGAGATAAACCCCTGGATTTTTAACCAATAATGTGCCTAGCTTAAGAAATGAGGAGAGAACAAGGGTGAAAACCCAAACACATTGGATAGTATTATTTGAGGTTTGAATTGTTAAGAGCACTTCACTCTCAATCTTGAGGAAATGGAGGACAAAGCTTTCCTGTATCCTGACTGACTGCCTTTGTATTGCATGCAAGTTGAAATTGGGGAATAGAGCAATAGGACGACCATGCTAGTGAGGAGTTGGAAAAAGCAGAGGACGAAGTTGACTGTATGCTGACTCCTTATGTATTGCAGGATCACATGACTCTGCGGGATTGTGATTTTAACCAATATACTAAGAAGACACAGATTTTTAGTCAAAAAGACTGTCACTACTGTGATGATAAAGAGACATTTAGCTCAGATCTTTGAACTGAGAAACTGGTTTAATACCAGCCTTTTGTATATGGTATAGAGACATGAAGTAATGTACCTATCTAAGCATCTGATGGACCAAAATAACATAAATACATATTTTTCATCAAATTAACTATTTCGAGAACAGAGGACATTTGGAGTTAGAATTGGGATGAGTATACGCACGTCATGCCATAGAGAGCTACAGTTAAGTCAAGCAATATAAACTGGCCAACAGGCACAATTAGATGAACAATCCTTTCAACAAGCCATACAACTTTATGGAACTCAGCAATTGGCAGGCTCAGAGAAATGTTAGAAAGCATTGATCCCATTGAGAGGGCTTGTTGCATCTGCTACATTTCTTCCAAATATTCCGTAATAAATTTTCGAGAAATATAGTGCGAGTGATGATCCTGAATATTTTTAGGTCACCTTTGAGAGGGTGAAAGGAAATTCTGCATGATTGCAGCAACAATAAGGACGCTATATAGTCCTGCTGGGGAAATGCAGAAGGCCTATTAGGTAGCAAGGCTTGATAGCAATACAGAATATTAAAAGATCAAGAAATCCATATTGGAAAAATGGGTTATAATGAGGTTTCAAGGTTGCAATTTTGCAACATCCAACTCAAATCCACTGACACTCCACAAAAACTAGTTTACAGGGCCACAAATATGGTAAACAGATGGGTGCAACTACCCGTAGCCACTAATGAAGAGTGACGATGCAAAATACGTCTGGAACAGTGTATGTAGTCTTCAACATCTCCATGCAAAGACTATTGTGTCAACACACTAATCTGACTTGTGTGATGAATCTTGCTACTTCCTACCGCAGGGCCAGGTGGTATAAGATCCCTCAAAAGGGACCCTGTCTTCTGGGGGAAAACTCAGAGGGAAGATTCCAGCCTGGTAACTTAACAGATGTTGGAAAAAGGAGCCTAACCAAATGTTGGCCCACAATGTTACAAGTGTACCAGACAGTAGCCTACTCAGATCATAATTGTCTTCAGCAAATAAAGGTGGAACCTATGAAAATAGGGGTAGTTGGAGTCCAATATGGAGAAGGTGGAACCAGGACATATCCCTGTGTTTCTGTGATACGAGTGTTGCAGTACAAACCCATAGTTTGGTGGAGAGTATGTGCGACCAGGCAGTGATAAACTCGGAACTGTGTCCCAGAGGAATAGAGGGTTCATAAGCAATATTTACTTGTATTCAGGGTGAGGTTAAGTCCTGTCCTGCTATCCACGTTATGTTAGAAATAAAAGGAAGTGATTTTAGTACGAGTCATACTTCATTTAACTATGCCAGTGGTCCTAGATACTGATACACCCTTTCTCTGGCAGCGATTCACTCCTGAGCAAGCTCAAGTGAGTGATTAGTAGGACCTCACTTTGTCACCAGAGTTAATGGTAACTGGATGCCTTAAATCTCAAAAGCCAAACAGAAGGAGGAACAACAAAACTGGTGTGAAATCCTAACGAGTAGTGTTCAAAATCAACCATTTAATTCATGACACCTCTTCTACACCCAGTTGCATGTACCTTCAAAGAGAGAAGGGCCTTGTTTAGATTAAAATATCAAAAACTGTTATTGATAGCCATACCTATGTTGGTAACAGTTGTTAAACAGGCTCACAGTTACAGGGAGCCAGCAAAATCACATGTTGTATTACAGTGATCTTTCTCTCCTAGGATATATGCAGAACTATATGGTACTGACAACAATGGCCCTGATGTCAGCTAAACTCCCACAGCCATATATTCATCCTCTACCCAGCATCAAGATTCACTTTCATTGAATAAGCATTATAATCATAGACCCTTTTTAATGATCAGGAAGAGGTCATAAATATATCTTGGCACTTGTCTGCTGTGTGACACAATATCTAGAGGTTTGTCCTTTGAAGTACTACTGGCTAAGCATGTGGCTTCCACCTTAATTCCTGAAAACTGGCCTCTGCTGACATATTGACCGTCCAACGGAGAAACTCCATGTGAAGTTTATTACAGCAATATTCTCACTTCTTTCAAATCAAGACAGCCATTTATCCTCAGACTGACAGTCTAATGGAAAGGATTAATCAAGCCATTAAGCGTATCTTACACAAAGTCACACATCCAGAATGAAGGAACTGGGATAAACTGCTGTTGCTAGTTTTGTTTGCTCTTCTTTGCCCTCTCAATTTATCCATAGAGTTCTGTTCATTTTGAATGCTGTTTGTTCGTCTGCCTGAAGTTTCTTAGACATGGCCTTGAAAGAGTGGCAAGGTGAAAAAGAGGAATCCTTTTCTCTAATCTGCTGTGTGCTGCAGTTGAAAGTATGTTTGCAGGCAGCTCAAACGCTGGCTGCAGAAAATCTGGAAAAGCTCAAGAAGAGCAAGAGAAAAAATATAGTAACCTTGCCAGTGTAGCAACCTCTCAGACCAGAAATAAATTGACACCTCTAACTAATTCAAAGAACATATTACTATTATAGTGGTATGAACCTTGCAACGTGAGAAATCTGAGATCCTGTTACTTATCTCACTGAGCCACTAGATCAAAATCCTAATATCAAAACCTGCATATCAGTCTTTTAAAGAAATAGAAACAATAACAAGTGTCTTGCCTTATTGGATTCTCAACCAAAAACTGATTATATTCATGATTACATGTGTCCAGATAGAGCTCCAGGGTCTAGACGTAATGAGCAGTTCTTAATAACATGCCAAAAAGAGGATCTGCAGCATCTGAAAGTATACTCTGTACTGGAGCATAACATAGAGTCTCTGAGACTATAGTCAGACTCGAACCCTGTAGAATTCCAGAAGGCTGGTGAAAAGCAGGAGATAAGAAGGGGAAGCAATACTCCAATTCTATATCCTTGAATTTGCTAGATGTTGATTAGTTATTTCCTATTATCCTTGTGCCTAAAACGGACAGATACAGCTGATTTTGTAGACCCTCATGAAATAAATAAAATATTCAGGTTTGATGGCTATCTGATTCTGAAAATAAATTAACTCAAAGAGAAGTTGGGGGCCACCAAGTGCATCTGTTCTTGGGTGCTCTGATCACCATTGAACAGCTTTTTCCACTCCAAAGTGGATTGTACCAATGTAAACTTCCTTTTGATCTGTGTTGGGGAACCCACCAGCAATTTTTCAATGTTTCAAGGATTACCTACTAAGACCTTACATAGACTTCACATATGCTTATCTTCACATTATTTTCAGTTCTACCTGGAAGGATTATTTACAGCTCTTCACAACATGTTATCCACAGTGATCACAGTTGGCCTAACAGCCAACCCATCTAGGTGTGTTCTGGATGTCCTGTGTTAGATGTTTGGATTATACATTAGGAAATAAGTTAAGGGTGCAGTTAAAGTTTAAAGCCATATTTCCATCCCTACACCAATTACTATAAAGACCATCACACCCTTTTTGGAGTTTGAAGGTTTCCGTAGTCTATTCATTTTCTCCTTTGTGGGGAACGCAGTTCCCTTAAAGTGTTATTAAAGAAAGTGATCCTAGAGTACCCCTGAGTTTCTGAACAAGAGTCTGCCTTTTTAGATTTAAAGAATTTATTGGCATCAGAACCTTGCTTAGATTTCACACACCCTTTTGTCTTACAGACAGATTCCTCGGTAAAAGGGGTCGGGGGAGGGTATTCCTTTCCCAACAATATAGTGATGGGCTCCATTATGATCATTTTCCCAGTGTATGACTTGTTCCTTGTGAGTTATATTATGCCACAGGGGAAAAATGGTGGTTGGCTGTTACATGAGTGGTAGAGTCCTTTAAACACATCCATTGGGGTGTAATTTGGCCATTCTTACAGATCATTTTCCCTCATTGTCTGGTTAGCTGCTCCCAAAATATTCAAACAATTGAGTATTGTGATATTTGGCTTTCTAGACCCTTTCTCAGTACAGCATCAAAACAACTTTCCCCTGATTATTGATGACTGTCTTTCCCAGACTTCAATTAGTGAATGTCACACTGGACCTCAAAATACCATGAACAAGTAAGCAGAACCTTGAAGGGGGATTGTCTAAGGGATGTATGCATCACAGCTGGCTTCACTTTCTTCCATAGAGAGAGCCTTTCATTCTTAACAATGCTGCCACATACAGAAAAAGGTTATCAAGCAATCTTCCCACATAACACTCACATATGCTCCTATGTTATAGTGTTGTATTGAAAAAAAACAAAAGTAATGGGTGCAATCCTTGAATTAATCTCGCCACTACTAATTTCTCTGGTCGCATCCCAGGCCATCTTGTTCTTTGCCCTCCACACAGACAGGACCCATACAACCACCAATCAGCCTTGACGCTCCTCCGAAGGAGTGCTGAAAGGAAAAAGTAGTTCCCTGATGTGGAACCAGGGAAAGATATGGGCCATCCAATTTAAGTGATGAATAGGAAGCTATGCATCAGTGGACGGACAAGCACAAGAAGAGAACAGAAAGCCATTGAATAAGAAGCAAGCAAATGAGATTGACAATGCTAGCCAGTGGCAAGCAATGAGCAGACAAAGTCCACTTAAGTATTGGTATTGTTCGCAGTAGGTATTCCATAATAGAGAGCTAAAAGCAGTCTGTAGGACAAACCTAAAATTGCCCTGCTTTTCTTGCCAGATGAACAGATCCATATTTGGGTAGTTTCCCAGGTAGACCTGCTAATGTTTTTTAAAAATCCATATCTTTTTTTCTGTGTAAACCATGAAAAAAGGTAAACCAAAAATAATTCAGAGCTTAACTGTGTTTTTTTAAATCAAATTCAGTGCCCTTTACCAGACTGTGTGGAGTCTATGCTTTATAGGACGACAAACAGAAGGAGTAAAACAGCCAGAAAGTCAACCATGCTAAGGATGATACATTAAAAATGAATTATTACAAATTTGGTAATCACAATTATAGAGGTACAGAAAAATACAGTACACAAGGTATACAATCGTAATGAGAAATGCAGGTTGCAAGCAACCTGGAGTATGAGTCAATATCACGAAAGATAATTGAATAAAAAAGTTAACACAGAGCATATTGAACCTGAGAAGCAACAAGAATACAAACAGAAGATCCACTATTATAAAGTAAGGGATAATTTCACATCTGATGTGTTCAACTCACATTCTTAAATCATGCCAGAGCTAACTCAACATTTCGCACTTCTGAACCTTTACAGTACCAGGAATCTGAGTGGAGACTGAGAATTTGTTATAATCTGTAACTTTACACTTGTAATATTTATTTGCTTTGCTTGAACAATGTGATATTACAGCCCCTTGCTTGCTGTCGGTGGCTGGGCTAAAAGAAGAAAGTGTGTTATCACATGGCACAAACCATTTGCAGTGAACAATGTGGTCACTTGGGCCAAAGTGCGCATGCAGCAGGGTGTGGGTTAGTCACCCTTGAATAAAACCCACCATGTGTAAGGCCAAAGGCCACATGCAGCAGCTACCTTGAGCTCACAGAAATGGGCTGTCAGTGTCACACTGGGACAGAAAGCGGGGCTAGGCACCCATATAAACATTGGCCCGATCAGTGAATTAGATAGCTAAAAAAACATTGCCCATGTTTGCAAATGTGGTCAGTTTTGAACCTGTAAAGACATGCTGTACTGGTCTGTTTGCAAGGTACGGAAGACTGGATGGATTTCAGTTTGCTGCAAGCCATGTTTGTTTTAATGTCCGGGAAATTAATAGTAAAAACTAGCCCATCAGACCATAAAACAGGCCCACAAACAGCTAAGAAAGTCCCATACACTGACCTGTCAAACCATCTGTTCAGGGGCTGCCCGATTGCCTTATGGGACAGTTTGACCCGGAGTGTATGGCCATAGGCCAGGAACAGTAGCCACTTCCTGTGCCTCTCCAAAGGCAAGGTATGGTGGGTAGGCCTCAATGCATACAGCAAAAGGTCTTGGTCAATGGGGGTTGGGCGTAGGGCCAGACCAGAGCCTGTAACAAACCTCTGCTGCAGATGTCCAAAAGCCTTTCCCAGTGGGAGTTGGTCACCCACAGAGTGTTGAGTACGGTGCTGGACCGTAGGCAGGCCCTTCAGCCAAACCCCACTGTGCAGAGCCTTTATAGGAATGGATGTGGAATATCATTGCCATCAGAAAATCCACAAATTCACTGAAACTAGCTGGGTTTAACTATACAAAATGTTACGCCGCAACATAAAAATCCAAGCTTGCTCACAAAATGGGTGGATGAATTATTATAATAAACATAAAATATTTATAGCAATTTCCAATCTTAAATCATTTACCTCTTAACTGCTGGGTCACCCCAGCCCCTGCCAGTGTTGCACTCTTTTTTTGGGCTATTTGGGGTAGTTCATGGTTAGGCCCCATACTTTTTTGTCTACAGGAGGTATCCACACTAATTTTGTGTTCTTCGTCCCAATATCCTGGTGATTTTAAAGGTACTCTGGGTTTGTGGATTCCCCTGGAGGGGACTGAGAAAATTGTCAAAATATAACTACATTTTGCATTTTTTGGAAAATAGGAAATAAAGTGTCTGGTTTTTATTTATTTTTTTAAATGTTTTTTTAAAATAAAAATTGCAGCAAAGAACGGCTTCCTGTGCTAAAGTCACCATCTTCCCAGCTTTCAGGAACATGCAGAGCTGGATCAAAAAAACGATTTGTTTAACCACAATTTTGGCATTTTTCAAAGAGGTAGCCATTTGTTTCCTATTTTTGTGCTTTTAACATACTTCCAGTTTGTGGTGGAGTCCAGTGTGAAACCCATGGGTGATCAAGGAAAGCTATATATTTCTGAAAAGTGGACATAATTCCAAATTCAGCAAGGGGGTTGTATGTGTAGATCCCTCATGGTTTTCCCAGAGAAACATAGGGCCCTATTTAGGTCTTGGCAGAGGCAAATACTCCATCACAAATGTTGTCCACATTATTACGATCCCTTAATATCCTATGGAGATTGTAATAAGGTGGATGGGATATCTGTCATGTTTGTGACTGAGTATTCCCTCCACCAAGTCCTAAATTAGGCATTTAGTGTTGAAAACATTGTCAGAAATGACTGTATTTCCTACTCTTTTTAAATATTTTTTTCATCTGTAACTTTTTGTCACAGTGGCAGATTTACAAAATCAATGTTCCATTACATTTGCTAGACCCTTTTGGGTATATAGGGTTTGAAGGTTCTCCGAGAATCCAAGGTACCCAGAGCCAACAACTGAGCTACATTGTACAATGGTCTGTTTGTTGGCATCATTCCTGCCAGATATGATGTTGCGGGTCCTGCATCGGCACCACCCCTGCATCCTGACATCAGTTCTTTTCTTTCTGGCTTCAGGAAACCCAGAGAAGTCCTGACACAGACACTCCTGGTGCCCACAGGCAGCACCATCGCCATTCTGATTGCAGACTCCAACATGGAGCCGAATGTGCATCGTATGACTCAGACGCCAGCAGGAGCCTTGCCTCCTATGTTGGATCTTGAGCCTCTTTCTTATGAGCTAGGTTAAGGTAAGTAATGGGAGGGATCGCGGGACCCTTTAGAATTTTCAGCTCCTATACCCTATGGACTAGCATACAGACTTGGGTGAGGCCAGTGCACTGGTTACTTCTCCAAATACTGGCATGCTTTCTCCCCTACCATGGTTACGGAGGAGGGAGCTTCCTATTCCATGGTTGTGAGAAGAGCAGCTAAGGTCTTGGACCTCAAGTTGCTTTCGGTGGCAGTCAGGACTAACCTCCTGACCGAGGTGCTTCAGCCTGCAGCTTCCACCTCAGAACCTATGCTCTCCTTTAATGAAGCCCTCACGGATGTCCTATGGAGTCCATGGTCCAAACTCAGCAAAGGGGCTCCTGTGAACCGGACAATTGCCCGCCGCCATCACCCTGTTCTGGGGGGCCCAAGCTTTCTGACGCAACACCCCACCCCTGAGAGCTTTGTCATCCAAGCCTACACTTCCCAGGGCGCTTTCCCTTCCGCACCCCCAGATAGGGAATCCAAAAGGTTGGATACACTTGGGAAGATTTTTTCTTCCTCCAGCCTAACATTGTGGTCCGTGAGCACCGCATGCCTTTTGGGTCATTATTCCCACACGCTGTGGGATAGTGTTGCGCAAGTGCTGCCACAGGTCCCAGAGGAAACCCGGTCTGTACTCTCTCAGGAGTTGCCAATGGGAGGGCTGCAGCAAAGTTCACTATCCGGTTTGGACTGGACACAGCCGAGTCACTGACCAGAGCGTTTTTGTGGACAGTGGCCCTGAAGTGCCACACCTTGTTGATAACGTCTGTTTTTTCAGGAGATGTCCAGGCTACGTTGATGGACATGCCCTTTGATGAAACCCTTCTCTTTGGAGACAAGGCAGACTCTGCGCTCGAGCGCTTCAAGGATTCTCGTGCCACGGCCAGGTCCTTGGGCTTCGCGGCAGCCCCCAACACCCAGTTTGCCTTTCGTGGCTACGGAAGGGGTCTCCAACCACATCCATTCCTGGTCAGCCACTGTGCCGCGCATGCTGCCCAGTCTCTGCGTGGCCAAGGGCGTGGGATCTACTGACCTCCTGGATCAGGGAGTCAGTGGTCTGGCCAGTCAACTCATCGATGCACAGCCTCTAAACCTTCTTAGTCTGGCTCACCACCAGGGCCAGTCGGCGGCAGGATTCACCATCACCTGCTCTGCTGGCAATCCATCCCTGACAATTGGGTTTTGCAGATAGTCTGAAAGGGCTACTCCCTCCCTTTCGAGACTACCCCTTCCTCCATGCCACCTTTATAGGATCGAAGGATCACTTGTCCTTTCTCAGCGAGAAAGTTACAGCTCTCATGACCAAGGGAAGTAGAGAGAGGGTTCCCGGGCCAGAAGTAGGTTGTGGTTGCTATTCCCACAACTTTCTGCTACCCTAAAAGGACAAAGGCCTCTGCCCTATTCTAGACCTTCGATTCCCTCAATCTCTTTCTCAAGAAGAAATTCAAAATGCTCACTCTGGCTCAGGCTTTATCTTCCCTGGACCCAGGAGACTGGATGTTAGCATTTAAATTACAGGATGCTTATTTTCATATTCCCGTCTTGCCTGCCCACAGACATTACTTGCAGTTCACGGTAGGCTGTGAGCTCTTTCATTTCACCGTGCTCCCCTTTGGACTTACCAGTGCCCTTCGGGTGTTCATGAAGACGATGGTGGTGGTTGCAGCGCATTTGCGCAGATCAGGGGTTTCAGTCTTCCCATATCTCAACAACTGCTGTTAAAAGCGGGCTCGCTCCAGGCTGTCGTCTCTCACCTCCAGACTACAGCGGAAGTCCTGCATTCACTGGAGTTCACTATAAATTTGCTCAAGTCACATCTGACTCCCTCTCAGATGCTCCCTTTTATCGGAGCTGTTCTGGACATAGTGCTGTTTCGGGCTTATTCTTCTGAGCGGCGAGTCCAGGATATTCAGGCTGATAGCAGTGTTTCAGCCTCCATCCTGGATTTCGGTGGGAATGCCTGTGGCTGCTGGGCCTCCTGCGTGACACATGGCAGATGGTGTATGTGGGCTCTGTAGTGGGATCTGATGATCCAGTGGGCGCAGCGTCAGGGGAAATCTTTCTGACGAGATTCAGATCTCAGAGGAAACTGAGCAAGATCAGCAGACGTGGTTAACAAACCGTGATTGGGTCAGAGGCAGATTATCCCTTCCCAGCTAGATCTGACAGTAGTGACAGATGCCTCACTCCTGAGATGGGGCGGCCATATGGGAGAAGTGGAGATCAAAGGCATCTGGTCTCCGGCAGCGTCCAGACTCCACATCAACCTGTTTGAGCTCTGTGTGATCCAGCTAGCATTGAAAACATTTCTTCCATCAGTCAAGGGGAAGATTGTGACGGTGTTCACGGACAACACCACTGCCATGAGATAATGCAACAAGCAAGGTGGAGTGGGGTCATGGACCCTTTGTCAAGAGGCTGTGTACCTCTGGACTGGAACAGCAGGGCATATCCCTGGTGGCTCAACATCTGGCAGTCTCTCCGAACACCACAGCAGACAAACTCATCCAAAAATGTCTGCCAGATCACAAATTACTTCTCCATCTGGAAGAGGCGCAAGGTCTCTTTAAGCAGTGGGAAGAGCCTTGGTCAAATCTCTAATCCTTGTGGCTCCAAACACAGAGCTTTTCAGCATGTCCATCGATCCTCCAATTAGACTGCCCCATCAGGCGAATCTTATGTCACAGAAGCAGGGGAGGGTTTTGGACCTGAACCTGACTACTCTCTGCCTTCTTGTGTGGAAATTGAGCTGCTGCAATTGACAGCCTTTGACCTTACCCCCGAAGTCTGTAATGTTAACTTGGCAGCCAGGTGGCCTTCCACCAAAACGGTATATGCCTGTCAGTGGAAGAAATTTGTGGCATGGTTCACAGATCAGTTTTGACCCCCTTTCTGCCCCTCTCTCAGAGGTTCTGTTGTTTATACTTTCTCTGGCCTGGCAGGGCTCTGCTATGGGCACTCTCAAAGGTTATTTGTCTGCAATTTCTGCTTTTTTCTGCTTACCTGATCAAACAGTCCCCTATTGTAAATAGGTTCCTTAAAGGCTTACACACAGATTTCCTCTGTCCCCATTCATTATGCCCCAATGGGATCTGAATTTGGTTTTGATCTTTCGGATTTGCACTCCTTTCGAGTCTCGCCACAATTGTCCACAATTTGAAAACAGCCTTCCTTGTGGCTATTTCCTTTGCCCGCAGGGTGAGTAGCAAGCATTATCATCTAAGCCGCCGTACCTTTCCATCTATCCTGACAAAGTGGTGCTTCGTATTAGGCCCTCCTTTTTTGCCAAAAGTGGTTATGCCCTTTCATGTAGGCCAATCCATTACCTTCCTTACTTTTTACGCACCCCCATGTCCTAAGGAAGAGAAGAGACTCCACCGCCTAGACCCAAAAAAGAGTGTTGGTGTTCTGCCTTAATCGTTAAAAGAGTTTTGGGTGGGTGATCAACTGTTTGTTGGTTATGTGGGTACGAAGAAAGGTCGGGTAGTGCAGAAGAGAACTATCTCCAAATGGGTGGCACTCTGTATTAAAATATTATGCATGCTGGCTAAGAAGCAACCCCGTGTGGGTTTGCATGCTCATTCTACCAGAGCTAAAGCTGCGACCACCTTGTTAGCACACAAAGTTCTAGTTATGGACATCTGTCAGACAGCAACGTGGGCGTCTCTGCATGCATTTACCAAACTACTGCCTGCACAGTCCGGTCTGTAGGTATGGGTATTTTGCCTGTTCGGTCCTGCAGGACTTTCTAGTGAGATCTTCCCTTGCAGGACCTCCCCTGTGGGTGGTATTGCTTATTAATCTTTTCACAGGTGAGGAATCTGCAACTATAAGCCTCTATCAGATGAAGAAGTTACTTACCTTCGGCAATGCCTTATCTGGTAGAGACCTATTCTAGTTGCAGATTCCTTACTGACCCACCCACAGTCCCCTCTCTGAGGGCTGATTTCTAGAGACAGAGGCTCCACTTTCAGGGCCCTAGTTTTGATGCATCAGTAGTCGGTGTTCTTTCTGGCTCTAAGCTTCTGGTGTAGAAAGTCATAAAAAGAAACTGACCTCAGCTCTCTGCGGTGGAGCCTATATAGGACTCGCAACGTTATATCCAGTGCAGACAATGCCAAAGACGGACGCACAGACGATTGACGCCACCTAACAGCGCGCAAGGGTACTGCTCAGAAAATTCTCCGGATCAAGCTGACGCCTGGGGAAAATTCACAGGTGAGGAATCTGCAACTAGAATATGTCACTAGCAGATAAGCCGTTACCGAAGGTAAGTAACTTGTTCTTTAGTGGGTTTTGAGAAAATAAACTCCAAAAAGTTCTGTATATCTGCATGGGTGGGCTTGAGGGACTCTTGTTAGAGTCCCTTTAATCCAGTTTAAAACATAGAGCGTTCTGATTGGCCCAGAGAGCTTTTTTCCCTTTAGCCACTTTGCTACCACAGGAGAAACGCTCTGATTGGCTGCCCGCAACACGAAAATAATGTTGCTAGCAGCCAGTACAGGACTTCTGGGACTCCTGTCCTGAAGCAACTATAACTGGTAAATTGCTGGGTTAATTTTGTTTTCAAAACTAGAATGTTGTCACTGAGATATTCACCTAACTATAATGTCACTTTGATCTTTATTTTTTTTCCCCAGTGAATTTCTTTTATTTTTTTTTTAAACAAAAAACAATTGTTTTATCACACCTAACTAACGTTACTTTAACCCTTGGCTTTCTCAGTGGATATATATATATATATATATATATATATATATATATATATATATATATATATATATATATATATATATATATATATTTTTTTTTTTAATCTACGAAGCCTATTGGGCGCTGAAACAATGTGTGGATGATATCATTAAGGATATATGAGTTCTTAAGTCGTGCATGTCAGAGGTGTAAGTTCTAGTTAGTTCACTAAACAATAACTGCCAAATTTCTGTAGTATGTCAGTTTTCAAATGTTAGTTCTTATCTCCTTTTAGCACTTGCGTCTAACATCACTTTAGCCTTTGTTTTGGCTTCCCCTCCTAAACCCCCTCACCCATCTGCTTCACACAGCCTTCAGCCAGGTGCAGCAGCGGTTGGTTAGCCTTGCACGCAACCCACTGTGCACAGCTTAGGGCTTGCAAAACGGCCCTTGGCCATAGGGGCTACACTGTGAGCAGACACAAATATTTTTTTTTTTGCTGCTGTACCACAAGGAGGCCTTAGTCGGTACTGGAACCACAGTTCCTGCGACCAAAATGTTATTTTTAAATGTAACCTAGGAGAGGGTCTATTTCAAACCCCCCCCCCCCCCCCTCCAATTTCTTCCAGACCTCATCACAAAGGTCCCCATAGGGGTTAAGTTGTGCTCACGTTGTCGCCTTATTTTATTTTATTTTTTAACTTTTTTCGGGGAGGGGAGAGGGGATTCAGGACTGAGTTCTGTATTGGTAGCTGCAACATTTTCTCAGATGGGCAGCCAATCAGATAGTTCTGGTACAGCTGTCCCAAAAAGTACATTTTTCTGAGGGATAACTCCCCTATGCGCAAGCTGAATCACTATTTAAATACGAATTTCTCGAAAATAGCTGAAAGGATTTACATCAGATCACAAAAACCATGCCTTCTCATTAAAGGTCTGACTTTGTGAGGTATTTGGTGTAATTCCATCAGCTGTGTTTTCTATATCAGACATCAAATTTCCTTTGCAAATTAAAATGGTAAACCACACCTTTGGGCTGCTCTGTGTGTGTCTATCAATATATCCCTAAAAAGGTGTTTCAATGCTTTTGGACCTTGCAAGGTCTTGATGACGTGATCAAGACCATGTGACGTTGAAATGCAACGGAGCACTTTTTCAAAGGACAATATATGCATGTGAAAAACAGTAATTAAATGTTTTCCAGAGTGTTGCTTTCTTTATGCAGGAGCTTTGAAATGAAATATAATCCTACAGCAGATTATGTGAATATACCTGGTATCCTCAAGTATAGTTGACAATTGGAACAGTTGGTTCATATTAATTTTCGTCTGTCTGAACCCAATATTGTTCCTTCTGAAATGAGCATCCAAATGCCAGTAAGGACACCAATCATGGACTTTGTCTATCCCTCTAATGTATTTCGCCCTGTTGTGATAGCAGGCTGAAGGGTTCTGTGGTATGGTAGGCAGAGCACATGAGACACTCAATACAAAAAAAAAAATGTGTACATTTCCCTGGTGTTGTGTAAACCTGTATGATGTTAGACTTTCTATTTTCCATATTTGCAAGTTGTCGTTTGTGTCGTTTCAGGATGAGCGATTTCCCAAAGGTACTGGGCTGGACTCGGGGACTCGTATACAGTCTGTTCTTTGTTTGCCAATTGTGACAGCAATTGGTGACCTCATTGGGATCCTTGAGCTTCATCGGCACTGGGGGAAGGCAGCCTTCCATATCAGCCATCAACAGGTGAGGTAATAATTAACTTGGTATTTTGTGCAGCATACATGCATTGTAGTATGTGTTTATTGAGTCTTCCATTAGTTAAATCTTATTTTTGGTGGGTGTTCACCGCTAACCCCAGGTATTTGATGCCTATGCATTTACCTGCCTAACACAAATTAACATGTTTGTAAAACCAGTGGTTGCCTTCATCATTATCCTGTCTTTACAGTTCAGGCTCTAATTTTAGTCTTACTATAAGGTCACTGATGCCCCAGTGATATGCATGTCTGTAAATACCCTAAAATAGTGATAAAACTTGCAACTAATTCCTAGAGGGGTACTCAAACTGTGATGGTTGGCAAGTATATATTTTGTCATAATGTATGATTTTGTCACACGCATTAACAAGCACTCTTAACCAAAAAATAAAAATAAATTGAATGATAAAAAATTCTTACTCCAGTACTGGAACTTACATAGATTTACATGCTTGAATCATTCCCCGTCGTAGAGATGGGAGTCTCCGGTGTAATATAAAACCACATTCAATTGCTGTAAAGCTCAGAGGCACTAGGCCTCTTAATTTAGTAACATCTCACAGTCATTTTATAAAAAAGGGCCAAACTTAAGAGACAACCAATCAGCTCTCACCACCCCTTAGAACCCTTGTGTGAGGAGCTGATTTCCCTCAGATTTTCCACTGCACGTTGTGCTAAGGAGTCTCCTCTGAGCTCTGCTCAGTTTTTCTCTCAGAAATTCTTTCAGTGGATTTGGATATTTTCTCTCTTCAGGAATAGTTCAAGGTGGTTCAAACTGACTACCATGTCAGAGACACCTAAGAAATGGCTCTTTAGAGCTTGCACTACCTGCATGAAGAAAAGGCTGCGTGTTAATGATCAGCATAAGGACTGTATTTATTGTATCTATCTGAGCCATAAACTGAGAGACTGCAAGGTATGTAGAACATTTTCTACCAAGACCCTTAAAGACAGAGAGGGTTGTCTTCTCATCTGGCTCCAGACGTTGAAATCCAGGGACAACCCTGTCTCTGATGAGGACATTGCCTCTTCTTCTGTTTCTGTGGTGAAAACGCCTGTCAAACAACAATCTGAAGTTTCTTCAGAGGAAAGACCAAGAAAAGTTGTTAACAAGTCTGCTGGGGCATCTTCAAATACTTATAGCCCTTGAAAGATGAAGACTAAAGCTTCTGACTTTAAGTCCAAAAAGAAGCCTGTTTCTGAGCCATCGACAACACCATTCAAGGTAAAGCATACTTTAAAAAAAACAACTTCTGCACCATCGACAGGATCATCGGCGCCGTTGACGGCTCAAGTACTGACGACGACTTCTACCGTTATAACACTGTCTGTCTCTATGGCAAGATCCGGCTCTTCGTCTACGATATGTTCGTCTACGGCACGCCCTCTAGCTTCACCATCAGCGGTGATACCGTTGACGCTCTCATTGACGACCCCGCCGCTAACGGCCTCGTCGAAGCTGTTCCCGCTGTCGACAGCCTCGTCGACGGTGCTTCCACTGACGACGGCTTCATCGACAGGACAACAGCCATTGACGGCATCGTCGATGACACATCAACCGTTGACGACATCTCTACCGTCTACGACACACCTCTTGACGACGAAGACTGCAGTAAAGGTTCAGAGGCCTTGTTCATTGCCTCTGTTGTCGTCAGGAGACCAGGATGCTCAAAGGAGGGGGGAAAAGTATCACCTAACTCCCTCAGTTACATCTCCTAGCAAGGTTTCCAGCCTTTTACCCTCATCTTTTGGATGAAGATGACTCTGATTAGGAGGGTATTTTTGGAGTCGCCAGCAGCCCTTCACAGTTAAGGGTTAAGTGCCAAGAATACTCCGATGATGATGAGGCTTCATACTACACCCAAGGCTATTATGAGCAGCCGCCATTGGTCGGTCTTCCCCCCTGGGCTTGTTTCTGACTTGCAAGCAATGTTGGCGGATTATCAGGAACGTTTTCCAACTAAGCCTTCGGTGCACAGCCGATACTTCTGCCTCCGCCAGCAACTCCTCTCTTGTAGCGGCTGCATCATGCACTTCAGCCAAGGTCACAGCAGTCAGTTCTTTCCTCAATAAGACATCATGTATCCTCCGATGAGGATGCGGAGGAAGGTGAGATACAGCTTGATAATGATGAGTGGGATGATTATATTATACAGCGCCCATGGGTGAGTCTCCACCTGAGGATATAGGTGGCTTCCATAATCTGCCTGAGCGTGCCACCGCGCGGTTTGATCTTCCAATACCCAAAATTCAGCAGGACTGCTTCCTATATGACTTTAAAGAGCCCCACATGAAAATGGTCAGAGCTACACCCATCGTAGACCATGTTTGGAGCCAGGGCCTAAAAATTATGCAGAATCCAGCAATGGTCCCTGCGGTTCTACAGAGACTGGATAAAAAACGTAAGCCAACGGAGGATGCTCCCGCTTGCCTCTCAGGACATCCGAAGCCACACTCCGTAATATCACAAGTTGCCCAACGTCGCTCCAGGAACCCCACTACGCCATTGACATCACCGCCAGATAAAGAAGGAAGGTGCTTAGATAACATCTGCAAGCGTTTCTCCTCCATGTCTGCTATTGTGGTAAGGGCGGCCAACTCCCTTGCTCTGCTAGGCATATACAGTCAACAGCTCTGGTCCGATATCTCCCATTCACTAGAAGAGCTTCCAGGCACCTCCAAAGCAGAAGCTAGGAAAGTTCTGATAGAGGGCCAGTGATCTTCAGCGGAGATCGATTGTGCGCTTGATATAGCGGCAGTGGGCTTCAGACTACTCGCGGGTTCAGCTGTGTTGAGGCATCAAGGTTGTCTCAAAGCCACCAATTTTCAGCCAGAAGTACAAACAAAAATTCTAGATCTTCCATACGACGGGGAAGCTCTATTTGGCAAGTACGTCAATGACGCCCTTCAAGCCATCAAGGCAGATACAGAAACGGCAAAATCCCTGGCACTCTGCAGTATAGGAAAGTGCCCTTTCTGGGTGCTAGGGGCAGAGGTCAACCTTCTTTTTGTGGCGGATTCCAACAATATAGGTACCCAGCCTATTCCTCCACGTTTCAACCTGCTAGAACACAGTACCAGCCGAGGCAACCACCTCCTGCAGCATATACCAGGCCCTACCACAAGAACAAACAGGGGCGTCAATCTAAAGGATCCACATGGAGACAATGACTGTCTAATGACACGTCCTAGTCACTCTCCTCCTACAATTTATCATGGAATTCTGAAACATCATATACAACGCTAGCAACAAATAACCAAAGACAAGTGGGTGCTGGATGTCATCCACTTTGGACACCTGTTGGAATTCACCCAGATTCCCCCTTCGATGCCTCCATCACAGGTTCATCAAAAACACCTTCATCTACTCCGCTTGGAGGTAGCAACCATGCTGAAGAAAGGGTCTATAGAGTCTGTTCCGCATTCCCAGAAGGGAAAGGGTTTTTACTCCTGTTTCTTTCTCATCCGAAAAAAAGTCTTGCCTATGGCGGCCAATCCTGAATTTACGGGAGCTAAAGAAGTACCATTCATCTGCTCCACAGAAAGTACCTGAGGTTTGTGGTCAAAGGCAAACATTTCCAGTTCAAGGTCCTTCCCTTTGGCCTACGTTCAGCACCACAAATCTTTACCAACTGTCTAGAGCCAGTGGCGGCCTATCTAAGGAGAAACAAACATCAGGTTTTTCCCTACCTCGACTTGGTAAAAGCTCCCGATGTCCAGACAACAAAGTTCAGTCAAGGTGACTCTGCGACTTTTCGAGGAATTGGGCCTTACGCTCAACAAGGAAAAATAGTTCCTACAGCCATCCACTCGATTAGCCTTCCTAGGGGCTATCTTGAACACTCAACGAGCCAAAGCCTATTCAGCGCCGGACAGACAAACAAGGCTAATACGGCTGGCAAGGCGCGTCCAAAGAAAAAGGTGTCTTTCAGTCCGGCAGTACAAGTCCTTTCTGGGCATGATGTCGTCGTGTATCAGCTGCATTCCATTCTGCCGCCTCCGAATCCGTCCAATTCAGGAAGAACTGGACAAGCAATGGATGCAAGCACGACACTCCTTCGAGGATACCATCCTTGTAACACAGCGCATGGTCCATTCTTTGGATTGGTGGACGAATCCCGAGAACATTTCCAAAGGACTCAGATTCTTGGCACGAGTTCCTCCAATAATTGTAACTATGGATGCATAGCTCACAGGATGGGGCGCATGCTTGCCGGACCTTTGGGTAAGCGGCAAGTGGCTGTCCTCTCACCGTTTGTTCCACATAAATCTTCTTGAGCTGAGAGTGGCCTATTACGCCTTGCAAGCCTTCCTTCCAAGGATACGAGGGTCAGCGGTGCTTGTAAGGACAGACATTACCACCACAATGCACTACCTAAACAAGCAGGGAGGAACAAGGTCTCGCATATTCCTTCGAGTAGCACAAACCACCTGGAAATGGTGCATTCACCACTCAAGCCACATCACTGGGAGCATGTCACAGGCCTACAGAATACCATCGCGGATTCGCTAAGCAGATTGGCGACATCCTCCCATGAGTGGGAATTAGACCAGAGGACGCTAGATTGAATATTCAACCGGTGGGGAAAACCGAATCTGGACCTGTTTGCATCCTCCAAGAATGCCAAATGCCGTCATTATGCAAGTTGGCATCATCGACAGGGGTCATGGGGGGATGCATTTTCAATCGCATGGTCAGGGATTTATGCGTACGCTTTTCCTCTGATTCATCTCCTCGTAAGGGTGATCAGGAAGATGGTCGGAACCCTGACAGCTGATCCTCATAGCTCCAGCGTGGCCGCGTCAACCGTGGTACATGGAGTTGCTTCTCCTGTCGGCCTTTCCATCCATCAGGCTCAGACCAATCCCGTACCCACTTACCATCAATCAGGGGCAAGTGAGGTACCCGGACCCCAAATCTCTGTTTGCACGCATGGCTCCTGAGTACAATGAATTTGGCCATCGAGATCTACCGTCTGAGTGCAGAGAAGTGCTAGCTAACGCACGTGCAGCTAGTACCAGCAAATCTTACCGACTAAAATGGAAGAGATTTTGTGTTTGTTGCGAAACCCAAAATGTGCACCCTCTCTCCTCCGCACCGGAGGCAGTGTTGCTGTATTTGTTACAGCTGGCACGTTCAGGTCTAGCCCATTCCTCAGTCGGAGTCCATGTAGCTGCCATCTCCAGATACAGAAGAGTACCAGGCAAACCATCCCTATGCTCTCTCAGATTGGTAAAGCAATTTCTCAAAGTTCTCTTCAGATATTTTTCCTCCAGTAAAACCACCGCCGCCAGCATGGCAACTTAACATCGTCCTTGGCCAGCTTATGAAGGAGCCTTTTGAGCCGATTCACAGAGCGGACATCAAGTACCTCACTTGGAAAGTGGCTCTCCTTCTTGCCCTTACTTCGCAGCACAGAGTTAGTGAAGTTCAAGCTTTCACTATACAGGAACCCTTTCTGCAGGTCAGGCAGGACAGAGTCATCCAGCACACCAATCCTAAATTAGTTACCAAGGTGCCTTCGGAGTTCCATAACAACGAGCCGGTGATGTTCAAAACTTTCTTCCCGAACCCACGAACTGCTACGGGAAGAACTCTTCATTCACTCGACCTTAAAAGGTGCATAAAAGTCTTTCTGGGCAGGACAAGAGTGTTAAGACAGTCCACTCAGTTATTTGTAGCGTTCAGTGCTGCTAGAAAAGGTAACTCGGTAACGAAACAGACTATATCCAGGTGGATTAAGGGCACAATCATATTCTGCCATCGGAAAACAGGAAGGCCATTGAACACGAGCGTAAGAGCGCATTCTACTAGGGCTCTCTCTGCATCCTGTGTGCTGTTTGCTGGTGTATCAATTAAAGACATCTGTTGAGCTGCGACATGGAGAATAACTCACACCTTCACGCCGCATTACTTCCTGGACACAGAGTCACTTCGGGATGCAGCCGTTGGTCAAGTGGTCCTTCGAAACCTGTTTCAATGACGGTGAGCTAAAATAATTATTTCTCTCCATCCGCTTATTTCCGGTTATATCACAGTTTCTTTATTATAATGTTGTAGATCATAGCAAGAAGTGTTATTGTATTGTAATCGTATTTATATAGCGCTTACTACCCCTGACGAGGCGTCAAAGCGCTTTTCGATGAGTAGCACACTACTCTGGAACCCAACAAGAATTAGTGATGGATTAGTATCTGGAAATAATGAGTACAGTTTTAGTATTATTATGAGTTAATTTGAGCCGCGGATATGAGAGTTTGTTAGTTAGATTGACTGGAGTAATGGGGGGGTGGAGGAGGAAAGAAATCCAGAAGTGTTAATTGGGAGTATATCCTTCATTTACTCAACCCAAAGGCTCGGGGTGAGTAAAGGGGGGCGGAGGAGGGAAGAGTATGTGGAAGGGTTAGGGAAAGCATAGTAGCAGGGTGAGATAAATGCAGGAGAATTTAGTAGGGTTGTGTGGGAGGTCACAGTAGTAGAGTGAGGTTTGGTGAGTTAGATGTGGAAGCGGAGGGAAGAGCTTAGGCAGAGTTATTTAGGAGATGAAAGTAGTAAAAGGGATTTGGGATGAGTCGGAGTGAGAATGGAGGATAGTTTGATAGAGACATGACATATGATGATGAGTAGATAAGTGTGATAAGATGAGAGCAGGAATTCATAGATATCTAGTATAACAACCCACCCAGGAGCCATGCAATGATCCACGAACATGCCAAGCACAGAAACAACATATACACATACATACATATATATATACACACACACACACACATATGCACATACAATACATAATTAGAACCATGGGTAAAAAATACTTAGTCAAACAGGTTTAAAGAGTGTGTGTGTATTTTATTGTTATGACATAGCAGCAACACATATTTTCTAAAGAAACTATAAATAAATAGAAATATACACATAATCTGAAAAAATATTTATCAACATAGGCATATGCAGTTCATAGTTGTTTGAATATGGTGGTTATGAAGGAAAGAGCCAACTCTTGAGTAGTTTTCTGAAGACAAGAAAGTTATCTGTGGCTCTTATAGTTGGGGGTAATGAATTCCATAGTTTGGCTGCTTGGACAGAGAAGGATGTACCACCTATAGTCTCTTTCTTGTATGGTGGTGTTCTAAGGCGGGGTGCCAATCTTGAGCGGAGGGTTCTTTGTTGGATGTATTTGGTAATTTTCTTTCTGATAAAAAGCGGTCCTGTTCCATGTATAGCTTTTGTGGGTGATACAAAGCAGCTTGAAAGTGCATCTTCTGGCAACGGGTAACCAGTGTAGTGCTCTCAAGGCAGGGGAGATGTGGGCTTGCGGCTTTACATGTAATAGTAGCCTGGCTGCGGAATTCTGGATACGTTGTAGTTTTTTCATAACAGATAGAGATGATCCATGGTAGAGGCCATTGGCATAATCAAGTTTGGATTGTACAAGCGAGATAGTAGCTTGCACCTTGTGTGGAAATCCGAGGTGGGGAAAGATGCGTCGTAAAGTCTTCAAGGTGATGAAGCTTGTTCGTGCTAATTTGTCTACTTGGGCATTCATAGTTAACTTGGAATCCATGGTGATTCCTAGGTTTTTAACTTCCTTGGATAATTGAGGAGGTGGTCAGAGATCGTCAGGCCAGATGCACAGAGGGTCATAATTTTTCCAGTCACCACATATGAGTATTTCTGTTTTGGAGGTATTTAGTTTGAGATGGCTCCAGGTCATCCACTGATCAACGGCTCTGAGGCAACTGAAGATTTGTGAGTTTTCAATGTTTTTGGGGCATTCTAATTTAAGTAGTATTTGTGTGTCATCTGCATAGTTGTAGCATGTGAGATGGAAATCATTGATTAGTTCTGGTAAAGATATCATGTAGATGTTGAAAAGGAAATGTGAGATGATTGACCCTTGGGGGACCCCTGCTTTTGTGAGATAGAGTTTGGACGAGAAGGGGGGCAAGTGGATGATATTAGATCTTTTTTGAAGATAGGAAGTAATCCAGTCGAGAGCAGTCCATTGTATGCCGGCTTTGTGGAGTCTTTGAGTTAGGGTGTCATGGTCAACCGTATCAAAGGCAGCTGAGAGGTCCAAGAGAAGAAGTGCAGCAACTCCATTTTGGTCGACTGTGTTTTTAAGATCGTCCCAGATTGCCATGAGTGCCGATTCAGTGCTTCTTCCTGGGCGGAATCCAGTTTGGAAGTCTGAAAGTATAGAATTGCCTTCAATGAATTGTGACATCTGGGCGAATGCTGCTCTTTCTATCAATTTGCCCAGGAAAGGTCCATTTGTGATTGGTCTGTAGTTGTTGGGGTCTTGCGGGTCTAGGTTTGTTTTCTTTAATAAAGGTCGTATGTATGCCTTTTTCAGGTCTACAGGAAAAGTTCCTGAAATTAAAGAGTTGTTGATGATTCTTCTTACAGGTGTGGCAGCAGAAGTAGATAGAAGAATGTTCTTGAAGTTTTGTGGTGGGCAAGGGTCAGAAGGGCAACCAGAAGGTCTGCTTGCTTTGACCAAATCCATAAATTCATCCTGGGATATTTGTTTGAAGGACTGTAGAGGTTGGGTTGGTTTATTCTTAAAGGGTATTTTAGGAAAGGGGTTGGTGCTGATTGGACTCCTATTTAAAACAGAAGAAAACAATGTGTCTGCCTTGGTTGTGTAGTGAGTTGCCAATTTGTTTGTGAAATCTTGAGTAGTGGGATGACTTCCTTCCATGCATGTAGGTTTTCGAAATTCATTGAGAATTTTATAAAATTCCTTGGTTGTAGATTGAGCATTTTGAATTCTGTCCGAGTAGTACCTTTTTTTTTAGCTTTTTTGATTGATGATTTGTATATCCTGTTAAGTTTGTGTAGTTGCGATTTGTCTTGACTGTTTTGTTTTGAGCCAGGTCCGCTGCAACTTTCTGATTTGTTGCTTTATCTTTTTAAGTTCTGTGTTTCTCCAAGGTGTTGGTTTTCTTTTGTCGTGTTTAGTTTTTCTGAGTGGTATTAGGACATCAAAAGCTTCCTGTAGCCACTCATAAAGTTTTGGCACAGAATTAATTGTATCTAGATCTGTGTTTTCTGTTAGATGTGTTTCTAAGTGATCCAAATTGAGTTTGCTCCATGGTCGATAGGTGTATGTATGTAAGTAGTTGTGGGGTGTGTTGATTTGTGGAGTTGTATGTCGGAAAGTTATCATATGGTGGTCTGACCAGGTGATTAGCGTGATGCTATGAACAGTAACTAGTTCAGGCTTAGCAAAAATGACATCTTGGATCTGACCAGCGATGTGTGTGGGATTGTGTACAATCTGATGTAGGTTCAATGCGACTAGGCCAGTGGTGATAGCTTTTGGATGGGGCATATTGGGTTTGTCAAACCAAATGTTTAGATCCCCAAGAATGCATAGATTGGAGTATAGTGTAACAAGGTTTGAGACTGTGTCTAGAAAAGCATCTAGGAATGTGGAGTTGTTAGGTGGAGGTCTGTAAAGGAGGAGAAAGTTACAGGAGGAAGTTGGAGTAGGGTGGCATCTGGTCAGGGGGGCTTCACAATCTTGTATGGAGATGTTGTCTGTTTTACTGAGGTTCATTGCCTGTTTGAATATAATAGCTAGTCCACCTCCTCTCTTGCCTATACGGTTTTGAGTGATGGTTTGATAGCCCGGAGGAACTGCTTCGTGCAACACTGGTGCCATGTCATCTCCCAACCAGGATTCAGTTATGAATAGTAAGTCAGGTTGTGTGTCTGTGAGCAGGTCGTAGATGTGGTGCATGTTTTTTGAGAGTGATCGAGCATTTATGAGCTGGCAGTTTAGAAAAGGTGTGTTAGTGGTAGTGTTGTTTTGTTTAGGAGAAGGGTAAGTAGTATAATGTGAGCTTGAAGCAGGAGTGTTGCTAGTTGTGATAACTGTTTGAGGCTCACAATGGTCTTGCTTTTCAATAGTGTTCCTCTTCCAGCAGGTTAAGGAGACATTTTGTTGGGTCTGTGTGTGTGGGTGGTGGACTTGGTGGCTGAGAGAGCCATGAGGAGTGTACTGATTTTTGTAGGGTAGTTTTATTATGTAACAGACAATGGGATGCAAGGTTGCTATGAGTGGCATGTTTTTTTATTTTGTGTGTGTCTGTTTAGTGTGGATGGAGTATGGGTTAGGGGTGGTGGAGGAAAAGTGTGGATCATGATGTAAGGCTCTATCTAAATTGTGCAATGGAGGAGAGGCGAGTGAATGATTGTATTTGACTGTATTTGTGACTGTATTCTGCGCCTTGCTTTATTCTGCCTTTTTGCCCCATTTGCGTCGCTGTACTCGTGTGCATTGTGCCGTTTTCACTGTATTTGTGACTGTATTCTGTGCCTTGCTTTTTTGTGCCTTTTGCTCCATTTTGCTTCCATTTGTGCCTTTTTTACTGTTGTAACCGCTTTTCGCCCCTTGTGTGCTCCCCTTGCCGCTTTCCCCTGCCGCTGCCTCCCTGCGGCCCGCCCCCCCTCATGCCCCCATTCCCGCTCCCTCCCGCCTCGCAGCTGCTCCTCCCTCCCCCCTCCCTTCTTAATGGCTGGCGCTGCGCGTCTGTGCCGGAGGCGCGCCAGAGGCAAGCTCATCAGCGCCCGTCCGCGCCTGGCCCGCGCCCAGCGCCACCCCCCCTGGTCCGCACGACCCTTGCATCGCCAGACGCCGCTACTCAGCCAACCAGCTCATCGCCCTCAACCCCGGCCGCTCCACAACATGTTTCCAGTCATCCCCAAAGAACACCAAGGGACCATTCTCCTGCCACGCCTGCAACTTCACCTGCAACAGAACAAGGAAACCTGCAACAACCACAACAAACCACCTCCACTGCATACTCCTCAACACACGCTCCGCACGCAAGCACGCCATCGAGCTCTGGGACCTGCTCGACACCACCGCCCCAGACGTAGCCTTCCTGACCGAAACCTGGTGGAACGACTCCTCAGCACCAGACATCGCCATAGCCATCCCGGACGGCTACAAGATCACCAGGAGGGATCGCCCCAACGGAATCGGAGGAGGAATAGCCATCGCCCACAAATCCACTCTCAAGATCCACACCCACACGGACGACACCCTCAAGACCGCCGAACACCTACACTTACGGATCCACACTGACCCCAACACCACTCTCGGAGGAACGCTCATCTACCGACCCCCAGGACCACGAGCACCCTTCTGCGACTCCATCGCCGACCTCACGAGCACCCACGCACTCACCTCAACGGACTACATCCTCCTTGGAGACCTCAATTTCCACCTGGAGAACAACAACGACGCCAACACCACATCTCTGATCGACAACCTCTCCAACCTCGGCCTCAGACAACTGATCAACACACCCACCCACATCGTCGGCCACACACTTGATCCGATCTTCTCCGCAAGCAACCACGTCACCTTTAACCACACCACCGAACTCCACTGGACCGACCACCACTGCATCCACTTCACATTCAAGAAGCACATCGAACACCACCGCACCCGACTACCACCACACCGCCGCTGGAGCAAAGTCACCGAAGGCCAGCTGACCAGCACCCTCGCCCAGAACCCGCCCACCGACTCCACCGACCCAGACACTGCCGCACTCAACCTACGACAGTGGATCACCGACTGCGCCAACACCCTCGCACCACTCAAGAGGGCCACCGACAACCAAGGAAAGAAAAAAGCCGCCTGGTTCACTGACGAACTCCTCACCTCCAAACGCACCTGCCAGAAACTAAAGAAGAAATGGCTCCTCGAACACACACCCGACAGCCTTGCAGCCCACAAGGAGGCCACCCGCAAGCACCACCAGCTAATCAGACTCGCCAAACGTTCCCACTTCACAGAGCGCCTGAACAACAACGCACACGACAGCAAAGAACTGTTCTGCATCGTGAAGGAGCTCGTCAACGACATCCCACCATCCCACCATCCCAAGAACTCTGCGACGCCCTGTCCACCTTCTTCTATCAGAAGATCGCCGACATCCACGACAGCCTCAACACCACGCCTCCGCCAGACCCCACCTGACAACTCCACCTGCACCAACCGCCTGGACCCACGTAGACGACGCTGAAACTCGCTAGATCATGAACTCCATCCACTCAGGATCCCCTTCAGACCCTTGCCCCCACCACGTCTACAACAAAGCCGACTCTACCATCGCCCCCCAACTTCGAAAGGTCATTAACTTATCCTTCGAAACCGCGACTTTCCCGGAAAGCTGGAAGCATGCCGAAATCCACGCCCTCCTCAAGAAACCCAAGGCAGACCCCAACGACCTCAAAAACGTCCGTCCGATCTCCCTCCTCCCCTTCCCGGCGAGGGTCACCGAGAAGATCGTCAACGCTCAGCTCACCCACCACCTCGAGGACAACTCCATCCTGGACCCCTCCCAGTCCGGTTTCAGAGGTAACCACAGCACCGAGACTGCTCTCCTCGCCGCCACAGATGACATCAGACAGCAAATGGACAACGGCGAAACATCAGCCCTCATCCTTCTGGACCTTTCCGCAGCCTTCGACACGGTTTGTCACCGCACCTTATTAACACGCCTCCACGAAGCCGGAATACAAGAAAAGGCCCTCAACTGGATCTCCTCCTTTCTCTCTGGCAGAACCCAGAGAGTCCGACTCCCACCCTTCCGCTCCGAAGCCACCAACATCATCTGCGGTGTACCCCAAGGCTCCTCCCTAAGCCCGACGCTGTTCAACGTCTACATGGCCCCCCTCGCACAACAGGCCCGTCAGCACAACCTCAACATTCTCTCCTATGCCGACAACACCCAGCTCATCCTCTCCCTCACCAAAGACCCACCAAAGACCCACCCACCGCCAAAGCCAAACGAGGGAATGAAGTCCATCGCCGAGTGGATGAGAAATAGCCGCCTGAAACTGAACTCCGACAAGACGGAGATCCTCATCCTCGGATGCACCCCCTCGGCCTGGGACGACTCCTGGTGGCCATCCGCGCTGGGACCCCCTCCTACACCAGCCAAGCAGGCACGCAACCTGGGTTTCGTCCTCGACTCTGCCCTCACCATGTCCTAGCAGGTCAACGCAGTTTCCTCCTCCTGCTACAACACCCTCCGCATGCTCCGTAGAATCTACAAATGGATCCCGACGGAAACCAGAAGAACGGTGACCCAGGCCCTCGTCAGCAGTAGACTAGACTACGGCAACGCTCTCTACACAGGCATCCCAGCAAAAGACATCCGTGCCTCCAACGCATCCAAAACGCCTCCGCCCGACTGGTCCTCGACGTACCCCGCCGAAGCCACATCTCCCACCACCTGAAAGACCTCCACTGGCTCCCCGTGGACAAGAGGATCACCTTCAAGCTCCTCACCCACGCTCACAAGGCACTCCATGGCGCCGGACCAGCATACCTGAACAACAGACTCAACTTCTACGTCCCCTCCCGCCATCTCCGCTCCACCAACCTCGCCCTCGTCATCGTTCCCCGCTTCCAACGCAAGACCTCCGGTGGCAGATCCTTCTCCTACCTTGCCGCCAAGACCTGGAACACCCTCCCGACCCCCCTGCGGCAGACCCAGGACCTTCTCACCTTCAGGAGACTCCTCAAGACCTGGCTCTTCGAACAGTAGCAGCACCCCCCTGCCCCCCCCCCCCCCAGCGCCTTGAAACCCTTGCGGGTACGTAGTGCGCTCTATAAATATTGTGATTGATTGATTGATTGAATGAAAGTTGCTGGGTTGGGGTGCTTGTGGTAGGTGTTTGTGAAGAGTGAGAAAGTAGGGGTGGAGATAGGATGGAATTTGTATTCTTTGTGTAAGTCCTGGGGGTGGGAGTGGGTATGACGATAAGTGTAATGTAAGTTTGTGTTGCTTTGATGTGCTGATGTTTGTGGTCGGTATTGTTTTTGTGGAATAGTGAGGGGGATATTGGTGTAGTTTTTTTTTGGTGAGGGATTTGTATGTGAGTTAGTGCTGGTAAGTGGAATTTGAGTATTAGATGGGGTGTTGATGTGTTTTGGAGATGAATGTACGAGGTGTATAAGAGGTGATGGGTGTGTGTCAGGGGAGTTAGTATTAGTTGCGATGACTGGAAGAGGTAATATGTGTGGTGGAGTGAAATGTGGGGATTGTATGGTTGTGTGTAATTGGTGAAGAGAGGGGAAGAGTTTTTGTTGATGATCTGTTTGAAGGCAGGGTTTGGGAATTGTTATGATGACAGGTGGTCTGTGTGGAGCAAACAGCGGATAGTGTTGTTGGTTAGTATGAGCAGAGTGTGTGTATCTGGGAGGCTGAGACTGAGAGAAATGTATGCTGTAGTTTTGTATTGTGTGGGTGATGGCAGGTTGTGTTAGTGGGAGTGGACAGAGTAGTGTTGGCTGTGAGAATGCAGGTGTTTGACTGTTGTAGTTGTGGGGGATATGTGTATATGTGTTGTATATAAGGTATTGTGTTGGGTGATGGGGCAATGCAATCTGTCTGTCGTCAGTTTGTGATGCATGTGTTGGATGTCTTTGTAGAATATGTGTTTGCATGTTGAGGGATGTGTAGGGGCTGGAACCATTCTTGGTCAATTGAGAATTGGGCAGCATTTCTGGCCCTAGTCCCTAGTAGTCCCGAACAGGCCCAAACAGGCAGCTGCCCTTGTCCTCTCCGCTCTTACAGGCCCAAACAGGCAGCTGCCCTTGGCCTCTCCGCCCTTGGCCTCTCCGCCCTTGGCCTCTCCGCCCGGGCTGAGACGCCCTGAGTCCTAGCCTTTTATAGCCCTACTGGCCAATAAGAAGCTGGTCCTAACCCTAGCCAATCCAATTTCAAGCCCTGATTCAAACAACTAATGGGAGACCCAGCCCTAATCACCAATCATAGCCTTAAAACCAGCAACCAATCAGAATCTTAGACCTATCCACCAATCACAGCCCTTGAACCAACAGCCAATCAGAATCTCAGACCTATCCACCAATCACAGCCCTAGAACCAACAGCCAATAAGAATCTCGGACCTATCCACCAATCACAGCCCTAGAACCAACAGCCAATAAGAATCTCAGCCCTATCCACCAATCACAGCCCTAGAACCAACAGCCAATCAGAATCTCAGACCTATCCACCAATCACAGCCCTAGAACCAACAGCCAATCAGAATCTCAGACCTATCCACCAATCACAGCCCTAGAACCAACAGCCAATAAGAATCTCAGACCTATCCACCAATCACAGCCCTAGAACCAACAGCCAATAAGAATCTCAGACCTATCCACCAATCACAGCCCTAGAACCAACAGCCAATCAGAATATCAGCCCTATCCACCAATCATAACTGCAGCCCTGGAGCCAGCAACCAATGAAAGACCATCTCCCAACAACCTATCACAACAACATATGCAACAACCAATAGGAACTTTTATAAGGAGCAAATTAACTGAAGTACAGTCCCTGTGGTCAGGGGGAAAGGCAACTGCTGCTCTATTCAGAAACTCCTTGGATACAGACAGGCTGAATCCACACTTCCAAGCTAGCAGAGTCTACTTTCCAGGTAAGGGAGAGATTGTTTAAGAAACAAACACTGCAATAGTGCTGGGCGCGCACTCTAAAATCAGGCTTTTTTAAAGGCAAAAATACCGGGGGCAGACAGTTTTTAAGCACAATTTAAATCACACAAACAGATTAAAACCGTCTCCTAAAAACACACTCTGCAAGATGTATGTAGTCTTTTTACTTAGAAGAGAAAAAAAAGGGGGGGTGCCACAAACTAGCAAGACAATTCACACAGTCACGGCAAAAACAAATTAAAAAAAAAAACACTTTAAAAGAGGCCAGGCTGCCTGAAACACAGAGAGTCCACAGTAAAACAGACACAGGTAGCTGAAACAAACACTTTTGAACAAATAATACTATTTACCCAGAAAAATCTCAGGGCTCCTTACCTAGATCTTTTTGCAATCCTTGAACACTGGGCTGTATCAGGACACAGGGGAGATGCACAGAGGCTCACAAAATGGAGGTGGCTGTCTTGGGCTTCCCTCCACAAACTTAAGGGGCCAGAGGGGGTGGGAGGGTCTCAGGTGCAGCAGGGACTCAGGGAGCCAATCAGCTAAGTCCAGTCCCTGTGGTCAGGGGGAAGGCAACTGCTGCTCTATTCAGAATCTCCTTGGATACAGACAGGCTGAATCCACACTTCCACTATGTGCATTTTATCATGCCAGTTCGCATTTCAGTGCGCTATGCTGCCATTTGTAGGATGAAAATGTGTTCTCCACTGCTTACTATTCTGATTCAAGCATGTGAATCTATGAAAGTTCCAATACTGGAGTAAGAAACAAGTTACCTGTAACTGTAGTTCTCCAGTATTGGAAACTTTCATAGATTCACTTGCGACCCACGCTTCCTCCCTTGGGGAGCTCACCTTCATTTTTCTCAGTCCTAGATTATAATTGCCCTTGTGCTTGGAAAATTTGAGGGGAATCAGCTCCTCACAGGAGGGTTCTAAGGGTGGGTGAGAGCTGATTGGTTGTCTCTTCAGTTTGGTCCTTTTTTATAAAATGACTGTGAGATTTTACTAAATTAAGACGCCTAGTGCCTCTGAGCTTTATATGCAATTGAATGTGGTTTTAAATTACACCGGAGACTCCAATCTCGACGACGGGGAATAATTCAAGCATGTGAATCTTTGAAAGTTTCCAATATTGGACAACTACAGTTAAAGGTAAGTAACTTGTTTCTTCACGAGTGATGGAGTTTTCAGGTAACTGAGATGGCTGCTTTCTCTTGAGCTCCCCTCATGCAGCCCCTGCCTCTGCTTCAATTCAAACTTTAGGACCTGTGTCTGCCAGGGGAAATGTACCGGTGAATACAGAAAGGATGCTGGAATGATCGAAGCAGAAGGGGAGGAGAGGGGAGGATGCCAGGCAGAACACAATGGATGACTTACTAAGGATGTTCACTATTAATGGTGAAAACACAGATGTTGAGGGCGATTTAAACTACCCAACTGAGTGATGTTCATGAGAACCTCGTGGTCAAGTCTGTGTGTCAGCGTAACTTGGACAGACCAGACAAACTACTGCTCCCACAAGTGATGCGACAGACTTGGGTGGGAGCACTGGAGTTGATCCTTCAAGTTATCGCCATAGCTATATGCACAGCATTTTCCTTTTTTTTTTGTGAATCATGACACTTGCTCTTTAATCTCAAATTCAGTGATTGGTTGTCAGTTTTTTAGTATTTCATGGGATGAATGTGCTACATAGTCTTCATGTACTATATTCTACTATATAAATATGCTGCTTTTAGCCAATTTGTTACTCCATGACACAGATTTAGAGCATACAGATGTGTTTAATTGTTTGAAAAAGTGTTCCAGATCCCAATACGTCCAATGTTTGTGGTCCCCTCTTCTACAAAGGCATTTAGAAATTTAAAAAAAGGATACACTAAGATATGTTAAGAGGTAGCAATGCTCTGCCAACCCCATGTACTATTCCATCGAAAAGGTGATCTTTCACTTCATCAACACAATAAGGACTGTAAGATGAAAGCATATTTTGAATTTGTGAAATTCATAGAGAATAATCCTGAGTGGTAACTGTTTTGTTTGCCACATAGTTAACGACGACTCTATGCAGGAAATGCAATAGAACCATCAATAACAGCTTAATTTATCTTTCAGGTTGCCACAGCAAATCTTGCATGGGCCTCAATAGCAATACATCAAGTTCAAGTGAGTATTTAGTTGCAAATATTTATTCTGTAGATCGAAAAGGCATTCCCAGGTCTATTGTGAAACGCCTGAGTAGCAAAGGTGTTCAGCCTATAAAATGGTAAAATGCCAAGTGAATGTTTTAGAAAAGAGAGACCCTGATTCACAGAATCTGGATTGCTATGCTAAAATGCAAGGATGCCTGCATAAACAACAGTTAAAGGCAGGATAGGCGCACGTCACTAAAGGGTTGGGATGAGAGGAAGGGTTTGCAACACCCTCCACATTTGGTGTGCATTTCCCCACCCTTTAAACATAAGGAACTGTACTCTTACAAAAGGTAGGAGAAAGTGTGTTTTTTATCGTTGGGTTGGGGCTGAAGAACCCCTAGATTTCATGGTGGTGTAGAGGAAAGGGCATGTCCACAGAGAGGCTGTTCTTTCTGCTGACAACTGAAAGCATAAAATGCCCTGTGACCCAAACAGTTCATTTAAAATGGTGGATTGTCACACATGCGTGATTACCTGGTATGTTTATGATTACCTGGCGTTCGTTTGGAACTCTGCTGACTTTTTGTTTTTAACTCTAACTGCTCCTGTATTGTTCATGCAGGTAGTTCTGAATACCTTGGTGATGTAGTTCAACAAAAGGGGGTACTATTAAGTGTGGAAGTCACATTCTGCACTCTCAGACCACAGTTAAATCACATTCTAAACATTAATCTAAGAGCATTGCCAATATTAACAAGGAAGAGAACAGGTCATTTTTTTCAGTGTCTTTAGTTCACCTTTGTCGAATGTCTCTTGCCTTTCTTCTTGTGCGAGTCTAACCCTGGCTCTAAAGCCCAGCTTAATGGGCTTTTGACGCATGGCAGCACAGCAAGTCACCTTGCGCTGCCCTGCGTCAAAGGGTAGGAATGCGCAATATCTATGTAAACAGTGCATTCCTGTCCTTTCTCACTGCACTTGTGTGCCAGTATGGCTGCCTAGCGCTAACGCAGGCACCCTTGCACCATGGTTTAAGGGCACCTTCCTGCACAAAAACATCCATGGGAGGGGTTTTCCTCTTTCTATGTGTGCTGCAAAATGCAGCACACAAAAAGGATAAAACAAGAAGAAATAAATATATTTCTCTTTGTTACGCCTCCGTAAGATTTTGACACATTCTCAGGTTTAAATGGCCTTGTATATATGGGGATGCGTCAAAATCTATGGGTGTTACATTGAAACACCCACTGCAACGCCCATGGAATGCCTCCCTAACACTGAGTAAGGCAAAGCAGCAATTTGCACTGCCTTGCCTTACTCCATATCAATGAGGCCATACAAAGCCACGCAGAGTGGCTTTGCATGACCTTATAGAAACTGTGTTTTGTACAATGTGATTGTAACTTTGTTTCATAATTGGAAATGTGATTGTAACTTTGTTTCATGATTGCATTTATTTTCTTTTGGACATGAGTTTTTTTTGCGAGTGTGGGTTATGTTCAGGTGAAAGGCTTATTCCTGGAGGACTATGGGATTGAGCCATCTTGTGTTTTATATTGTGTGTTTGGTATTGTACAGATTGAACTTGTTTACTTTTTTGATGCCTCTAGATGGAATGGGATCAACTAAGGTTAATTATTAAAGTAAAGGCTGTGTTTTACATTGAAGAGATGAAGTGTACTTGATGAGTGATCCAACAACAAATGAGTTTGCACTTCTAGAACTGTTGCTTTGATATGTGTGAAGATTAGTTCCAGCATGGGGCTAACGGTGTATGTGGGAATAGCTTACTGCATTCCATGTAATACCTGATTTTCAATTTTTACGTGATAGAGTTGTTTTGATAGTGTCGTTACTAGTAGGAATTTGGTCTTCTGAAATCAGTTGCTATTGATACATCACAACTCTGTCTATACAATTCTGTCTTAAGGAGTTACATTTTTGTCATACCTACCACAAAGGTTTTGCTACTAGCAGTTTGTGAAGGTTTCTCGTGTTGAATTATTTTTAGGTACACTAACCAGGTTTGTCCTGGTCAAAGATTTTACCTTCTTGCTTTAGTCCTTTAGGTCCCAAATCACCACAAGAGTACACTTCTAAAGCTCCCATGGATCTTAGGAGACACACTTAGAGATTTGCATGGTGGCAGGCAGAGGCCAACAGGACGGTATAATCCCAGTTGTCACTGTTCATCTGGGCAGGTACAGGAAAATGTCTCTTGTAGCTTGTTGTGTCCCTGTAGCTTTAACAGGAGGTCAGCATTATGACCCTTAAAATCCACTTCTTTGTCCTGGGTACAAGAGAGTGTGCAAGACCAGTCCTCCATGGCTGTTCTCAGGTTGTAGACTGCAGGCTCAGTCCTCTACTGATCTTCTTCAGGTCCTGGATTGCAGTACAGTTGGTGCCTGGAGGTGTGACATTTTTGCCTGGCATTTGCTAATGGGTGGAATAACCCCCTGACGATGCCCTAACCAATGGGCTAGAGATTTCCTGGGCTAACCCTACCCACTTTGCACATTTTCAAGATGGCCAAAGTCTTCTGCCACACTAAATTTAGGCTCTGAGGGCTCGGTGTGTGTGGGGGGAGTGACTATGGTAATCCTGGTGTCCTCCCACATCTAACATTCAAATCCAGTGTTCGTCAGTCTTTTTACCCCCTACAAACTCAGGGCACAGATGTGTGATAAAATCAAAGCTGAGCTTTCAGCAACCTAACAGATGATAAACACATCATTTAACTTGTGCTCCAAATGATATAGGTAAACCCAGCAAACGAATCAATCAGGCTATGACATTGTAATGTCAGTCCCACAGTGATTGATGCTAACTTGCTGGTCCCTGCCCCAGTGTCAGCTGACATTTGCCTGTGACAGAGGAGGCCTCTTTGAAGTATGCCACAGATGTCATATGGCAAAACCCCAACTGCCCTATCAAGCAGGTTGTGACATTTAAGCAGGGCTTGACACTTTAATATCAAATCTGATCCTTCCACCCTCCCCTGCATATTCTATCAAGTTGTGAGGGGTCATTTCTGCCCATTCTGGTCAACCTGTTGTTTTGCTCCTGGAAGCAAGCGCACACCTCATTCACACCTATTGAAATGCTAATTCCTGGTGGGAGAAAAAAAATTAAGATTTTGAATCCAGAGATATGAGGCAGTGCTAATATAACTTTTGCAAAGTATTTTTTCCGTAATAGACAAAATTGGACTTTACCATTAAATTGAATTTTGTTTCACTAATAAAAAGAGTCCCTAAAATATTTATTGAGCTTTTTCTCTGCATAGCTAATACTTTTTAAACATTTATTAAACGTAATATTGTACCCCACTGCTTTCTTATGGAACAGCTAATCTTTCTATACTGAAAATGGCTTTTAGGGGCTTTTCATTGTAAGGACATGTTTAACATTCAAAGTTTACATGTCGTACTCTTATTTTTTGGCTATTTGGGGTAGTTTGCCATTAGGCCCCCATAACTTTTTTTCCACATAAGCTATCCATGCCAAATTTGTGTCCTTTTTCCCCCACTCTGGGGATTTTAAAGGTACTCAAGAGTTTGTGGGTTCCCCCTGGAGAAGGCCAGGAATTTAGCCAAAATACAGCTGATTCTTTTTTTTTTAATGGGAAAAAGTGCTACAGAAGAAAGCATCTGTTCTTTTTCCCTACAAATGGGATCAACAAAAGGTTTGCGGTGCTAAAATCACCTACTTCCCAGCTTTCAGGAACAGGCAGACTTGAATCAGAAAACCAAATTCTTCAACACATACTGAGTCATACCCCATTTTTGCTATTTTTGTGCTTTCAGCTTCCTTCCAGTTAGTGACAGAAATGGGTATGAAACCAATACTGGATCCTGGACAGCTACTGTTACGTCTGCTGGACCCTTCTGCTGGCTGGGATTTATAGGGCTTGTAGGTCTATCAAGAACCCAAGGTACCCAGAGCCAATAAATGAGCTGCACCTTGCAATGGATTTTGTTTGTATACTGGGTATACAGCAATTCATTTGCTAAAATATAAAGTGAAAAATAGATATCAAGGAAACCTATGCATTTCCGAAATGGGCATAAGATAAGGAGCTTAGAAGCAGTGGTTATTTGCACATCTCTGAATTCGGGGGTCCCCATACTAGCATGTGAACTACAGGGCATTTCCCAAAATTACTTCTTTCTTACACACTTTCTTATATTTGGAAGGCAAAAATGTAGAGAAAGACAATTAGCAATAACACTTGTTCTTCTATTCTGTTTTCCCCTAAGTCTCCCGATAGAAAAAGGTACCTCACTTCTGTGGCTAGACGTAGTGCCCACAGCAGGAAACGCCCCAAAATGCAAGATGGACACATCCTATTTTTTAATTGAAAACTGACTTATTGTTTGCAAAGTGCCTATCTGGGCTGTAGCTCAGCCGGCACCTACGGAAACTTAACAGACCTGTACATTTTTGGATACTAGACATCTAGCGGAATCCAGGATAGGGTAATTTATGGGACTCTCACTAGGTTCTGTCACCCGGAATCCTTTGCAAACCTCAAAATTGGGCTGAAGAAGCACTCTTTCCTCACATTTCGGTGCTGCAAAGTTCTGGAATCTGAGAGGAGCCACAAACTTCCTTCCACCCAGCATTCCCCCAAGTCTCCTGATTAAAAATACCACCTCACTTGTATGGGTAGGCCTGGTGCCTGTGACAGGAAATGTCCAAAACGTACTGTGGCGATGATAACTGAGTTGAGTGTACTAATTAGTCCTGGGATCTGGAACCATTTGGGGAAAGCTACCAAACCTAGGCATTTCTTAAAAAATAAAAAAAAAGCCACCCAGGGGAGTCCACAGAGGTGTGGCTTGTGTGAATTCCCCCAAGTTTATTTTTTTATCCAGAATACCCCGCAAAGGTGAAACGTTGAATTAAAACAGTATTTTTCCTTCCATATCTGTGAAGTAAAGTACTGGAATATGAATGGATCCACAAACATCTTCCCACCTAGCGTTCCCCAACTTGTCCTGATAAAAGCGCTACCCCACTGGTGTGCCTGGGCCTAGTGCCTCTGACAGGAATGGATCACACAAGGGTCAGCGCAGTGTGACTACCTGTGCAGTAGTCCTTGCATGAAAACTTTGTGGAATCCACACATGCCACAGTTACGTGGACTGCCCCTGGTGTCTAGTTTTCAGAAATGTCTGGGTTTGGTAGGCTTCCCTATATGGCCGCTGAGCTCAGGACCAAAGACTCAGGCTGTTTTGTGATAGGTAATTTTGATGTCTCCACAGTACGTTTTGGTCACTTCTCTGTTGCGGTCACTTGCCCACCCACCCACACGAGTGAGGCAACGTTTTTCTCTGGAAACATAGGGGAACACTGGTTGGTAGAAAATTTGTGGCTGCCTGCAAATTCCAGGACTTTCACTCACAGAAATGTAAGGAAAAGTTTGTGATTTCAAAGGAATTCTGGGTGAAGGAGAACTGATGAGAGCCACGCAAGTCCTGCACCCTTGGGCTCCCCTGGTCCCAGTATGTTAATGTTAATCCACCACTCATACTGGTTGGTTTTAGCACCTCCAGAAATAATGGTTTCAAAGCATCAATACTTATCAAAGTTTCTGACTATTGAAACCAAGTCTTCTGAGGGTGAACCATAAAGGCACTTCACTGTACCAACCACTTTATGGTTCATTCACATGCCATTCGCACACAACATTTTCATACTGCCGGTCACGGGCCCAATCCAACCAGTCACTGCACTCACATCAACTTACAGCTGCCAGGCAAGGGCCCATCACATACATATGCCACAGGACGGAATACGTTTGACAACATTTTACCACCTGTCAAGTAACTGCCACCTTCTTCCTGAACATTACCAAAGGCATGCGTCAGGAACCCTTACTAATGACTCCTATGACAGCCACCTGAGGCTCAGGAAGACATGCTTTACATGCACCTTTAGCGCACTCTGTATGCCAAATCCAACTCCTACCCGTTTGTGGATTCAAGCTGGCAGTGTCTGAAAAATGCTGTGAGGGGGCCCATTCATCGACCTAAGGGAGCAAATCTACCATTGAAACTAAGACAGACATGCTGGGGAATTTTCGCAAAGTTTCCTAAAGAGAACGTCAAACTATGAAGAAGGGTAGTGTTTGGCACACAGGGTAGTCTGTGAGAACGTAGCGTATGTCTCAGCCACACATTATGTGCAGTGCTGTGACTGTAATGCACTTATACAGCAAATTGAACATTTATTAAGTTCTGACAGAGGATGAAAATGGAAAGCAGGTAAATCACTGACCCATACATGGCATTGTCCTTCAGTGTCACCGTGTGGCACCAATGGGTTTGAATCCATAGGTGTAGATGATGTGCATCTGTACTACCTTTACTGTCTGCCTTCTACCTGTGCAATATCCCTGGTAAAGCACACCTACCATAAGCTTTTCTTGCCCGTTCATGTCTCTGTCCTCAACAGAGTCCTGACTAATCCTGTATAAGTGCCATGTGAATCTATACTAATGCCTTTCGCCATTAGATAGTTGAAGCTCAAGAAAACATGTCTTTACTGTGCTAAATCCAACTCCTTCCAGTTTGTAGATGCAAGTTGGAGGTGTCAGAGTGTGCCTTGCAAGGCCTATTCCACAAACTGAGCGAGAATGTCTATCGTTGAAACTAAGGCAGACATGATGGTGAATACTACCTAAGGCCTCTAAAGTAAAAAGTCAAACAAATATCCGAGGGACTCATTCACCAACACTTCTACTTTTGCTTTGAAAGTGAAGCTACAAATTGAGGTTGCACACTTTCAAACAAGTAGAAATGTTGGTGAATATGTCCCACAGGGGCATATATTCGACTTATTATATTTACTTTGGTTCTTGTTGGCAATCATGGTGGTCCTTGTGTAACATACATAAGTTCCCTAACAAGCACTTCAAAATTCAGGCACGCCTTTAACATTTTGCCTCACAGGCTACTCCGTGACAATGTGGCATATGTTTTGTCTACTAGTATGTGCAATGTGGGGACTATAATGCATGTTAATCAAACAGAACACCTATCACCTTCTGACGGCGGATAAAGGTGTCGAGCAAGCCATAAGAAGTCCATGATTTACTGAAGTAAATGAATAAAAATTCTGTGGCTGCTTGTCTAAGGAAGCAGTGGCCCATGGAAGTTCGGTATCCATGCACAGCCACTGAAAGGTTTACCCAACGGCAGCTCCACCTCAGTAGATTTTCCAGAACTTTGCTTTAGTATGATACAACATAAAGCAAGTAGGGAAACAGAGCCCTTGCTGAGATGGTCCCTGGGGACAGTAATAACTCCTGCCACCTTCCATGCTTCGAGTACAATTTGCGTCAACAATCTTTTTTGGGTGTTTTAGGAAAGGGAATCAGCAAAGTGTTGCTCCTTCAGCCTTGCAACATCCTCCAGAACATATGAAGTGGAGGCTGCTGCTTCTGTAGCAGCAGTGAGGCTTTCAATTACAGACAACTGGAAGTCAAGGAAAGACGTGAGTCTTCCTGTAGTTGTCTAACAAACAACAACATACACATTGTATGTTGCCATCTGGGTCAGGTGGGTAAACAGTTTCTTGTACGAAGTGCAAGATTTACCACATGCATTGTGTGGTTGAAGAACCTGGTTGTTCTTGTCCCTTCCGCCTAGGTACTTATTGTAATCAAGTATACAGGTGGGCTTGTCGACTTCAGCCTTCTGACCCCAAACTGTGATGTGGGAAGAGCTCTCATCATGAATTGTAGTGAGCACCTATACATCACGCCTATCTGAGAACCTGACTGCGAGCAGTTTGTTGGAACGCAATGCAGTACTCTGGGATTTCTGGAGCTTCTTGCAAACAAGCTACTGCAGGAATCCTTTGCAGTTACAATGAACTGTAGTGCAGGCCACAGTGCCAGCTTTGTTGAGCTTACTGAACAGGTCTGTTCCCGTATAGATATTGTCCACATAAAGGTTATAAACTTTGTGAGGGAGTGGCAGGACAAGCTCTCATACAGTCTTCCTTGTGACACCTTACGTGGAATGGCAACCAACAGGGTTTAGTGTGGAGTCCTTCCCTGTATACACTCTCAAGCTGTACACATAGCAAGAAGAGCTCTCACACAGACTGTACAGCTTGATGCCATAGGGAGCTCTTTTGCTCGCATTGTACTGTTTGAACAGCAGTCTCCCTTTGTACAGGATCAAGGACTCATCGACTGCTAAATTCTTTTCAGCAGTAAATTTCTCTGGAAACCTGGCAGACAAATGTTCCATGAAAGGCTGAATTTTGAACAACCTGTCATGGTCTGAATGGTCCCTGGGCAATGCAGCAGAATTGTCATTGAAATGCAGCATGCGCTGCAATAGGAAAGAACGATCTCTGCTCATGTACAGTGCAAAGATGAGGGTTACCCAAACTGTGCAAGTCGTCCAGTAGGACTGCCAGGTGGGATTCTGCACTATCCTCATTTCGAGTGTAAGGCCCAAAAATATCTTCGATCACAGCCACTATCCATGGTCAGGAAACTGTGCCAGGAAGGCATCGATGGAAAGGGGAGACTCTCCCCTTTCCATTGATGCCTCCCTGGCAACTGAGGAGGCCTTTTTTCACCACCAAATTGGAAAAAGGACCCATACCTGGTCTGCTTGATCCTCCGGTTGGGAAAGTGACATCAGCATGCCTTGCAGCACACTGACGTCACAGATGTGCAGGAGGGGAGTCAGAAATAGACGCAGAAGCTCTTCCGGTCTCCCGAGGGGATAAAATAAATTCCTCCAGGGCTTTGCACCGGAGGGTTTTTAAAACCCCTCCCTAACGTTGGTCAGTGATCATGTCCTTCACCATGGAGGGAGTGTGTGTCAGCCATAGTGTTTAATACCATGCCCCTTGCCTTAATGGGGCAACATAAACATTTTCAAGAAGGCTTTTAGACCTGTCAAAAGGGATTATTTGACAGTTTGAATTTGCAGTTTAAACCTGCACAGAGAGACTACTGGTGATAGACCTCAAGTCATGCTTTTATTGTCACTGCAATGGATGGCAAAGTGAGTGCAGCAGCCCACTGGTGACATTTAACATACACGCCTTGGATACTCTTTGGTTACCATATACATGAGGCTTACAGGTGAGTTAAAATGTGAATCATGGGTATGCCAATTTCATGGTCTTGAAAGGAGGAGCTTGAGCACTTCACAGCTGGTTAGCAGGAGTAAAGCTTACAGAGGTCTAGGACCAGCAAAAGAGGGTTCAGAAAAAAGGCCCAAAAAATCGGGGTAACCTTGCAAAAGGGCAGATTTCCAACACCAAGAATTATACTGTTTGTTTTTCGGAGGGCATCTCCCAACCACATACTAATGTCAAATAATGAGGCCAACAGTAACGCCACAAAGACAACAGGTGATGTATGCTGTTTTTCATGTCCAATGGAAAAACAACAGATGATGGACGGAATGCAGAGCAAATCAAACATTCACCCCACTCTCAGATCTGGGTTTAATCCATCAGGTTTTTTTGGTTGCCGTGCCACTCCAGTTTGGACCCAGCCATATGCAAATCAGTCTTGACCCTGTCCTAGCAGAACCCAACATAACAACATATGTATTTTAATGAACATTTGTTTGATATGTTTTGGCAAATATTTTCTTGGTGTGGTTGGCAAATATTTGCTTGGTGTGGATGGCTAATACAGGAATGGGAAACTCTATGCCCAGTATTCACACAGATGATGTGTGGCTATTATACATAAGTCATCAGCGCGTTCTGTACAGAAGCGAGGACATTGAGTTGAGACTGACCGTAACATGTCTTCAATTGGGGATCCAATTCATATATTATTTTCATTTAGTAGCTTGTATATTCAAATCATGTGGGAGTAGAGAGACTTACAGATGATACAGTCACCCATGTACATGCAGTGATCTGGTTGTCCATATCAATTTTAGTATCCGTGCTCTTGGCTGAAATTTACTATGATGCCCTTTCGACAATGAAATCAATAACTTGTACGTTTAAATAAAATACAGCCTCTGGCATGGAGAATGTCACAGGTAATGTCCCTTATAATCTTACTATACTTTACTAATTAGCCTCAGGTAGTGGAGTAGCCAGGCTCTTTCTGTCACTATGACCATTCTCTATAAGTATAGTTAGAAGTAGGTAATTAACCGGAGTGGTATATCTCTGGAGATATAGAGATACTAAGCTCCTAACAGCATAATGCTCATACAACATGGTCCAAATTGTTTTAAGTCTCACGTGTGTGCTCACAATAATGGCAGAGAAAGCAAACATCTAGCAAATGAATAATTAAATGGTGGCTGTTCAGCTTCTGCTCCAGTCCAGTTTAGCATTCGCTGACAAAAAGAATCGCAGTGTAATTTAAGATTAGGTAAGGCCTGTTCACCAGAGTTGCCAGTGGCCAACACAGATACCTGCCTGCCCTTAACGTTAGCCTGGGTAAAAGTACTCATTTTTTATTTCAACCTTCCGGTGAATATGTGAGGGAAATTACAGCTGAAGAAGTATGAATTACATTTTAATAAATGAATGAAATTTTATAAAGCATGCAAATGGTCATAGGATTCTTGGCGCTAGAGAGCAAACGGAAAAGACTGCAATTATGAGGAGTAAGTCTGTAGCGTATTACCAACAAATGTTGGAACCAGGAGTTTGAAAACAGCCAGATTTTAACTGATTTCAGAAAAAGAGTAAAGTTGTTGGGGTTTTTAGTTGTAATGGCAGACCATTCCACACTTTAACAGTGGAGAAGATAAAACAAAGTATGTAGCTTGTGTGGTCCATCTGAGAATATCATCCCCGAACCCAAAGGTTCCTAATATTTGTGTCTTGTCTGCATTTGGAGGAATGACCTGGCACAGTGCCAGACATGCTTTCTTTTTCAGTAGTGTGCACTGGATCTAAGATATAGAGGACCACGTCATTTTTGTTGGCTGTCAGGTTTACTTTCAGCAGATCAGTAATTGCTGGTGGGAAATTTGGATTATCACGTAACCAAGCACAGAAACAGGTTCAGGTATTGGAGCAACCAAAAGAGAAAAGAGCAGAGTCCCCTGTGTCCTGGTACTGCAAGATTGATGCCCCATAGAGTAAGAAATGGCTGCTTGTGCCAAGTACAGAAGGCACCATTTGAATTTATATGCCCGATACACCAAACCTTGGCAGGATAGTGCAGAGCAACATCAGAGTCCTTTTCTATGTCTGAATGAACCTCTGAGACAAATGCTTGACCCCAAGAGCATAACTGCTAAATTAGTGTGTGCAGTGAATGGAACAGTGTTTACTTTTTAAAACAAAAGATTTTTAATCACTGGGGCCAGGTACGATAACACTACTTTAAAGCTAATTTTAGATCTGTCTGTCAGTGGCATGTAATATGGCATTAGATAGTATAAACCATCTCAAACTGTGATGTTGTCTTTCTTTGGAACATAACTATGAATGTTTTTACAAGATGTGGGGTGTTATAAACTTGATTATAGGGTAATTAAATAGATTTGCAAATATGAGTGTCAGTGCAGGAGTGTACACCTTGTAGATCTCCAAGGATGACCATTTTCAGTTGATACTCTCCTAGTGGATAATAGACTAAGCTTAAGGATCTCCATTGTACTCCATGCTGTCCCTTTCCGGAATAGTAACATCTTGTATAACTCCAATTGTTCAGTGAGTTATAAACCATACGGTAGGAGGAGTACTCTTTCTTTCAGGTCGGTACAGTATTCACCACATGGATTTTCCATGTTCAGGCACCTCTGTTGAGGTTCAGATAAGGCTGATTTTTTTGTGTGATGTGCAATTTAACGTTGTTTAGTTTGACTTAGGCGTATAAACACACAATCTGTATGTGAGGATGAGTTGCAGACCAAATTGGCATTTTCCAATTCCTTTTTTTTTTTTTTTTTTTAATCTTTTTATTAAACACCTACTCAGTACAACTTACAGAATATTGATTTCTTAGCAACAGTTTTAGCAGCAGTGGGTTTACAGGTCTAAAGAATACAACTAAAGGAGAACGCTTTTCACATACAGACAGTGCAGCCTTTGTATCTGAATCCCATTGTAATGGAAGCATCTGATGTCCTATTAGCACCCCTTCCTGTATTGCAGTCAATTGCCCCAAACCTTCTTTCTTTTTTAGAGACAGCCCGTACTTTGATATATCTCTTGCTCGGCCCTTTGGCACCAATCTAGATCAGCTTCCCAGTTTAAGTTTAGGTGGTCCGCTGAGCCCCCCTCCACCCCAAATCTTTGCCATATTCTGATTGGCCACCCTGTTTCCAAAGCGAGCCAGATCTTTGGGTATCTGTCACCCCTCCCCCCCAGTTATTTGAAGTAGGAGCCATCAAGCTTCTAAGAGGACTGTGAAGCCAGTCACGGAGGCTATTATTTGTGTCACTACCCGCCAATAGTGATGAATGAAAGGGCATTGGCAAAGTATATGGTACAAGTCCCCACCTGCCCACATCCCCTAGCATATTTGTCCGACTCACCTCCCCAAGCAGAACAGCAAAGTCCTTGGGTAAAATGACCTATGTAGTATTCGCAACTGGACAAGGCGAAATCTAGTCTAAATGGCAACTGCCCGGGGACTCTGTACTGCCTCCACCCAGTCGTCGTCCTTGAACTGTCCCATATCTCCCCACCAGACCTCCTTCAACGCACACAAAGGATCCAGGGAAAGTTCAATAGATTTTTGTAAGTCAGGGAGAGACTGCCTTTTATGGCATAGGGTCGACAAGGAGACGTTCTTCCAGGAGTGAGGACTCCGGCATTTGCTCTCCTAATATGACATGCCATCTCAACGCATGTCCAAATTGTAGATGTCTACATCGTTCAGTCTCTGGCATCCCATATTTGACATGTAGATTTTCAAAGGTAATATAAGAACTGTGTTTCCAGGGGTCTCTTGGGCAGTCAATCCCTATATGTCCTCATTTGGTAAACCCTGGTAACTTTTCAACTTCCTGCAAAAGGTTGCTGCCTATAGGGTAGTCTGTTCTGTCAGCTTTCCAACCCATCCCAGGAGCCTGTTGGCCTCTTGCCAGATTTTAACCACCCTTTGCGTGTGGGTTGGTAAGGTCCTTTTAGTCACCCATCTATATAGCAGGGGCAGGTAGTCTTGCTTCCCCATGGAGGTCCTGTCTACCGTGTAGGCAGGTTCAGTTCTGTCCTCAAAGACCCAGTCATTAATCATGATTAGTTGGGATGCCCAATAGGGTTTGCACACATCCCGAACTGCCAGTCCCCCATCCTAAATCCCCGTTGCAGTTTGCAGAGCACGATTCTGGAGTTACACCTGTACCAGAGGAACTGGTGTATTTCATGGTCTACTTTATTAAAGAAGCCGGGTGATATTTTGTAGGGGGTGTTTTGTGTATAGAAGCCGGGGCACGGTCATCATTTTGAATAGGACAGCCCTGCTCATGAGGATTAATGGGGAGCGTTTGCCAGTGTGTCAGGTCTGCTTGTGGGTGACCTAGGTGAGAATTGAGATTTCTACTTAGGAATTCCACTGGATCTTATGTGACATTAATGCCCAGATATTTGAAATTGTCTCTCATCACCGGCACTTCGCAGCATGATGGTAAGCGGGGAATGCCTCCAGATAGTGGGAATATGAGGGATTTGTCCCAGTTTATTTGGATCCCAGCTTATTCTCTAAAGATGTGGATAATATGGAGTAAGTAGCCAGTCCAAGTTTGGTAGCCTATAGGAGAATGTCATCCGCATATAGCGAAATATGTTCTTCCCACACTTCCCCCCCCGCTGATCCCCCTCGACTAATGGATCTTGATGGATCCATACCGCTAGAGACTCCAGTGCCAGGGCAAAGATCATTGGGGTCCCTAAGAAACCCTGTCTGGTGTCCTGGTGTAAAACAAATGGCTGAGAGCAGGTGGTGTAAACGCTAACTCTAGCAAGCTGATCTTGATATAGCAGTCTAACCCAGCTGCAAAATGTAGGGCCAAACCATAGTCTTGTTAGATTTGCAAAAAGGTAAGGCCTCGCCACACTGTCAAAGGGCATTTTGGCATGTAACGAGAGCAACACCAATGACTTGTCCTCACAAGTGACTGTTAAGTAGAGCACTCCATATAAGCACCAGAGGTTCAGTCCTGTACTACGACGGGGCATGACGCCAGATTGATCAGGATGGATACTGGTGGGTATCACTTTCTGCAAGTGGGACACAAGTGCCTTAGCCAGCACCTTCGCCTTCACATTGAGGAGTGATATTGGACGGTATAACCCACAATCATCCGGAGGTTTCTTTCCTTGGGATCACTACTATTGTAGCCAGTCATATGTCCTCTGGCAGCCTCCCCTCCTCTCTTGCAGCCCAGAACATGTCTAACATAGAGGCCGCTACTTTGTCAGAGACACATTTATATAGTTGCACCGGCATACCATTTGGTCCCGCCGCCTTTCCAGACTGTAATACTCTTAATAGCTCTATGGATTTCATCAGCCGGGAGATCTTGCTTAATTGTTTATCGTCGTCTGTCAGGATAGGGAGGGAGATATAGTTTAATTGATCTGCACACTCATCATCTGATCTGATTGTCTGGGAAGTGTACACTTTTTCGTAATAGTTTGCAAATGTGCTGGCTATACCGCCAGCAGTTGTGCACAGCATCCCGTTAGTGCCTCAGATTTCTTACACCCAGTTTTGCCTCCTATTTTGTTTATTACACTATGCAGTGAGCTTGCCTGCCTTGTCCCCCATGTCATATAAATGTCGTTGAGTCACCAGTGTGTAGGCATGGGCACTCTGTTCGGCTAGGTCCCTTAATTCATACCGTTTAAGGCGAAGCTGGACACACTGCCAGGGGTCATCTGTCGCTTTCCCACCCAATGTGGCCTCCAGGACAAGGATCTGACGCTTCCACTCCACCTCTTGGAGTCTACGCTCCTTTTTCTCAAATCCGGCTAGACTCTGTATGTGTCCTTTGGTCACCGCCTTGAAGGACGCCCAGAGGACACAGGACTCCACTGTACCATTATTTTCTAGGAAGTATTGGCCTGTCCGTTCTTTAACTTTGTCTCTGGTGGCTCTTTCTGTTAGGATACAAATGGTCAAGCCGTGCGGGTAATATGGATCTTCCACTGGGGCCAGTCAGTTGTACCTCCACTGGGGAATGATGCGAAATGTCCCACACCAAGAGGCGGGCCCTCTGAAATTTGGAGATGAGTTCTGTGTAATCTGTTCAGGATCTACTACCATGAAGGGTGGAGATATGCATGTACTGCCTATCTGCATGGTTGTTGGCACGTCAGAGGTCGAATAGTCCCAGTGCCTCCACAGAGGTTCTAAGTGGCCCGGCATCGCCTCCAGAGACCTACGCAGGTCCCTGTCCAGCAGTGGGTCCATATCACAGTTCACATTGCTTCCCTCCTTTCCTTCCCCCCCAGAATTTTATGCCAGGCAGCATCTGCAACAGTGTGGCACCTAGGGCGGGGAGAGTCTTGCCGTGGAGACACAGTGGCACATATATAGAACATATGTTGAAAGTGAGTCCCTCCCATATACCTGTGTGGGCCACAAATCTCCCTAATGGGTCATGCTGTGTAGTGCATGGGATAAAGGGGTGGAGGTTTTAAGCAGGATTCCCAACTTGAAACTGCCCAGCACCCCAACCTGCAAAGCACCTGTTGTCCCACTATTACAACACTGAAAGAAGGGGTAGGATCCCATGTAAGACATCCATAATGACATTCCCATTCTGATTTTAGTATATTGTCAACTGATAGGCTTGCCAGTCATCCTGATCCTTTCAATATGAGACCCGGCTCCCCTCCCACCTTGCCCCTCCCTCTACCCCCGAGGAAGAGACATGTGGGTTTCCCTCATGCAAATACAAGTGTTGGGCACTATTGATCCAGCATTGCTACTGATGTCCCCTCACAAGTCCTTGTGGCCTTCATCTTCTGTGTATGGCCTTTTTCGATGGCCAATGTGTTTTAAGGGGGACTCTGTGTCAGGGCTCACTGGGGTTCCCATACATGTTGCCGGCTACCAGCCCTCCAGCCACTCCCATGCCTCCTCTGGGAAAGTAAAGTACCAGGATTTACCTCTGCCACAACTCAGTTTTGACGAGATACAGCATCGTATATTTCAGTTTTTTCGTCTGTTGAGTCTTGTTCCCTCATCAAAGCTATGGTGCTGTCTTTGTACCTGAAATGTGAAGTCAGGGAATACTGTCACTGTTCCATTTTCAGCCTGGAAGTCACTAGAGGTGAGTGCCGTCTGGATAATTGCATCTCTATCTCTGTAGTTGAAGACTCTGGCTATGATTGTACAGGGGACGTAAGGCAGTGGCACAGGCGCTCTATGAGCCCTCTCAAGTATGTTTTTTTTTTTTTTTTGACACTGGAGAGAGGCTTGAGTTTGAGTGTTAAGGACAAAGTCTTTCAGGAAGAGCTCAGCACTCGGGCCCTCAGCCCCCTCAGGGACCCCAACGACTCTGATGTTATTCTTGCATGCCCTACCTTCTTGATCTTATAGTTTGGTGTTCACCATATTTGTCTGTTTTGTCAGATATTGCACTTATTCTTCCAGTCGCTTGTTGGTGGATTGCAGAGCGGCAATCTCTGTCTCAGCAGTGGTAGCCTTTTAGGAGAGTTTCTTGAAGTCTGCCCTCAAGAGCATAACATCTGTAGTCATAGTGTCCAGTTTCAGCTCAAGAGTGGCCTTGATGTCCCAGATAGCCGCCATTATTTCCGTCAGGGAAGTCTCCGACTGGCGTGCGGACAGCAAGCAACAGGAAGCAGAATATACTTTCACTAAATATTTGGGCCTCCCTCCTTTAACTGGTCGCCATTTCTTTGTTCTCAGTGAGCTTTGTATCCTGCTTCAGCCTGGTTTCTCCTGGCTGAGGAAGGCCAGAGGCCTGCCCCCCTCTTTACTGATAACGCTGTCACGTGACCCCGCACCCCACCTCTGCCTCCAGCTACTAGGGCAGGCCCCATTTGACCCGGTCTTGCCCCCAGATTACCAGGCGGGTGATGTCTTGCAGCTCTCAGGGGCTCCGTTAAGCACAAATTGTTGGGCCCATTTGGCTAAGGCCGTCGTGTCCCTGTGGGCCTTCCATTACCGCCGCAGGACACCCACTATCTAGGCAATAATTGAGAAGGGCCCCTTTGAAATAGGCTTCATCTCCACATTGCTGACACTCGTTTTGGCCTTCGCTCCCCCCTGCACGTCAGCATGCAGCAGTGGGGGGACCAGATGTAACGGGATGCGACGGACGCGCTCCCTGATGTGCCGCCTCACTTTACAGGATCTAGCGCCCCGGATTGACACCTTCTCAACCTCAGCGGCCAGCTGCAACACTAAGTCCTGTCTAGCCGGGCCGCTACCTCCTCATGCAAAAGCTGCATGTCCTGATTAAGTAGGCAATGGCCTGGCAGGCTCCATGTGGCACTCCCCGTTGCACTGGTTCACTGCCTCCAGATGGCTCCTGAGGGACGATGGTGCTCTTCAGGCACTTCCCTGTGCTGCTTCAGTTGTTGCATTTGCCCCGGCTACTGGATTTTGAGACAGATCAAAGGGGGGGGGGGTATATTGGGTGGGCTGCATAGAGCTTGCCTAAGGACCGGCCATCCTGGACAAGGTTGGGCCCCGCCCCCCAGTTTCCTACTCTAAGCAGTCAATAGCGTGTTTTCTCTCAGAAGACTCTATTTATTTGCCAGTTTGCTGTAATGTCTGATTCGACTGACAAATAGTCAGAAATCAGTTTTGGAACTAAGGTAATGGCAGGCACCCAGAGGCCTTCCCCTGGGTGACGAGGAAAGCGTCACCCATTGACACTTCGTCACAGAGTGGGGTGGGGTCAGCAGTCTCACTGACCCCATCCCACTCTGTGCCGAGGCTGGGACTGCTGCCTTCCCTCATTGGCTGACCTAAACCTACTGGGACCTCGAGGCTGAAGGTAAGTGTGTGTGTGATGTTTTAAAATGAATATTTGATGCATGCGCGCATTTTTGAATGGTATGAATGTTAATGGATGTGCGTGTGTGTGTAAGAATGAGTGTGTGAACTTTTAAAATGAATGGTGCGTGCATGTTTGAATGTTATGAGTTTTGTTAATGGATGTGCGTGTCTGTGTATGAAACAATGTGTGTGTGCTTCCCGCCCACCCCCCTCCCTTCTAAAGCTGCTGGCTGCCACTGGTCTTGACCTTATCAAGGGTATCAATTGAAATATCAATGAGACAATTGGACCATAGTGAGACCACTGTAGTCCTCACCAGGTGCGTTGAAAGTGCTATATAAATGCTGGTACAGTACAGCCTACCCTGATGTATTACCAATGTGTGGGTTTTAGTCGAGGTTGTGGCTCCCCCTGGGAATTTAGGTAGAAGTAATCTTGGGGGTTAGGGGAGCAAATGTGCACAGTCAAGTTTATCCCCCTTATTCAATATTGCCCCGATTTCACTCTGAATCAGACATGTCATTTCTCTTAGTAGTACTTTTTTCGTCTTGATCGCCTTTACCAGTCCCAGTGCATTCAGATTGAGGTTTATTTTTTATCGAGAGTATCTGATTTGTACGAAGGTCAAATATTTTCTTAGATGCTTTCCCCTCTTTTGTTCTTTTGTCAGCTTTTTGTTACTAGCAGTATCCCTGTGGGTGGTGCTTTTGTACAGGCAGCCAATTGCTTAGTTGCAGACAGAGAAATTGTGTTTGTCGTACTGTATAGCTGGGCGAATGCATTTAATTTGGATGTTTGTCCACTTAAGACTGTGTATAGTATTTGTCCCACTACATATGACTTATAAGGCATCTTAAGAAATGTACTATGCACTGTGAGTTATCAACAGTGATTTTGTTGCCTACACTGCACAGCCTCATCCCTGATTAGATCAATTAATTTTCCTTTTCAGCATGGTTTACATTCACACCTGGTCCTCTCCCATTTATTCCAACAGTGTCCCTCCATAGTTTAATCTGTGCCATAGTAGAGTTTGCTGTATTTGTTTTATCAGTCTTAGGGGGCTGGGAAGAAGATACGACTGTCTCTTTGCCTAGCTGCCAGTAAACGCTGGGGCTTTGCTGTTCCAGTGTATGTTGGCTATGGCTTATGTAGGTTCAGGCTGATTTAGCTTGTATGCTTTTGCAGCGCAGGAATCCTGTCACCAAGCTGAAGCAGAAGTTCTCAAAGTGGATAGGATGTGAGTTTTCACCTGTTGTCTTCTCTCAAGGCAGGAGTGTTATGCAGAACTCATCCGGCGCTTAGGATGGCCTGCTGTAAGGCATGATCTAGCTAGGAGAAACGGTGTGCTGTCCCAGTGTAGTGCAAGTTCAACTGCGGGCATCTGCAGCATAAGCTACTAAGACAACCATAGCCTAGAGTTTTGATGAGGACTAATGCAAGGGTCAGACAGGATGCAGTAGAAAGTCAGTTTACCTGACAGAATTCTTCTCTTGAATACAGCGTTGCAGCAACCTTCATTTCTGAGGATTCTGGAACCAGCAGCACACAAGTGTAAAGTACAACGCAGTTGATGGAGCACTACTCCAAGAAGTCCCTCTCACCATGGCGGTGCGGTTCTGCCATACTGACTGCTCATTGGCTGCGGCCTGATGCTGCTCTTTCTTGAAAAGGTTCGATAGAGATGGAGACCATGGTTAGGTAGGGTGGCTGAATGTGGTCAGGCGTGAAAGATTCCGTCGCCATCCACAGCCGATTGCCTTCTTCCTAGTTTTGTTCATGGTTTACCTAACTGACGGATAATAAATCCAACCTAGGAAACTGCATTGCCCTATTAGAAAAAATATTATTTGGCAGAATTATTTTTTTTGTATCATTGTATAAATATTTAAATTGGTTATCAATATTAGGAGGGCGAGGTTATATTTTATTCATTTGCTGACAGCTTAGAGCCTCTGTGCACTTTGCTCTACATGCTTTTTATTAGGCTTCGTACTGTTATTTTTCAAATAGCCAGTTCTACGGTGTTGTTTTTTTATTCATATCACACTGTTTTGCCTACTTCAGCACTGGAGTTCTCCATAACATATTTACTCTGTGCTTCAGTCAAGGATACAGTCTGGTACATTGCCGATAGACGTGGTAGGAGTTTAGACTTGGCATTCCTGCGTAGGGACATTTTGTGATCACAATGACATGTTAGTTATAAAATCACTTCCTTGTCCCAATACACGCAAGAGGGAGATTTCGACCAGGGAACCACAACTAGACGCTGACTGCCTCGTTGCAGATGCTGAACCAAGATCACAGGTCTTTGCTCAGGTATGAGGGCTGATGTCTCCACAATGATTCTGACAGGCAAGCTAGAAGCTTAACATGCTGTGCTCTAAATAGAACAAGCAGAAGGAGAGTAGAAACTGTTAGACATTATGATAGCTTTGTTCTTATGTTTTACTCTCCTGGTGACTATTTCAATCCTACTGTGTTGTATTGTTCTGGTTATTGCGGCTCACGCCTTAATATCTAAAATACAGTCGTTTTATTAGAACATTAAATAAAACGTATACTGTCTTTGTCATTTGTATATGAGATCATATTGGAAATAAGAGTTGGTTTGGATCTGAGTGACCACGACTTCCCTGAGAAGTTCCAAAGATGTCATGCGCTCGGCTGCCGAATCATTTCTTCCTCATGGGAGAAATGAGGCACTGCTAGTTAGCCGGAGCAAAAACTGGATTTAGGGTGACAGAGTTCTTTGCACGTGGGTCAGGCTCAGTCCCCCACACCGTTATCGATCCTGCTGCCTAGAAATCCAGTAGTCTCATTTAGGATAATGAGAGCCCACGCGACATGGCGCCGCCAACGTTTGGTCTGGCTCTAATGTTTAGGTCCGACTGACTCTCTTGGTCTCATATATATTTTGACTCCTCGGTTCCGTATACAGAGACGTCCGTGGGGCTGAGGGTTTCCGCCGCCACGGGATAGGTGCATCCTATTGCTTAGTGGTTGGTTGTTCAAGCTTGAACTTTGAAAGGAAAACCCCGATATTGGTGTGCCTTCTCTGACCTAGAGATATTTTTTATAAATGGCGAATCCTAATGTAGTGAATATAGCAATCAATATGCGTCAACCGCTCACAGGACATCTGTTCGCACATGGACTGACGGTCCAGGGGTGTCCAGTCACTTTTGTGGTGGACGCCCATGCAGCCTATAGAACGGAACTTTTTTATTCTTGGGTCGGATTTCCAGCAGTGGATGGGGGTACAAATACTTTTCACAAATACACTGTTGCGAATGTCCCTGGACAATACAGGGCTTACGCTTACTTAGAAATACCTCTATCTTATCAAGAACACCATAATTGGCTTGATGGCACCCTCCCACACACAGTAGCACAAGTTAGGTTAGGTCCGCTGAGTAATGATGGTCCTACCTGGCCTTTATTGGCTACATATACACCTCATCCTGCGGTTGCTCAATTGGCAGTGGTTGAAGTTCGTCGTTTATATACAGACTTAACGGCTACATATAGACGATTGGTTCAGTTTGTCATGCAGACACTAAATACAAATGCAGCGCGTGCTGCTCCGGCGCACCCACAGGCAGTGGTTCCGGGTATTAATCCGGCCACTGTACACTCAGTTATGGGCAAGGTACCGGCTAAACGTGAGGAGACTCCATTTTGGCTGGCGCAAAAAATGTATACGCTGGAAGCAGTATTTCCCCATACGGGACCTCAGGATAAACATAGAATTTTGACGATGTGTTTGCCGTATGGGATGGTTCCTCCGGTGGACCTTTGTAATACCTGGGGCACGGTGTTTGCCGCGCTCTACACTACGGCACACGGTACACCGACATTAGCTAATTTACCGGACGTGCTTAAACAGATTCAAGATGAATATGAGGCTGCCCCTGCCTTAGATTTGGGCATGCAGTTGCTGGGCAATTTTGCCACAGTTTCTTCTATTATTTTGAGTAATCTCAAAGGAGAGGCAGTAGCACTAGCAGTGCGAACGCGTCTTCGGGATGTTCTGCTGCTTAATCAGGAGCGGGAACTTCCGAGAATAATAGCTGAAACATATTCTAGTATTGGTCGAGATAGCCTCGATGCTAGACCACAGAAACCCCAGTTACAGGGTAAAAATAATAAAGATAATGCTAAACAGCAACAACCTGAGGGTTCGAAAAAGCGCTGGGAAAAGAAACAGCAAACACCTAAAAAAGATGGTGGGCAGTCTCCACAACCGGAGACCCCACAGAATAAGTATAATCTCAGGAATAGGGATACTTTGAAGACGCCTGATAGATATCAATATACTGATACACGCCAATCTCGTTCCTTTCAGGACTCCTCGGAAAAGAGAAGTGAGAGGTGGGCGGTCAGAGCGGAGGACGGAGTACGTGAAACCGAGACAGGATTCACAACGCTCGGCAGAGGTTTCTATTAAACAAGAAGAGAAACCGCTGCAACACAAACAGCAATTTAAAAAGAAGAAAGTGGCAGCAGTCTCAGTTAGACATGCCGCTCAAGAAGAGAGTTCTCTTGACGAACAAGACATGGGCGTTAGCACTGTTAGACAGCGCGGCAGAGGTCACAATAGTTCGCCGGAGTCTTCTAGAGCATCTGGAGGTGAAAGCAACTGATGACTTCGTACAAGTCGAAACGGCGGATATGCGAGTCTCTGATCCTGATAGAGTATATCAAGTGACTCTGCGATTGGAAGGGGACATTGACCGTATTATAAACGCCATTTTTTTGGGACCATGTGGTAAAATCATATGATGTTCTGCTGGCAGAACAGGATTGGCCACCTGACTTTGTTCGCGACTGTCCGGTTGGGGAGGAGGTTATTACACCTTCTTTCTCACCACTTGTTCCGAGAGAGCTAGCGGAGTCCTATAGTAAATCATGGGCTCTAGCACAGGCTCCCGCCTTGTATAGAAATAACCTGGGGTGGGATAGACAATCACCTTATCATGTAATTCCGATAAAGGGCGAACCTCAGCCACAACCGCAGTATCGTATCAAATTTGAAGCAAGGGCATCGGTTAGGAAAATTCTTACACAATTGGAGTACCAGGGTGTAATTGAGCCCTGTGTCTCACCGATGAATAATCCCTTGTTTCCGGTTGCTAAACCGGACCATTCATATAGGATAGTGGTGGATTACAGACATTTGTATAGTCATACACGCACATATGCAATACAGAATTCACATAGCGTAGCGCTTATGAATAATATAGTGCGTAAAAAATACAAAACAACGTTAGATATCTCGAATGGATTTTTCTGCCAGAATATAGCGCCCGAAAGTCGGGACTATACCAGTTTCAGTGCGTTTGGCTCTCAGTAAAAGTTTTGTCGTTTGCCTCAGGGGTATAAGAATAGCCCAGGACTGTTTTCGGCTCGTGTGACTGAAATGCTGCACGAGTTGGACCCTGAAGCGTTGTCATATGTTGATGACATATATCTGACAGACAATGAGATTCTGCAGCATCTAAGGCGTGTTTTGCGCATTGTTGTGGGGTTTGCTGATGTTGGCTATAAATTTAATTTTACAAAATCAAAGATTGCCTTCCTCAGCGTCATTTTCCTGGGATATGAGTTGTCGAGTGAGGGCAAGAGCTTAGCGCCACATTTTTGGGTGAAATGTGCTTTATTGCAGCCTCCTAATACGGTTCGGAAGCTCCAGTCATTGTTGGGGTTTCTGAGTTTTGGCAGAACTTACATTCCTGATTATGCTACACGTATAAAACCCTTATACGAATTGATTCGCCCAAATTTTTCAAATAGATTTTGGACGATTGAGCATACACATATACTACGAGATTTGCAAACTGATCTCTTAGCAGTTAAACACTTACACACACGGGACAATAAGACACATTTAGTCAGGGTGATACCTGGGGCTGTTGGGTTTACGTATGTCCCCTTTAATGAGGGGGAGACAGTCCCGATTGCATACAAGTCTCACTTGTATTCTGCTGCAGAACAACGATTTGCACAGACTGAGAAAATACTCACTGCAGTACAGATGGCTGTTATTAAAGAAAGACCGCTTGCCCAGGGACAATCGTTTCCCCGATTCCGGCCTTAGAGGCAGTTACAAAAGCGAGTGTTCCTAATTCGAAAGCTTTACACCCGCGATGGATACAATGGGCTACGTCTTTGACAGCCACTGATGTAGATTACGTATTTGACCCTAAACTGCAGACTCAAGAATTTCTTCAATATGAGATGGAGTACCCTGTTCCTGCTGGTACGTTGCCTATTGACCAATATCAGGTGGTCATGTATACCGATGGCTCTGCGCAACCGGCAGTTGGGACTAAACAACAGTATTCTGCTGCATGTGCGGTGGTGAGCGGCACTATGGAGGGGGAAGTGTTCTGCCCCCAACATACTTATACTAAAACCTTGGCAGATTGCACAGCTGGCTGAGCTCAAAGCTCTATTGTTAGCGTTGGAGCACGCGGATCCGGCGATTATGACCTTTTAGGTCTGTGACTCCTACTACTGTGTACAGTCTTTCAATGAATATATACACTATTGGAAGATGAATGGGTTCAGAGATTCTAAAGGCAACACCATTAAACATAAAATATTGTGGGGTAAGGTTGCGGATCTGAAGGAAATGCTTCCTAAAGTCCATGTTGTGCATACACTTGGACACCAGCGCGTTGGAATACACATTGCTGGGAATACTTTGACTGATGAAGCCGCGAAATCGGCAGTGGCTGTTGCCACTGTAGCCGCAGTGACTCGTTCGAGTTCCAAACCAGACACAGAAATTTCGGCTGCCATAAAGGCTACGGCTGATGGCACGTCCTTTCCTAAAGGATTTCCTTCTAAATATAGTTACTGCTTGAATAGTGCGCTGAATGCTACTGTTACAATTCCAGGCATTGGTGTACGTGAATTACCCAATAAAATTGAGAGACCTCGATTAATTTCTGCAGCACATGAGGGGCTGGCTTCTGCACATGCTGGTGTGGCTGCCACGATTTCACTCTTACAGGCTCATTACTGGTGGCCTGGTCTCTATAAAGAGACTAAACAATATGTCCTTTGTTGTGACGTTTGTCAACAAATTAAAGCGTCGTCGGCTAGACGCCCGCAGCAGATGCCCCTTCTGATTTCAAATAAACCATTACAGTGTGTGTACTTGGATCCTTGTGGTCCGCTGACACCAGATAGTGCATACAAATATATATTGGTTGCTGTAGATTCGTGCTCCAGATTTGTGTGGGTATGGCCACAACGCTCGGCTGACACTCGGACTGTTATTAAAGATTTCTGCATCTTTGTCGATACATTTGCAGTTGCGGCTTTTCATTCGGACCAGGGCCCTGCTTTTGCCTCTAAGACATTCAGGGACACCATGGCTTCGTTGGGGGTCCAACTCCAATTCTCGTCTCCATTTCATCCCGAGGGAAATTCTGTTGTGGAGCGTTTAAATCGTGATTTAAAGCAATCCTGAACGGCCAGGATTATAGGTACGGGTCGTGGTTGGCTAGCCCACCTATATGGAGTACAGAGAGCACTTAATAACTTGCCTAGAAGGTCACTGGGGGGTCGTACTTCATATGAGTGCCTGTTTGGAACACGAATGTATGTTCCTGATCTAGATGGTCCTGGTGTGGAGGCGGCAGATACGCACTTTGACATAAATGATCGTGTCACTGTTTTGCAGGATTTACAACAATTCCGTGAAGATAACTCTTCTGCCAGTGCTGCCTCCTCAGGAATTAAGGATGAGTCAGTAACACCTACTGGTTGGATACCCAGGATTGGGGATCTAGTGCGTGAAAAGGTCTTAGTTAAAAAAGAATTTGGTCCTTCTTATCGAGCACCTGTCCCTGTGTTGGGGGTAAGCGGCACGAGAACTGTGATTTTACCGCCGCTGCGAGGGGCCAAAGGAAATCGCTTTGTTTCGATTGATAATGTCAAGTTACAACATGTGGCCGATTCTGCACAGCAGACCAAGAGGGACACCCAGTAGTTCCGGAATCCCTCTCACTACTGGGGAAAAAGTCCAGCTGCAGGTGATTTTCACCGACACGGTTTCCTCTCCGAGCTTGGGGAGGGTGGATGATGATCTTGCGATTGTTCCACCGACGACGATTAATATGGATTCTTTTGATCAAATTGCTGTACGTTCTACTGATGTTTCTGAACGTGTGGTTTATAGCGTGCCAAGGCGAGAGCCTCCATCTGCTTCTTTGTTCACAGTTGCACCTTTTGCTAGAACTGCCTCTGGCTGCTTCAACGACGCTGATAATGATGTGTCTGGCTCCTCGTCCTCGATGTGTTATGTCCACGGTCCACGAAGGATGCTGGGTTCGCTTAAACGCACATATTTTGTTTTTCCTTGGAACTATTTGTGGCTGTTTTTGGCCGTGATGACTCTTTTATTATGGTTGGGATTTGTGGTTACTTTTTTTCTGATAATACATGGTAATTTTCTTCCTGATCGGTCTGACATTGAGCACGTGGAGACTGTGTTAAAACCGCATTTTTCGTCTCATATGGTTCGACGAGACTTGTCCACTGTAAACATTTCTGCAATACCAATTCCGGATGGGATTGTGTGGGATAAAGTAATGTTTGATATATATGGTCCCACTGAATTGGTTCAAATACCGTATGTCCTCAAGTTATCAATGAATGATATTGTTATACCTGGCATTGTTTCTGATGATTGGGATGTAAAGACAGTAGATTCTATGCTAACAGATTTGCAATATTATACGGTCTATGACGATGAAGATGCTTACCAGTTTAGAGATTATCATGGTGACATGTTTTGTTACAACTATTATGGACACCACTTTATTCATAAAGCTAGTAGCCCTAAGTCCATGTTTAATTATGTGCACTGGGAATATTGCTCGACTCCTCCACAAGGGAGTTCGAAAACGTATTATGATAAATTTGCATATTTTTCTGGGCATGATCAATGAAATGCTAAATCTTACTATTTTAAAGTTGCCCCGTATTCTAATAAGCAAATGTTGTTGACCGATACTAAATTACTGTATTCAAATTTGTTTGTATCTAAACTTTCGGTCGAGGGGTATGAATACTGGTTTAAAACTGTTGACTTGAAAAGTGTTTGGGGTTCGAAAAATTGGCAGATGCAAGGCAGGGACACATTATTTAGAGCATGTATTATCCCTGTGCAGATGATTTTCCTCAATGACACAGTACAACAGACTAGCTGTTTGGGCTTAGCGACAATTAGGGAGTTGAATTTGCCTAGTATACCTGTCCCTTCTAAATAAAAAAATTGGCAGCACTATGTGAATGCTACTTTTAGTGAATTTACACATTGGGTCCAGAATGGTACGCTTAACATTTCATTGTTACATCCAGGCGGGTGGTTATTATGGCCTGTAGACACTAATGTGTGTCATCAACGTTTTGTCACCTCTTCAGGGGGGTTCAGGACTAGTAGGGCAGACCCTTGTTACGTTTCACCAAAACATGCTGATATTATAACTACATACAGTGTGGGGAAGCTTTATCAGCAATGGTTGAAGTCATCCACGCTGGATGCAGTTAAGTCACATCTCAAGTTACTGTCTAATGATACTGATTTAGAAGATTTTTTGTCGGGTCCCAAAGTACCACGGAAGAAAAGGTTCTTATACGAAGTTTATAATGAGATTTGGAAGCTTTCACAACAAGAGGCTGCAGCCCGGTTGAGGCAGATTGATCAGGAAAACCTGATGCAGACTTTGTCTGTTGTTGATAATGGCATGCATACCCTTTCTGACCGTGTTTTCACGATTGACAGCATTGTTTCCTCTGCCATTGACATTATTAAATCGGACATGTCTTCTTTATATCATGGGCAGAGTCAGACGCGGTCCATCATGCAGCTGGGTTGGACTCTTCAGACCTTGAAGGCGGGTTGCGTTCCATGGCAGCACGTTCGTGCCAGAGAGATCTTTATCTCTTTTAATTTGACTTGTCAGCAACAACTGATGGCTAAAAAGGAAGCGACATATGTTATGTTGAATATTGAGAAATTGGAGAAACTGCCTTTCACGGTGGCTGAGATTCCGTCAGCTGAGTGGTTGATTCATGGGGTTATTAATTTGCCTATCTCCACTCTGCAATTTACTTCTGGTTTGAAGCACATTCCGGTGGGTAGATATGAACTATTGGGAGACAGTTACATACACGAGGTGTGGGAGCTTCCCTTTCAGTACAGATGTGTTAATGGTTTGAGGGAGGTTTTTCTTAGCGGCAACGAATGTGAAGCTTCTGTCAGCCATTCAATGGTTTGTAAACAGCTGTCCTTGCACGGGGCGTGTAACGCTTCGATTGCTAACTTAGCTTGTTATCTGAAGGGAGTTCCAGTCCCGGTTATTAAAAACACTTTTCAGGTGCTTTCTAACGGCAGTTACATTGTTCTTAACAGCAAACGCTGCTGTGGCATGCGTGCCGGAATAGTTTACATCGTCGTTGTCAACAAGGCCGTTACGTGCTGCGGGAATGTGTTGTTTCCCCCCACTCAAATTAGGGAGGTAGCGGACATCTGGCCTCATATTGCTACTTCCAAGGTTGATTTCGACAAGTTGAGTCGGCTAAAAGCTTTATTGTTTCAAAAGCATGTGGCCCTTACATCTGCTAGCGAGACCTACGCACTTCAGGTGCAAGGTCATCGGCGGAGATACAGTCCCTTTTGAATACAAACTTTCCAAGTCACTTCGGTGAACTTGTGGGACGTATATTTAATGCATCCAGCACTGCTGGTATTGCACATTTTTTCAAAGCCGTTGGTGTTGGTTTTACTCACACCTTCTCTTCCATATTCGGTTTGATACCTTCGGCTATACATTCTATTTTCGGAAGCATTTTTGGGGGTTTCCCGATTACTTTGGCTTTATTGGATGGAGTCTTGGTGGTGTTGCTATTTTTTCGCAATGGCTGTCCCGTCACGACGAGATCCTGTATTGCTGCTCCCGTCAGCGTAGCTGTGTCGTGAACGCATGATGCAGCATTTTGGAGCAACACTCCTGGGACATTTGGAGTGTGACTGGTCTCTGTCATTCAGACCGGTTTTGGATTGTGTGCAACCCGTGTTTCGATGCCTTTGGTGCTCGTTTGAACATGCACTGGCTCTCTGTCTCTCACTGCAGCGCCCTCCAATGGTCGATACTGATCTGTTGATGTTCCCAATTAGGGCTCATTCCCAGACTTGTGCACTACGGATGCGCTTGCTTCGTGAGGCGGTTTATGAGATTCCCTTCCTGGAGGAAGATGGTATTGTCTCTTTCATAGGCCCTGCACGGGGTGCCGCCCTGAATGGTTTTGGGGCTTTGGACCACACCTGCTCCATGGTACTTTGTGGCGTGGATCTTCCGGTATTGACATATATCGAAGTGGAGGAACTCCTGCGTTCTGTTGCTTCTGTTTGACGATTGGATTTTTTCTCTCTTACGAAATTGACACAATATTGAATTTGGTTTTATGGTCACATGTTTCCTAAATTTATGACTTTGTTGTCTTATCACCTTGTCGAAATATATGATTTTATATATTGTTTATATTTGGGGCATCCTTTTATATTATTGGAACCACTTGCTACCGACAAGGGGGAGGGTGTAGTGTGGTCAGTTTTACGTATTCATTGCGCTTTAGCTTCAGGCTTTAGGCCTTTTTTCACTTTGCCCTGAATATATTTTATTCATTTGCTGACAGCTTAGAGCCTCTGTGCACTTTGCTCTACATGCTTTTTATTAGGCTTCGTACTGTTATTTTTCAAATAGCCAGTTCTACGGTGTTGTTTTTTTATTCATATCACACTGTTTTGCCTACTTCAGCACTTGAGTTCTCCATAACATATTTACTCTGTGCTTCAGTCAAGGATACAGTCTGGTACATTGCCGATAGACGTGGTAGGAGTTTAGACTTGGCATTCCTGCGTAGGGACATTTTGTGATCACAATGACATGTTAGTTATAAAATCACTTCATTGTCCCAATACACGGAAGAGGGAGATTTCGACCAGGGAACCACAACTAGACGCTGACTGCCTCGTTGCAGATGCTGAACCAAGATCACAGGTCTTTGCTCAGGTATGAGGGCTGATGTCTCCACAGTGATTCTGACAGGCAAGCTAGAAGCTTAACATGCTGTGCTCTAAATAGAACAAGCAGAACGAGAGTAGAAACTATTAGACAATATGATAGCTTTGTTCTTATGTTTTACTCTCTTGGTGACTATTTCAATCCTACTGTGTTGTATTGTTCTGGTTATTGCGGCTCATGCCTTAATATCTAAAATACAGTCGTTTTATTAGAACATTAAATAAAACTTATACTGTCTTTGTCATTTGTATATGAGATCATATTGGAAATAAGAGAGTTGGTTTGGATCTGAGTGACCACGACTTCCCTGAGAAGTTCCAAAGATGTCATGCGCTCGGCTGCTGAATCATTTCTTCCTCATGGGAGAAATGAGGCACTGCTAGTTAGCCGGAGCAAAAACCGGATTTAGGGTGACAGAGTTCTTTGCACGTGGGTCAGACTCAGACCCCCACACAGTTATCGATCCTGCTGCCTAGAAATCCAGTAGTCTCATTTAGGATAATGAGAGCCCAACCGACACTGTAAAGGATGTCTTGGAAAATGAGCATAATATATTTAGGAAACACATGCTTAACTTATTTACGCTGTATATATGACTTAACATGAATGTGAGACTTGTAAGGTGTTTATTTATGTAAAGAGTAAGCAGTACATATTGTCTTCTAATATCATGCCTGTTTGCATTGCATTTTAGGTCTGCAGGGGCCTTGCCAAACAGACTGAGCTGAATGACTTCCTTCTTGATGTATCAAAGTAAGTATTTTTCTATATGGCATCAAATGATGGTGCTGAAACTGATTGTTCAGTGGCAGACCTTTCCTGGCCACTGATGTAGAAGATACTGATAAGGCCAAACCATTCCTTATTTTTGTGTGTGTACAGGCAGAATAAAAAAAAATATATTATTTGCAAATTCTGTTTGCTATACTTCAACCTTCATTAAGTTATGTTATATTGGGTTTGTATAGCGCGTGGCTGCCCTGAGGCTTCCCAGCGTTTGCAATAGCGATCGTCATCAGTTTAGGTGTAAAGCGAAGGTGTTAAAACAGCCAGGTCTTTAACAGACGACGGAATGAAAATTCATGTCTGGTCTGCCGAAGGGAAATAGGCAGGGAATTCCAGAGCTTAGCACCGAGGAATGCCAAAGACCTTCCTCCACATTTGACTTTTTTTTTATAGATGGTACAACTGCTAGTCCTGCTGAGGAAGACCTAAGGTATCTGGTTGGCTCATAAAAAGAAGCTAAGGAGTGTTGAAGCGGAAGGCCCTTATCATACAGGGATCTGTGGATATAGCAGAGCCTCTTAAACTTCATTCGTTGCTCAATGGAAAGCCAGTGAAGAGCTGCAAGGGCTGATTTGGCCGAATGGTGTCAGGGCAAGTTGTAAAGAAGGCGTGCCGCCGTGTTCTGAAGCACCTGTAGTTTTTTAAAAACATATTTTGGAGAGCCCAGAAACAGGGCATTTCCATTGTCTATCCGGGAGGTAATAAGAGCTTGTACTATGAGCCTTTTGGCAGTGAATGGGAGAACTTTAAAGACTTTCCTAAGGAGTCTGAAAATTCCAGCACAGGTAGCGGATATTTTATTTGCCCGATTATCCATAGAAGGCCAAGGGTCAAACCATACACCCAAGCTCTTGATGTGATTCTTATGAGATGGAAGATCTTCTAAGAGGTCCAAGATCGGGGTTACTTGAGAGGAGAGTGAATGATAACCCATGATCAGTACCTCAGTTTTTTCTCCATTCAGCTTGAGTTTGCACTCCGTCATCCATTTGGATACTGCCTGTAAGCAAGGGGCAAGCTGAGATTTAAAGGAGTCATGAGCGGGGGAGAGAAAAACTAGAAGCTGAGTGTCGTCGGCATAGGACACTATCGATAGACCAAAGGGTTCAACTATTCTAGCCAGTGGGCTCATATAGACATTAAAAAGTGTGGGGCACAGTTGAAGACCCCTGCGGTACTCCCCAGAGGCTCTTGACATTCTCTGGAAAAAAAAGAGCGATTGAGAACCTGAAAAGTTCTACCTTCTAGGAATTGAGTGAACCATTTAAGGGCTTTTCCACTGATTTCAGTTTCCCTCAGTCTATGTAGTAGAATGCCATGGTCCACGTGTCGAAGGCTGCGCTTAGGTCCAGCATCACAATTGCAGAATCCATACCCTGGTCCATTCGTTTACAAGTAAATAACTTGTAAATGCTGGTTGCTGAAAATTGCAGCTCTATTGCCTCAGTTTTTCCTGATTTACCCAAATACTACTAGAACATCTGCAAAAAAAAACACTAAAAAGGGTGTAGCAGAATTTATTTACAGTATGTTGTTGAGCCGTTGCTACTCTTTAACCTATCACCCACTATCTTAAATATAGTTTAGGTGTCATTTCTGCCCAATTGATTATTCTGGTGTGACGTAGATCCAACAGACAACATAAGAAGCAATGTTTGCCAATTAAATACTCTAATGTATGAACCTTCCATATTTTTCTAGGCACTGCATGTTTACAATTTAGCACTGAGTTTTGGGAAGTTTCTATAGAGGAATTAGAAACTGAGTGGGAAAGAAGTAAGAGGCTGACAACACACAAAAGGAGATGAGAGGAATGCTTGCTATTTGCCTCACCAGTGGCAGTCGCTCAGGGGAGCATTCTAAGCCATTGTTCTTTTGCCCATCATGCTCCCTTAGTTTGGACCCAGCCATATGCAAATGAGCCTTGACCTTGGTCCTCATGGGAACAGTCTAGCCCGAATTGCCAGGTCCTCACTGAACCCGAACAAAAGCAACCTAGGGTCTGTTTCGCTCTGAAAAGGGCTCATAATCCAGGTTTTGCTTGGTTCCCGTGTCAGTCAATATGTGACCCATGTCCGGCCATACCCTTGCCACTTAGGCTGGTACATAAAACTCCCAAAACGTGATGGGAGGAATGCTTGCAATTTGTAATTGTATTTGTATAGCTCTTACTACCCCTCACAAGGCGTTGAATCGTTTTTCAGCGAGTAGCACGCTACACCAGAACCCAAAAGGATTAGTGGTTGATTAGTATAGTGAAATATGTGAGTAGTTGGATTGAATAGAACAATGGAGGCATAGAAGAGGGAAGAATGTAGAAAGTATTAATTGAGAGATCATAGTAGTAAGATGAGGTTTGGGATGAGTCAAAGCAGAGATACATGAGGGAAGAATTTAGTAAAGTTGTTTGGGAAATTATAGTAAAGAACTCAGGTTTGGGGTAAAACAGGAGGGACGGAGGAGAGAAGAGTCTAGAAAGGGTTATTTTGAATATCATAGTAGTTGAAAGAAAGGTTTTGGGTGAGTCGGCGTGGAGATAGTGGATAGTCTGCGAGAGGTATTGGGTGAGACAGAGTAATGTATTGGGGAGAGTGATTTTTTTCTCTTGTACAGTAGCAGTATAGTAATAAATAATTAGATACATATTTACATAAAAGGGGAATATATGTAAAATGAAGATAATATATTGAGATTTAAAGTTGAATAAACACCAGACTTTCAAGTGTTGCAGTATTTGGAGGTAATTTTTGTTTTTTATAAATCACTTTTTTAAATTGTATCTTTTCCTCAATGTTTCACTATTGAAGTGCTTGTAGCTAGTTATGATAATATTTACCTATTGTGATATATAAAACAAAGACTCATTATCATCTAATCAAACAACTTGTATAGAAACTGCGATGACCTATGAACATGTTAAGCATAGAATAATATAGTTAGGTGAATTTCTCAGTGACCATGTTTATGTTTTGAGCAAAAAACCCACGGAAATTCAGTAGTTATAGCTAATAGTACTAGCTATTACTTGTGCCCCCGCAATGCACTGCTTATGACTTCATTCATGTATGACATCACTCCTGACATGTTCTGACATCATTTATGGCATCACTCATGACATTATCAAGCATAGGTTTCCCCCAGATTGCTGCATAAATTGCTCTTGCTTTACACGTAGCTTAGACTACTTTAACAATACACCCCGTGGATATGGAAAACCCTCATTGAGTATGGTATTCAATCTGTATACAACTGTTCAGAGAAATTTAAATTAGTGAATGCTAATTCCAAAATAAATATCCTACTACAAACTGTTTTTATCTGTTTAAAACTCCTGACACACACTGATTCTACATTAAGAAAGAAAGTTGATATCCTACAGAGATCCGAATACTGCAAACAGTGTTCCCTTTAAGGGGAGATTTCATTCTATACCACTGTTTGCAAATAGTGAAACTCTCCTTAGAAATACACCACACAGAAGTCGAAAGACTCTACTAAGAACCGCTTAAATTCATTGCAACAGTATTCATTATTTGCCAGAAATAACCAGGGACTGAAGGTGCTAAAGTCCATACTTCCTGCATCCTTCATGCTGTGGTGATATCTTTACAGGTAGGCTGCCAATTTTTTAAGCAAAACAAGCATGCGGTTATAGGCTAGTACCTGGTGCACACACTTTTCTATCTTAAGTATACATTACCACGGTGACATGATTCTCTCCAGTAAATCAAGGCTGCTTACAAAAGTTAGAATCTGCTATGCAAAATCTTTCTCTTGATGGAAACCTTTTCTGCAGAACCAAAAAGTTGTGTGCGTAATGAATGTGGAGCATAATGAATTCAAAACAACTGTCAGTGGCACACAGAGTTACTCTTGAAGGCAAACATTTCTAACATGTTCAATACCTCTGCACAGCTATGGTGCATTAGGAGCACATGCTTTTTGTAAACAAACCCATTAGCTGGACCCAAGCTGTACAACATTACATAGAAAAGTAATATGATAATTACCCACCACTGTGTCAACTGTAGAACAAACATTTGTACACATTGGATGGTGTCATCAGTGAAGTCATAAATGATGTCATAGAACATGTCATGAGTGATATTGCATGTAAGGTTATAAGCAGTGCGTGGTAGTGGCACAAGTTAGTTGCTGCTGAATTTCTGTGTTTATTTTTTTTTTTTTTTAGTTCACAACGTTAACATTGTCACTGAGAAATTCATCTAACTGTAACTTTAGTTTAACTTTTGTTTTTCAGTGAGTTTAGAAGGTTTTATTTTAAACGAACAAGTATTTTTATTACACCCAACTATAACATGACTTCAACCTTTGTTTTTCAGTGGGTTTCTATTTTTTTTTTTTTTTTTTAAAGTAACATAATTATTTTTCTGAGTGTATGTATGATAGAATGACTATAATATATGTTGTGTTTAGATATTTTAATGAAGTATTTTTTTATTGTAACAAAATAGGATATTGTTGACAGTTTGCAAAATTATTTGTAAAATATGAGTATTAAACAGATATTTAATAGAAAATTATTTATTTGCTCAGTTATATGGGGAGTGCATTTGGACACCTACACAACTGCAAGATTACAGACTGGGCCTTATTTATATTATCACACTCCAATCTTCTAACCAGCTTAGATAGCTGAGTTATGTGAAAAGAGCATGGGCAGAGCTCGGTCTACAGTAGTTTTGGGACCCATCGTCCATTCAAATCAATGAGCCCACGCGATTAAACTTGGGTACTGGGAGAAGATAGCTGCACAAAATGAACGATGGGATGAGACTCTCAAGGTGTTTAATGTACAAATTGGTGCCCAAACCTAAGGAATTTCTTGATTACATTCTCCCTTTGCGTGCTCGTACTTTGTTCCTGCAGTTCAGATATGGGATTTTGCCAATTGCTGCTTTTACAGCACTATGGGATTCCTCTAAGACAGGTTCACCAAGTTGTGCTTTTTGCACCTCCACCAATGAAACTAAGGAATATTTGATTTTTTTTGTTATAAGAATGTAACCCCCAGGCATAAAAGACTTGTTCCTCTGTGTAGGTATTTCTCTCCTATTGATAGAGTAAATGCTCTTAGAATCTGTAAGAGTGATTCCTCATCTGTGGTGGTTGTGGAATTTTCCAAATTCTTCTATATGGCGTGGTTTGTCAGGCAAAAAAATATTAACACAAGCTGCAATAAATTGAGGAAAAGGGGAAGATCCTGTTGTGCAAAACACTGTTTTAACTATTTAAGCAGCACATTTTGTTGTTTTTCCCACTAATTAATTGATTGTTCTTTTATGAGATATTGATTTTATTGTTTTGCATTTTTCTTAACAATAATGCGTGTTTGTTCTGTCAATTAACTTTGAAACTGTATGACATTTTCGTAAAAGAATGTTTAGGATAAGGTTGAGAGTATGCAAAATTATTTGTAAAAATGTGAGTATTGAACAGATAAATATTTAATAAAAAATGATTTATTTGCTCAGTTCTTGAAACTCTGATAATGGGAAATGTCACCAGCAATGTTTTTTTTAGGTGTCCATACTCTTGCAAGAGGATCACGCAAGACTCTCACAATTGTAAATTTCTAAGTGTTGTCATCTATTCTATATGGTTATTTATCATGTTTTCGGTTCTAAATAATGCTACTGTATAGTAGTGTATTGAATAAAAGATGGTTGGATCTTTCTTCATATTTTTGTTAAAAGTGATGACTCTCGCAAGATGCTCATGAGAGAGGGACACATAATCCCCTGCGTGGACTCCAAGGGGGCTGTACTTCCTGTTTAGCTCTTGCGATCCACTCCTGAGATCGTAAATTTATAATTAAGTTAATTACAGTGTTTGTGTTATATTCAACAAACTAGAACATCAAACTTGTTTACAGTATGAATTGTGTACTGTTCCATAGAAGATACATAGCAAGGATTTTTTCTTACTGTCTCGTGAGACGCCTGTGAGACATTTGTGAGAGGAAGCACGCCCTAAGGAAGCATTCTAATTGATTACTATGGATGTCCTTATTTAGAAGAAGAGTCTATCCATCCCTTTTGCTTCATTTCACTATTGGACTTTTGTGAGAGTACACCTATTTGGCTTGCTCTCCCCTTTCCTGTTTGACTTTGAACTTAAAGATGTCTTCATCTGATTAAGATGAACAGGCAGGGGCCTCTGCCCCAGCTAAGACACATGAACTACCCAAGGAATCCTTGGTGTAGCATTTTTTTTTTAATGAGGCCAGGTACCAAGAAGGTTTCAGCAAAGTACATAACCTATAAAATTTGCAGGAAGAGTTTAACCGGGGTGGAAAAATAAGCAATATATTATGAGTACCACAGGGATGTGGAGGCAACTAAGGTCTATGCATCCGCAAAGGCTTGGATGGGCAGAGTTAGCTCGTGCTGCAGAGCGAGACAGTTCTACAGGGGTTTCAACATCATTTGCTTCAGGAGATACTGTGCCTGTGTAGGTTCTAAGCGCACAGGGGGACAATAACCCGGTTTTGTTTTTCAATTAAGCCTTATTTTGCTGCTTGTGCAAGCAGATAATTCTTGTCTGAGACGAGCAAGTCTCTCTAGGGCAGATTTGCTCAAGAGCACAAGTGCTCCCTAGGCAGAAGTTGTTTTTTTTTTAATCATATTTTTTTCGTAAGGTTGTTGGTGTTTGTTTAGCACCTCAATGTGTTTGTTTTTGTTGTTGTAGCCTTTTTTAAAAAAAAATTACAAATAAAAAAATATTAAAAATGTTCATAGTTATTGAGAACTGTTAACAAAAACAGCTATTTTTAGAGCTATCCTATAGTTTCATTATCTATGTTGTTTCCACTTTTACACCCTTAGGAAAATCTCTCGCAAGACACTTGCAGGAACCAGCAAGGCAATCCCTCACTTTGTCTGAGGGAGGGGGGCGGGGGGAGCAGTGCTTCCTGTTTGCTTTTGTGAGCCTCTCACAAGATTGTACCACAATTTAAAGCCAGCTGATAGCTAAGCCCATTTTCTATTAAGTAACTGTGCACCATGCACACAGCAGTTGGTCAGAACCTAACTTTTGTAAGTGTCAAAACCCTACCAATTGCATTTATAATTTTGCCACCCTCATGTTCTTTCTCTCCTCATATAACTCCACATAACTCCTGAAGGTTACTCATTCTGCTGATCACTCCTCTAGTGACTGAGATCTCTGTACAGCATCATGTTTCTGATCTGAATTTTCATAGACTGGGCTAGATAACATGCCATTATTTGTGTTATTGACAAGAATCTTGGATTTACTAACTTGGACATAACTTGGATTGGCCATGGAGGTATGAAGTGGGATCAATTGTTACCAATGGTTAAGAGCCTTTTGGATTGTGAACACCCGGATCTGATGATAGTGCACTATAGGAGAAATGACCTAGGCACTATCACAGGTGTTGACTTGAAATCCAAATGAAGGAGAACTTTCACAATTGATGTCTCTCTTTCCTCAAACTGCCTTTGTGTATTCTACTCTGTGCCGAATGGCAATGGTCAAAAAGTTTTGTCCTAAGATTGAGAAATCCTGGAAGCATGTCAAATAAAGAGAACAGGATCTTCCTTAATAACCTCAAGGAATTCATCCAGTTCTTTGTGTAACTGAACATTACACATTGTCAAATGCAAAGGCTCTGTTCAGAGATACCCTGTTGCAACATTGTGATTATTTTGTGGTATAAGTTGACACCCGGGAGAGTCTTGTGAAAATGGGAGCACACAAATGACTGCTCTAACTCATGCATTTGTCCACCTCTCGCAAGAGTCTCACAGGCTCAAAAATTCAAACTATAGTTAATGCATAATAGCCCTGTATCATACGGTGTGTGTATAAGACTGCGCAAGCACACGAGCCTCTGTATTAAAACCTTTCTCTTGAGAAAGATTTGCTATACCCCACTACTTCTGTTTTTTAATAAGATCCCACAAGAGTATTGTGAAATCAACAGTTTTGTTGGGGGGGTGACATTTACACTTAATTTCAATCCCTAAGTCTCCACGAGTAGTGTGTGGGGAGGAAGTGGCTTCTAAAATGAGACCTTTTCACTGTATGACAGGAGTGCATAGTAGGGTGTGAAGAGATGCTGAGTTCTTCACTGACGCCTCTACCCAGGGCAACAAGTATGTATAGTAGGGTGTGGTGAGACACCTTGCAGCAAGATTTTGTGTACACCAATACATTTTTTTACTATCATGCAAGAGGATTGCAAGATCATAAACTTTTTTTAGGGGAAGAATTTACTCTTTTCTTTATTACAGTACTTATGCCTTATACTCTCAATTAGTAGGGTGTGGGGAGAAAGACTCTCAAACGAGACATTTTCACAGTATGACAGTGTATAGTAGGGAAGTAAAGAGACTGCAATCTCACTGGCAGCTCTCCACAATCTGTATAGTAGAGTATTGGAAGAGACTAGCCTCTACACTGACCTTTTGCATGAACTTAACTAATGTGAAGAGTAGGGTGTAACGAGACACTTCCTCTTCACTTGCACCTTTTCCTAGGCTCACTAGTATTTACTGTGCGGGTAGGGAAGATACCCACCTCAAATGTAAGACATTCAATGGCAAGTATAACAAGTACTGGCCTCTCCTCTGAGACTTCTCCCCAAGTAAATAACCATATATATGCTGACAGATAAAAATAGTAGGCTGTGGGGAAGAACTGCCCTGTTTGCTGACAGATCTCTCTTGAATCATAGGTCTTCATAATACACTGTGAGGAGAGACTGGCCGCTCTCCTGTGACCTGTGTCTTGGATGATGTCCACATTAGACTGTGAAAAAGGGCTTACCTTTCTGGTCACAGCTATCGCCAGGATGACAGATGTACAAGTAAGGTGTAGAGATGAAATTAACTCTATGAAGGGAAGTCTTTCTTGCATAACAACTATAGAGACTATTGTATGGAAACACAGTACCCTTTCAACTGAGACATCTCCCCAGAGTAACAAATGTGCAAAGTATATTGTGGGTATAGACTGTTCTCTCTGCATATACCTCTCTTCATCGTGATAAATGTCCATAGTAGAGTATAAAATGGAGTATCTTTCCTGTTGAAAGCTGTGTGTTGCACAACTGGTCTCCATAGTTTATTATGGGAATATACCTCACCTTCAGACACCTCCCAGTGGCAAAAGTCATACATAATACTGTGTGCGCAGCAGGTAATAGGAGTGCGTATTAGAGTATAAAGCAGTGGAGGCTCCTCCGCTAGGGCGGAGGAGCATCGCTCACCCCCCGCCAGCAGCAACTGCTGCAGATCCTTTCACAAGAAAAGGATAATAAAACATGTTTATTATCCTTTTCTTGCAAAAGGGGTGGGACCTTGTGGGATGACCCTCATCTCTCAGCCCGACCCTCTTTAACGTTTACATGGCTCCGCTCGCAAATATTGTCCGATCACCCAACCTCAACATCGTCTCATACTCCGATGACACCCAGCTGATCCTCTCCCTCACCAAGGACCCCGCCACCTCCAGAACCAAGCTCCACGAAGGAATGAAGGCCATCGCCAAATGGATTAAGAACAGCTGCCTGAAACTGAATTCTGATGAGGTCCTCATCCTCTGCTCCACCCCATCCACCTGGGACGACTCCTGGTGGCCTGCCACACTGGGAACCCCACCCACCACACACGCGACCTGGGGTTCATTCTGGACTCATTGCTATCAATGACCCAGCAAGTCAACGCCGTCTCTGCCTCCTGCTTCAACACCCCCTGCATGCTTCGAAAGATCTACAAATGGATTCCCACAGGAACCACAAGGATGGTCACCCAAGCCCTCGTAATTTGCAGACTGGACTACAGCAATGCCATCTACGCAGAAACCACAACCAAGCTCCGGAAAAGACTGCAACGCATACAGAATGCCTCCAAGCGACTCATCCTGGACATCCACAGCCACATCACAGCCAACCTGAGAGACCTGCGCTGGTTCCCCGTTAATAAGAGAATCATGTTCAAGATCCTCACCCACGCTCACAAAGCATGGACAACACCGGACCAGAATACCTTAACAGATGGCTCTCCTTCTACACCCTGACCCGAAAGCTTCGCTCCGCTACCTTGCCCTCGCCACCGTTCAACGCATCCACAGAACGACCGCCGGTGGGAGATCGTTCTCCAATCTCGCCGTCAAGACGTGGAACACTCTTCCTATCCACCTGCAACAGACGCAGGACCTGCTAACCAACACCTCAAGCTATGGCTGTTCGAGCAGTAGTAGCACCCCACCCTCAGCGCCTTGAGACCCTCACAGGTGAGTAGTGCGCTTTACAAATGCTATGATTGATGACCTGGACGAGGGGAGTGCACTCCCCTCAGAGCGCATGTGTGTTTGGTCGGCAGTCACAGGCCGGCCAAACACACATGCGCAATAGGCTGTCTCCAGCCCAGCAATTGTGTTGCTTGGCTGGAGAGAGCCTGCACAGGCTCCTGTCTGCCTGGGAGCACCCTGCCAATGCTGAAGCTGCTCAAAGCAGCGTCAGGATTGGCGCAGGGCAGGCTGGGATGTCAAGGGAGAGGAGTTAAATGTAATTATTTTTGATTTTGATTTTATTTTCTTAATTCGCCCCACCCCCAGTTATACTCGCGAGCCGCGACTCGTATAAAGGTGCACTTCTCTCGTAGGGGATTTCCATGTAAGCTGTGAATATTCCCCGCCTGTCTGCGGGGACCCCGGAGCACTTTTTCCAATATAACTTCTTAAGTGTCCATGTTCGTCTTACTTCAGAAAGGCCTGCCAAACCACTTAAGAATGTTCATATGCAGCCTAGGGGAAAGGCTACAGTGTCCAAAATTCTTTATCCAGTCTATCTTTAAAAGGGACAAATTTGTGATGTCTGCATTTAAATGCCTGAATGAGTGGCACATTTTTCAGAAAAATTCCTTCACAATCTATATATTGTAAAGCACTGATGAAGAAGTGCAGGGCAATGTAGCCCATTAGCTGCCATAGTAATGAAGAAAAAGGTGAATGTGCCTTTAAGAGGAGCCAGTCCTCCAGTATCCCATCATGCCTAGAGAGAGGCAGTTACCTCGGTTCTTTTTTTTTTTTTTTAGGAAGTCCTAGCTGAGAATGGGGAGGCGGGAGGGTCGCTTATGACTATCCTAGAAATACCCCTACGAGAGAACTGGAGTTACAGGTAAGAAACTATTCCTTGTATTTCCATGTATAGTCATGAGACGTGAATAGAATAGCAAGCTCATCCCAAAAACCGCGTAGCAGTAAACAGGACACTCATGAAATAAATTTTCAAGCAAAGAGGTTCCTGAGAGAAGCCTGTCCTACTTGAGCATCTGCCCTGGCATCGGAGTCCAGACAATAATGCTTTGTAAAGGTGTGAACAGACCTCCAAGTCACAGCTCTACAAATGTCTGCTAAGGGAACATTTCTCATTAAAGCAGTCGTTGCGGACTTGCCTGTGGTAGAATGCGCTTTTGGTCTGCCAGCTAGTGTCTTGTTAGCTAGTTGGTAGCAAAGTAGAATACAGGAGACAATCCATCTCAATATTGTCTGTTTGGAGGAGGCCAGACGGTACAAAGCGGACCATACTTAACGAACAATTGTGAAGATCTTCGGAGAGATTTGGTCTTATCTAGGTAACATTTTAAAACCCTCTTTACATCTAGAGAATGGAGAGCTCTCGCTGCTGGAGTAGATGAGTTTTGAAAGAAAGTTGGTAAGGAAATCTATTGGTTGACATGAATATCAGAATTCCCTTAGGTGGGAATTTAGTATGTGTATGAAGTAGTACCTTGAAGGAGTGAAATACTGTGTAAGGTTCGTGGGTACAGATGGCCTGAATCTCGCTAACCCTTTGTGTTGATGTGATTGCCACAAGGAAAGCAGTTTTCCAAGTTAGATGTTGGAGAGATGCCTTGTGTATGGGCTCAAATGGAGTTTGCATGAGCCTCGAAAGGACCACAGGAGTTACAGGTAAGAAACTATTCCGTCTCTCTGTGCCAGTATCTCTCCCTTGTATCAGAGGTCCCTACACTACATTGTGGACAAGGACTGAAATCGCTACTAATACCTCACTGTTGCATGACAAGTCACCATAGCTGCATAACAAAATAATTGGCTTCTCCATTACCAAGTGTCTCTAGACTAAAATATGTGCATACTACCATGGAGATATGTATACTTGCTGCAGCATATTTACAGCCCCTTGGTGAATAGTGCAATATAATGAAATTGACATTTATACTAAGTATTAAGCAGAGAAATCATAAGTAACTTAGACTGTTTTGTTGCAGTACAAAGGTTTCATCTGATAGTGACATCTACCCACAGGTTCCTTACCTTCTCCCCTACGTGCCAGACTGGATCCAGAAATTTTTCCAGCAGTACTTCTGTGGTTGAGAAAAGGGCAACGTCCACCAGATGTGACGTTGACGGAGTCCATATAATCCCCTCTCTGATATGCTGAGGTCAGTTCCTTATTTTCCACGTTACAACGCGGATCCTGATCCATATCCCTTAGACACCGGCCTACCCCCGGGGTCCCGGATTGTCTTCTTCAGCACCCAACTACGAGGAGTTTTGTGGTGCAGGCTGTCACGGCCTCTTCTGACCCCAGTGTCCCGACTATTATCCCTCCAGACAAGGATTCCAGATGGCTGGAAACTTGTTGCCGAAACATTTTCTCCTCAACCAGCTCAGCCTGCGGTTGTTAAACACTGCTTGTATTCTGGACTGCTTTTCCCATGCATTGTGAGACACAGTGGCACACCTGCTACCCTCTCTTATAAAGGAGACATAGAGCGAACGTGCCCAGAAACTACAGGATTGGAGAAAGGCAGATAGGTTTGCAATAAAGTGTGATATGGATACCATGGATTCACTAGGTCAAGCCATAGCTTATTCTGTAGTGCAGCGCCGTCATGCCTGGCTTTGTCACTCTAGCTTTTCAGAGGCTGTCCGATCCACTCTGGAAGACGTGTCCTTTGATGGCGCCTTCCTGTTTCAGCTCCCTTTTTTCACTTTCAGTCTGAACCATTCCACCTTATGGTGACACTGGTGCAATGTTCCTGCCTTTTGCAGATATTACTATTTTTCTTAAGGCTGTGAATGAGCTTTTCGTTGTTGCTATCTGGGAGGTATATTCTTTGTGGCCCTCAGTGGGTTTAGCACCTGTTGAAACACGGTTTTATCTTTTTCTCGAAGATGGACTACATGCCCAAGAGATAGTTACCAGTATGGTATGTTCCTTGCTCTGTGTAGAGCATCTTCAATATGCCATAGGTGTTACCGTATATCTTTGTGATACTTTTGGTATCCTTTCTAGGGAGCTTATAATTATAATTTTCTAGGAGCTTTTGTGCATGGCTCACCGCTTGCACAAGTGCCTACATATGGTGAATCTTGTTTCTCGTTGCTTTAATCTTGATTTAATCCTGGAGCATTACTTATGCTTCTGTTTCTATTGTTCTTCTCATGAGAAACTCTTACTCTCCCCTTTGAAGCAGTGGGACAAGTGGTATCGCCATTCCACATCTATGGGTTCTTGCACTTTTTTTTAAGCAAGCTACTCTAGCTATATGTCAGCAGCATGGGCTCTTACCACTGTTATCTCCTGCACCGGTGGTACATGGATGCAGATTCCTTCTTGTGTCTTTGCAGGTCATTCTCACAGAACTTTTCTCTTGTGCTGACAGTCTTGTTGTCCTCACACTGCTTCTTCACTGCAAGATGTGTGATACCTTATCGCCTAGAAACAAGGTCCTGTGTCTTGGCTGCTACAGACCCCTCTTAGGCAGGAGGCCATACACCACCTAGGGCCTCCAGGCGTTTACATCTTTATTATTGGGTGCTGCCATCTTCTGTGTTGATGGCTATCTTCTATCTTACGATGGATATCTGGTAGCTAATGCATGTTCTTTGAACTTTATGGTTCATTTCACTCTATTCAACAGGGTGTCCTAATATGTCTAACTCTCCAAGGGAGTTACAATGCTTGTGTGTTCTTGTTGGGGATTCCTTACTTAATAAGGGAATACCTCCCTCTTGCTGTGTACCTTACTTCCTTTGAAAAATGCCCATAAACGTTAGTATAGTGGAGACAGTAGGTGTGCTTTGTCTTGTACCTTCCGGGGATTTTAATGTCTCCTATTTCCCGTTGGAACACCATTTCCTATAATCAACTATTGTTGCTCTTCTGTAGGTTCACTTTGTGGGGTCTTGATTTAAGGGGACTGTGTATTCTTTGTTTGGCCCTGTCCTTCATCCAGGCTATTCACACCTGCTGTCTTCTATTAAGCTTTGGATGTCAGTGACCTGGTTGTGGGCTACTCAGTCTCTTGGCATTGATTTAACTGCTTCAGCAGCCTTTACTAGGGTGTGTGATGTGATGTGCTGCTGTCCTGGCCTAGCAGTCGAAAGAAGACAATTAATAAAACCAATGGCATTGGCTCAGGGAGCTCGGTCCTGTATTGAGGTATCCAACCTTTGCTTTTCACACTCTGCTCCCTGGGCTTTAGCAAGATGTGCAAAATGTGTGACAGCACACAGGAGGGCGCTAGCCCAGGTAGCAGAATAGACGGCAGACCACATTTTTAGTCTTTTATTTCTTTCATCGTTTTAAGTTTAAATTGTTTTAAAATGATCTTGTTTCACATGGGTTCTGTTACTTGTATTTGTAATGGTTTTAAGTAACTGGTCAATAAATTGAGAATAATGACCCATCAACCTTGATTTGCTTATTAATGAAGGGTGTAAATGCCTCCGTGTACTTCTCTCCCTGCACAAGGTCAGAGGACGTGAACAGTACTGTGTGGGCCACAGAGGAGTGGGTCAGCTAACTCTTTCTCCTGGGTCATGTTCCCACATTTTTTAAAAATCCATGTTCCTTTGAGCAAGGTCAGAGGGTTATTTACCATGCCTTTTGGCAGGACAAGTTTGAGTTTGTTGTAAACCCGCTCTTCTTCTTGTGTAATTCAAAGGGGGCCTGGGTGGCACAATGATGTAGATAATTTACTCCTGTGTGGCCCACAGAGTGCTGGGTGGCTAGCCACCTTGCACCCTCTAGTGTGCCCTGGTGGTCAGGAAGCAGGGTCACATCTTCTTCTTTTCCTTATTCATTAATCCCACCATTTCTCTTCAGCAAGATGAAGTTGAGGGGTCATTTTCCCTTCCAAGATAAGGAGTGCAGGGATGCGAGCGATACCTCTCACTTTTAGCAAGGTGGATAATAAATTTAGGAGACAACCCCTTGCCCTCTGCCCTTTCTGGAGGCAGATGATAGTCATTTTGAAAGGCGGTTCCCTACGGGGTGGAGGGTCTTACCCCTTCTCGCAGCAAAATTATCATCAAATCATTCCAAAGGTTCACAATCATTGGGTGAAATTGTATTTTTGAAGAACTCAATGAGCCCGGTAATTGGGGAGCGTTGACAGAAATTAACATGCATGCTAGACCTATTAGTTATGCCAATGATTTTTTGAATATAGAAAGATTAGCCTGTGCATTGGGGAATGTTAAAACAAAAACATCCCAACAACCCCCAAACTAATGATTTGTTTAGGCTTACGTTTTGAGTTACAGGCCACATCCATTGGCTTTGCTAATGTTACAGGTTAATTACAAGTTATATTCATATAATTACACCTCTGTATAATATCACCTAACTACAGAAACTAAAACAAAGATTAAAGCCGACGGGAACAGAGGTTATTTAAATTTACAATGCAACAAGCTTCAGGACAGCAGTAGAAAATGTCACCAATACCCTTATCAACACGGGGTCAACTCCATTGATACACAGAACAGTTTCTTCACTGCAGTATTTTTATCTGACGCTCTTTAAGAGGTTTAAACAGTGTTTAGGCTTTGATAATAAAGCAGGATATGAAGCCAATAAATGCTGATAAGATTCTTGTCTTAAATCACGCAGTATGTAACTGGGTGAAAAGAAATCCATGATGTGGCCAAAACAAATTACCCCAAATATAAGTAGGTCGATGTTGATGTGATTGTTTGAAAATAGCAGCTAGCCTTTCCAGGGTATTTTTGAGGGATACGTAGAAGGTAGATGCAAGGCTGCGATACGGAGTTTAGCCTCATTGAGGCTGCTGTAGACAAGGGATGGGAGGGCATGCACCAAAGATGTGTTGTGCAGTGGCGATTCCAATGGGCAGCATTGCGATGCAGGTCTTTGCGATGGGTGCAATCCACCCAGCAGCGCCAATGCTTCTGTTCCTCTGGATCCACAGAGGCTAGCAGAGCACCTTAAGCCCACTTCCAAGATTTCAGACCTGGAGTGGCACCACTTGACAGGGTAGACTCACAGAGGGCAGATCCAGGTTCAAGTGCAAGGTTGTTGGAAGCCTGTTGTGTCCCTGAGGCTTCAGATAAGGAGGCCAGCCAACTAGCCCTTGGAGTCACTCTGGGTTCTGAGTTCGAGATGCAGGTCCATTCCTCCCCCAGGCAAACGGCAGCATGCAGAAGGTCAACACAGCAGGGCAGTAGTCCTTCAGGGTGGCAGTCCTTTCAGCAGTACAGCAGTCGTTCCTGGCAGTATCCTCAGGTCCAGAAGTGTACAGAAAAGTTGGTGTATGAGGTCCAGTATTTTACTCAGTTGTGCCTTTGAAGTAGGGAGAAGTCACTAGAGGCATGGTTTGGAAGTGAACAGAGGTGCCCTACCTTCCTAGCCCCTGCTCCAGACTACTGGGATTATGCAGCCCTTTCTATGGAGACAGGAAACAGCCTATTAAGTGTAAATGGGGCTGGGCGCAGCTCTTCCCTCCCATCCTGCCAGTGGTGGCCTATCCAGTCACACCTAAGCTTTCTATTGTGTGTGGCTGATGAGGTGGAAAAACAAAGCCCCGCTGACAACTACACCCTGTCACGTGACCCAGAGACAGGCTGCTGGCACCAATTGGCTAAGGCAAGAAAACAGCAAATTTCTAAAACTGGCATTTTCAGAATTGTAATTTAAAATCAGGCCTCGGCATAGGTTAGAATTTTTCAGTACAATTCCAGAGACGCCAAACATGAACTAGTCACCTGTTACCATTTGGAAATTACATTTTTAAAATGTTATAAGGTAACACCAATGTTAACCTGTGGGGGATATAGGTGTTGCAGTAGTGAAAACCAAATGTGTTCAGGGCCTACCCTTGGGGTGACTTGTATGTATTAAAAAGGAAGGTTTAGACCTGGAAAATGGCAGGTTGACATAGCAGTTTAAAAACTCACACTCACTCCCACACACTCTCGGGTACACTCTCTCTGGCACACTCTTACGCGCACTCACGCACACTCTCATGTACACTCTCACATGCACACACACACTCTCACATACACTCTCTCACACACACACACACACACACTCTCACACACACTCTCACACTCACACACTCTCACACACACTCACTCTCTCTCTCTCACACACACACACTCTCTCACACACACACTCTCTCACACACACACTCTCTCACACACACACACTCTCTCACACACACACACTCTCTCACACACACTTCACACACACACACACTCTCACACACACACACTCTCACACACACACACACACACTCACACACACTCACACACTCACACACACACTCTCACACACACACACACTCTCTCACACACACACACACTCTCTCACACACACACACTCTCTCACACACACACACTCTCTCACACACACACTCTCTCACACACACTCTCTCACACACACACACACTCTCTCACACACACACACACTCTCTCACACACACACACTCTCTCACACACACACACTCTCTCACACACACACACTCTCACACACTCTCTCACACACTCTCTCACACACTCTCTCACACACACACACACACACACACACACACACACACACTCTCTCACACATAGTCCCTCTGTCTTCAAGTAGGTGAAACAGACAGTGCTGCAGGCCCACTAGTAGCATTCAGTTTACAAGACCTGGGCACAGGTAGCGCAATTTAACTATGGACTTACAAGTAACTTAAATATGCCAGTTCAATATAAGCCAGTCGCATGTTTTAAGGAGAGGGCACAATCACTTTAGCACTGGTTAGCAGTGGTAAAGTGTGCAGAGTCCTAAGGGCAGCAAAAACAGGAGGTCTGAAGGCAAACGTTTAATGGGGATCAAAGCAAGGGTGCCAGGCCTAACAGTGAGGGTCAGTGTTTACCATGTGTGATGTATATAAAGACCATCAAAGGAGGATTTTATGAAAAAAGCCACAGTTTCTTTTGGAATGACTGATGTTAATCTAAATCTTCCCAAGTCAGTATCTTTAAAGACCCCTCAGAAACAACCTCAGTCTTACACAGATCATGATAAATGGTGCTGCGTATGCCAACAATTGATGATAAAGACAAAATTGCAACCTGATTTGCACCTGGACTGTTGAAACTAGTAAAGCAAATAAGTGATCCTGGAACTCTGGTTAAGGCTTCATTTGAGATGAATGTTTCCATACTCTCTACAACTATAAACTTTGAACCCAACATTTTTACCCTTACTTATGCTAGAACAACATTTTCATTGAGATGGTTTTGTTACGAGGAAATACATACTCTTTCACTTTCTAAGTTAAAATGACCGTTTTATTCGTCTCTTTAGGGACTTACAAACAATCTAGTGTGGGGGACAGACCCTTGCCTAACACTGCCCAACGCACCCCCCCCCCCCAACCCCATTGTCAGGGAACCACACTGTCCAGCAGCAACAGCGCCAGGAGGTGTTGCAGCATCACTGGAGAGGGCAGGGCTGCCCAGGGCCAAAGCGCACAAAGTGCAACCAGGCTCTCCCACAGCGTGGGACTTACAAGCAACCTAGTGAGGATGCCAGACCCTTGCCTAATCTGCCCAAACCACCTTGACAGGGAACCACAGTGCCCAGCAGCAAGAGAGCCAGGAGATGCTGCAGCATCACTGGAGGGACGGGCTGCCCGCGACCAGGTTCTCCTGCCAAGCCCGGGCCAGCCTGTTACCATCCGTTGACTAACAAGGCTGGACTGAGCCACCTCTTGTTGTCCTTAGACAAATTAAGGTACTGCCATGACTTTTTGCCCTCAAATATCCAGCCTTACTCATTTGACTGCGGTTTCTCTCCTTGGTGTTCATTAGTCATTCATCTGTAACCCCTTAAATTTAAGATTCACTAAGGGCTACTGGGCTGTTTTCCATTTTATCGCGAGGCTCTGACTACTTCAACTTGATCAGCTAAATCAGAGCCAGTTTTTGCTTATTGCACTACTTATTTTAACCCTTTTGATTATCTTATGTTTGTTTCATTATTGTGTTTTTTCTTGGCCCATTTAGTTGTGCAAAGTGACAGAGCCCACTGTAAGTCCGCAGGCCCACTCCATATAAATCAAAAAGTCTTGGAAATGCACATTGAGTGGAATTGATCTCTTGATAGAAGAGGTCCAATCTTTCATCGGCAACAATGACCCACCCTAAGGGCCCCTTGGGAAAAATGTAAGAAAAAAGAAATCCATATATGCTACTCATACTCTACCCAACATGTTGAAAAAGAAAACCCCGTACCATAACTCCCCTGATAAGAAAACTCCTACGCTACAGGATACATTATTGACCTCTAATACTGAATCTCCCATTCAACCAGCTCCACCACCTATTATCCCTCTAGAGCCCACTATAATCTGCAGTAATCACTTCAAACCCTTTCAGGCTTGATCCTCTACTTCGGGAATGCTGATGACCCTGGGATCCCCTCTGGACTTACTACCCAGAAGGTGACTCAGGGTTGGTAAAAGCAACGTCCTCTCACTGCCAATAACCCTCTAAGGAGAGGGGAGGTAGGAGAACTGAAGGCTATGATTACACCGATTATGGCTGCGATGAAGCACCTGACAGTGGTAGTTATGGAATTGAAAAAGGGAGGGGAGTGCTGTTAAGGGAGGAGAGCCGAGGGGATTACCTCAGATAGAACAAACATACCAAATGATGCGGAAAGGTATACTCTTCCATACACTAGACTAGATACTAGGTTAGATCAAAGTGTGAGGAACCCTATTGGTAATAAGACTATGCCACCTCTAGGTCAGGTTCAGCCTCTATTTCATCCTTGTTCTCCCCCAAATTTATATAACTGACAGAAATTTAATTTGTTACTCAGCCTTGCTGAGGCTCCAACTTCTGATCACTTAATAATAGCACGTGACTTCCCAACAAACCATGTGCCCCAGATAAACGGGAATTCTGCTATCAATTAGTATGGAACTAACACAGGACGGCCAAATGAGATCCATCGGATCAGTGTTCCTAAACCCTCTCCCTCATTCAGCTATAAAGGAGAGGATTCCTTGATTTACAAGGCAATCTGCAATGTAATAGGGTGCAGATATGTAATCAGAGAAGACATCACTTGCACCATAAGGTATTCCTGCCCAAGTTCCAGTTCTTGACTCTCTTGAACTGACATCAGTTAACAGGAAAATACCAGGTATCTTGGTAGCTTTCAACACTAGGAGATGCCTGCCAGATGGTTCATCCAGGCAGTTCAAATACCCCCAATCAGATACACTTTGGGGGACACCAAATTTAGGTCTTATTCCACCTACATTTTCTCGAGCAGATAAACACCTGCCCAACATTAAGTGCAAGACCAAATCGTCCCACCTACCAAGACTCTGCTTTGGGCGATGTGGATTGACTAATGAGAGTGAATACATCTCCCTCTTTACACCAACTTGTGGAGCCTTTACAGCTCTATCACTAGCTTGGCCTCACCCAAAATGATCTGCATGGCAACCATTTCACTGAAAAGCAATGCAAAATCTAAATTGCAACTACCTTATGGTAATGATTTAATTGAAGGGTTCAACATCTGCCTACTCGAGTCTAGAGTCCGTGTTTATGGCTGGTTACATATATCACTGGATTCTGCCTAAGATAAAGCACTGGAGTAGGCCTTATGGAGGTCTGCTCTTATGGCTTACAACTCCATTACATTGCTTATCCCACGAGTTAGTAATTGACTCCTCCGACATCCTGGGAATTGGCATTAGATTTGGTGGGGGATTCACAACTGATGTTTACTATCTATATGCTGCAGGGGTGAAAGGTGGCAAAAGATCTGAAACACTTGACATTTTTTAAAGGCATTGGGAAATCACACCAAATGCCCATAAGGTTGTAGTAGCTGGGGACTTTAACATGACATTTGAGCCTCTAGATTGTAATGACATCGAACTATCTCCAGAGGAGGATGAGTCTTAGGGTATTCCCCAACTCAGCCTACCTCCTATAAAAAGGTGTACTCAAGCCACTCTCCTGCTGAAGTCCACAACTTTGGCATATGAACTTAGGGCCACTAATGGGAGAACACAATCTGACATCAAAGGGGTTTTCACCTAAAACAAGCCCAACCATGACAGCCATATTGACAATATAATCATTGATTTAAGGTTCTGGCACAAGGTGACTGAAATGGCAGTGATCTCATGATTTGAGAGCGACCCCAACCCCTTCTGCCTTTATTTTTCTCCTTTGTGAGGCAAGACACCATTGATCTCTTTGTCTTGCATCCCAGTGGGGCACCTCCAGCAACCAAACAACAAGCGTAATCTCAACTGGTAACAGGTTGTAGCCAGATATGACATGTTATCTATCATTACTCCTGACCTTACAAATGCCACTCTTAATCTAGATTCTATACTTTCAAAAAATACATATATCAAGGAGGCAAGCAGCATCCATACATGCTTCTACAATAATTGAATTGCAATTCTCTTTCTAGCCCTCCAATCCCGGACCCCCAGGAAGTCTAGGTAGAACAACCAAGCCTCCAGTTCTTTTAATAAGGTCGTCAGGGGAAATGGCAGTTAGGGACAGATCATTAGATCAAAAATGCCAGAGCTGATAAGGGACGAGGAAGGTCTACAAGGACACTCAGCAAAAGGCAAAAAAGGACTCGGACGATTGCAGGTGACTGGATGCGCTTAAATCATGTGCCGATAAAAGATGACTGTAAAGTCTGGGCACTTGGGGAGGCAGTTGGACAACTCAACAACTGTCCAATCATGTATCCCTGACTGCAAGGTTTGAACTTTTCCAGAGCTTATATTCTGCTAGCCCACTGGATTCTGCCCACAGCTTATAACTAATAGAACACAACACTTATCAAGATGCCCTTGCATTTGATCTAAGTGACGTTGGAATGGCCCTTGATGCCATCACATGTGGCAAAGCTCTGGGACTCAACGGTATTCCTCGTGACATCCTCCTTAGTGACAGGTCTAACTGAGCTAACTATATGCTCGTGTTATCAGCTGCAATCGCAAAGCACACACCAATTCCAAACTCCTGGAAGGGAGCCAAGGTCACTATATACAAAAAGGGAGATAAACTTGTACTTGCAACCTTTAGGCCTATAAACCTAATAGACGCTGTCTAAAATGTGTTCTGCTGGTTGGTTCTGGGTTAAGTCCACGATTGGATAGTCAAGAACAACATACTTTCAGCAATGCAGGCTGGTTTCAGAAAGTAAACAAGTACCATAGGCCACATTGTTCGATTTCTGTACTGGAAGAAGTTGCAAATCGTCGGAAGGCAGCCTTATGTGGGATTAGTCGATCTGAAATCCGCCTTCCACTTAGTCCCCAGAAATAAGCTGTAGCTTGTGCTGAAAGATATGGACATGCCAATAAACATTCTAACCATTCTTGTCTGGTTACACAAGGGCAGCTATGCCCGTGTATGATGGGGAGACGAGGGCCAGCTCTCAGACCCCATCCCGATTAAGAAGGGAGTTAGGCAGGGGTTTATCTTGGCCCTCACTCTGTTTTCATTATATCTAAACGATGTTGTGCAGCTTCTGTCATCTTGCCAACATGATGCTCCCAGTATTGGAGGCATGAAAACACCTATCCTTCTCTTTGCTGATGACACCCTGCTAGTCTTACAGACTCCAAGTGGTCTTCAGCATTTGATGAATTCTGCTCACTGCAAGGACTGGCACCTCTAAAACAAGGTTTATGACCATTATTTCTCATAAATCTTTCATGGGTAAGGTCTCATTCGAATATTTAGGTATTAGGTTAACGCCCAAACTCTTGTGGAAACCACACATAGAAAGAGCAGCACTCTAGCACAAGCAAATTGGGGGTGCTAGCCTAAAAGAATCATTTACTAAACGTGTCGGTGCGGTGCTACATGTTTGACACCAAACCAGTGGGAACAGCTCGCTGTGGGGCAGAGCTATGGGATTTCCAAAATATAGCTGCTCTGACCAAAACCAAAAATAAGTTTCAGAGGAGTCTAGTTGGGCTTTCGGCAAGTACCTTCATGTATCCTTTAAATCTCGATATGGGGAATCAGACATAGCAGACACAACAACAGTTAGTCAATTTTGTTTTTGAGTAGTCTGAGAGCCACACCAGAAGTAGCGTTGTATGCTAAGTCCCTTCAAGAACTCATGAAGCTGGATAGATTTCACGAAAGAGTGGCTAAATAGCACTAGGAAATTACTCTGCCTGCTGCGGTTACTCGATCTGTGGGACTTCTCCACAGCTATCCCTGCTTCCCCACCCCCCCCTTCCCCCAGGGAGAAAATCAAAGAGAGATACTGGGTCGGAAGGAATGCAGCTAAGAAACACAACTAGGGGCTCACTGACCTTTGAATTTACTATGTTTAAGTCCTGCAGCACTTTTGAACCCTATCTTGATATCATTACAGATCCCACTTTCAGGAAGCCTTACATTCAGTTTAGGTTTAGAACCTTACCCCTCAGCACATTTACAGTAAATTGTCAGCCTTCACTGCACCACTTTTGACTTGTCCAGCCTGGAACACCTCTAGGGAATCTTTTGCACATGTCTTGTTTGCCTGCTCTGTGTAAGCATGTTTAAGGTGGTCTTGGCTTAGACCAGTATGTTCACAGATGGGCAGTACAAGACATGCTGAATGAAGCCTTTCGGATCTCAAGGACAGACCCCAATCCGCTCTTTGCTTGCACAGTAACCAGATTTCTGGGGAAGGCATGGCTACTTAGGTGCAAAGCTATAGCATCATCTCCCTTAACACCTATTGCACATGCAGCCATACCAACATTCAAGGAAGGAACTGACTTCGCCATTGTGTTCTACATATCAACCAAACCATGGTGATGAACATTTTCATCGCACATAGCGAACCCTCAGAGGTTTTGTAGTATGGTAGTGTTTTGTTTCTGGTCTGTTACTTTTTTGTCCTTTGTTTGATCGCTGACCTCATGCCGTAGGCTAGTGGCCAACGGCATAGCAATAATTGGCTACTGTGAACCCTGTGTTAAGTGTTTGCTTTTCTAGATGTAAAAGGCAGAAATAACAGCATTCCGCTCTTTAAACTACTATGAAAACTGTTTACATACGAATGGTGGTTTGTCATTGCACGCCTAACTGCTTTGCCTGTTATTGGCAATGGCATTCTAAAACATGCCTTTTACATCTTGCACTTTTCATTACCATTTGTACCATTCAGCAAGAGAGCTGCCTTGCTATTAATTTAAAATATTAGAATGGCGTTTTGCATTTGCCACCTGAAGCAGAAAAGTATGTTTACATTCCTATGATCATTTTGAGTTTTAATGAATTTTATTGCACTTAGTATATTTTAACTGCTGTGTTTAAATTGTCCTTTACTGTCTTATGAGACTTTTATGGCTCAAACTGGCGAAATAAAGTTTGAATGAAATGGATCCCTTAAGAATGCATTACCCTAACCCAGTCCCACTCTACAATTCAGTTGTTACCAAATTTCTTTATTGGATTTTAAATTAAAAATGTAACGTATTTACACCAGATTACTTCAGAATTCCAATTTCTCCTCTTCCCTGTAACTTCTAAAAACATACCTTATAATACTAACGTTTTTTACCCTAAAATCATAGTGTACACTTTTACTGAAAATACATCGTTCCTTTTGATATTTTAACCTGTATACCCTTTTTCCTGTTTTTTTAGCAGTGTGTGTTTCATATTAGCAACACTTATTTTTAAACAATAAAAAAAATCTTCCTTCTTTTCCCTAAGATGTTTAAGTTACCAAGAAATTCTTTGTAGAATAGAATTTGCCAGCGGACATTCAATATATTTATCTCATGCTCCCCCCTAGAATTAAGTAGCAGGTTGGCTATATTGATGTTTAAGATTTCAAATAAAGAAATACCTTTTCAAGTAAGCTATAACACATCAAGGGTATTTGCACATTAATTCACACCTCTGTGTGACACGATGTTCAGTGATAATTGTAGCTCTTCATTGGCAATTAATTAGAAACAGCTTTTATGAATAAGTAGCACTCCTTCCTACATAACTACCAAACTCAAACGGTGGACTGCATATCTCCGTGTATATGTAAACATGTTATAATTTGATTGTGTGTGTATATATATTTTATGATATGTGTATTTCTTTGTACAAATGCATATAATTATTCTATCTTAAAATATATACATACACTTTAGGCCTGTTTAACAAATGTATATTTTACTTCAGTTAATTGTATATATGTATGCATTCGTATGTGTAGATGTATGTGTGTGTGTATATATATATATATATATATATATCTTCGGTGGCATGTGTAGCTGCAGATACACATGCTGTGCACATCCCGCCATCTGGTGTTGGGCTCGGAGTGTTACAAGTTGTTTTTCTTCGAAGAAGTCTTTTCAAGTCACGAGACCGAGGGACTCCTCCCATTTCGACTCCATTGCGCATGGGCGTCGACTCCATCTTAGATAGTTTTTTTCCGCCATCGGGTTCGGACGTGTTCCTTTTCGCTCCGTGTTTCGGGTCGAAAAGTTAGTTCGAATCTCGGACAAATCGTCGGTATTGTTTGCGTTCGGTATCGGGTTAGTTACAACAGATCGACACCGAATTAAGAAGAGCTCCGGTGGCCCTTCGGGGTTTTTTCGATCCCTGTCGGGGCCTGGTCGGCCCGGCCACGTGTCTCTTCAAGGCTGATGGAACGGACCCCATTCCGCTTCTGTCCAAAATGCCATAACAAGTATCCATATACAGATCAGCATCTGGTCTGTAACTTGTGTCTGTCTCCAGAGCACAAGGAGGATACCTGTGAAGCCTGTCGAGCGTTTTGGTCGAGGAAGACATTAAGAGACCGAAGAGCAAGAAGACTGCAGATGGCGTCAGCGCCGACAGGACAAGGGCGTTTCGAGGAGGAAGAAGAAAGCTTCTCCATCCATGAATCGGACTCGGACGAGCTCGATCCCGAAGAAACGGCGAAAACCGTGAGTAAGACATCGAAACATAAAACTCACGAGAAGACAACAAAAGCCCAGGGGACGCCACCGCCAACAGGCCATGGCTTAACCCGAAAAATAGGTGACCGATCATCGGCACCGAAAAAGGGCATGCATGTGGCGAAGTCATCCGACTCCGGTCGAGATACTGCCACACAGCAATCTCGGGCCCGAGACACCGGCCCCGAACAGATTCGGCACCGAGACAGTGGCACCGAAATGGTTCGGCACCGAGAAACCACGACGCCGAAAATAAAGAAGGTTGCCTCGGAGCCCAAAAAGGCGACCGAAAAGATTTTGATTCCGAAACATCCAGCATCGGAACCGAAAACAGGTTCCTACACAGAGGAACAGGGATTGTCCTCCCAGATGCAAGGACATAAGTTCAGAGAGGAACTTCAATCTGTTGAGCCAGACTACACTCAAAGAAGGCTCCACATTCAAAAAGACGCAGGGAAGATGAGCACTCTTCCCCCAATTAAGATGAAAAGAAGACTTGCCTTTCAAGAAAAGGACAAGCAGCCACAGGCAAAGGTGGCAAGACAAACGACTCCACCACCATCTCCAACACCATTGATGCACACATCACCGGTAGCCACTCCACCACTGATGCAATCTCCGACTCATACTGTAATGAGTCAAGATGATCCTGATGCATGGGACCTTTATGATGCTCCTGTATCAGATAACAGCCCAGACTGTTACCCTACAAGGCCGTTGCCACCTGAAGACAGTACATCCTACACGCAGGTGGTCTCAAGGGCAGCTGCGTTTCATAACGTCACCTTGCATTCAGAACCAATTGAGGATGACTTTTTATTTAATACACTCTCCTCCACTCATAGCCAATACCAAAGCTTACCTATGCTCCCAGGAATGCTAAAACATTCAAAACAAATATTTCAGGAGCCTGTTAAAGGCAGAGCCATAACTCCAAGGGTGGAAAAAAAGTATAAGCCACCACCAACAGACCCTGTTTATATTACGCAGCAATTAACACCAGATTCTGTGGTTGTTGGGGCAGCTCGCAAGAGAGCAAACTCTCATACCTCGGGAGATGCACCACCTCCAGACAAAGAGAGTCGCGGGTAAAAGAGTTGCAGCACAAGCAGCAAACCAATGGCGTATTGCCAATTCACAAGCACTTTTGGCAAGATACGATAGAGCTCATTGGGACGAAATGCAGCATTTCATAGAACACTTACCCAAAGAGTTCCAGAAAAGGGCACAACAAGTGGTAGAAGGACAAAGTATCTCCAATAATCCAATAATCAGATACGGTCATCAATGGACGCAGCAGATACAGCTGCAAGGACAGTAAATACTGCAATAACAATAAGGAGAAACGCATGGTTGCGTACGTCAGGATTCAAGCCGGAAATACAACAAGCCGTGCTGAATATGCCCTTTAATGAACAGCAGTTGTTTGGGCCGGAAGTCGACACTGCTATTGAAAAACTCAAAAAAGATACTGATACCGCAAAAGCCATAGGCGCACTCTACTCCCCACAAAGCAGAGGCACATTTCGCAAAACACCATTTAGGGGAGGGTTTTGAGGTCAACCTACAGAGGCCACAACCTCACAAGCAAGGCCCACTTATCAAAGCCAATACCAGCGAGGAAGTTTTCGGGAGCAATATAGAGGGGCACAATTCCCCAAAAATAGAGGGAAGTTCCAAAGCCCCAAAACCCCTCAAAACAAACAGTGACTTCCAAGTCACACATCCCCAACACATAACACCTGTGGGGGGGAGACTAAGACAATTTTACAAACATTGGGAAGAGATAACAACAGACACTTGGGTACTAGCAATTATCCAGCATGGTTATTGCATAGAATTTCTCAAATTCCCTCCAAACGTGCCACCGAAAACACACAATATGTCAAAACAACATATAGATCTTCTAGGACTAGAAGTTCAGGCATTACTACTAAAAGAAGCAATAGAATTAGTACCAGAACACCAGAAAGGAACAGGAGTTTACTCTCTGTACTTTCTCATACCCCAAAAAGACAAAACTCTGAGACCTATATTAGATCTCCGAACATTAAATACCTACATCAAATCAGATCACTTTCACATGGTGACATTACAAGACGTAATCCCACTATTCAAACAACAAGACTACATGACAACACTAGACCTAAAGGATGCATATTTCCATATACCGATACATCCTTCACACAGAGTACTTAAGGTTTGTGTTCCAAGGAACACATTACCAATTCAAGGTGTTGCCATTCGGAATAACAACTGCGCCAAGAGTTTTTACAAAGTGCCTAGCAGTCGTAGCTACACATATCAGAAGGCAGCAAATACATGTGTTCCCGTACCTAGACGATTGGTTAATCAAAACCAACACTCTAGAAAGGTGTTCACAACACACAAAGTATGTCATAGAAACCCTACACAAACTAGGTTTCTCAATCAACTACACAAAGTCACACCTTCTGCTGTGTCAAACACAGCAATACTTAGGGGCGACAATCAACACAGCAAAAGGGATTGCCACTCCAAGTCCACAAAGGGTTCAGGCATTTCACAATGTAATACAGGCCATGTATCCAAATAAAAAAATACAAGTCAAAAAGGTGATGAAACTCCTAGGCATGATGTCCTCATGCATAGCCATTGTCCCAAACGCAAGATTGCACATGCGGCCCTTACAACAGTGCCTAGCATCACAGTAGTCACAGGCACAGGGTCAAATTCTAGATCTGGTGTTAGTAGACCGCCAAACATACACCTCGCTTCAATGGTGGAACAGTATAAATTTAAACCAAGGGCGGCCTTTCCAAGACCCAGTGCCACAATACGTAATAACAACAGATGCCTCCATGAAAGGGTGGGGAGCACACCTAAATCAATATAGCATCCAAGGACAATGGGACACTCACCAAAAACAGTTTCACATAAATCACTTAGAACTATTGGCAGTATTTCTAGCGCTGAAAGCATTTTAAACCCATAATAAGCTACAAACACATTCTTGTCAAAACAGACAACATGACAACGATGTATTACCTAAACAAACAGGGAGGCACACACTCAACACAGTAGTGTCTCCTGGCACAGAAAATATGGCATTGGGCGATTCACAACCACATTCGCCTAATAGCACAATTTATTCCAGGAATTCAGAACCAGCTAGCGGACAATCTTTCTCGGGATCACCAACAGATCCACGAATGGGAGATTCACCCCCAAATACTGAATACTTACTTCCAGAGTTGGGGAACGCCACAAATAGATCTATTTGCAACAAAGGAAAACGCAAAATGGCAAAACTTCGCATCCAGGTACCCACAAGATCAGTCTCAGGGCAATGCATTATGGATGAGTTGGTCAGAGATATTTGCTTACGCTTTCCCCCCTCTCCCACTCCTTCCATATCTAGTAAACAAACTGAGTCAAAACAAACTCAAACTCATACTAATCGCACCAACATGGGCAAGGCAACCTTGGTACACAACACTACTAGACCTCTCAGTAGTGCCTCATGTCAAACTACCAAACATACCAGATCTGTTAACACAACACAAACAGATCAGACACCCAAATCCAGCATCGCTGAATCTAGCAATCTGGCTCCTGAAGTCCTAGAGTTCGGACATTTAGACCTTACACAGGAATGTATGGAGGTCATAAAACAAGCTAGGAAACCTACCACTAGACATTGCTATGCAAATAAGTGGAAAAGATTTGTCTATTACTGCCACAATAATCAAATTCAACCCTTACACGCATCTGCCAAAGACATCGTAGGATACTTACTACATTTGCAAAAATCAAAGCTAGCTTTTTCTTCCATTAAAATACATCTTACAGCAATTTCAGCTTACCTGCAAATTACGCACTCAACTTCTCGGTTTAGAATACCAGTCATAAAAGCATTTATGGAAGGTCTAAAGAGAATTATACCACCAAGAACACCACCAGTTCCTTTGTGGAACCTCAACATTGTCTTAACACGACTCATGGGTCCACCTTTTGAGCCCATGCACTCTTGTGAAATGCAATACTTAACATGGAAAGTTGCATTTTTAATTGCCATCACATCTTTAAGAAGAGTAAGTGAGATTCAAGCATTTACCATACAAGAACCATTTATTCAGATACACAAGCATAAGGTAGTTCTACGAACAAATCCTAAATTTTTACCAAAAGTCATATCACCGTTCCACTTAAATCAAACAGTAGAATTACCAGTGTTCTTCCCACAGCCAGACTCTGTAGCTGAAAGAGCACTACATACATTGGACATCAAAAGAGCGTTAATGTACTACATTGACAGAACAAAACTAATTCGCAAAACAAAACAATTATTTATTGCTTTCCAAAAACCTCATACAGGAAATCCAATTTCTAAACAAGGCATTGCTAGATGGATAGTTAAGTGCATTCAAACCTGTTACCTTAAAGCTAAAAGAGAACTGCCTATTACACCAAAGGCACACTCAACTAGAAAGAAAGGTGCTACCATGGCCTTTCTAGGAAATATTCCAATGACAGAAATATGTAAGGCAGCTACATGGTCTACGCCTCATACATTTACCAAACACTACTGTGTAGACGTGCTAACAACACAGCAAGCCACAGTAGGCCAAGCAGTACTACGAACATTGTTTCAGACAACTTCAACTCCTACAGGCTGAACCACCGCTTTTGGGGAGATAACTGCTTACTAGTCTATGCACAGCATGTGTATCTGCAGCTACACATGCCACCGAACGGAAAATGTCACTTGCCCAGTGTACATCTGTTCGTGGCATTAGTCGCTGCAGATTCACATGCGCCCACCCGCCTCCCCGGAAGCCTGTAGCCGTTTAGAAGTTGATCTTGAACATCTGTATATTTGTAAATATATATATTACTTTAAACTACATTATGTACATACGTATTCACTCCATTGCATGGGCACTAATTCTAGCATATACAACTCCTACCTCACCCTCTGCGGGGAAAACAATCTAAGATGGAGTCGACGCCCATGCGCAATGGAGTCGAAATGGGAGGAGTCCCTCGGTCTCGTGACTCGAAAAGACTTCTTCGAAGAAAAACAACTTGTAACACTCCGAGCCCAACACCAGATGGCGGGATGTGCACAGCACGTGAATCTGCAGCGACTAATGCCACGAACAGATGTACATTGGGTAAGTGACATTTTCCATATATATGTGTGTGTGTGTGTGTGTGTGTGTGTGTGTGTGTGTGTGTGTGTATATATATATATATATGTATAATAATAATTCTACACTTGATGTTCATAGGTCATTGCATAGTTTCTTTAGAAGTTGCTTGATTAGATGCTCTGTTTTTAACTATCACAACAGGTAAACATTATTTTAACTATTTATCTACAAGCATTTCACTATTGAAATATTGAGGAAAGACAAAATAATGTTATAAAAGTACACAAATTAATTTCAAATACTGTAACTCTTGAAAGCCTGTGTTTATGCAATACAACTTTAAATCTGTGTTTTAAATTGCTTACATGTGTATCTGTATATTTACCACTGTAATCCTACTGTACAAGAGGACAAAATATACTCTCTCGAAAGCTTTACTCTGTCTGACCATCACCCTATACTTCCGTCAATCTATCTCCACTCCCTGACTCATCCCAAACCCATTTCACTACTATGATCTCCAAAATAACCCTCCCCAGACTCTTTCCTCCTCTACCCCTCTTGGCTCACCCAAACCTCAGTTTATGACTGAGCTCCCAAACAACCCTACTAAATTCCCCCTCATTTATCTCTCCTTTCACTCATCCCTTACCCCATTTAACAACTTTGATCTCCCAAATTCCTTTCTACAGACTCTTCCGTCCTCCACCTCACCTTTACTCATCTCAAACCTCATCTTGCTACTATAATCTCCCAAATTAACACTTCTAAATTCTTCCCTCCTCTATCCCTCTGTTATTCTATTCAAACCAACTAACAGACTTGCATGTCTTCCACTCAAATTAACTCATACCTCTCTATAGTAATACTACTGTACTCATAATTCCCTATACTAATCCTTTTGGCTTCTGGAGTAGCATGCAACTCGCCGAAAAGCGCTTCAACGCCTCATCAGGGGTAGTAAGCGCTATACAATTACAATATGAGGATGTTGAGTGGTTAATCTGCTCTTTATTACTATTACGGAGTATGAAGATGTGCCATGACCTGCGATAGCTGAAACCTCAAGTGGTTCTAAGTACCCTTCTTCTCTTTCCACAATGGTAATAAATAGCATGTTGTATTCAGCAAAACTGCATATATGGTTCATGGCTTGTTTTTTTGTATGTGCATTTTGGAAAATGACCCTCTGAAGACTCACCCCAATTTTTTGTTGCTTTGCTTCTTTCTTTTTCTGACCTTGTTTTTGTTGGCTTTACGACAGCTAACCGGTACCAGAGTGCATGTTCTCTCTGCTTAAATCATGGTAACATTGGCTCATTCCCAACTGGCCTATTTAATTTACTTATATGTCCCTAGTAAAATGCACTACATGTACCTTGGGCCTGTAAATTAAAAGATACTCATGGACCTGTAGCACTGATTGTGCACCCACTAAAGTAGCCCCTTAAACATGGCTCAGTCCTGCCATTGCAGAACCTGGGTATGCGGTTTTGAACTACCATGTCAACCTGGCAAGTTAAACATCTTTCCAGGCCTAAACCTTTCCTTTTTATACATATGCCACCCCTAATGTAGGTCCTATACAGCCCATGGGCAGGGTGCAGTATATTTAAAAAGTAGGACATGTGCTTTTAAGTTTTATCTTTACTGTTAATGAAAAACTCTTAAATTTGTTTTTCACCACTGCAAGGCCCATATTTCCCATAGGATGATATTCGGATTGCCTTATTACAATTTATAAGTGTAACTCCAATTGGGAAGAGATGGGACTCCCAAGATTGATGTCTCTGGAATCACAAATAAAAATCACAAGTTATGGTGAAGTCGGATTTTAAATTGTAATTCTGAAAATACCACTTTTGGGACTGTTCTGTACAGAACTGCGTCGCTCGCCCAGAAATCCAGCGTGAGCAGCTGCAAGGTAGTCTCTTCGCACAGCAAGTATCTCCATCTGCGCCGCCTGGCTGACAGCTTGTGCCCGCGGACCACAGTCAGATTCTTTCCCTGCTCCCGGTGAACTTCTTCCCTACGAACAAAACTCTTGGCCCAATTCTTGAGAAGGTAAAACATCAGAAGGATGTACCTCAGACTGCATCTGATCCATGCTTCATTGCCGTCGGCTTGAACATTTGGATTTTCCCTGGTTGGAGCTTTATGCTTCTAAGCACTGTATTGCCATTTGATCTTTAAAAATTCATAACCCAAGTTCTACTTATTGGATTTTTGTCATTTTGATCTTATTTTGTTCATAAAATTAAGCTAAATTTTTCTAACCTGGTGTGGACTATTTTTGTGTGATGTTTTCACTGTTTTACTGTTTGAAGTGTTGCACAAATACTTTACACGTAGCCCCTTAAGTTAAGCCTGACTGCTCTATGCCAAGCTACTGGAGGGGGAGCACCGGTTAATTTATGATGTGTATCTGACTTACTCTGAGTAGGATTATGGTTCCTGATTGGGCAGGGTGGATACCTCCTGCAGCCACAAACCCAGTTTTTAACAGTGCAGTAGTTACAAACAAAGGTGTTAAACCAGAATAGCTGCCTAAATCTGGGCATTTGGAGCAAAATCACAATACCTAGGTTTTGTAAGTTATAGTCCAGTTTTCTTCTGTAATGTGGTTTTAGAATGGATTTTTTGAGGGATTAGGAAGTGTCTTCTCAAGCTGGCCACACACTTGTGGATACACTTTTTACAGTATAAAATGTGTGAATCTTTACAAGTGGGGTTGTTCCAAATAATGTGCTAGGAGGCACATTTACTTTCATTGGCAAGGCATAAATATATATTTTATCTTGTAGGTAGCATATGTTGAGCTTTTAAATTAACATGTGCCCTAGACTCTCTTAACTCTGTTATTAAGACTTACACTAAAACCTTTACTGTAGAAAATCTCTCTTAACTGGATGGACAAATCTCTCCTAATTAGGACTAAGCAGATGTGTTGGAAGAAGTTTCAACCTTCGTTATATTTAATTTATATATAAATGTTCTGGAAAGTGCAATTATTTATTAATAAAAAAAAATGCTTCGAGAAAGAGGAGGAATAGATTTTATTGACTAACGTGGCACGTTTTAATTTTCGCTTGCTCTGTTGAAATATGTGCTAAGAAATAAAGTTGTTTTTTAAAAAAGAAATCATATATTCAGAAATATTAGTAATGCTGTCTAGTCAGGTCACAGAAACATGTGCATCTGAGTAACAGACCGCAACAAATCCTCTATTTGAGTTGTGGAAATTACGGAGATGCATCACTGGAGCTAATGGTTGATTTCAGTACGGAATCACTGTACTACTGGGTCTGCAGGTGAGGAGAGAAGTGCATCAGCACAGCAGAGGCTGGGTCACAGTGCTAGAATTATGTAGCAGTGGACTGTGAATGTCAACGTATTTAAGTGTACGTTGTTGCGTTTTACAGCATTTTATTAGCACTGACAAAGCAATGAAGCTTTCTGATTCGTATCAGAAACTGGGCGCCCTTTGCAGAGCATATGGATGGAAACATGTTGTATGTGGGTTATCCTATATGGATCAGTTGGTTGAGGTGCATGTGCTTCAGGACCATGCTACACACAGGGTGCAGCACTTAAGCCTGTAGTGTTGCAGAGTGTGTGAGGGCAGACGTTGCCATGCATATCCTACCAGATTATTTATGTAGCTCAGACTCTTTGTGTTTATAATATTGGCAAGAGCTATGTTTTTAATACCTTTCAGGACTGAAAATTTTGTTTTGATAGACATCTAGCTACTGATTTCTCACCTTGGCATATGCCCCAAGGTGTCAGACCGAATCTGGAAAATCTTTAGTTAGGCGCAGGCCCAGAGAGCTACCTTGGTCATTTTCTACCAACTTTTTTCGACTTTTGGTGATCTCTATGAGCTTTGCTTCCAGTATGCTAGGATATCAGGCCCCATGCAAAACCCTCACAGTTCAAGCTTTGCAGGGACTGCCATGGCAGATGTCTGCGTCAGATCTCCACTGTTTGTCTCTGGTGGCTGTTGCCTGGACACAACACCAAAGGTGTGCATTGAGTGCAGGTTTATGCACCTGAAGGCGGTTTGAGCGGGCAATGAAGTTCCTGGCGGCATGACAAAAGAAGTCTCCGTGCCTCTCCCTGCCCATTCTCATTTTGGCAAAAGGGCTGTCCCCAGAGCCGATCCTGTGGTCGCTCGTTTTCCAGTCCAAGACCACCTTGTTGAAGTCAGATAAGTCCAAAAAGCACAAGAGTAGTAGAGTTCTTCGACATCTCAACATTGTGCTTCCAGGCCCGACCCCGCACTCCACCTGCACAACCACTGTTGTTCCGCTCTGCCATACACAAAGTTTCCCACCACGGAACAATGTCTGCCCAACTCAAAGGATATTATGATACCATGCACACCATCTTTGGGCCACCAACTCCCTCTGGAGAGCTTTTGAGCCCCACAGAGCTAGTTACCGTTGGCAGGTTTGCCTGTAGTCATAACCAGGCCCTTGGATCCATCTTTAGACTAACATTGCCACAAGTGCCTCTTTTCACCCCAGCTCCGTCCCTCCAGTGTCGGACTGGTCTACAGGGCAGTCAAAGTGCACAATGGGCTGGTGTGACAGGTCACTGTGTGAGCCATTTGTTGGCTGTTTTTGGGTTCGTTTTATGGTTTTCTGGGCCGGTTTTACTGTTAGTTTCCTTGAATTTAAAACAAACATTGCCTCCAATAAATCCTTAAATCCATGTAGACTTCATACCTTAACTAACACCTATACATCGTGTCTTTACAGATTCAGAACTGCACCAATTTGCAAACATGGGCCACTATTTTTAGCTATCTAGTTTACTAATGGGGGAACACTTTTTTATTATGATGTCCTGACCTATTTTCTGTCCCATCCCAACGTTCCGTCCCTCTTAGTGCTGCTCGATTAAGACATTTATCATGCTGGTCGTTGAGGTCAAGACCAATATCTTCTTAGGGCTTGCAGACTCACTCAAGCAGGGCCAAAGCTGCCACTACTGCAGTAGCGTGCCGGGGTACCTGCCCTGGACATCTGCCATGTGGATGTCCCTCCGTACATTCACAAGCACTACTACTTGGGCAGTCAGGTCCTTTGTGATGGGCATTTCACCTGTTTGGTTCCTTAGAACGTTTTGGTCTCAGCCAGTTTGCAGACCGACTTACAGGGTAGTGCTGCTTGGGTATCTATTCTAAAGTGAGAAATTTGCTGTCAGAATTTTCTATCAGATGGACAAGTTACTTACCTTTGGTAAGAGTTTTCTTGGTAGAGTGCGCCTAACCTTAGATTCCTTGTCGATCCTTCCTCCTCTATGGACTAGGCTCCTTGCTAAAGAGATCCCTTTACACAGTGCACACTGTTGAAAAAGCAGCATTGGTTTTTACGTGGCTCTTCGTTTTTGGTGCAGACCTAGTCCCGAATGAAAGGAATGTCAGTGCGCCGGGCTGGCGCCTATATAGGCTCTGTGACATGACTTCTGACGTAGACAACACCAATGTGAAGCTGAAGGATGCCACTTACTGGTGCACAGAGATACTCCTCAAGATTTTCTGGATCCTATCTAATGCCTGCGGAATATTGTAAGATGAGGAATCAACAGTTAGATAGTCTCTTAACAGAAAGAGCATTACCAGAGGTAAGTAACTTGTTTGTTAGATTAATTTTGTGAGCAGGCATTGAGCTTCAAAGTTAGGCTGAATTGGTGGAGAAGGAAGTTCCACCAGCTCATAACTTTTTGAATGGGGGACCAATGGTAATGGGGCAAGCCTTGATCGCAGTGGTCTAGCTTGGTGATTGTTATGTAGAAGAGATCTGTGTCCAGGCTTCTGTGTGAAGTACTGTAGCAAGTGCAGATAAGTGCAGTTATAAATCAGACAACGTGTGTTGGCCTCAAACATATAACAGATAGACTTGTTGCAGGGCATTACTGAAGTACACCAGCAGATCTGTTGAGTCTTAGTACAGGAACACTTCAGGAATCCAATCATTGGAGGTGAATCAGCAGAGATTTGTGCGCTTGTCCCAGGATTGGAACAGCAGAGCTAGATCTCTCCTTAGTTGTATCTGTAGAACTGTGTGTGGGTTTTGGATCAGCAACATTTTGAGGTGCATAGGGAGCATGGCTAACGGCAGATGGAAATGGCTCCCTAGTGTGAGAGCATTTAATGTCCACTGTACATCCCTGTTGAGACATTGGGTCTCTAGTTGGCTGAGGTATGCACTCTGTCCACATAGGAACCACAGTCCTTGTCAAGGGAAGTCACAACACAACCTAAATGATCCTGGGCACACCCTCTTGTAGCTTGCCACAGAGCAGGCAGGCTTAACTTAGAAGGCAATGTGTAAAGTATTTGTGCTACAACACGTACAGTAAAACATTGAAAACACAGTAGAAATACTCCACACCAGGTTAGGAAAAATGGAGAATATTTATCTGCGAGAAACAAGACCAAAAACAAATAATCCAGTGGAAGTCAAGAGATGAATTTGTAAACAGTGCTAAGAAGTCACGAGTTGTCAAATGGTGACTTGAGGTTGCAAGGGACCGGTGCAAATCCAATATCCAGGTTGACTGTGATGGAGGGTACGCTGGCTACAAAACCCACCCAGGGCCTGCTGAGGCAGTATCTTTCATGGGGTGATGTGCCAACGCTGAGGGCACAATGAGTCAAGATTTTCCACATAGTCGGGTCACTCTGTCTGTGGGCTCAGTTGAGGTAAATGCAATGCATCGTTGGAAAGCTGCATTGTCATCAGATACGATGCGCCGATTTTCCTGCTGAGCTTGGGGGTGACACGTCAATTTTTCTGCCACACTCTGGGCGATGCATTGACTCGTTTCTGCTGCGCTCAGGACCATGAGTTGATTTTGGCAGAATTCAGCTGCAGAACTCACTTCTGAGGACCAGAGCTTTGAGGGGGCACCTCAGATAAGAATGAGACTTACAGAGAGAAGAGTCCAGCAGCACAAGTAGAGTTGTGGAAACTCTCTGATGTCCCTGAGACTGCAGGAGAACGGGGGAAGCCAGCAAGTCCATGGGAATCACTCTGATGGGAAGGCAGAATTCTTCCTGCAGTGTCAGAGAGCAGTCCGGATCAGGGCAACAAGCAGAAACGCAGTCCTTGCAGAACAGAAGTCCAGTTGAGTCCTGTGTGCAGCACAGCAGTTCTTCTGATAGAGGTTCATTTTTAGGTCCAGAAGTGTCTGATTTGAGGGGGTCAGAGACCCAATATTTATAGCCATATGTGCATTTGAAGTGGGAGAGTCTTCAAATAGTTTTGAAGCACCCCAGTTCCCATTTCAGCTCAGTCCTGTCTGCCAAGAGATATTTGGGGGGGGGGGTGGTTATCAGGCCTTTGTGTGGCATCAGCCACTACCCTTTGAAGTGTGAGAACCCATGCACCCTTCCTGCTCAGGTAGACCTATTAGTATGCAGATGCAGTTGAGTGTTCTGTGTTTATGGATGTCTGGTTGATATTCACTAGGGGAGCAGTCACCCAGCACAGACCAGATATGAATTGGAGACTGGCTATAAGGCACATAGAGCAGTAAGAGCAGGGGAATGCTGTCTTTCTAAAAGTGGCATTTCTAAAATGGTAATGTTAAATCCAACTTTACCAGTAAAGAGAATTTATCATTACCATTCCAAAGACAGGAAACATGATGTACCTACTCCTTTCTGATCAGGAATTACAGCTTAAATGTATATTAATGAATTCCCCAAGCTGGCCGATGAGAGGAGCAGGCTTCCCTATAGTGAAAAACAATTTTGGGGTTTTTCACTACCATGACATCTAAAACCTAAAAGTACATGTCCTGCCTTTTTAATCTACTGCACTCTTCCCTGTGGGTCACGTAGGAGTTTAAGGCTTAGCAAAGGGTTTAAAATTATAAGTCGAGGTGGTAGTAAAACTACACACAGGCCCTGCCATGTGAGACCAGAGACATGGTTACGGGGCTACTTATGTGGGTGGCACAATCAGTGCTGCAGGCCCACTAGTAGCATTTAATTTAAAGGCCCTGGGCACATATAGTGCACTTTACTAGGGACATATACGTATATTAAATATGTCACCTGGGTAGGAGCCAGTGTTACCATGTTTAAGAGAGAGAGAGCACAAGCGCTTTAGCAGTGGTAATGTGCGCAGTCTTAAAACCAGCAAAAACGAGATCAGAAAAATTGTGGCAGGCAAAAACTCAGGAGGAACACCATTCTAAGGCTGTCAGGTCTAATGTGTGTCTTCTCCCACACAGCTGAAAGTGTGGTGTGCTATCCCAACCCCTTGGATGCTCTCTTCACTAAGGCAGAAGAATCTGGAGAGACCATCTGCATTGTCGTGGTCAGTCACCAGGTGATGCACCACCATAAAGCCCATTCCCTGTAGGGAGATAGACCACCTCAAGAGTTTTGGGTTTTTACCCATCATCAGCATGAGCCATCTGAGGGACCTGTGGTCTGCCTGAACCCGGAAAGGAGTCCCAAACAGGTATGGTCTCGGGTCCTTCAGTGCCAAGACCACAGCAAATGCTTCTCTTTCAATGGCACTCCAAGTCTGTTCCCATGGAAGTAGCCTCCTGCTAATAATGCTACCAGTTGGTCTAAGACTTTCCCAATGCCATCCTCTGAAGCGTCTGTCTGCACAGTGAATTCCTTTTCCTTGGAGTAATCAGGTGCTCTGAGCACAGGTGCTTTGCACTTGGCTTCCTTGGGAGTGTCAAAGGCTTTCTGACAAGCCTCTGTCCAGATCACCAATCTAGTCTGTTTTTGTTGTTGTTTTTGTTTTGTTTTTTAATTTATAAGTCAGCTTAGTTAATGGGGCAACCATGGTGCCATAGCCCTTAACAAATCTTCTGTAGTAGCCAGTGAGGCCCTGGAAGGCTTGCACTTATGTCTAGGTCTTAGATGCTTGTCAGGCCATGATGGTTGCAATCTTGGTCTGGAGGGCTACAGCTTGCCTCCACCTACCAGGTGTCTCAAATACACCACAGAACCCTGCCCAGTCTGTCACTTGATGGCCAGGCCTGCCTCTTGCAGGGCCTGAAGCACCTCTTGCGGGTAATGCAGGTGTTACTCCTAGCTGGAACTGTAGACTGCCATATCGTCTAAGGAAATGGTACAGAAAGCCTCCTTACCAGCCAGTACCCTGTTGGAAGGTAGCAGGGGCATTCTTCAAGCCAAAGGGCATCACCCAGAATTGGTAATGGCCCTCAGGGGTTGAGACTGCTGACCTATTTTGCTCCCTCAGTCAAGGTGATATGCTAGTACCCTGATGATAAAATCAAAAGTACTGAGGAATTTGGCAACGCCTAGCCTGTCAATGAGCTCATCAGCTTTGGTGATGTAATTGAGGCCTCTGTAGTCCATGCAGAACCGAATTTCTGGTTTGCCACCCTGTGGGACTTCCTTTGGTACCAACACCACAAGGCTGGACATGGGGCTGTTCAAGGGCTCAAGCCCCCCCGTAAAGCAAATATTTTGAAGACCACATGCTGGATGTTGGCTCTCACCCTGTCTGACAACCTGTACATTTGTTTTTTTACAGGGGGACTGTCTCTTGTGTCAGTATCATGGACACAAAGGTTTGTGACTCCAGGTGTGAGTGAGAACAGTGAGGTAAACTGTCCCAGCAACTGGTAACAGTTGCCTTGGTGCTCGGGGTCAGGGTGGCAGAAAGGTTGACACCCTACACTGACCTATTGTGTTCCTGTGCAGAAAGGAGGTCAAGGAGAGGTTCACTCTCCTCCTCCACACGCTCATTTGCCACAAGGAGTATGCTCAGTTCAGACCTCTCAAAGTGAGGCTTCAGTCTGTTGACATGGAGCACCCTTACCGTTTTCTAGGGGGTCTGGAGGTCCACTAAGTAAGTGGCCTCCCCCTTATGCTCCTTGACTTCGTATGGGCCAGTCCCAGCAGTCCTTGAGAGCTCTGGGCTTTGCTGGCACCTTGACCCATACTTCCTGGCCAAGTTTAAACTCTACCAAAATGGTCTTCTGGTCATACCAGTGTTTTGTCAGAAGATTACCCATTAAATCAAACTTCCACAGGAGCAGATGCCTTTTACCCAACTCCTTCCAACAGATGCGTGCTCAGACTTTAACCGATTATCTGAACCCTGCATCCGCTGGGGGAAAGGGGAATGGGAATAGAAAGAGAGACTGCCTACAGATCCAGTTCCAGCCTGTGCTTCCCACTTGAAGATAGAATATTCAGTGTGTGTCTCTGAAAACCTGCACCTTTCTTCTTATTGGGATTTCATTAAAGGAAGGACCTGCAGTCGGATGATAAGAGCATAGATAAATACATTCCTCCTGTGCCAACTATTCAGCCATTCACATTCACCCAATTCTATCGTTCTCCTAACCTGGATCTTTTGAGAGACTAGCCTCTCTCTAAGAGAACAATGTTAACTTAATATCTTCTTTTCTCCAGGAGTCAGAGGTTTCCAAGGTTCTTTGGAGAACTGTTCAAAAGTTCACAAATATACAAACTACTAACGTCTTTTACAGGAAAAAAAAGCTCCTTCTCAAGGTTCAGCTTTCTCAATCACAATCTCTAGGAATTAGTCTGAGCACTGAGGTTTGTCTCCAAGACTGACAAGTATGCAAAGCAAAGAGTTCTTGAATATATATGTACATATATGTATTGGCAAGTCTGGAAGTCATACAAAAGGATTCCTTACTGCAGTTGCTTGAAGTTCTGTTAAGCCAAAACTAATTTTCCTCAGAAAGCCGATAGCCAGTTGCTGGAAGAAGGAAAAAATTAAACTTCTTCAATAGGGAAAAAGTAGCTGGTGTGCACACCGTAACAAGAAAAATAATTACTAAAAACTGGAAGATTTCTCTATGAAACAAAGCGCCTCAGGAACACTGCTCATTCTCCTCAGGATGAGAGTTGAAGTGCGGGGCTCCCAGAGAGAGACAGCTGGAGGGAAGCTTCAGCATGAGAATAAGGTAGAAACGCTAGAGCGCTGACCTCGCAAAGATTTGCGGCCACCTTCTTGAGTGGCAGTTAAACCTGAAGAAGGTAGTTCTAAGAAGAGCCTCCACAAGAGCCACCAAGAGTGAGGACGCTGCTGCAACCAATGTGGGTACAATGAAAAAGGGGATTTGTTTTTGCTGGGGGAAGAACTTAACAATGCTGGCAATAGTTTTACTGACACGTTTCACCACCTCATGGCTGGCCTCGAGGTTGCTCTTGGCCTTCTTCCAGAAGCAGTGCATCTGGTTCCGGAGAGTCAACATGTGAACGGACTACATTCTGGGGTGGGGGGGGGGGTTCCTGGGAGCTTTTTCCCACCCCTCCTTGACAATGCTCAGAGGTCCTCTGACAGGGTGGCCATAGAGGAGTTTGAAATGGTTCAACTCTACTTTTTGCTGTGGCACCTCCCTGTATGCAAAGAGAAGGCATAGCAAGAGGATGTCCCACTTAACCTTATGGCCACAGGTAGGCCTGCAATCATGCCCTTCAACGTCTTGCTGAATCTTTCAACTAGATCATTGGTTTAGGGGTGGTATGGTGTGTTGAATTTGTAAGTTACACCACAAGCATCCCACAAGGACTTCGTGTACGCAGAAATGAAATTAGTGCCTCGGTCAGACACTATCTACTTGGGGAGCCCCACACGAGTAAAGATCCCCATAAGAGTTCTGGTCATCACAGGTGCAATCACTGTCCTCCGAGGGATTGCCTCTGGAAAGCGGGTGACATGGTCCACCAGTACCAGGATAAACCTGCTTTCTAGGGCTGTCTTGAGGTTCAGTAGACCAATGATGTCAATGCCCACCCTTTCAAAGGGGGGGTGGCAGCGACAGGAAGTGGGATCAGGGGAGCTTTCAGCCTTTTCCCCAGACTTCTCACTGGCCAGGACCTGCAGAATGTATCTGAGGTTGTCATCATTGTGGGCCAATAAAAGTGAGAGGCAGCCTAGCAAAGGTCTTGTCTTCCCCTAAATGTCCTACCAGGGGTATGTGTTAGGCCTAACCCCAGTAAAACGGCCCGTTAACACTGTGGGACCACCAGCACATGGACTGCCCCAGTACCCAGAGCCTTAGGCTCACAGTAGAGATCATCATCACCCCAGTTGATTAGGTGATCCCCAGAGGTTTCACCTGCTGCATGAACTGAGGCCTGTTGCCTCGAGCCCTCAAGAATGGGACACTCTCTTCGCTTTTCAGAATTCCCACCTGGTAGGACCACCTTCAACCTGCCTGCCAGCAACGTCATGTAGGTCTCCCAGGGCAGCTGTGTCCTCCCCAATTAGCTCAGGAGCCTCCTCCTCAGATACCCCGTCAACCTCCACCACTGGAACTTCAGGGACTGGCTTTCCCCACCTCTTTGTCGGCTATTGTTCCAGGCTCCAGACACCCATGACTCCCTTCCTGGGCAGCAGTGGACCATGTGGTCATACGACCCACTCAGGCAATCCCTTTATCTCCAAGTGAGACTTGAGCTCTGCCTCTCTCCACGTAGTGTACTCCAGGTCATTGCCTAACAAGCAATCTTCAGGCATGGCAAAGCTCACAGCAACTCTCAAAGAACCTGGGAACCCCCATTGCCCCTGAAAGGTAACCAGAGCCCCCATTAAATGGCTCTCACGATTGTCAGCAAATATGACTTGGTCTGGTGACACCAGCTGACACTTGACAGTTGTCATGCTGCCTCCTGTGTCAGACAGTGCCTCCACCCATTGACCATTAACAGTGACCCACTGCTTATATTTGGAAGTATTTATAGGCATGTGGGTTTTTGGCACCATATTTTTATCCCCTAGGGACACTAAGGGTTATCTCTGTTCCCCAAAACTACCAGGGGCTATCTTCTCGCCCAGCGCTACACTGTCCAACCCAGGTCCAGTGGGGGGGGCTGTGCCCTCTTGGCACATTTGGCGTTGCCCTAAGAGTGACCAGACTTGGAGCACTATGCACATTGGGATACAAATGGCCCTGTCTTGCGGTCAAAAAACCCTTTACTTTTAGAATCACTCTGGAACTGGTTACCAATACTCCTTTGGGAATTATTTTGGGGGCCTTTAGAGAACTCCTTATTTTTAAGTTTTTCTCCCTCCTCTTTCTTTTGGTGGCAACTCTGTCAATGATGGAATCTGCCTGCCTGGCCTCGCATTCCAGCTCTTTTAGACTGTTTGTGAGCCAACAAAAGTTTCTTCTCAGCTAAGGCTTTCAGCTTCAGCCTTCCTCTCCTCAGCCGAATCTATAAGTTTGCCAACTACATCTGGAATTCTCTCTCCTTTCTCCTCTCCTCTGCAGACAGCCCATGACTGGAGACACTTCTTCCTGCTTTCATAGGGAGCACAAACCCAGGGGTTTTCACCCGAATTGCTGCAGGTAGCTCCTCGGAAGAGCCATTCACAGGCTCCCCCAACTTATCATTCTCCTGGGAATGGGACTCTGCCCAGGCCCTCAATGCCATTTGAAACTCCACCTTCTTGGTGGCTGCTCGGGCAGGTCCCCTAATTCTTTGCAAAAGCTTTTCAACTGGTTAACTGTGTACTCCGCCAGCTCAAACTCCATGGCTCCAGTTGTAAAACCAGCCAGAGGCAAGATAAATAGGATGTCTTGTATGTAATGTAGCGCTGGGAAAATTTCAGAAAAATCTGAAATTATCTTTAAATGTGGATAGGTAGTGTACATGTAGCTATTGTATGACACTGCACAGAGGTATGCACCGTGTCAAAGTAGGGACCACAACTCATACCACAACCTAAATTATCCTGGGCTAACCCTCTGGTAGCTTGGCACAGAACAGGCAGGCGTAACTTAGAAGGCAATGTGTGAAGGATTTGTGTAATAATGCATACAGTAACATAGTGAAAACACCACAAAAAGACCCCATATCAGGTTGTTACAATAGAGAATAACTGAGCAAAAGAAGACCAAAACTTCACAAATCCATCCAGTGGAAGTTATGATATCTAATTTTGAAGATTAAAAGTGAAAACAATGCTTAGAAGTCATTAGCAGTCAAAAGGTTGCTTGAGGTCGCGAGGGGCCACTACAAATCCAAAACCTATGCCGACCGTGATGGAGGGTAGGCCGGCTACCAAACCCAAGCTGGGCCTGCTGAGACAGTACTTTTGATGGAGCGGTGCGCAGTTGGGTCACAGCGTCATCGGCATGCTCTGTTGACATAAGTGTGTTATCCTCGAGCAGCTGTAACATAGTCGTTGGAGATATGATGCATTGATTTTCCTGCTGCGCTCGGGCGACATGTCAATTTTTCTGCCGCACGTGTGTGGGGGGGGGGGGTGTTGCGCTGTATTTTTTTTTTTCTTTTTTTCTTCTTCCTGCCACACTCGGGCGATGCATCACTTTTGGCAGAATTCAGCTGCAGATCCCACTTCTGAGGCCCAGACCTTGGAGGAGGCACCTCAGGCATTGGCAGGACTCGCATAGTCCAAAAGCACCAGGATAGTTGTGGGCAGTCTTTGATGTTCCTGAGACTGCAGGAGAATAGGGAGCAAACTAACAGGCCCTTGGAGAACACTGGTAGGAAGGCAGAGTCCTTCCTGTGGGGTCAGAGAGCAGCAGGGCAACAAGCAGAAAAGCAGTCCTTGCTGAAAAGCAGCCCAGTTGAGTCCTTTGTGCAATGCAGCAGTTCTTCTGACAGAGGTTTAATTCCAGGTCCAGAAGTGTCTGATTTGAGGGCGCCAGAGACTCAAGGCAAATGTGCCTTTGAAGTGGAGGAAACTTCAAAAAGTGTTTTTGAAGTGCGCCAGTTCCTCTCTTAGCCCAGTCCTGTCTGCCAGAAGATCTGTGGGAGGTTATCAGCACTTTCTGTTGGGTCAGGCCAACTACCCTTTGAAGTGTAAGTGAGAACCCTTGCACCCTTCCTGCCCAGGGAAACCCATCAGTATGGAGATGAATGCAGATGCAGTTGAGTGTCCCTTGTTTATGGCTGTCTGGATGGAATGCACAAGGGGAGCTGTCACTCACCACAGATCAGAAGTAGATTGGACACAGGCTGTAAGGTGCATAGAGCAGTAAGAGCAGAGAAATGTCTACTTTCTAAAAGTGCCATTTCTAAAATGGTAGTGTTAAATCTGCCTTTACCAGTTAAGAGGATTTATCATTACCATTCCAAAGATGAGAAACATAATTTAGCTACTCCTCTCTAATCAGGAATTACAGTTTAAAAGTACATTAAACCTTACAGTGCGGGCGTCGGCCACACTACCTCCCTGGTGCGGGTCACCACCAGTTGCCAACACCAGGGAGGGGGTTAAAAAATACCCCGGGAGAGACCGAAGATCTTCTGTGTCTCCCTCCGCCCCATCCCACACGCTCCTTTGTGTGACGGTGGGGCACCACGAGGCACGGTGACTTCACTGTTTTGTTTTCTCCGTCGGAGCAGGAAGCGGCCACAAGTGGCTTCTTGTTCCAACGGGGAAAACAACCCTAAACGGCCTTCCTGATGTTCGGGAAGGCCTTGTTTGAAAGGGGAGACTCTCCCCTTTCAAAAAAGGCCTTACAGAATCAGTTTCCTGGAACTTAATGTCAGCACAGCTGCAAACGAGGGCCAGGAAACCCCACTAGACACTAGGGATTTTAATTGGGGGGGGGGGGGGTCGGCCCCCTCAGCAAAAAAAAAAAAAAGGTAGGTGTCCGATCAAGCCCCTCAGGGGCTTAATTAAAAAAAAGAAAAAGAAATTGACAGGGAGTCTTCCGTGAGCAGGGTGACCCCCTGTGGGGGCAATCATTTTTTTTTGTTTTTTTGTTGTATGGTTTCCCTGGGGGCCAGTATGGGCCCCCAAGGAAACCATACAACTACTAGAAAAATATATAGATCTATACATTTAAATATATAGAGATCTCTCTCTCTCTCTCTCTCTCTCTAATTATAAATATATATATATATATATATAGATATAGATATAGATACAGCTATCTATGTAGATATATGTATATATAATCCAGAAACCGGTGAAAAGCAGTTCACCGGACGGCTGCACAATGTCACTCAAGTATCCGGTATTAAGCTGAGAAACGAGCAATCCAAATAGTCGTTCATCCGCTATTTTATTGCAGTAATTCTCAAATAGTAGTCACAATCACGCTGTCCCGGCCAAATTTCTACTCTTTTCGGCTAATGCCTTCAACTGGACATTGGCAGACATCTTTTCACACATCTATTTATGAAAAACATCCCTTCTTTTGTTTGAATGACACCATGTACGTGCTGAAAACGGCAGCCATCTTTAAACATGATAAATACATATAAATATATTAGAGAAAAACGTCATCATGTTAATTTCATTACTGCTGTTAATGGTCAAAAATTATTATGAGATGAATAAACATTAATTACTGAGGAGTCAGCTGGCAAAATAAGTTATATAAATATATGTATATAAATACAATATTACCAATAATTTATAATTTAGTCCAAACCAACCACCCCAATAATAGATTCAATTAAAAATCAATGAAATATCTAACACATATGGATGAAGACAGTTTGATGTGCCAAATCGAGATTGTATTTCTGTACTTGTTTAATTTATGGCTACAACCTTAATTGGTATATGAAAAATACAGACAATCAAAATGTTGGCCTCAGCAATGTGTCCATTGTCCAATGAGCAGTCTCATTGTAGTTCAAATCAATTAGATGACGAATATAATTAACCTCATATTTAGAAATATATATATCAGTATAGTAAAAAAAAGTTATAATCAAACCGCCAATATTAATAAAGTGCTTAGTGCCAAAGTGCAACCATACCTAAAATACAATGTGATAAACAATGTGTGCAAGATAAAAATATTATTCAATTATGAATCTGGCTATACTAGTTCAAGCACCAATTTAAAACATATCTTCAATTAAAAACCTCATCAACATAGTACTATGACTCTGAGGACTCATAGAGATCAATTCTGAAAAGGGGAAGGATATCAAAGATGGACATAAAACTCAGCATCTAAATTGTGCCCCCATTGGCTCTCAGAGCCAAGTAATAAGAGAGATGGAATCTAAAATGATTTTAAGTCTGCCGTTCTATCTCCTCCTCGCAAATTTGTTTTGTTAGTTTTAATTCCATAAAATGTCAATGAACTGCAGTCACCTGCATGGACCTCCCAGAAATGTTTGGCTAGTGGATATGATCTATCATGATTTTTTATCGCTCTAGATATTGTAAAAATCGAACTTTGAGTTTATGGATGGTGCTGCCGATGTATTTTTTGTGGCAGCCACATTCAATAACGTAAAAAACATACTCTATCACATGTTATGCGATCAATGATTTCACAAATCTTACCATCAAATGTAGTGTAATTGTGTGTATTACAGGCAAATTTGCATCGACCACATTTCCAAAAGCCCAAACTTTTCTTGGATAGCCATGATTTATTATCCTTAGATGAAAACAAGCTCCTAGTTAAATGATCTCCTAAGGAGTGTGTTTTTCGATACGTGATTTGAGGATGTTGTCCAATATTATCTTTAATATGAGGATCTTGTTGTAAAAATGGCAATTTTTTTGTATGATGTATCTGAGTTCTATATGTTGTTGATGGAATTAAAAAAATGATCTCGGTGGAGATCTATATTCTTTTTAATTCTCTTCTCTGACTTCAGATTTGAAGAGCAATTCTTCTCTGGATATATTGATCACTCTACTCTGGGCATTAATCAAGAACTTCAAGGAATATCCTCTATTTAAAAATCTTTGAGTCCTAGTGATTTCAGTTCTAAAGTTTGCATCATCTGAGCATATCCTGCGAGCCCGCAGGAATTGGCTGTATAGTATGCTCCATTTCAAAGCTTTCGGATGGCCACTATTGCCCTGTAATAGAGAATTATATATGGTGGGTTTACGATAAATAGTAGTCTCCAATTGTGAGAAAACAGGGCTGATTGTAGAGGCCCCCTAACTTTTTGCCCCCATTTTCCAATTTATGCTGGTGTTTTCCTGACTCTGATGGTCCCCTGGGTACTGCTAACCAGTCCCAGGGCCTGTGCTCTGTTTAAAATCAATATGCAAATTAGGCTAATTATAATTGGCTAAGTTAACCTACCTATAAGTCCCAAGTATATGGTAGGGCATGTAGGTTTAGGGACCACAGCATAGGTAGTGCACCCATAGGTGCACTGCTGAGGTGCCCAGTGTCATTTTAAAGGCAGGCCTGCCTTGCTGGCTACTTTTAAATTAAAGTTATATGCAAATTCGACTTTGGAATTAAAAGTAGTTCCAAAGTCTTAAACTACCTTATTTTTAAATATAAGTCACCCCTAAGGTGTGCCCTATGTGCCCCTAGGGCTGGGTGCCATGTAACTATAAGCAGGGACTTTATAAAAATAGTTTTATAAGCCCTGGTGAGGTAAAAACAGCCAAATTCGTTTTTCCCTCATTGTAGTAAATGGCCTTCATAGGCTAGAATGGGGAGACTTTATTTTAAATTTTAAAGTCTCCTTAAATGTTGCATACCAAGAATTTGGTATCAAATTAATTGTTGTAATAAATCCCACAACTTCCAGTTGTTGGATTTAATATAACTTGTTCAGGTAAAATGTTTTAGACTTTACCTAAAAAGTTGCCAATTTCAGCCCTGCATTGTTTTTGCTGCTGTGCTCTGATTGGCCAGCCTGCAGCAGCTTAGCCAAGCTGCCTTGATGAGGTGTGAAGTGGCCTGGCTTCACACAAAGGAATGTGCTTGTGGGAGAGAATCTCCCCTCAGCAGATGGTGAGGCAGGAAGGGGGAGGGCTGCCAAACTGGTCTTCAAAGGCAGAGAAAGACATTTGGAGCAACCAGCAACACCCCCACATCCTGCAACCCCAGACAACTAGGTGCCCCCTTGATTAGATTAGGAGAGGGCAGAAGAGGGGTGTGTTTATGATTTTTAGCCACACCAGTGGGTGGGCTCAGCCAGATGTAACCTCCAAAAATCAGATTCAGCCATGTTGGATTTTTAGAGAATGTTGCCTTCTAGGATGGATTTTTGCCACACTTCCCAGGAAGTGGTCATCACAGGGGGACGACCCTGTACCTGATTGGAGAACCAGGACCCCCCTGCTTTTCACCCAGGAGCAAGGATAAAACTGGCAGACCTGCTCCCACACCTCAGATCCCCACCAGATTTCAACAAGAAAAGAACTAAAGGAGAAGGAGGACTGCCCTGCTGGACCCCTGGCCTGCACCTGGAACCTGCACTCAGAAGGACTGCACCAGCTGCACACTTGGGCTTCACCACAAGAAGGACTTTGCCTGGCTTCAACTGGTTCAAGGAGGGACTCCCTGTTTGCTACAGGTGAAAAATTGCTATCCAGAGTCCCCTGCACCAACTCCTGAAGAAAGTGACCAGCTGACCACTGTCCAGTGGCCAAAAAGGAGTTTGCGCAAGGTGCATTCTGGGAGTGGTAGTCCGCACCCCCCAAGGACCATCTCAGAACTTCTGGACCCTTGGGGTGAGCTGTGGACCCCAAAAGAACCTTAAAAGAACATCTGGGTGAAGCCCCAGAAGTTTGGAGAAGATTTGAGAATTTTTGTAAAAAAGCTCCATAGAGGGACCGACCCGCCGCTGAAATTCTAGCCGGCTTGCCTCAACCGCGACCCGGCCTGATTTGGTGGTTCGTCCCGGTAAAGAAAAATCTCCGAAAAAGAGACTAAGTCCGAAGGTAAAAAGTTGACCGGGACCTCCCAGCCATTGTATCCGAGAAGGGCTCCATGGACGTCGGATCAAGATCCAGGTTTACCCCGGTCGAAGGATTTTCACCTCGAAAAAACGACTAAGTCCGAAGGTAAAAATCTCCACCGAGGAATCCAGCATCGCGTATCCGGAGAAGGGCTCCAGGAGGTCGGATAGGACTGGCAGGTTCGTCCCGCTGAAGAAAATCTTCAAAATAAAGACTAAGTCAGAAGGTAACTTTTTAACCGAGGCCTCCCGCGAGCTGTAGCCGAGCAGGGCTCCATCGCGGTCGGCCTGAAACTTTGACTTTGCCCCGGTCGAGGTGCAACCAGATGACCAGATCAACCCTTTTTGTTTCTAAGCGCTAGAAAAATAATAATTCTTTAAAAATTCATATCTCCGGTTCCCCTTATCCGATTTTATTCGTTTTTGTGTCATTTTAAAGATAAAAATATAAACTATTTTTATAAATTGGTTTTGGATTTTTAAACTGTTTCCTGTGTTTTATTTAATTACTGTTTTGTGACATTTGAATGCTTTACACATTGTCTCCTAAGTTAAGCCTTGACGCTCGTTGCCAAGCTACCAAGGGTTGAGCTGGGGTTAATTTACTGAGACCTAACTGGACCTAAGTGGAGGTTAGTGGCTTGTTGCTAGGTGTAGGTACCTACCTGCCCTTACCAGCAACCCATTTTCCAACACCAATGTATCGTTTTTAACAGATAACAAGAAATCCAAAAATTCAGTGGTCTGTCTACTGTACTTCAAATCTAGATGGACATTGAACTTATTATTATTGAGTGCACTAATGTATTCCAAAAGGGACTGTTCATGACCATCCCAAATAAGGAAAAGGTCATCGATATATCTCACCCATAATACGTCTTTGTCCATGTGATTCTTATAGATATCTGACCATGCAACTTCTTTTTCCCACCAACCCATATAAAGATTGGCATAAGTGGGAGCTAAGGACGCTCCCATAGCTGTCCCTTGTTTTTGAAGATAGTAATCATCAAAAAGGAAGACATTATGCGTAAGGCAGAATTGTAACATGGACAGAAGCATATTGGTGTGCTGCAAAAATTCAATCTTGCGTGTCCCTAAAAAGTATCTGCAGGCCTGAATCCCATAATCATGCATAATGGAAGTATATAAGGAAGCTACATCCATAGTAACCAATAGATAACTGGCCTGCCAAGGAATGTTATGGATCTTGGATAGGAAATCATTAGTGTCCCGTAAATAGGAGGGCAATTTCGTAACATAGGGGCATAAAAAAAATCTAAATATCTCAAAGTGTTTTCTAATAACGGTTGATTCATGCTCACAATGGGTCAGCCAGGGGGGTTATGTCTGTTTTTGTGAATTTTAGGTAAGAAATAGATACATGGGATTTTGGGAAACTCAATTTTCAAATAAGAGTATTCTTCTTGATCAATAAGGCATTCAGTACACCATCCATCTAACATCTCCCAATAGCTCTGTTGGTATTGTGTGGTAGGATTTGTATGTAATTTCTCATAATGATCGATGTTAGATAGTTGGCGATGCGCTTCTTTAATGTAGTTCTGTACATCCAGGATCACAATATTACCGCCTTTATCGGAGGGCTTAATCACAATAGAATTGTTGGATTTTAGAGAATTGATCTTTCCAATCAGAGGCTGAAAAATTGATAAATCTAGATCTCTTAGGTTGCCAATCGCTATGCAATTTGTCAATATCCCCAACTGCCAGCTCGTGAAATGTATCAATTAAATTGCCACTGGGTAGCTAGGGATTGAACCTATTGGAAGGTTTCAGGGAACTAGTAGTGGCATGATTGATTACAAAATCCATAAAAGTCTCCATATCTGTACATGTATTCTCACCAACTACCTCATCTTCATTAGTTAAGTCGCCAATCACAACCAATTCTGGAATATCATCAATATTAAACCCAGAATGTTTAACCACATTTGTGGTATTAGAACAATATTTCGCCTAGGATTTGTATAATTAAATTTGTGTATTAACATAATCCCAGTGAACAGTTGGACAAAAACTAAGTCCTAAATTGAGAATGTGTACTTGGTTATCCCCTTCGCTGCCAGGCCTTTTCCCCCTCCTGTGCCGAGCCTTTTTTTGGCTATTTGGGGCAGTTCGCACTTAGGCCCTCATAACTTTTTGTTCACATAAGCTATACACGCCAAATTTGCGTCCTTTTTTCCAACATCCTAGGGATTCTAGAGGTACCCAGACTTTGTGGGTTCCCCAGAAGGAGACCAAGAAATTAGCCAAAATACAGTGAAAATTTCGTGTTTTTTTTTTCAGAAAAAGGGGCTGCAGAAGGAGGCTTTTGTGTTTTTCCCTGAAAATGGCATCAACAAAGGGTTTGCGGTGCTAAAATCACCAGCTTCCCAGCTTTCAGGAACAGGCAGACTTGAATCAGAAAACCCAATTTTTCAACACAATTTTGGCATTTTACTGGGACATACCCCATTTCTTTACGATTGTTTGTGCTTTCAGCCTCCTTCCAGTCAGTAACAGAAATGGGGGTTAAACCAATGCTGGATCCCAGAAACCGAAACATTTCTGAAAAGTAGAAACATTCTGAATTCAGCAAGGGGTAATTTGTGTAGATCCTACAAGGGTTTCCTACAGAAAATAACAACTGAAAAAAAAAAAATTTGAAATTGAGGTGAAAAAAACCCAGCAATTTTTCTCTACGTTTTACTCTAACTTTTTCCTGCAATGTCAGATTTTTGAAAGCAATATACCGTTACGTCTGCTGGACTCTTCTGGTTGTGGGGATATATAGGGCTTGTAGGTTCATCAAGAACTCTAGGTACCCAGAGCCAATATATGAGCTGCACCCTGCAGTGGGTTTTCATTCTATACCGGGTATACAGCAATTCATTTGCTGAAATATAAAGAATAAAAAATAGCTATCAAGAAAACCTTTGCATTTCCAAAATGGGCTTAAGATAAGGTGTTGAGGAGCAGTGGTTATTTGCACATCTCTAAATTCCGGGGTGCCCATACTAGCATGTGAATTACAGGGCATTTCTCAAATAGACTTCTTTTTTACACACACTCTTATATTTTGAAGGAAAAAATGTAGAGAAAGACAAGGGGCAATAACACTTGTTTTGCTATTCTATATTCCCCCAAGTCTCCCGATAAAAATTATACCTCACTTGTGTGGGTAGGCCTAGCGCCTGAACAGGAAATGCCCCAAAACACAACATGGACACATCCCATTTTTTTACAGAAAACAGAGGTGTTTTTTTCAAAGTGCCTACTTGTAGATTTTGGCCTCTAGCTCAGCCGGCACCTACGGAAACCTACCAAACCTGTGCATTTTTGAAAACTAGAGACATAGGGGATTCCAAGATGGGGTGACTTGTGGGGCTCTGACCAGGTTCTGTTACCCAGAATCCTTTGCAAACCTCAAAATTTGGCTAAAAAAACACATTTTCCTCACATTTCGGTGACAGAAAGTTCTGGAATCTGAGAGGAGCCACAAATTTCCTTCCACCCAGCGTTCCCCCAAGTCTCCCGATAAAAATGATACCTCACTTGTGTGGGTGGGCCAGGTGCCTGCAACAGAATAAGGCCAAAAACTTGTAGAGATAGAGGGGAAAGCACAGCGAGTTGATAAGGACATATTCTTCTTTTATACATCTTTAGGCTGACTCTGCTTTGGGGACCCACACAAGTGAGGTGTAATTTTACTTGGGAGACTGAGGGAACGCTGGGAAGTAGGAATTTTGTGCTGGAGCGGTGATCGTACAAACGAAAGTCAGGAAAATATGCTTTTTTAAGCAAATTTTGAGGTTTGCAGATGAGTCTGGGTAAGAAAATGTTGGGGGATCCACGCAAGCCACACCTCCCTGGACTCCTTGGGGTGTCTAGTTTTAAAAAATGTCTGTGTTTGGTAGGTTTCCCTAGATGAAGGCCGCACCCAGGACCAAAAACATAGGTGCCCCCTCCCCCCCAAACACAGGTAGTTTTGTAATATATCATTTTGATGTGTCCATATACGTCTGTGATGTGCCAAACACTAAAATTGTGAAAAGAAACACACTTAGGTTATGTGAAAAAGACCCCTCACCCACCAACCAAGTTGATGGCATGCTTCATCATCGGGGTCCCACCCGAGGCACCTAGCGTGTCACAGGTGTGCTGCGACGCCTGATTACAGCGGAGCAGGTTTTGTCATTTTTACCACACATACTGGTTGGATTTGGCACGAGGGTGAGTAATGGTTCAGTGGATCAAATTGTATTAACAAGAGATTTCACAAAAATGAAATGCACTGTTAATAACTGAAAGGCCAAAAAACTGAACCAGTGACTCACAACTCGTGAGCTGTAAAGCCACGGCAAGGCACCAACCGCTTTACAGTCCATTCACACACCTTTCATACATGACATACGCAAGACCATTCACGCCGCCAGCCACGGGCCCAGCACATTACAATACTCGCATCGACAGACAGCGCCACTCAAGGGCCCATAACTTACATACGCCCACATGCCTGATACAACAATCACACCAGCTGATGGGAGTGTGTGGACTGGTGTTTGGCTGGCAGCGTGTTGCAGTAGCCAACAGCAAGTCCATATGTACACTATGTACACCCTCAGCCAAGCCCCACTCCACACACAATGGCCTCCCTTTTTTTTTATTTTTTAAACAAAGAAACCCCTAACTGATTAGAAATAATTACAAAACTACAAACACAAAAGCTCTAACTAAGTACATGACATAAATGCTAACCATGAAACTGAACACATGAAAATACAAAACAGACATGAGTTTACACTCATGGCTGTTCCCAGTAATTCTTCTGGGTGTGGGAATTCTTCAAAGCCTGGGCTGTGTGTGGGTGGTTGTTTTAAGGACAATCTGGGCAGTACATTCGAGTCTCCCTCCGGATACCTCTTCGAAAACACACTCTACATTTCTTAGCTGGAAAGTCTTTTTTTGGTGTGGGAGGAATGTGCTCAGCAAAGTGGTGATCTTTCAATCTAGCCACATCCTCCACCACTGCTTCTCTAGGAACTCTGGCCTGTTCCACCACAGTAAGGCTCTCTATCACTGACTCCTGAAATTTCACAAATGTCATCTTTGACTCTGGAGACCTATCCTTAAAGACCATAAAAGCATTAAAAGTTGTTAAGTGGAAGAGGTGAATTGCTAACTTCTTATACCAAACGTAAGACTTACGAATAGCAGTATAAGGTTCCAACCTTTGATAAACTCTATCTACACCTCCCATGTGCTTATTATAATCTAAAATACACACAGGTTTGCGCACTTCAGCAACCTGGCCCCAAACAGTCACGGGGGAAGTACTCTCATCATGGATGGTACTTAGCATGTAGACATCCCTCCTGTCTGAAAACTTCAAAGCTAGCAGCTCATCATTCCGCAAGGCACTGCACTGTCCCCTCTGAAGTTTTGTTACAGACAAGCTCCCTTGGATAGCCTTTCCAGTTACAACGAATTGTGCCACAAGCAACAGTGTCCACTCTAAACAATTCCTTGAACAACTGCACTCCAGTGTAAAAGTTATCTACATACAAATGGTGACCTTTGTTGAACAGTCATCTACCAAGTTCTCACACAATTTTCTCAGTAACTCCAAAAGTGGGAGGACAACCAGGGGGGTCAATACTGGAATCCCTACCAGTGTAGACACGGAAATTATACACATATCCTGTTCTACTTTTAGACAGCATATACAATTTAATTCCACATCGTGCCTCTTGCTAGGAATGTACTGCCTAAAAACCAAACGACCCTTGAAGAGGACCAAAGACTCATCCACAGCTATTTCTTTGCCTGGAACATAGACCTCTGAAAACCGATCTACAAAATGATCAAGGACAGGCCTAATCTTAAAAAGACGGTCAGAATCAGGGTGATCTCGTGGCAAGGCTAATGCACTGTCAATAAAATGCAGCATCTGAAGAAGAAGCAAATACCGATTACGACTCATTGTTGCAGGAAATATAGCTGTTGCCATCAAGGGACTAGTAGACCAATAAGAAGCCAGTGACGGCTTCCTTATCAACCCCATCAAAAGAGTCAAACCTAAAAACCTTTTCATCTCCTCCAAATTTGTGGGAATCCACTGGGCAGCTCTAGAGTGCGGCCTAAGTCTAGCAGCGTTGTCCCTCAAATACTGCTCCGCATACAAATTAGTCTGCTCAACAATCTCTTCCAAAAACACATCATCCACAAATAACTCAAAGAAATTGACAGGCAAAAAGTTCTCTGTATTGACTCTACACCCCAGTAGACCAGTAAAGGCAGGCAACTCTGGCTGCTCCATGTTTGGGGCAACCCAGAGTTCAGGTCTTCTAACGGGAAACCTTTCAGCCCCAGGTTGCTGCACTAATGGCACATCAGTGTCCTCCTCTGAAACAGGCCCTTCATCGCACTGTGGCTTCCTCATCAGAAGATTCCTCTCACACAGAAACTTCACTGCCAGAATCCCTCACTTCTTCCTCTGCCTCAGATGCAGAGTCTGTCTCATAATCATGATCAGACAATGACTCAAAAAGCATACCAACCACCTGCTGAGCGGTCATCCTGCGGCTAGCCATGATCTTTCCTACGAAAATTAACTGGACAAATGCACCACCAACAACCAGCACTGTGTTAGAAAAGTAATAAAGTGTAGCTTTATTAGTAAGAATTATAAACTCAAAAACTATACCGCTCACTTGCCTGAAAAAGCTTGAATCACCAGAAACTACTCCGCACAGACACAGCAATCACCAATGATATCCCACTAAAAAGAAAGAAAGAAAAGCAAATAAGAAATAAGATAACACAAATATCATTGTGCACAAATCAAAGCACAATTTCACACAAACCTGCATTTAGTACACCACCTACAAACATGTCATTCATGCATGGCAACAATACTCCTTTGGAGTAAATTGTTTTTACTTACCTAAAACATGCAACTATGCAAACCGCAGGTCAACCACCACCAAAACCGCAAGGAGCCACAGCAAAGAAAGCAAAAGCTTTGAACTAGAACAAAAAGGAGGAAAAAAATTATCACAAATGCAAATACTTTGTCAGTTGACAAACATCCCACCATCAAGCATTTAGAAATTGGTGCCTAAGTGGATTCTGCCATAGGGGCAGATGGGCCTACTAATAAATAGGCCTATCTGCCCCATGGAGGGCAGAAAATACCTTTAGTAGTGTGTCCCCAGGGGGGCAACCCTTGCCCAAGGGCCCACCCCCAAACAAAAAACAAACCACACACACACACTATCCTTGGTGCCTACGTGGCTTCTGCCCCCCTTGGGGGCAGATGGGCCTAAAAAAAAATAGGCCCATCTACCCCCAAGGGGGGAAGAAATGGCCAACAGTTCAATGCCTCCCTTGGGGGGGTGCCCCTTGCCCAAGGGGACGCCCCCTCACATAAATAAACATATAAAAAAAAATCCCTGGCGTTCTAGTGGTTTCTGCCCCCCTTGGGGGCAGATGAGCCTAAAAATAATAGGCCGATCTGTCCCCAAGGGGGACAGAAATGGCCTTGGTACACGTGCGCCCAAAGGGGGGGCGACCCTTGCCCAAGGGGTTGCCCCCCACCTCCACTAACACACACACACAGACTATCCCTGGTGTCTAATGGCCACAAGAAACATGCCCCCAAATGGGAGCGACCCTTGCCCAAAGGGCCGCTCCCCAACGCAAAACATTGCACAGTAAATAAAATAAAAAATCCCTGGTGTCTAATAGGCCGATCTGCCCCCAAGGGGGGCAGAAATGGCCAACATAAACATGCCCCCAAAAGGGAGTGACCCTTGCCCAAGGGGCCGCTCCCAAACACATAAACATTTTAAACATAATAAAAATAAAAAAAATCCCTGGCGTCTAGTGGGCATTCCTGCTGCCCGATCGGAATGCTCAAAGAGACACCAGGGGAAAGAAAAAGCCTTTTCTTTCCCCTGGTGCCTCTTTGTCCCAAACCCCCACCCGCCGGAGGAGAAACTCACCTGTTTCTCCTGATATCGCACTGGAAGCAAATGGCTTCCAGTGAGATATTGACAATGATGTTGGGATTGTCTGAGACAAAGCCTCCATATAGTCCTTGTGTTTGTTGTCTCTTCCTCTTCCCCCTCCTCGTTTTGTGCCTCCCCGACCTCTGCTTCTGTTTGATTGTGGCGTTGGCCATTTGCATGAGTCGCATTTTCCCCTGAAAATCCAGCTTGTTCGAAGAAGCCTCATCAGCTGAGCTCAAGTCAGAGCTCTCATCTATAGGATTCAACTGTGGATTTCCATCTTCTACTTGATTCATCTTCTCTTTCACTCTCAATGTATTGTATTTGCGAGCAAAGGTATAGATCCTCCCAAGAAGTTCATAGTCCTTTTTATCTCTATTAAATTTATGTGCCTTGCGTGTTTTAATTTCATCTTCTTTTATCTTTATTCGTTCTTCCATTTTTGTTAACAAATGTTGTACTTCTTGTTGATTGCCTGCTTTTTCTAGTTCTTTCATTAATTGCTCAATGATCTGTATTTGTTCCTCCATGCGTCGTTTGGCTTGGCTAATCAAAGTACCCATAAGTTTAACCGAGCAATCAGCTGTATGGGATTTCCATTGTTCAAGTAAATCAGGATCCAAGTCGCCAAGAGTGGGTAATATTAAAATGCGTAAACCCCGTGGTATTCAACCATTTTCTATGTATTTGGTTAATGAGATCATCTCCCACCATTTCTTTAATTCCAAAATGCAAGCTTTTTGTAGCTCGTGAATAATATTGGATGTTGTGCGACTCTGAGTACTAGAGGATGTCTGTACCCCTTTTGTGTCATCAAACAGTACTGCTGCTGCTGCTTGTTCCCATAGTACTTTCTGCTCAGCCATGATATATTTCAATGTCCAAGGCACGGAGGAAAAGGTCTCAAAGGCCAATTTAATCAATATTTATCCACAACAGGTACATATAAATAAGATAAAGTTAAACGTGCTGAGAAAAAGTATAAAAAGCCAGAACAGTTCACAACGGGATGTGTGTGTATATATATATATATATATATATAGATATATATCATTATATCACTTTTGTCAATGTGTGTGTGGTTTCCCTGGGGGCTGTGATTGGCCCCCAGGAAAACTGGACCCACATATAAAAGTGATATATATTCGCCACCAGTTGTCTTGCAGTTGCAGCTTGCGTCTTCAAAGCAATGCACATACTTCAACTGACACATTTCAACTGTAGCTTTTAGGCAGCAATAAAAAAGTCAAGAAAGTCTTGTGATTATGTTTCTGCTACAAAAGGATCAGAGTTTTGTGTAGTGGCAGTTTTGATGCCATAAAGTAGCGCAGAAGGTTTATATGCCCAAATCTGTATTTTATGTAAATAGCTGAGTACATTTGTAATTCAGCCATTATTTGCGCTATAATACAAATGAAATGTATGTGCGTGGTGGACTATGGAGAGAGGAAGAGCACTTTTGCTTGGTGGTAGTGAGGGAATCCAAGGAGGAGGGCATCAGAGTGGGTGCACCAATAATGATTGTTGGACTGGGCGCTAGAGGTGCTAAAGACTGTGACGATTGGTATGTGACAAGGTGTTTTTTTGAGTGTCTTGAAAGAACGTGCTGATTGAGGGAAAAAATGAAGGTAAGGTGACCTCTCCTGTTGCACGTATCACACATACCCACCAGAAATGTTGTGACTGCCTACGTAGGCTAGTGTTTTAGAGCAACAGTTTAGCCAGTAGCAGAGATGGCATCTCGTTGGATGACTGCTGCTCAAGCCCTCACTCGGGTTATAGAGGACAGCTCTGACGTAGGATCAGATACTGAGACAGCAGATACTGAGTGAGACAGCAGATACTGAGTGAGACAGCAGATACTGAGTGAGACAGCAGATACTGAGTGAGACAGCAGATACTGAGTGAGACAGCAGATACTGACTGAGACAGCAGATACTGAGACAGCATCTGAGGGATAGGACAATAGTGCACACTCTGGGAGTGATGTTTCAGTCGGAGGAGTCCCATCTGAAAACTCCTCTTCCTGTGATTGAGGGAGGTTATGAGGACAGTCATGCTGTCCCTTCGCAAGCACAGTCTGTGCAATGGGGCAATAGCGGGTTAGCCCAACCCAGAGAGCAGGTGCATGCGGCAGTAAGCACAGAGTGAGAGTGTTCTCTTGGGAGCTCCCCAATTTAGTTCAGTCCCAAATTCCACTACCCAAATCGTATTGTGGAGACATCAAAATTATCTATCACAAAATAAACTGGTTTTGTTAGGCAGGCACCTGTGTTGTTGGTCCTGGGCTCGGCGACCATACAGAGGTGTGACTTTTGTGGATTCCCCAAAGTTTTTTTTTTTTTTTTTACCCAGAATACCCTGCAAAGCTGAAATGTTGAATAAAAACTCTATTTGTTCTTGCATTTCTGTCACACAAACTACAGGAATATGTTGGGATCCACAAAATTCCTACCACCCATTGTTTACCCACCTGTCCTGATAAAAACACTACCCCACTTGAGTGCCTGTACCTAGTGCCTGCGTCACGAATGGATCACCCCAGCGTCAACAGTTGGACCTACATTGACAGTTGTGTGATCTATTCCTGTCGCGGGCACTAGGCCTACCCATACAAGTGAGGTACCATTTTTATCCGGAGACTTATGGGAACACTGGGTGGAAGGAAATTTGTGACGCCTCTCAGATTCCAGAACTTTCTGTCACTGAAATATGAGGAAAAAGTGTTTTTTGGGCCAAATTTTGAGGTTTGCAAAGGATTCTGTGTAACAGAACCTGGCGAGAGCCCCACAAGTCACCCTATCTTGGGTTCCCCTAGGTGTCAAGTTTAAAAAAATGCACAGGTTTGGTAGGTTTTCTTAGGTGCCAGCTTGAGCTAGAGGCCAAAATCTACATCTAGGCACTTTGCAAAAAATAGCTCTGTTTTCTTTGGGGAAAATGTGATGTGTCCATGTTGTGTTTTGGGGCATTTCCTGTTGCGGGCACTAGGCCTACCCACACAAGTGAGGTACCATTTTTATCGGGAGACTTGGGGGAACGCTGGGTGGAAGAAAATTAGTGGCTCCTCTCAGATTCCAGAACTTTCTGTCACCGAAATGTGAGGAAAAAGTGTTTTTTTGGCCAAATATTGAGGTTTGCAAAGGATTCTGGGTAACAGAACCTGGTGAGAGCTCCACAAGTCACCCTATCTTGGATTTTCTTAGGTGTCTAGTTTTAAAAAATGCACAGGTTTGGTAGGTATCCTTAGGCGCTGGCTGAGCTAGAGGCCAAAATCCACTTTCCAAAAAACACGCCAGTTTTCAATGTAAAAATGTGATGTGTCCATGTTGTGTTTCCTGTCGCGGGTATTAGGCCTACCCACGCAAATGAGGTACCATTTTTATCGCGAGACTTGGGGGAACACAGTATAGTAAAACAAGTGTTATTACCCCTTGTCTTTCTCTACATTTTGTCCTACCAAATGTAAGCCAGTGTGTAAAAAAAGAAAAAAAAAAAGACGTCTATTTGAGAAATGCCCTGTAATTCACATGCTAGTATGGACACCATGGAATTCAGAGATGTCAAAATAACCATTGCTTCTCAACACCTTATCTTGTGCCCATTTTGGAAATTCAAAGGTTTTCTTGATACCTATTTTTCACGCTTTATATTTCTGCAAATGAATTGCTGTTACCTGGTTTAGAATGAAAACCCATTGCAAGGTTCAGCTCATTTATTGGCTCTGGGTACCTAGGGATCTTGATGAACCTACAAGCCCTATACATCCCCACAACCAGAAGAGTCCAGCAGACGTAACGGTATATTGCTTCGAAAAATCTGACATTGCAGGAAAAAGTTACAGAGTAAAACATGGAGAAAAATGTCTTGGTTTTTTCAGCTCAATTTCATTATTTTTTTATTTCAGCTGTTATTTTCTGGAGGGAAACCTTGTAGGATCTACACAAATGACCCCTTGCTGAATTCAAAATTGTCTACTTTTCAGAAATGTGTAGCTTTCGAGGATCAAGCATTGGTTTCACACCCATTCCTGTCACTAACTGGAAGGAGGCTGAAAGCACAAAAAATAGTAAAAATGGGGTATGTCCCAGTAAAAAATGCCCAAATTGTGTTGAAGAATGTGGTTTTCTGATTCATGTCTGCCTGTTCCTGAAAGCTGGGAAGATGGTGATTGTAGCACCGCAAACCCTTTGTTGATGCCCTTTTCAGGGAACAAAAACACAAGCCTTTATCGGCAGCCCTTTTTCCAATTTATTTTTTATTTTTTATTTTTTAAATTTAAAAACCCCCCACAATTTTCGCTGTATTTTGGCTAATTTCTTGGTCTCCTCCAGGGGAACTCACAAACTCTGGGTACCTTTAGAATCCCTGGGATGTTGGAAAAAAAGACGCATATTTGGCATGTATAGCTTATGTGGACAAAAAGTTATGAGGGCCTAAGAGCAAACTACCCCAAATAGCCAAAAAAGGGCTCAGCACTTTGGGGGGGGGGGGGGAGGGGGGGGTGCGGCGTAGGTCCAGCAGCTAAGGGGTTAAGGAATTACCAGTGCTGGTCCATAAGAGGAGCAGGCTCCATATAGGGGAAAAGCGACTTTCTGAGTTTTTCACTACCAGGACATGTAAAAGTACATGTTGCACCTTTTTAATACACTGCACGCTTCCCTGTGTGTCACATAGGGCCTACTTTAGGGGTGACTTATATATAATAAAAGGGGAGTTTAAGGCTTGGCAAAGTGTTCTAAATGCCAAGTCGAGGTTGCAAAAAAATTGCACTTAATGGCCTTTCCATGGCAGGCCTGAGAACATAGTTAAGGGGCTAGTGAGTGGGTGGCACAATCAGTGCTGCGGGCCCACTAGTCACATTTAATTTACAGGCCATGGGCACATATAGTGCACTTTACTAGGAACTTATAGATACATTTAATATGCCAGTTGGGTAGGCGACAATGTTACCATGTTTAGGGGAGAGGGCACGTTAGCACTGGTCACCAGTGGTAAAGTGCGAAGAGTCCTAAAACCAGCAAAAACAAGATCAGAGAAATGGAGGCAGGCAGGGAAAACATTGGTAGAAGACCACCCAAAGGCTATCAGGTCTAACAATCCCCACTAAAGTTTGCAGTAAAATAAAAGGATCCTTATGCCTGACTGCTAAGCACCCTGCGATCATGACGACTGAGGATAGGACTCCAGTAGTGATGTTTGGCATCCTTTTTCCCTGCCGGCCCAATCAAATGCTGAGAACGAGGAAAGAACCAAGATGAAGCAGCCGACAGAGGAGCTCTGAAAATCTGGTTGATGTGCAACCAGTCCTGCTTTAACGATAGTGGCAATTTCTACTCAGTGGCTTCATGCTGGCCCCTCTGCTTCCTCCAACTGCCTTGCTCTTTATATGCTGCCAATTGTTAATGCGCTGGTGCGCCATAGGGAGCTCACTTGCTGCCAGACCTCGTGGTAAGTGCTGAACGCTCTCTACCCATTGTGCCTTGATCCTGTGGCCTCCACACTGTCTGCATGCCTTATGGATGTACCTTATGGATGTGCTACACCCTTGATTTGACTCCTCATAGACAAACTGGGCAAAAGCATAATGATCTCTGAAGCTTCTCTCTTAAGGCTCTAGCTCTGATTACTAACGATATAATGGGGGCAGTCCCCATTGTGGACTTTTGAGCCTTTTAAGTTTCTTCAGCCTCTTGAGTCTTGGTTGATATTACAAATTTAAGCAGCTTTACACCACCTCTCTTGGCGGTGACTGCACACTCCTGCCCACAGATCAAAAGCTGCCTTACACATCTCATTTAGTTCTTATAGGGTATTGTGTTCAGTGCCCTCTGTGCAGCGTTGCCTATACATTCTAGCTACTTCAAAGACTGATTCTCCATAACCACCTGCCAAGATCAACACTTAGCTGAATTTTTTTATCTAACTACAGAGTCCTAGATTGCGCAACCTAACTCACTCTCGTAGTGAAGTGAATCTCTCCCTGTTTCATCTCATATTCTTGTGATCCAAGTAATGGCAGATGGAAAAGAGAAGGAGCATAAGGGAGGAACTTAAAGGGACCAAATAATTGAGACAGCAGAAGACGGGTCAAAAACACCCCAAATCTGACCCTGCTTTGCCAGACTCCCTAGTGAAGAGAAAACAGAATCTCTTCAACAGCATAGATACAATCTTACAATGGCTCAATTCCCTGCATAAGTTGACGCAGTCAACAAAAACATTCACGGAGTGCTTTCAAGCGGAAATGGTGGTCATGCATCAAGATGTTAAGGTACTAGGTAACCGCGTGGTAGAGGAAGAATCAAGAATCAGTAGAATGGAATATAAACATAACTCACTAATGAAAAAACAAACTTTATGCCACGAAACATGGAATCCCTTGAGGGGGAAGTATGTATGTGACTTGGAAGTCAGAAATAGAAGAGGCAGCTTAAGCATTTTTGGCTTTCCCAAGAATACAGAGAGTAACAACGTGTTTTTCCATGAATCCTGGCTTCCTCAAGTGTCTTGTTTGATAAAAACTTCAAAATCGAGCAAGTACATAGAATTCCAAAGAAAGCTGCTTCTACCTCATCAAAGCCAAGAGCCCTCATCTTCAGACCCCTAATATACCAACATCCAGAACTGATTTTGTACCACATGAGAAGTATTAAAACCATAGACTGGAAAGGCTGTTCAGTTGGGATCTCCCAAGACTACAGGGAGTGCAGAATTATTAGGCAAATGAGTATTTTGACCACATCATCCTCTTTATGCATGTTGTCTTACTCCAAGCTATATAGGCTCGAAAGCCTACTACCAATTAAGCATATTAGGTGATGTGCATCTCTGTAATGAGAAGGGGTGTGGTCTAATGACATCAACACCCTATATCAGGTGTGCATAATTATTAGGCAACTTAACAAAAAACAAATATATACCCATTTCAATTATTTATTATTACCAGTGAAACCAATATAACATCTCAACATTCACAAATATACATTTCTGACATTCAAAAACAAAACAAAAACAAATCAGTGACCAATATAGCCACCTTTCTTTGCAAGGACACTCAAAAGCCTGCCATCCATGGATTCTGTCAGTGTTTTGATCTGTTCACCATCAACATTGCGTGCAGCAGCAACCACAGCCTCCCAGACACTGTTCAGAGAGGTGTACTGTTTTCCCTCCTTGTACATCTCACATTTGATGATGGACCACAGGTTCTCAATGGGGTTCAGATCAGGTGAACAAGGAGGCCATGTCATTAGATTTCCTTCTTTTATACCCTTTCTTGCCAGCCACGCTGTGGAGTACTTGGACGCGTGTGATGGAGCATTGTCCTGCATGAAAATCATGTTTTTGTTGAAGGATGCAGACTTCTTCCTGTACCACTGCTTGAAGAAGGTGTCTTCCAGGAACTGGCAGTAGGACTGGGAGTTGAGCTTGACTCCATCCTCAACCCGAAAAGGCCCCACAAGCTCATCTTTGATGATACCAGCCCAAACCAGTACTCCACCTCCACCTTGCTGGCGTCTGAGTCGGACTGGAGCTCTCTGCCCTTTACCAATCCAGCCACGGGCCCATCCATCTGGCCCATCAAGACTCACTCTCATTTCATCAGTCCATAAAACCTTAGAAAAATCAGTCCTGAGATATTTCTTGGCCCAGTCTTGACGTTTCAGCTTGTGTGTCTTGTTCAGTGGTGGTCGTCTTTCAGCCTTTCTTACCTTGGCCATGTCTCTGAGTATTGCACACCTTGTGCTTTTGGGCACTCCAGTGATGTTGCAGCTCTGAAATATGGCCAAACTGGTGGCAAGTGGCATCGTGGCAGCTGCACGCTTGACTTTTCTCAGTTCATGGGCAGTTATTTTGCGCCTTGGTTTTTCCACACGCTTCTTGCGACCCTGTTGACTATTTTGAATGAAACGCTTGATTGTTCGATGATCACGCTTCAGAAGCTTTGCAATTTTAAGAGTGCTGCATCCCTCTGCAAGATATCTCACTATTTTTGACTTTTCTGAGCCTGTCAAGTCCTTCTTTTGACACATTTTGCCAAAGGAAAGGAAGTTGCCTAATAATTATGCACACCTGATATAGGGTGTTGATGTCATTAGACCACACCCCTTCTCATTACAGAGATGCACATCACCTAATATGCTTAATTGGTAGTAGGCTTTCGAGCCTATACAGCTTGGAGTAAGACAACATGCATAAAGAAGATGATGTGGTCAAAATACTCATTTGCCTAATAATTCTGCACTCCCTGTATACGAAACCTACAGTGAACTGTAGAACAAAATTCTGGCCCAACCCCGGTGGTCAGATCCCTAAACATTATGTTCTCCTTTGTTGTCCCAACAAAAATTAATGTGTCACATGAGAAATGTACTTCCTTCTAGGATTATTGGATTAGCCTAAAGACTTAAAAACCTTTATGAAAGACTTGCTGGGATCACTTTTGTCCCATTAATCTCACTCTGCTCTAATTGTTTTAATGATAGTTTCTTCCCGTCTAATCAAAGTTAGGTCTGGTCCCCTCACAGATTTCACCATACCGAAGAGACTATGCTTTACCTGTTTTATTTGAGACAGCCACTTAATTCTGTGCATGTTTACACAATTGTGTATCTTGAGCTAGGATGTTCTGTGATCACTTTACAAGGGTTTGCATAGTGGAGATTAGAGACTGTGTTGCATGATAATTACATCCTGTTTCCGCCTTACTCTTGTGTTAAATCAATGCTTGTGATTGTACTCTTAACAGGGGTTTAATTTGTTCTCATGAATACCTTCAAAGTTGCCCAGTCTAGGCATGTTTATCAAATGTTATGACAGTCACTCTGTTACATCACTTTGGCTGCACATTGTTTTTCATGTTTTGCACTCACCCAGTGTTCTGATTGTTTCCTTCTCTTCTTAGATCATTTTCCTGTCCAGGCCTACATGGCTTCTGTCTTTGTTTTGGGGGGGTGGGGTAGGGTTCAGGGGTGTGTAAGTGGAGGGGTGTCTTAGGTTTGGGTGTTAAACATGGGGGGTTTCACTGCAGACCATATGGATGGTGTAATGTATGCATCTTCTTTCTCAGTTATCCTTTTTCTCTTTCCCCTCTGTCTCTTGACCCTTCTCAGCCGCTTACTATTTCCCCCGTATTCCAACCAGTCCTTCCTACTGGTTGAGATATGGCTATCTTAAGTTTGCGCTAGTCTGATGGCTTTGTCATCGATTAAGATTTTATCTCTCAGTATTAAAGGTCTCAATCACCTAATTAGTCGTAGATTGGTGTATTTACCTTAATCTCTAAGCAAGGTAAGGGTGCTAGTATCACTGTTGCACACAATGACTGTGGAAGATGACTGATTTTCAAAACTATACTAAAGATGAGATGTCTTTTTACATTGTCAACTTTTATGCACCTATGCAGATGACCTATTTGTTTGGGTCTCTCTGAACAGTAAATTGCACAAACTACCCAGGAACAACAGGATTATTATAGAATGGGGGTTTCAGTGTGCCAAATGACACAATCGCTAGACCGGATCTCATGTTGTCCCTAAAAATACACTAGTTCACAGAGACGAATACATAAGCTCCGAAGGCAACAACATGGTCGACATGTGGAGATTGCATAACCCAATTGACAGCATAATGCTTGAATCTCTTAGAAACGCTTATCAAAAACTGGGGAATGAAATAAAGCTAGCTCTGGATTTCATCACTGCTACTAAGATAAAACTGCTTAAATACAAATATAAAAAAATCCTAAGTGAAGAGAGCTCATGTGTGGTCCACTAAATCGAAAGCCAAAAATATTCTTGAGCGAAATAAGCTGGTAAATTTCTAGACTTACCTCTTAAAGAATCTGAAAACTCAATTTGTTTTGGTCATCAAAAATAAAATTGGCGTTCTACAGGTTGACCATACATGCTTATTTGATAGAGATTTCTGGTTGCAGATTCCTTAGCTTAGAACTTCCCTAAGGCATCAGACTTAAGGAGTCCCAAGCCACGGCTCGTTCCCTTGGCCTCACTGCTGATCCTTGCACTCCACAGTCTGCTTTTTGCCCGATTCGTGGCTAAGAAGGGGCACCCAACCGCGTCCATTCCCCTCCAGCCACCAAGCTGCTTATGCTGCACAGCCTCTGTTTGGCTGCGGACCCGGGATCCCACTTGTTTGTGGATTATAGAGCCAGCGGTCCACACAGCCCACCAGCACACCCGCTGCAGCCTCCAAACCTTCCTAGTCTGTCACTCCATCCTGAACCAGTTGGAGGCAGGATCCGCTATCACCTGCCCCACTGGGAATCCATCACAATGGACTGGTGGGTTTTGCAAATAGTGCGAAGGGGCTACTCCCTCCACTTCTACACTATCCCTCCTGCCATCCCATCATCCTACGATCGGATGGCGGAGGATCACTTGGCATTTCTCCACGAGGAGGTAACCGCTGTCTTGGCCAAGGGAGCCATAGAGCGGGTTCCAGTGCCAAAAGTAGGTTGTGGTTGTTCCTGCTACTTTCTGGTGCCCAAAAAGGACAAGGGCCTTTGTCCTATCCTAGACCTCTGGGCCTTCAATCTCTTCCTCAGGAAGGAGAAGTTCAAAATGCACACTCTGGCTCAGGTCTTTTCTGCCCTGGAGAAAGGGTGGTAGCATTGTACTTGCAGGACGCCTATTTTCATATTTCCGTCCTGCTGGCCCACAGACATCACTTGTGGTTTGTGGTAGTTCACAAGGACTTTCAGTTCACCGTGCTCCCCTTTGGCCTTACCAGACCACCTCAGGTGTTCATGAAAGTGATGGCGGTGGTTGCAGCTTCTCTGTGCAGGCTAGGGCTTTTCAGGCTACCCCGGCCTCGACGACTGGCTGTTTAAGGCAAGCTTGCCCCAGGCTGTCATCTCCCACCTCCAGACTATGGCAGACCTCCTGCATTCACTGGGGTTCACTATAAACATTCCAAAGTCACACTGGAATCCCTCTGACATTCCCTTTCATCAGAGCTGTTCTGGACACTGCAGTTTTGGGCCTATCCTCCTGAAAAGCAAGTTTAGGATATTCAGGCTATGATACCGCTGTTTTAGCCTCTATCCTGGGTTTCGGAGAGAATGACTCTGAGGACGGTGGGCCTCATGGCTTCCTGCATCCTGCTGGTGACACATGCCAGATGGCATATGTGGGCTTTGCAGTGGGACCTGAAGTTCCTGTGGATGCAGCATCCGGGCAATCTCTCCAACGTGTTCCAGGTATTGAAGGGAACTGCTCAAGTTCTGCAGTGGTGGCTTTCGAATCAGTATTGGGTCAGAGGCAGATCCCTCTTCCATCCCCATCCAGAACTCACAGATGTCACTCTTGGGATGGAACGGCCATATGGGGTAGTCGGAGATCAGAGACATCTGGTCTCCGGCAGAGTCCGGGCTTCACATCTACCTTTGAACCTCAGAGCGATCAGGCTTGTATTGAAAGCATTCCTTCCCATTCTCCTACCGCCATGTGCTACTGCAATAAGCCTTTGTCAAGAGGCTCTGCACCTCTGGACATGGTTGGAATGTCAGGGCATATCCCTGGTGATTAAGCATCTGCCAGGCTCTCTGAATGCCAGAGCAGACAAACCTGGCCATCTATGCATCAATCATCTGGAGTTCAGGGCGACAAGGCTTGCATTGAAAGCACTGCTTCCCTCTCTCCAAAGGAAAGTAGTGCAGGTGTTTACGGACAACACCACCGCCATGTGGTACTGCAACAGGAAGGGCAGAGTGGGCTCATGGACCCTTTGTCAAGAGGCTCTGCGCCTCTGGACATTGTTGGAACGTCAGGGCATATCCCTGGTGGTTCAACATCTAATCGCTTTTGCCTTGAGTGGAACTCCGGCCTCCTTTACACCTTCCTGCCAATACCGCTTCTGCCCAAAGACTTTAAGAAGATCAAGAACGACTGGGCCCAAGTAATCCTGGTGGCTCCAGACTGGGCACCACATGTATGGAATCCCGAGTTTCTGAACATGGCCATCGATCCTCTGATAAAACTGCTCTTCTTTCACAGCAGCAGGGGGCGGTTCTCCACCCAAACCTGTCCAGTCACTGCCTTCTTGCGTGGAGATTGAGTGGCAGCAGTTGACAACTTTTGACCTTCTGCCTGAAGTCTGTAATGTTATCTTGGCAGCCAGGCGTCCCTCCACCAAACTGGTATACGCCTGTCTTTGGATAAAATTTGTGGTGTGGTGTACAAACAAATCTGTTGATCCCCTTTCTGCACCTCTATTTGAGGTTTTACTCTTCATCCTATCTCTTGCCCTACAGGGCTCTGTTTTGGGCACCCTTCAAGGCTACCTGTCTGCCATCTCTGTCTTTCTCAGATTACCAGTTCAACCATCCTTGTTCAAATCACCCATCGTTGGGAGTTTCTTAAGGGTTCCCACCTACCCCGTTCATAATGCCGCAGTGGGATTTGAACCTGGTACTTGCATACCTTTTGTTCTCCTTTTGAGCCGCTACATAATTGTCCCTTATGGCTCCTCGCACTGAAGACCGCTTTCCTTATTGCCATCACCTTTGCTCGCAGAGTGAGCGAGCTCCAAGCTCTTTCTCCTAAGCAACCATATCTATCTGTCTATCCTGATAAAGAAGTGCTTCGTGCCAGGGCCCTCTCCTTCCCTAAGGTGGTCACACCATTTCATGTAGGCCAGTATATCACTTTGCTAACTTTTTACACCCCCACACATCCCTCTCAAGAAGAGGAAAGACTCCACCACCTAGATCCAACAAGAACGTTGCCGTTCTGCCTTAACCATACAAAAGATTTCAGAGTGGACGATTGACTCTTTGTAGGTTATGTGGGTGCAAAGAAAGGATGGGCGGTGCAGAAGCATACCATCTCTTGATGGGTTGTCCTCTGCATCAAGATGTGCTACGCTTTGGCAAAGAAGCAACCCCCTAAGGGTTTGCATGCTCATTACACCAGAGCAGCTGCTGCAGCCACAAAGTTGGAATGCAGAGTTCCAGTCCTGGACATCTGCCAGGCAGTAACGTGGGCGTCTCTGCACACGTTCACAAATCATTACTGCCTGGACCGCTACATTGGCCGTTCAATTCTGCAGGACTTTTTTTGTCTGATCTTGGTCTGCAGCCCACTGCCGATGATGGTATTGCTTGGGTATCTATTCTAAGGTAAGGAATCTGCAACTAGAAGTATCTATCAAATGAACAGGTTACTTGCCTTCAGTAACTAATTATCTGGTAGACATATTCTTGTTGCAGATTCTTTACCGACCCACCCATTCTCTACACCTTGCAAACTGATTTCTAGGGACAGGGACTCCCTTTTCAGGGCCTAAGTTCTGGTGCACCTGTATCAGTGTTCTAAATGGCTCAGCGCTATTGGTGTGGAAAGTCGTGAAAAGAAACAGATGTCAGTGCGCCGCCTATATGTGACTGCAATGTCATCACGGCAAACACCACGCACGAGGAGTCGACCAACACTTCCTGACGGTGCACAAGGGTACTGTTCGAAGAAAAATCTACGAATCCAGTCTGACGCCTGGGCGGAATTTTAAGGTAAGGAATCTGCAACTAGACTCTCTGTCAGATAATTTGTTACCGAAGGTAAATAACTTGCTCTTCAATCCTCCTACACAACTTTGTGTAATCCACCCCATTCTGGCAGTAGGCATAGCTCCGTAGCTTGTCAGTCATATCTCTACTCAATCCAGTTACCTGACTTGGAGGCAAGGACTTTGTTGCTCTTAACAAAGTGATTGGTACAAATTAAATAACGAAGGCTATGCTACCATCACATTTTAATACCTCATTTGACTGACCTTTTCAATAAAGCTCAATCATTAGGCGAAATCACAGGGTCAGTTTCAGAAGCCCATATAGTAGTGATACCTAAATAAGACAAAGATCCATTAGAGATGAAAAATATTTGTCCCATATCGTTAGTCAACACAGATTATAAAATTTATATTAATGTACGAGCCTTCAGACTAGAGAAAATATCCTCCCTCTCGTACAACCATCCCTGACTGGTTTTGTAAAAGGGTGGGGTTAGCTGCAGACAATATCCATACTTTTTTCTTGTAATAGAAAAGCTTAAATTGATTCCTTTTTCCTGCCATGGCCCTGGCCTTGGCCCTGGATGCGGAGAAGGCTTTTGACGGTTTTGTGGGCCGTCCTTAAGGCTGTCTTCAAAAGATTTAATTTGGGTGACCGTTTTCTACGTATAGCCATGTCAGTTTACCATAAACCCTCGGCTCGCATCAAACTTAATAGCCCCCTGTCAGGTAAATTTCTTTTGGCGCAAGGACTTAGACAAGGCTGCCCTCTATCCCCACTATTATTTCTTCACTCAATAGAACCACTTCTTCATGCCATAAGAACAAACACAAAAATAAAGGGTATTCCCTTTGCCCACGGCCCTGCTAGCTTTTGCTGTTGATGTGATCTTCTCATCTGAGGCAGGTTTGGCTGTCTCTTAAGTTCTTGCCATCATTTCCATGTGTGCTTTGGTGTTAGGCTACTCCTTAAACAAGGGAAAAAAACAAAATATTCCCTTTAAATATGTTTTACCTTTCAAACATAGCTATGCAAGCTAAGCTAAAATGGCAGCTTTCTAGATTAAAATACCTAGGCATCGAATTCTCTGATACTATTGAGGACCCCAAAATGCATTTAGAGAACACTATACTGGCTAAGGTTAAACAAGCATTTGCAATGCAATATGTCTCGCATTTGCGAGAGTTAGAGCTATTGGCGTTGTAAATGACGATGTCTTTTACCCATGTACCCATGTTAAATAAGGTTTGGCAAAGCCAATAGGTATTGTCTTTGAGACATACTGGCCTTGGTATGCTTTTATCTGATGGTACTCAGCATAGGTAAAAAGCAAAAGCTTCTGCTGTGATGTGAGTGCATTGTTTACTGCTCCAACATGGCAGAGACCCTTTGGATTGCTAAAAAAAAAAAAAAGTTTGATACAAAAGAAAATGTCATATTTGTAGCTTGAAAGTGTTGTTTTTTTCCTTTACTACAGCCAGGCTGTCTTCAGACTAGACCTTTATGCTCCTGGAGGGAGAGCTCGCAGTCTAGGCAACCTTGCTGCCACAGGCTTCATTGACTTCACAATCAGGCGCAGATGGCACACTGGCCTCTGATCACATATCATGTACTTCAAACACATTTAGAACAACATGGTAAAGGACTTGGCTTAAGGGCCAGAGCTACAGATTCTGGATCTTAGGTACCCGATGCAAGTCCTGCCATTCCCTCAAACACGCTGTGAAAATAACAGTGAAGTAAACCACCTCGCAGAGTGAGAAAGGGGTCTGGCATCATATAAATCAAGTCTATCTTCTTTTAAGATCCAATATACCTTGAAGCCAGGGCAGTGTAATGTCCTGACCAGAATTGTGTCTAGCCTTTCCAGGGTAACGAGGCGGGGCAGTCCCGAATGTTTCAGTCCCAGAGTGAAATGTACCCAGTCTTATTGCACTCTAGATGCACACCCTCTTCTCTCGTGTTCATGGGACGAAATGAGCCACTCAGAGCTAGTGGTCTGTGTTTGGAATGCAGCGATGCCTTGAGTACGTACAGGGTGTTGTAAGAGTGGGAGCACATGGAGTTGTAAGTGTAGAAGCGCTGTGAATACCAGGTGGGAGGGGCTGTAAGTGCTGGGTGTTTTTAGTGCGAGTGTGTTTTTGGTGCAAGTTTTACCCTGAATTTGCAGCCCTTTTCCCCCTCTCCTGATTGTCTTTTTCAGAGGATGCTGGGGGTCCGGAGCAGTGCCAGACTGGGTGGAGGGAGTGCAGAATCCCCTTTCAGCAAGGAGAGAGTATAGCATCCCCACCATTCACCCAACATCATCGCTACACCCATCCCCGTCGCACTCTTATTTTTTTGCGAGATGTATATATCAGTTTTATCTCCTTGCACTTCGAACTCTTTCTGGCTCTAGGCGACAGAATGTGAGTAACTGGATTTGCATAAAAGCTGTCAGTTCCTGTTCTTCTGCCCTCCTCCCACCACGAACACCACTTGCCTTGTCATGATCCTTTACTAATTGAAACAGCCCCCCTAGAGCCTATGCAGGAGTTAAAATTCCCTTCTTTGTAGTCAGTTTGTTTGCATGTCAGGTCTAACCCTCCTGGTTTTAAGGAGACACTTCAGTATGACCATCTCAACCATACCCTGTGGAAACGCAACTGACTCACAACTCGTTCCACACCTTGTTGTGCCACCTCGACAACTTTAGTGCGTTACTTGGCGGCTGTGTCCATGTGGCCACCTGCTTGGCCATGTGTGCATCTCACTGTGGCAGGCTGCTATTAGGAGTGTTTATGAGCTGCAGCAAGAAAGCTCTATACAATCCCTAAGGGTTTTGTGACTGACTGCACCAAGGCAGCCCCGGTGATATAGCTTGACCGAAGGCATGCTGTGTCATTCGGTATGAAACTCGTGTAAAGCGGGCTATGCCCTTCGGCTAACTTCGCGCTATATGAGAACTGCAAACAACATAAAACCAGCAATATTTACAGAGAAGTTGCGGTGTAACATCCAGAGCTTCTCACTCAGGAACTGGGAAGCCCTGTTTGAATCTTGGTGTCTGTTCTCCTATGCCTAAAAAGAACAATTTAAATACATTTTAATCGTTAACAAACAGTGACGAAACTGAAAGTAAATGACAAATGCAGAATGCCTGCAGACAAATCCTCATTGGGTGAAAGCGACATCTTGAAAACAAGGGCAGAAACATGTACATCAGAACACCAGCTGAGGTGGGAAACAATTTTAAAAAGTTACCCCAAACAACAGATAAACAATCAAAGCGCAAAGAAATTGTACTTGGCCGGTGCTTCTCAGCCAAGAACAGAAGTAACATTTTGGCTGTGCAAACCAGTCAGGAGGCAGCAAAGAAGATGGTCAATCTATGGTTAGTAGCAGACGGGATCAAAGTCCTTTTACTGAATACAGCAGGTCTTGCAGACGGCGCATGCACTCTGCCTAGGCTCGACCTAAAAACACTAAGTGACGTGGTTACCTACTTTTATCACATGGTGGGAATGCTTAGAAACTGTAAAGATGATGTTAGCCCTGCAAATGTACTTGTTCGTATGTTCCTAGTGAATCTCTTTGACTCTCTTTACAGATCGATTAATACTCTAATCCTCTTTTATATGGAAAGATAAGCAAACAAGAATGTCACCACAGAAAGTCAAAACAAATAGATTTAAGGGTGTTCTGAGCCTTCCAGACTTTAAAAATCACCAAATTTCTTTTTTAATCAGACAAGCAGCCTGGTGGCTAAATTTGGACTCCCCTTCCTGAACTGCTTGGGTAGACATTGAGGCTGATCTACCGAGCTCTCTTTCCCTAATCATTGTGCTTATGATAAAACAGCTTAAGGTTCCTCCCTCATTTCGGATTATTAAGAATTCATTTCTATTGATAGAAACCTTAGATGAATGCTTCACCCACAAAATAAGATGCTCGGAACTTACCTCAGTCTGGTTAAACACTGCCATTAAATTGTATCCCACCCTGACCTTCTGGAAAGTCTGGGCTATTCTTGGCATAATTTAGATTAAAGATTCTAGCAAAAACAGAAATCAGTTATCCTTTGCTGTGCTGTCTGAGAGATTTGACCTCCAACCTCATGACTGCTAGAATTTTCTGAAAGTTAACGTCGCTGTACGTAATTGCAGTCATTCCCACCCCCACTATTGCTTCAGTTTCCTCAAGAAATTTTCCAGCAAATCTCATACTGCTCCCAGATATATAGAATCCTCAAACAAACTCTAAGCCAAACAATACCTATATAAAACATGGAAAGCACTTGCTCTCGATACACATTGAAATCTTACCTCCCTCCTCCTGGAAAGAAATCTGGAACTCCCTCCTGCTTCAAAAGATGTATTCCTTACTTCTCCAGTGCAAATATTGGACCACCCACAGATCATTCCAGTCTCCTTCATGTTTACATAAACACGGTCTTTCAGAATCGGAGGCATGTTGGCATTGCAGCACTTATTCTGGTGATCTTCACCGTCCACTTTTCTACTGCAAACATGTGAGACCACTATGGAGAGAGATTGAGGGAACCCTCGGTAATATTTTCGACATCAAACTTACCCTAAACCATGTTATTGTTTCTTTGGGAATCCTGGCTTGTACCAATGCCCCACTCTTAGACATCTGGGACCGTTTCTTGATAAATATTTTGCTTTTTATCAATGTGAAAACCGTCATGGCAAACTGTAAAACTATAACAATATTTCTGATCACACTTGGTGGACTTGGGTATGCTTTACAAGAAGGCGAGTACCAGTCCTAGTGTGTACCAACAGACCCATGCATTTTCTACTAACTTGGAATATGATTGGTGCTTTGAGGTCTAAGAGATAAAATGATGACTCATACGTATAGAGTGCGTCATTTCTCTATACCCAAAATTCTTACAAAAAATCTTTAAGAAATGGTGTGACTTATATCAGAACTGTGATCTTTTAAGAATTTGTCACCTTTTGGGGATGTATTTGATGTTTAACACCCTCAAGATTGCACAGCCTTACCCCCTAAATTACTTGTCCCCAACTCGTCACGTTTTTGAAAAGTACTCTCTTTATACCTGCTAATCGTTATGTACTGTCCTCAAAAACGCTCCGAGGCTAGTGGAGGCTTGTAAGTAGAACTTTACAAAAAAACTTAAATAAAATAAGGAAATAAAAGGAGACATAAGCGACAATGGGTTTCAGCCTCAAATAACCGCCTTTACAAGGAAATTGTAAATGGGTCTGAATTTGCATGTAAGATAATCGGTCTAGCGTGCTCAAGGCAATAGGCAATGCAGAGGTTTTCGCAGTCATGTGTCCACATACTAGAAACAGGCAAACATAAATTGTTTATTTTACATATAAACAAATATTCTTCGTAGTTCATTTAATAAAATATTGCACTGCAAAAGTTATCTTCTAGGAGAAATAAAGCAACACTACATCAATACGTGAATAGCACAATGACGTATTTGATTTTTCTAAAACCCTTTAAATTATGCTAGAGCTGCTTGTTGTACCAGGGTCCAGAATTAAAGTTATAGAAAGTGACAGATTTAGGGCATGGTACACAGGATCTACATACAGAGGGCACAGGCATGGGTGTGGCCAATAGGCTGGGAGTGTTGTATTGTAGCATTTTTGTAACGCTTTCCAAACCTTACTAGTCAAAAACATGCATCCTGTTTGTTCGTGTAGATACTCGATTTGTTGCGCGTAGTTAGAAATGTTGATTGAGGTGTGACCTTTGAGTTCTGTCTTGATTTTGTGCTTGAATGTGGAATTTTGGAGGCCAGAGGCATTAGGTTGAAAGGAATTGTTCTACGCAGTTACAGACTGCGGAAAAGGCTTCTCCTGGAACAACTCAGTTCCAGTCACAAGGTCACCTAGTACTGTGGCCTAGATGACGTGTAGGAGAGAATCACACTCAAACCTGTATCTTAACCCCTTAGCTGCTGGGCCGTTTCTCCCCCCAGTGCTGAGCCCTTTTTTGGCTATTTGGGATAGTTTGCGCTTAGGCCCTCATAACTTTTTGTGCACATAAGCTATCCACGCCAAATTTGCGTCCTTTTTTTCCAACATCCTAGGGATTCTAATGGTACCCAGAGTTTGTGGTTTCCCCTGGAGGAGACCAAGAAATTAGCCAAATTACAGTGAAAATTTCGTTTTTTCTAAAAAAAATGGGAAGAAAGGGCCGCTGAAGAAGGCTTGTGGTTTTTTCCCTGAAAATGCCATCAACAAAGGGTTTCTGGTGCTGAAATCACCATCTTCCCACCTTTCAGGAACAGGCAGACTTGAATCAGAAAACCACATTTTTCAACACAAATTTGGCATTTTACTGGGACATACCCCATGTTTACTATTTTTGGTGCTTTCAGCCTCCTTCCAGTTAGTGACAGGAATGGGTATGAAACCAATGCCGGAAAGCTAAACATTTCTGAAAACTAGACAAAATTCTGAATTCAGCAAGGGGTCATTTGTGTAGATCCTACAAGGTTTTCCTACAGAAAATAACAGCTGAAATAAAAGAATATTGAAATTGAGCTGAAAACAACAGGCATTTTTCTTTCTGTTTTACTCTGTAATTTTGTCCTGCGATGTCAGATTTTTGAAAGCAATATACCGGTATGTCTGCTAGACGCTTCTGGTTGCGGGGATATAAAGGGCTTGTTGGTTCTTCAAGAACCCTAGGTACCCAGAGCCAATAAATGAGCTGCACCCTGCAGTTGGTTTTCATTCTATACTGGGTATACAGCAATTCATTTGCTGAAATATGAAGAGTGAAAAATAGGTATCAAGAAAACCTTTGCATTTCCAAAATTGGCTTAAGATAAGGTTTTGAGGAGCAGTGGTTTTTTGCACATCTCTGAATTCCGGGGTGCCCATACTACCATGTGAATTGCAGGGCATTTCTCAAATAGACATTTTTTTACACACTCTCTTATATTTGGAATGAAAAAATGCAGAGAAAGATAAGGGGCAATAACAATTGTTTTGCTATTCTATGTCCCCCCAAGTCTCCCGATAAAAATGATACCTCACTTGTGTGGGTAGGCCTAGCGCCCGCGACAGGATATGCCCCAAAACGCACCGTGGACACATCAAATATTTTGAAAGAAAACACAGGTGTTTTTTGTAAAGTGCCTACCTGTAGATTTTGGCCTCTAGCTCAGCCGGCACCTAGGGAAACCTACCAAACCTGTGCATTTTTGAAAACTAGAGACCTAGGGGAATCCAAGATGGGGTGACTTGCGGGGCTCTGACCAGGTTCTGTTACCCAGAATCCTTTGCAAACCTCAAAAAGTGGCTAAAAAAACAAGTTTTCCTCACATTTCGGTGACAGAAAGTTCTGGAATCTGAGGAGCCACAAATTTCCTTCCACCCAGCATTCCCTCAAGTCTCCCGATAAAAATGATACCTCACTTGTGTGGGTAGGCCTAGCGCCCGCGACAGTAATGGATCACACAAGGGTCAAGGGTAGTCCTTGCTTGAGGTCTACTGTTAACCCTGGAGTGATTCATTCCTGAAGCAGGCACACAAGCGGGGTTGTGTTTTTATCAGGACAAGTGGGGAAACACTGGGTGGTAGGAATTTTAAGGATCCCTGCAGATCCCTGGACTTCTGCTCATTGGAATGCAAGGAAAATGTGTTTTTTAGGCACATAATGTAATTTCAAGGGGATTCTGGGTGAAGGAAAACTGGTGAGAGCCATGCAAGTCCTGCACCCTTGGACTCCCCTGGTACTAGTTTGTTAAAGTTAACCCACCACTCACACTGGTTGGTTTTAGCACCTCCAGAAATTATGGTTTCAAAGCATGATTACTTATTAAAGTATCTGAATATTGAAACCAAGCCTTCTGAAGGTGGGCCATAAAGCCGCGTCCAGGCACCAACCTCTTTATGGTCCATTCACACGCCATTCACACACAACAAACAACCCTTTCATATCGCCAGCCACGGGCCCAATCCAACCAATCACTGCACTCACATTAACTTACCGCTGCCAGACAAGGGCCCATCACATTCACACGCCACAGAACGGAATAAGTTTGACTACATTTTACCACCTGTCAAGTAACTGCCTCCTTCTTCCTTAACATTACCAAATGCATGCGTAACGAATCTTTACTAATGACTCCTGTGACAGCCACCTGAGGCTCAGGAAGACATGTTTTTCATGCGCCTTTAACGCGCACTCTGTGCTAAATCCAACTCCTTCCAGTTTGTGGATGCAAGTTGGGGGTGTCCAAGTATACCGTTCAAAGCGATTCCTCGAACTGAGTGAGCATATCTACCTTTGAAACTAAGGGAGACATGCTGGGGATTTCTCATGATGTTCCCTAAAGAGAAGGTCATAGGCTATGGAAAAGGGTAGTGTTTGGTACATAGGGGAGTCCATGAGAACGTAGCATATGTCCCAGCCAACATTATGTGCAGTGATGTGACTATAATGCACTTATACAGCAAACTGAACATCTACTAAGTTCTGATGGAGGATGAACATGAAAAGCAGGTCAAACACTGACCTATACAAGTCATTCTCCTTCAGTGCTGGGATGGCACCAATGGGTTTGAATCCCTAGGTGTAGATGATGTACATCTGTACTACCTTTACTATCTGCCTTCTAACTGTGCAAAAACCCTGTGAAGGCACTCCCACCATAAGCTTTCCTTACCCATCCATGTCTCTGTTCTCATCAGAGTCCTGGCTAATCCTGTATAATAGCCAAGTGAACTTATACTAGTTTGTGGAAGCAAGTTGGGGGTTTCCAAGTATGCCGTACAAAGTGATTCCTCGAACTGAGAGAGCATATCTACAGTTGAAAGTAAGGTAGACATGCAGGTGAAGAAAGGGTACTCCGTGGCAATGTGGCATATGTTCTGTCCACTAGTATATGCAGTAGGGGGAAGAAAATGCATGTTAATTGAACAGAACACCGACCACGCCAAAAGGAAGTCCATGATGAAGTAAAATTCTGTGGCTCCTTGCCTAACGAAGCAGTGGCCCATGGACGTTCGGTATCCATGCACTGCCACTGAAAGGATTACCCAACAGCAGCTCAACCTCAGTCGATTTCCCAGAACTTTGCTTTAGTATGATACAACGTAAAGCAAGTAGGGATACAGAGGCCTGGTTGTGATGGACACTGGGGACAGTAATACCGACTCTCCTGCCGCTTTCCATGCTTTGAGTGCACTTTACAGCGACGACATGGACAATCCTTTTTGGGTGTTTTAGGTATGCGATCAGCAAAGTGTCGCTCCTGCAGCCTTGCCACATCCTCCAGAACATATGAGGTGGAGGCTGCTGCTTCTTCTGTAACAGCAGTGAGGCTTTCAATTACAGACAACTGGAAGTCAAGGAAAGTCATGAGTCTTCCTGTTGTCTGACGGTAAACAACATACGCATTATATGTTGCCATCTGAATCAGGTGGGTAAACAGTTTCTTGTACCAAGTGCGAGTTTTACGACACGCATTGTATGGTTGAAGAACCTGGTCGTTCTTGTCCACTCCACCCATGTACTTATTGTAATCGAGTATACAGATGGGCTTGTGGACTTCGGCCATCTGACCCCAAACCGTGATGGGAGAAGTGCTCTCATCATGAATTGTAGTGAGCACGTATACATCACGCCTATCTAGGAACTTGACTGCGAGCAGTTCGTTAGAACGCAATGCAGTACTCTGTGATTTCTGGAGCTTCTTGCAAACAATCTCCCGCGGGAATCCTTTGCGGTTACAATGAACTGTACCGCAGGCCACAGTGCCAGCTTTGTAGAGCTCACTGAACAGCTCTACTCCTGTATAGAAATTGTCCACATAAAGGTTATAACGTTTGTGAAGAAGTGGCTGGACAAGTTCCCATACAATCTTACCTGTGACACCTAACGCGGGAGGGCAACCTACAGGGTTTAGGGTAGAATCCTTCCCTGTATACACTCTCAGGCTGTACACATAGCCAGTAGAGCTCTCACACAGCATGTACAGCTTTATGCCATAGCGAGCTCTTTTGCTCGCAATGTACTGTATGAAAAGCAGCCGTCCTTTGTACAGGATCAAGGACTCATCGACTGCTATATTCTTTCCAGGAGTATAGATCTCTGGAAACCTGGCAGACAAATGTTCCACGACAGCCCGAATTTTGAACAACCTGTCATGATCTGGATCGTCCCGGGGCAATGCAGCAGAATTGTCATTGAAATGCAGCATGTGCTGCAGTAGCAAAAAACGATCTCTGCTCATGTATGGTGCGAAGATGGGAGTTACCCAAACCGTGCGAGTCGTCCAGTAGGACTGCAAGGTGGGTTTCTGCACTAACCCCATTTTGAGCGTAAGGCCCAAAAATATCTTCAACTCTGCCAGCGAAGTGGGAGTCCACTGGCGTGCCCTAGAACGGGGCCCTAGAGTGCCTCCGCGCTCCCTCAGAAATTGGTCTGCACGCAAATTTGTTTGCTGCACAACTTTCTGAAGAAAGTCAACATCCAAAAACAGATAGATGTAGTCGACTGGCAAAAAGTTAGCTGTATCGACTTTACATCCAGCGTCACCAGTAAAAGGTGGAATTTGGGGCTGAACCAAACAGGGGGGCTGCCAAGAGAGCACTCTCTCTGTGCTTGCGGCAGCAGGCACGTGCTCTCTGGGTTCGGCTAACCCAATGTGGTCCCGCTGCCCAGAATGTGCTTGCGAAGGGACAGCACGGATGTCGTCATTGTCTCCTTCAGACTCACTGGAAGAGGTGTCGTCAGATGGGACTCCGCCGACTGAAAAATCACTCCCAGAATCTGCCCCATTGTCCTCTCCCTCAGATGCTGTCTCAGTGTCTGCTGTCTCAGTGTCTGAGCCTACATCAGAACTGTCCTCCATAACCCGAGCTAGGGCTTGATCAGCAGTCATCCAACGAGACTCCATCTCTGCAACTGGCTAAACTGTCCCTCTAAATTACTAGCCTACGTAGAAGGCAGATAGTCACAAAATTGTTTGTGGGTATGGTTGTTGTGTACTACAGGAAATATCGTCACCTTACTTTCGCTTCTTCTCCAATTCTGCAGATTCTCTAAAAACACTGAAAAAAACAAAAAAAGAATGTATTACTTCACCTTACCACACACCCTGTGCAACAGTCATTTTTGGTGCTCTGCCTCCCATTACCTCCTCTTCTAATTCCCTCAGTACTACCCAGCAAGGTAACGCTTGCCTTTACTAATCCACTCAGCTACTTTATGGCAACTGCCACTACAGAAAAGAGAGAGTGGAGTGCGCTTCGCAACAATCTTTTTAACCAATTTGTGTTGCATGTATATATATATATATATATATATGTTTAGAAACAAAGTGGTTGAAGGGTTGCTGGGCGGCACACTCCACTGCCGGTGCCCAGTGACAGAGAAGACCAATCTAGAAATTATCTAATGCCGAAAAATTTCACCGCACTCCACGAGGTACAAATAAATGTGTATTTTATTGCAGTCAATAACCACCAACGTGTTTCAACTCACCAAGGAGTCTTGATCACGGTCCTCGTGGAGTGCGGTGAAATTGTTCACCATTATAAAACAACACACACAAGAATAACAAGCATTTACAATGCAATGGGTCTCGCATCTGCTCGAGTTAGAGCTATTAGCGTTATAAACTCCTAACCCAACTTTTCTTGCCACATAAATTGATAATTGAAAGTTAAACTCTTTCACATAAGAGAGCCGATTCACAGCGCCACGGCCACCATGAGCATCATGTGAAGAGATACACAAAAGGAAAAGAAGTTCGCTCGCAGTTAAACGTAACCGCAAAAGTGCAATTAGCCATGTACCAGGGGCGATGGCCAAGGCGGTAACAAAACCTCCCCAAGGAGGGACAAAGGTAAATCATTTTCCAATGTAATCAAAGGATTTTTGAAGGGCAAGCCCACGAACGAGTGGTAGTGACGGGCGTGAGGTGGGCGTTGTTAGAAGCCCAGATACACACTAACAAGTCAGAAAAGCAGCACATGGGTGCTGCAATGCTTGTCCTGAAAAAAAAAAATATATATATATATATATATCTAAATATATATATATATAAATATATATATAAATATATATATATATATATATGTGTATACATATATACACATATATATGAGAGAGAGAGAGAAAACAAGACACTCATGTCACAAACCTTTTTTTTTTATACACGTGTGCTTCCCCTTGGCAAAGCACACTTGTATAAAAAAAAAAAATGGCCCCATTGATGGTCACCCTAAGGGCTGACCACCAACAATTTTTTTTTTTTTTCTTCTCTCCCCCCCCCCCCCCGGCAAAACTACATGTTTTTTTTTTCCCCCTGGGGTCGGGCCGTGTTCCAAGGGCCGAAACCCGCCATTTTGTTTTCTTTTTTTTTTTTTTTTTTTTTTTTTAAACTTTTTTTTATATTGTGGGGGGCGCGATCGCCCCCCAAAACCGTGTAAATAAATAAATATTGCCCCCGGGGGGGGGGAGGGGGCGGCCCTTTTACAAGGGGGCCGACCCCCCCCCCCCCCCCCCCCCAAAGAAGATCCCTGGTGCCTAGGGGCGTTTCCTGGCCATGGATCGCAGCCGCGCTGCGATCCATGGCCAGGAAACGGTGCCAGGGAGGCATCGATGGAAAGGGGAGAGCCTCCCCTTTCCATCGATGCCTCCCTGGCATCTGGGGAGGCCGTTTTGGCCTTTTTTTCCCCACCGGAGAAAAAGAGAACGCTTACCTGCTTCTCTCCTTCTCCGGAGGGGAAAAACTGTGACGTCAGCGGGGCGTGAGGGGGGTGGGATGGAGACGCAGAAGCTCTTCCGCGTCTCCCACAGTAAAAAAATAAAATAATCCTCCGGTGCATTGCACCGGAGGATTTTTAACCCCCTCCCTGGTGTCGGCCACTGGTCGTGACCCGCACCAGGGAGGGAGTGTGGGCGTCGGCCAGTGGCCGACACCCACATCTAAAAGGTTAAGAGTCCTTGGACTGGCTGGAGACCTCCAGACAAGGTAAAGGAGTAAGCTTCATCTCAACTTTACGGGAAACGGGTAGCACTCTGGTCAACATTCAAGAAGACCCTAGGGGCCAAGTCCATCCAAGTGTATTTGGGGTAAAGTTCTCTCAAGTGCTGTATTGGACCCGCAGCTTGTTTTCGGTGTATGACCCGAAGCCCTCAGTAATAATTTTCAGATGCATCTTTAATCTTTTATTTCCCAGCTCAAAGTTGAGCCACGTTTTCCTCTAGTATGAGTCATGCAGATATTGCTAGGCAAAAGCAGACTTGTCCTGCTCTGAGTATGCACTGTAGGCACTATTGACATGCTAATCTGCAAAACAAGACTGTAGGAAATTGTCATATTAGTTGAGGGGTGTGAGAACCCACCTCAAATATTAATAATCACAATCCTATTCGGGGTGAATCACAAAAGTCACTAAAACCTGTGTTTAACCCTCTGGACGATTGGCACAAAGCAGTCAGGCTCAGGCAGGGAAATGAAAACTTTCTTAAACCAAAAATCTGGCTTTGCCATTAAGTTGGATTTGATTTGAAATGACTATTTTTAAAGAGGTAATTGAACCAATGTTTCTAACTGCTCCCCAACTGAAAATAAGCATTATAAGTTGTTATAATGTAACCCACTGCCTTCTTATGGGACTGCCAGCCTTGCTACAGTGAAAAATGACTTCCTGGGTCTTTCAATGCTAGGACATGTAAAACATTAAATATACATATCCTAGTTTTTAAATGCCATGGCCCTGGCCTAAAGGCATTTAGGGCCTATGTGAGGGGAGATTTACAAATATTGAAAAGGAAGATTTGGCCTAGCAAAAGTCTTATTTTGCCAGGTCGTAACAGTAGTTTAAAGCTGCAAGGACAGGCCTGGAAACAAGTTTAAAAGTGCTACTTAGGTAGAGTGACACAATGGGTGCTGCAGCCCAATTGTTTCATATTATTTGCAGGCCTTAGGTACATGTAGTAAAATATACTAGGGTTTTATAAGTAAATTAAATGTTCCAATTAGATGTAAGCAAATGTTACCATGTTTAAAAAGAAGAGCACAAGCATTTTACCATTGCTTAGCAGTAGTAAAATGTACAGAGTCCTGTGGCCAACACTATGGCCAACAAAATGGAGTTCCATTAAAAAAGGCAAAAATCTGGGAGAATACCATTCAAAAGATGATCATTTCCAACAGATGCACTCAGACTAAATGAACTGTTTATCACTGCAACATTGTGTAAGGTCACACTCATCCTAGACATTCTGTTCACAGGCTACCTCATGAAACACAATAATGGACAAAACTGCAGGTAGATTGGCAATCTGGCAATTACCCTGTACTCTGTACGGAACCTCAAGCACTTTGGCAGAAGTCTCTGCCTGCTATTTCTCCATCTTTGTCTGGCATACAGCCATCTTCAGAAGTCTCATCACCTGCCACATCACCGATCTTAGGGACTTAGCTTATCCAAGATGCTGCTTCATCATACAAAATAACACTGGCACTATTGAAACTCCTAGGCACTCTTCAGCCTCCTAGACACACATAAATGCATGCATTGTGCCACAGAACCAAAAGTCATAGGGAGCAATACTTCGTCACACCATATATTTCATTAAGTCTTCCAGCACAATCCAATTGTCCATTCCATTTTCTGCCCGTTATACCAAACCAAACCAAGCCTAGACAAGCAATGGTTGCACTCTGTCAGAGACTACCCCCATTAACACACAGACATGACCAGTTATCATATCATCTATCGGGGCTACCCAGACCACCTTCCACACAACTATCAATCCAGCTACAGATTGTACCATAGTCCTTTTAAAAAATTCAGTCGTGTTTTTGAGCTCTTCTTGCACCTAACAAATCCACATCAGTTTAATTTCTGTGTGTTGAAATATACGTACACCACCAGTTCTCTTTGAGGGCGGCTCTTGGTTGTACCAAGACTGGGAGTTCCCCTCACTATCTTATTCTTTCCTCCATTCAGCCCATGCATTGCCTTAACTTTTTTCTGTTTCCCTTTTGTGGTCTTCCACACCTTACTGGAATTATACGATTGGTAAGTTTAGCACTTTACCTGGAGACTACTCATCTGTTTCCCATTTTAAAACAAAAAAGTACCTTTCAGTGCAGCTGCCCTCATATATTGAAAGGTGCTCTGTGTTTTTGCTGTCTACCTGCTACTGTTTATTTAGACGTTACGCTGCTTGCATGAGGGGGGCTCTTTTATTTTTATATTTTTCGTCTGTTGGACCATGTTTACTCGTCTCTCCTGCATAGGGTTGCTACTCATATGCTGTCTTTCACTTCGTCCTGATAATGAACCTGTTAAACCACATTTTGGGGTTGATACCTCGACAAAGTCATAACAATGAACTGTCTAAATTTCCATTTGATAATAACGCACAGAAGGACAAAACAAAGCTCTTCTGCCCCAACCCCCATCTACTAGAGCACGCTGCAGTTTTTAATTTGTCTTGGAAATGAATGAGACTGCCATGGTTCTTTAGACATATATTATCAGTACTTCACTACTTATTGAACGTTTGATTCACAAATATCACTGTCCTGTTGCACTTTTCACATTTGTTGTATTTTAGTAATTCCGTTATGCCTCCTAGTATTCTTGCACTTTTCACATTTGTAATACCTTATGTAATTCAGTTATGCTTCCTAATATTTACACGGAATATTTGTTTTTATGTGCCAACAATTTGTTTTCATTGAATTCTCTGTTTCTAGTATGTGGATTTGAGGTGATAGGTATATTTAATTACTAGGATACTTTTTCATATTTACATGACACCATGTAAGTCATATGGAACAAATTAACTTTTACCCTAAATGATCAGGTTTCCTTTCTTTTCTGCTATCCCAGAAAGTTCCACTGTTTATCTCAATGTTATGGCATCAGAACAGTTACCAAGCCAGTCATGAATGATGCCCACCTGACAGACAAGGGAAACTCTTGCCCGACTTGTGCTCTCAGGAGATTGTGACATGGTTAAACTGTCTTCAAGAGGCATGGTAATCCATGCACCACACTTCTCTCGTTCTTATCCTTCTTATGAGATCATCCTCAACTTATAAAATGGGCATCTGCAGATCCCGACCAGGCACCTATCTCACATAGACCAAATATTGCAAGGCTCCCCAGTATTACTGATTCCTTTGATCCCTCTAAAGAGTATCCCACTAGCCTCTGCTCATTTCATCAGTACACTGAACAAATATGATCACATATCGCCTATCACAGAGGTTTTGCACAGGCAGTCCTTCTCAGCCCATGTCATATTAATAAGATTACCAACTCAGAAGAGGGCCCTGAAAAATTATACTGCCAGGCACCATGAACCGGTGGGTACAATGTAGAGAACTATAAAATGTCTGCCTACAGTCCAAGTAAGCAGTTGACAGCCATACTAGGCTTAATGGATAATACACTCATTGGAGCATAATGAATACAGGAAATGTAAACGTGTATGGCAAAACAAATAATGAATACAGGAAAGGCAAACGTGTATGGCACAGAATAAATCAATTTTCATCACTCATATGATACACTGTAGCAATCAAATCTCAAAAATATCAAACATAATTATTTTTTTGTAATATAACTCATATTACCTAGATACAGCACATACTGTTAAAAACCTTCTTTCAAACACACAGTCACTACTCGCAACACACATACTATCACAACTTCTTCTAAAGAAGCAGTGGGGAAAAGTAAAGTCACTTCTATCACATCAAAACATATGTACAACTTTCCACAAAATATCGTTAAGGACATGTATTCAAATTCTAATACATTTGTTTCCTGGAGACAGTCCAGCTGAGATGGTAGCAAAACAAATGTCTTGAGATATCGTGACATTTATGGATCCATTTAAAGTCCAATATTTCACTGTGATCCTCCCACCCTCTGGGTTGTGTTCTGTATTAAGATTATTCATCTATTTCAGCACCAGAAAAGTAGCAGTCAGCAGTGCCCCACCGTAAAAACAGAACTTCACTAGGGAACACGTTCAGGACTTTTCAAGACTAGAAGTCAAGAAATGCTAAAAAGAAACAACATGGCCACGTGCCCTCTATTTGTGTTATGTTCTGAATCCTGAGTTTGTGCTTTTCTAGACCATGCGCTCTTAAAAAATGACTACCAGTATGGATGACATGTGAATCCCAAACCTTGTAGTTCTCTTTGCCTTATGTAACATGTTCTGTGCACTGATTTACACATGCATGATTCATTGTCTCTGAATGTGTGTGATATAAAGTGCTCTGATACCCTTCACTGGTATGAGGTACTATAAAACCAATGAAATACATGTGCATGTGACAGGGGGCCTATGGAGAGATGAATGGTACTTAAGGTTTTAGTTCCTTTCCCCATCAAATATTTGTGTGAAAAAGATTTCTCTGAAAAATGTAATACAGAAATTACTTGGAAAATGTAGAATCTGACCCAAAGATTCAACTTTTCAAAACAAAACCCAACATTAAAAAGTTCGTCGCCGAGATGCAGCACCAACCTTCCCATTAAACATTTTAGTTTTTTGCATATTTTGTCAATCTAAAATAATTATACCTTTAGTACTTTGAGTATTTTTTGGTGTGCACTTGTCTGTGTATTTTTGTGAATTACTGTTTTAATGTTTGAAATTTTAATGTACACATTTCTTGGGGCTCCCCGGCTTCCAGTAGCGATTCATTGGTGGTCCTCACGATTTAAAAGGTTTAAAAGGTTGGGAATCACTGCCCTATAGGAATGTAAAGTTAATTTAAACCAGATATTCTCAGACAAACTTGCAGAATTTGCACGGACGTCTAGAGTGGCAGTGTTGTGCATTTGTAGTGTACTGATATTGGTGTATCACAGTTTTGAAGGTCAGATTTCGTTATTCTCAGTTCAGACCTTTTTTCGCTTCATTAAGAATCTCGTGTCATACTGTATACTGTACGCTCATTGTTAAGACCCTGTGAGAAGGTGAATTTGTCATTACATCCAGATGGTCTGTGGAATTTACAACAGAAAAAGCTATTGTTCTGTCACACTTTAGAAAGGTTAGAAAGTTATTTCATACATGTGTTTACAATAAGCCTATGTCTGAATGAGTTTTCAGTGATCAATAAGACCCTGACAAATAGTGTTAATGCTGCACTTCCCTATATGTAACTAGTATTTAAGTATTTCCTACCCATGACTGAAAAAGATGTCGCCTTGGTATCAGTTAATGTTGTGCAATGGAACTTTTACGAAGGAATGTTAGATAATGTATCCAAAATAGAAAAGGACATTTCGTGATGATGGGATATATCTAACTAAACTTAGTACGTAGGACTGGTCTTGTTTTGTATGCAGAGCTTTAGATTATTCCAGTGCCTATTTGTGTTGGATTATGAATTAAATAAAATGCTATACACCAATTTAGTTGTAAACAGTGTGTTATTTTGAGATGACTCGGGAAACCATTTTTTGTAATCCTGTTTCTACCCATGTGTAATATTATATATATATTTATATATATATTATTACACTTTAGACAAAGTGGAGGCATACATGTCAGCACTTTTAGGGACTTTTATAGTATCTGTTATGCATGCCACCTTATTTTGTTTTTTCACTTAAGGCGGGTGAGGTCTTGGTTGAATCTAGGTTATGCTAAGAAAGTGAGCCCTTTCCCTGCTCCCTGTAGAGTTGTGAATGTAATAGCAAAGTCAGGCACTTTTGCAGACTTCAGCAAAAACTATCTTGTCACAAGAATGCAAATGGTGAGTGCTTGGGTGCACCAAAAGTTACTGTATAATACACTTGGTTTTAGGAAGACAACTTTAAAAAAAAAAAAAAAAGACTTTCACCCCACCCTAAAGTACTGTAACTGATGAAGTTTTCCTGCATGCGCCAAGGTGTTACATGATCAGAGTTCTTCACATTACCAAGCAATGTTTACATTCTGTACGGCTATTTGTGTGGAAACCTCTACACAGTTATTTAGAATTACCACTACCAACAGCTCTTTAGAGGAAAGTGTGAACAGTGTTAGAAGCTCAGTCTGTTTTTGGCAAACACAGGTTTAACCTAACAGTAAAGGTGGCTGCCCTTTCCTTCACATTCAAGGTTCAGTCAGCACTGCAGTCACCGCTAGCTTTTAGAAACGTGGGCAGAGCTTGTTGTTTTGGTAACAAGCTTCCACTAGAGGAAAGTTCAGTCAGTGCCACGCTAATTAAACCTGGAATTTAAGTCGAGACGTTTGCGTCCTGGGGCAATGTGCACACAAAAGAGCCTGTTTTATCCAGCAAATGACGACGTTTACCCTTATCTCTTTTTTTTTTTTTCAGAACCTACTTTGATAATATAGTTGCAATAGATTCCCTTCTTGAACATATAATGGTAAGTTGCTTTAAGTGTAACTTTTGTGCTATAAAGGTTTAAAAAGCTGATGTATCTCTGTTGATTTGTTTTATTGACAGTTGCTTGCATGACAAATATTCTACGAAGGTTAAATTACTCAAGATTTTTAGTGTGGTCATCTTCTCTTTCTATATGTCACTGGTTATCTCCTTTAAAATTCAACATCTCTGAAACCAGTCCACAGAGCCAACTAGAATAAAAGACCTGCATGGCTGCCGAAAATCTGTCTCCCTACTATACCGTGACCAGAAACCTATGATTGCCCCCCCCCCACCTGATTCAGCATTGGAACTTCAAACAACTGATGCATGTAGACAGATTGTTGCTTGAATGCAGATTTACCTTGAATAAATGAAAGACAAGATGCTTTTGGCAAAGCAGGAGCAGTCTGTTTAATCAAACGCAACGGCTAGGAGAGCACAGTACAGAGTCTGGGTCTGATGACTATCTCTCAAAGTTAGAGCTTTGAGCGTCTTTTTACACGTTGTCTTGAGGTGCAATAAAACGACTGGATACATTCTTTGAAAAAAGGAATCCAGGACTAATCACAAGGCCACAAATCTGACCATTTGATAGTGTGCAGGGGGTCTCAACATTGTATGAACGTAGTGTGAGCCAGTGGGTAACGTGTCCAGAAGTCCAGCATGGGAAGTGTGTGGTATGTGTGTAATGTGTTCTGATTGGCTGTGTGTTCCTAACCTCATCTAACTGTTGTTTTGGGAGCATTTACCCCTCCTGCCAAATGTGTTTTATTAGGGGCCAATTTCCTTGGAACTTTTGGCATTGCTGCCTATCTGGGGAATTGATCTGGGTCGTTCCTGTTTCACACTTTTGTCTATTGGCTACGTGTCAACCCACATGTGATATGACAACCAGTTGCTTCACGACTGGGTCGCAGGGCCTTCTTGACCACATACTTCTGGCTCAGGGTTGACAGAGATTGTAAGGCAGGTGGAATCAACAGTAGCAGAGCAAGTTCATTGTTAAGCTGGCACTTATAGTGTACATTAACATTGTTTTTATGCATATCAACAAAATCAGTGGGGGTCCAGGGACCCAGACACTGGAACAACCTGAGCCTGTGTCAGAGAGCAGCACCACATCACAGGCCATCCAGAAAATATTTGAAAACTTAACTATTTTGGATGATGTTCTTCTAAAGACTTGGAACCAGCAGGACAGTGAACAGGTCGACTCGGCATAACCTATAACGTGCTCTGCTGCAGCTGAACTACATTTCTTTTGTGCGCCCTTAAGGTTTCATTTCACACTATATACAATTCCAAAATTTGAATGAATCTCATTTTCAAGTAGATTCTTTACATCAAAATGGAGCAAACTCCACGCATACTCAATATATTGGACAGGTAAATATATATTGGTATTGTTATGTGGTACAGCGATGACCTATAACTGTAATTAACACTCCATGGTTGACATAAGCTTGTGAACATTACAACAAAGATCACAATTCAGGCACTAGCAAAATACTTAAATGATTCATATCTCGCTGGTGTGAGTGCTAGTGGGTGGGTGTATGGAAGATTATTTTCTCCTTCCCTGGTTAATGATGTAAATGAAAGCTAATACTTATAAACGAAATATGCCTTGGATAAAGCTAAATAAGCTCGGGAGAGGAGAAAGCTACTGATGGAGATGCACAGTGATTGAGAGAAGTATCGTGTGAATGTAAGAGGAAATGGCAGGCCATGTGTTGTACACATAGAGGTGGTGGAGGAGAATAACACGGACTCATCACCCTGCGTGGGATCCTATGATGGCAGTGAGGGAGAGAATGGAGGGGATAGAAATGTGGGTTAGAAATACCAACAGCACGTGTAACAGTTGTACTCTGACATTTGCAGATGAATCCTTTTAATCCAGTAGCCATATCTTCATTTTGCCGCTTGCAGTTTCGGATGCGGTGAGAGCTTTTTAATTGCTGCTGTTTATTTTAGTTATACAAGCTTTGCCCGAGCTACCTCCCATTACAAACCAGCACCCCTACCAGCTTCTAACCAACCCACTTATGTTTTGACCCATCAGTTGCCACATCCTTGTTAGAAAAGGGATCGACTTCTTTTCGTCCACACTAGACACATGTCCTACTTGGGATAAACCACTCAGGTCAAGTGTGGCCTCGTGCTAGGTAGAGCTCTGTCGTGTATGGGATCGAGGCGAACCCCTGCTATCCACGAGCTCATTCTCGCGTGCTGGGTTTTGTTATCTGTGGCAGAAAAGCCAGTAATGTATGGTTAAAATTTCACAAGGATACATCTACACCTATACTTATTTCTTGACTCTGTGTAAAATCTGGCGATATTTTCTAAAACAAATTGAACACATTCTTGTAATAGATGATGAGAGAGGATGGTTATCCCTTGACTATTGTTGTCTTGCTGTCCACCAAGGGCCACATTTTACAGGCAAACCTACATTTAAAAATACAGACACCATGAGACCAGGCACCCTGATAATATAGTGACAGGATAGCTTAAGTATTGTCCTGTGAGCAGTGCTTAATTTGTGAATAAAAAGGTGCCGGTGCTCAAAGCCCTCCTCAAACACGCGGCTGCTGCAGTTAAATATGTGAACACGGAATACTCAAGAAACGTAATCCCGAAGCCATCGCGGGCCTCTTCAATCCATAAGAAGCCACTCCAGCTTTCTAGTTTCTCTCTTTGTGACGCTTTTTTGTTTTTTTCCTTCATCCGTCTTTTCCTTATGTGTATTTTACTCGCAGCAAATGCTTGAGGCAGAAGAATAAGCCCCGGCCCTCAAAAATCAGTGGTGGTGATCAGCACCGGAAACAACAAGCACAAATTAAGCACTGCCTGTGAGATCGACAGTGATCGCGCATGCGGAAAACTGAGAGTTGTTTGGATTGCAGGGGCTACAGCATTTTCGGTTGTCTGCTAAACTGCTTCTTCATTCACTTCTACATTTATGGCATTCTCAGATCAGGAAATTCGCGAAACTAATCCCTGATGGCTCCACTGCCTCCTAAACTGGGGCTTGATGCGCCCTCTGCATGAACCGAGGCTGACGTGATGGAAAAATCTGCTGCACTGCCTCTTGGGACCTCTCTCCAGATACCGGATGAAAGGGACAAAAAACCAACGCACCAGCCTGTTGCAGATGTAATGCAGTCGTTGTATGCAGAAAAAGAGCCATTTTAGTAACACTAGGGAATGGCTACTGTTCTCACCAACTCCCTCTCCAAATACAAATGTGCAAATAAAGGCTTTTTACAGAAAGAGTAACAGTGGCGTTTGTGTAGCTGCTGATTAAAACAAAATTAATTGCACCTGAGAATGTAATTTGAATTCAGAATAGAAAAGATTTGATGCAATGCTTTCAATAGTCCCTAGATTTTTCTTTATCTAGGGGCACGTGGATAGTTGCAGACTATGCGTGTGTGGTTAGTGCAAGAAACATTCTTTTACATTATTAATTTTCTGTTGACGTGGTATTTATTACACACACACATCAACACACGGTTAAAAAATAGGGCTAAAACGTTCTGGTCATGTTGTTTTTATGTTTCTCACCTGCAGAATAGATGACTGCTATACGTGTGCGTTTACCCAATTCTTGATTTTTTCACACTCAGTGACTACTGTGATTGTTTCAAGGGCATTGATGTGGTTGGTGGCAGCTGATTATGGTTTATGGGTAGTTACGTTTTAGACATTTTTCAGTAATCCTGCTGGAGAGGCTTACTATTGAAATTCGCTGTTAAAGTCCACCAGGCAGGGACTTCCAATTCCCCTTGAGATTGATATGAGAGAGAGAGTGTGTGTAGTTCTATGTATCTATACAAGAGATTTCTCAACCAGGCAGTGCCTACGTGTAGGCTAAGATACTGGTTTTACAAGGAATACAGTTGTAGACCTTGCTGGTGATCGTCATGATGGTCTACCATGTCACCTTGTAATTTCCAGCATATCTCCCCTGCACCGACCAGTGAAACGCTTAGGCTGTGCAACAGAAGGAGCACCTTAAGAGAGACCCTGCAGGGTTAACTAGTGACCTTGAAAAAGAAGTGAACAAAAGAAGAGCCATAGCACATGGCAGCTAGGTCTCACCTGAGACAAAGATTGTGTTCTGTGTCCTTCTCTAATATCCTATGTTCGCCCATCAACTTTCCTGTGCCATCCCCACAGGCTTCTGTTGCACCCAGCTGCCTAGTATCAACACGAAAAAAACTCTAAATGAATGCCTACCTGCCTGTGCCCTGTTACGTGATAAACAGTAACTTGGTGAGACTTGCTCTGTTTGAGTCCTGGAGTGATGCCACTGGCTTGAGATATTACTCTCAGAACACAGGAGCCCCCAAATGTATAACCATGACTAGTTATGCTACAGAGTTAGTGTTGCTGGGTTACGGGCCAGACATATAGCAATGATGTGACTACTGGACCAAATAAAAACTAGTTTCTAGTGCTCCTTCACCATTCTGTAGGGCTGGCGTGATAACTGTGTTGCAAACTGCTTGAAAATTGTTCTACAACTTGTCCGACACAACACAGTGCTTTAACTATAGCAGAACACAAGCATGTTCTCAATTCTGAAGCCTGCATGGGGGAAGTCTTGGACCTGGCACTGTTTGCAGAGTTATAAACAGGCCAGAAACTACAGGAGGAAGGCAGCAAAAAGTTTGGGGATATTAGCTTTAACACTAGTTAGCATTGGTAAAGTGCCCAAAGTGCATATGCTCTTTGTCTAAAATGTATTGGTGATTGGTTTATTCAGGACTGGCATATTTGATTTACCAGTGCGTCCTAAGTATCATGTACCATGTGTGCCAAGGGCCTGTAAATCAAAAGCTGCTAGGGGCCTGCAGCACTGATTGTGCCACCCATATGAGTAGCTCTGTAAACATGTCTCAGACCTGCCACTACAGTGTCTGTGAGCAGTTTTAAATTGCTATTTCAACATGGCATGGGCACCCACTCACCAGACTTAATCCTTCCCTTTTCCTACATGTAAGTCACCCCTAAAGTAGGCTCAAGGCAGCCCCATGGGCAGGGCGCAGTGTATTTAAATGGTAGGACACGTAATGGTTTGTTTTACATGCCCTGATAGTGAAATACTGCTAATTTCGGTTTTCACTTTTGCAAGGCCTATCTCTCCCATAGGTTAACTTGTGGATTGCCTTGGAATATCTTTCAGATGTAATTTCCCATTGGGAGCAGATTGCGATGTGGAGTTTGGGGTCTCGGAACTCACAGTTTAAAAATACAACTTTTGATGAAGTTGGTTTTTGAGTTGTAAGTTTGAAATGCCACTTTTAAAAAGTGGGTATTTTCTTTCTTAACAATTCTGTGCCTCTGCCTGTCTGCTGAATACACGTCTGTGTCAGGATGACAATTGGGCTGTTTGTGTATTCACTCTGGACAGTCACACAAAGGGAGCTAAGGTGAGCTCTGCATATCCTGATGGCCCATCACCAGGCTGATGGGCCTTCCTGAGTCAGAGTGGTGGTAGGAGCTGACACTTGCACCTGAAAGGGCTGTGCCTGTCCTCACACAAAGCAGTCCACAACCCCTGGAGTGTGTCTTGGACCAGGGAAAGGCAGGGTCTTGTGCACTACAAAGACTTGTCTTTGAAATTTGTCTACTTCAAAGACAGAAATGGGTATAAATACTGGACCTCTGACACCACATAGTTGGAATCCTTCTGGACTGAGGACATTCTGCCAGGAAGAAGAGCTGGATGCTGTAGGAGGAACTGCCACTCTGCCTGTTGCTTTGCTGTGCTGGCCTGCTGCTTCTGTCCTGGGAGTGAAAGGACTGGACTTCGCTTTCTACATCCTGCTTCCAAAGGTTCTCCAAGGGCTTGGACTGAGCGTGCCTCCTGTTAAGTCTCAGGCATATCAAAGTCTTCACCTTCCAACGCATGGGGTCTCTTGCTGAGAGTTCTGACTTGACAAGTGCTGCCAACTCCATTTCCTGTGCCCTTGAGAGTGAGTTCTGGTGTACTATGGAAGAAGCATTAATCTACAGAACGACTTCTGACCCGGCGCCACTCACTGACCCCGCGCAGCCGCCTGCACCGGAGCCGTGGTCCCTGCTGAGTGCAACACCTGCAACTGACGCTGCAGGACCGATGCCGCCAGAGTGCCTTCGAAGTCCCACTACAGCGTGAGTCTAGAGCACAGGTCTTCAAACTGGGGGGGCCTCAAGTGTTCCCAGGGGGGCACCAGGCTCTGACCCAAAGAAGAATTATACAGATGAGAGGGCTTTGTTTTAAGCAGAAGCATGTTATTGCATTTTTAAAAAGGTACCAGTACTTAACTGCAATGTTTAAATAGTTCTAGACATATTTAAACATTGCCACCTTTATAAAATAATTGTAAAGAATTCTGATGGGGGGGCCCAATAATTTTTATTTTTCAACTGGGGGGGAGGGGGCGCAGCATTAAAAAGTTTGGAGACCACTGGTCTAGAGTGCTGTGTCAGCGACGCCCGTGGCACCTGACTTAGCCGCAGCACCTGTGGTGTGAAGTAGACACCTTGTGCCTTGACTTGATGGATTGACCTGCATTGTTGTGAGGGACCAGCACCTTGCCACCAATGCTGCATCACCTCCCCTGCAGTCATAAGGAACCACATCTCACCTCCCCTGCCTAGCAGTAAGTAACCGTCGCCTCACCTCCCCTGTGGCAGTAAGGTACCGATACCGCACCACCTCCGGTGATGTCTCACCTCCCTGATTTTGCGCAACGTCCTAGTTTTCGCATCGTTTTCCAAGGTACTGTACCTGGGGTCCGTGGGACTCGGTGACTGGCCCGCTCTCCCTCACGAGTGGCTTTAGACTGTGGGGTATATGTTGACTGTATACTCTGTGCATACTAATGTTAACCTCTGTAGTTGGTGCACTTGCACCCCGGATAAGATATTGCCAGAAACGCAGTCAGCCATGGTTCTTATCTGTTGTCAAATACCAGAAGAGAGACTTGCAAACTAGAAAACAATCTACATTTCTCTCCATCAGGCGTAACTTTTTTAAGAGAAATGCAAACTAGACATTTTGTTCAGTCTGGGCAGAACACTTTCTCTCCCACTGTCAAAACAGCACTCAGCCCTTCAACTAACAACTGGTACAGATTCCTACTTTGCTTTACTAACATAACTCTATCCCCATCAAAAATAACTTCCTCAGTCCATCCTCATCTGCCTCAGTCTCCATAAACCGCATGTGCCTGTAGTATATCTGCTTTCATAAGCTCCAAGGGGCTCTTCCATATGAGTAAGATCCTCAGTTCAACCAGATAACAAGTGGATTCAGTACAAGTGAACATTATCACAGAATTTCCACCTTTGTGCCACCATTTAGAGTGAGTTTATTTTGGCTTCTCTTGTTCGCTCCATGATGAGTTGAATTGTGGTCTGTCTCCCCCATTTTAAGAAAAAACTATCTTAGCCCCGAAAAAACATCCAACTACAGGCAGGCTTGTGACATGACCATTGAAGGAAGTGTTTCTGTATAACCAACCCACATAAACTCAGAACAGATATTCACAAACCATCTATTCTATTTCACCTTGGTTGTGATGTTGAGATGACCACTCGAAAAAATATTTTCAATGTTCATAGGTTCTCAGTAGGAATAACTCTTGCCTCTTAATACTCTTTGATCTTTTGACCCTATTGACCACAGGTGTTACTCTATACTTGAACACTGCTTGGGCTTCCACTGACCTGTTGTAAATTGGTTCTTCTGTTATCATTCCAACTGCCTAAAGTTAGTGAAGTCTGGGTGCAGCACCTCAAATACCTCTGAAGTAACTTGCTGATCCCAAAGTCTTCATCTGACCATTGAGTCTAATTGCTATTATACGGATGTTTCTATTCATGAGTATGTGAACAACCATCTGTATATAAAAACTTGAGTCTTACATAGTGTCTTCACAGAGAAAACCATGATAAACAAACACCAGTCCTGGATAGCTGATAATTTACTGAAAATGCAATGCTGATGAAGCCAAGTTTATAATAATGCTCCCCAAAACACAAGAAAAACTTTGATCTGACTCCTTTCTTTGAATTGAAGTTTGACTTCTCTCCATCTTTCATCTACATTGACTTCACATTGTAACACTATTATCTCTTCTGTGTAAGTGAGCCTACTTTTCAACAAAATCAGACTGTGTCCAATTGCCAACTACTGGCCTTCAAAAATTAAACCATTGCTGTTCCCCACCGTCTTAAAGGCTAAGGGCCTGATTTAGAGTTTGGTGGGCAGGTTACTTTGTCACAAATGTGACAGATATCCCGTCCGCTATATTACGATGTTCATAGGATATAATGGGATTGTAATACGGCAGATGAGATATCCCGTCACATTTGTGACGGAGCAACCCCATCTGTCAAACTCTAAATCAGGCCCTTAATCTTTTTGCACTTTGACTTTAGGAGAGTTGATTCCGTGGGGTTATATCATTCCACACTCATCCTTCTTAAAGTCGTCGACCATTCCACAGCCAGGCTCATTTCTTAAAGAGTGGAAATATGCCCATATTACTCCACCCTCCTCAATTTAAGTTGGTTTGTAGTCGGAATTAGAATATTGTTCAAATTGTGCTGTCTAACCTACAAAACAATGCACTGTAATACCCCACCATATCCAGCCCACTTCTCGGATTTATTTGATGGACAAAGAGGACTCTGAACAAGAACATACTTCTTATGGAAGGCCTAATAATTCAAGGCTGCCCATATCTAACACCAGTCCTTTTCCTGCGCAGCTCCTTCCTTCTGGGAATTCGCAGGCATTGGATATTCGAAAGAAACCCTTACCACTGGCCTTCCACCAGCAACTAAAAACTCATCCTTCCAGTCTTTAAACCAGCCACACTGACTGCCTCCTCCCGCATCTGTTTCAGCCACTCACCTAAACATATGGCTTCTGCATCTGTATACTTATTCCGCACTTAAATGTTTGCTGTATGTGCTGTTGAAATGTAAAAAGGCCCACATAATATTTCTGTATCTGAGCACCGTAAAAAGTTGCTAAGAAATAAAATTGTAAATACATGAGCGATAATTAGTGCTTGCATGCTTGGACGCAAAGGGTTGAAGATAGTTTTAATATTTTGAGCCCATGCTACAAATTTCTTTCTATATTATTTAATGGCACTAATGAAACAAGATCATCAAATGAACATTATAAATTAATAAAAGGAGAAAAAAAAACTTTGAAAAACTGTTTGCGAAAGAAAAAGTGCATTGACCAAGTTTCGTCTCAGGACATGTTCTACCTTGAATAACTGTCTTTTCAGTCTTGAAAAGGATTTAACTTATTGTAAGCTAACTGTGGTTACATTCTTTTTTTGCTGTGTGACGTCTTTTGAGCAGGTGGTCAGCACCCATGAAAAAACACTCCCTGTTGATATTAAATCTACAGACTTTTATCGAGGCTGTAGTGTGATGACCTGTGCCATTCACAATGGGCATTGGTCAACAAAGTATTCTTTTGTTTGATCTAAATTGGCCTTTCAATATGCGTTGTTCATTAGCAAGATTAATGTAAAGTTACAAAAGAGATTGGCGTGCTTCTTCTTGTTCCAAATAATTGGAGCCCTCAATTGTCCTGGGTATGGTAGAAACCAGACCTCCATCCTCTCTACAGTACCTCTCTGGAAGGATCTTTTATATTGGCCATAAAATCTGGTCCTATTTATCTATCTTCTGTCTCTGAGCTTGTGCACTTGCTTGCTAAGGAAGTGGCCTTATGTGCTTTTTGCCCTGTCCTGGTAAAAATATAAAGGTTCACCATATGCTCAGAAAAGCCCCACCAGACTGTATGATAAAAAGAAACGCAAAGAGACACACATTTCCTCTCCTTGTACGTTATACCATGTTTTACTTATTTGTATCAGCAAAAATCTTTAGATCAAACAAGACCAGAACCTTAATCTTATCCAGTTTTTCAAGCATCAGCTCTATAGGCCTGCTTAGTCTTAGCAGAATTTGAGGCCTGGGGCTATACTGGGGACATCTGCCACCCGAAAATAGCATATGTTTCAGGTTTAGTGATGAAAGCCACCAGAACGAAGCATCTGGATTAATTGTTGGAGTAATTCTGGTTAGTGGTAATTTATCACCTGTGAATCGTTTTGTAATGTGGAAAAAAAAGCTAAGCGGTTAGTAGTGTCAACTGAAACTATAGCTGATTGTTCAGGATGGGATGTCCTTTCTAGATCACAGGCTTAACTAAAGGATCTGTGAGATGCACACGCAATTGCTAGGGGTACCAGTGAGTAGTCTAAACAGCGAATAGGCAGTGCACTCTGCCACTGCCAACTCTTTTCTTTAGAAAGGCTTTAAGGGGTATGCTCACACTCCCATCCATCACAACCCCCCCATCCCAGAGTCAGTCAAAACCGGCTTGCAGACAACTTCTACTCTTTCCTCAGGTCTCAGTGAATAGTTAAGGTGAAAGATGAGGGTCCCTTCAAGATGAGAAGCATCACTACACTACTGCACCACAATGGCAGCCATGATTTTGGGGGATTCCCACATATGTTCAGGAGTTTATGTACAGTATGCTATAACAAATAATAAAACCCTCATTAATCTACTTTGTACCATTAGAATGTGGCCATGAACTTTATTTTTGGTTGCTGTATTTGAGTTGTTGCAAATATAAAAATAGAATTGCTATTTTAAATTTCCAGAAATGTATTTCATCTTTTATTCTGAGTTTATAAAATGATGGAAACATGATTATTTTCAACCTACTTACAGGCTATACTACTCCCTAACATATGATGCCACTTTCTAATCCAGAAATACTCCCTAATCATGGCAGGGGGAGTGCCCCAGTTTAAGTAGGATTTAGTCAAAGTAAAAGTCCTTTAAGCTTATGACTTGGGGAAGTCAGGACATTGTTCGAAACACTATTTGGGGTAAGAAAACGAATGTTTTGGTTTAGAGATCTATTTTAAAAACAGGGGGGGGGTGGCCAAGATAGCGGTGAAGTAGAATGTGTTGTCTGCTCTGCCCGGACCAGATACAGAGACAGCTAGCGGTGTCCTGAAGCACATGAATACCAGACAGCTTTTCCCCCATGCAGCTGTGACTGCCGGACCCTCATCGTTGGGCTTGTTCCGGAGCGGATCAGACGACGGCTGACCGCAAGATAGACAAGATGGTAGCTGCCTGAGGTGTGGAGCCCTTGCCTGAGCCGCATTGCCTCCCCCTGCTACGGCTTACAAACATGCAGAAATGACTGGGCCCCTCTGGGCGTTGCTGGGAGCCCGCAACTTTGTGGTGTGGTGCCCTGTTGGCATTTCCTGCTGAGGACCAGCGTCCCTGAAGGAGACAAACTGGCAGCCACCTGCCTTTAAAGCCAGACCCCTCGCCGTACAGCCTTCTATGACTGCAGCCGTCAGCCTCTCAAGCAGCAGACAGAGCGCAGGGATCGAAGTTTGAAGAGGCTTACACCAGCAGTTGTGACACCAACCCTGCTGAAATCCCCTGACACCACCCACCCACCCACCCCCTATATATAAATCCAGCGGGTCCCCTGAACTGTCAACACCTGGGAGCCGGGTGTGGAACTTGGGGAACTGGTCAAGTGGTCAGAGTGACGTTAGCCCTTTGGAGACCCTGGATTGCTAGCCTTGCTTAGTGTTCACTCTTAGGATGGAGTTCCCGCCAGTTGCTGGGGGAGTTGTGGTGGCTGGAACAATCCCAGGGCTTTGCCTCCCATCCCCCCACTGACAGAAACAGGCCTGAAGCTCCTGCTGTAGTGATGTCTGAGACTTGGGGAGGGGAGCGCTCCAGGTTGTGATGTCCAGGGCCAGGTCAGACTGGTCTAGAAGGTGCACTTGCCTGCCCATTCCTGCCGCCCTGACTGCCTAGTGATGATGGGCACACCCCTCCTGGTGTCTCTTGCTCTCTGGGGGGTCCACCAGCGGGTGGAACCTTTGCTGGGGGGCCCTGCTGAAAGGTGAGCTGAGTAGAGTACTGTAGCATTGATGACAGAGCGCCATAGGCTACACCCAAACCAACTGCATTTGGCACCTACAAATGACAGACGCGAGCAGTCAATGCAAGACATGCTCATCCACTCTACAACGGCTTCTTCCAAGGACCCTGGGCTGAGCTCGCAGCTGCCCCTCAGGTGGATGCAAAGAGGGGGAGGGGGGCGATCAAGTCCAAGTGCCAGAGAACCAGTCCTTTCTGGTATCCCTGTACAGCTCCCTCAAGGTCGATATCCAGGAGCTCAAGAAGGACTTCCCGCAAGCCCTATGTGAAGTGCAGCAGGACTTAAACTCAATGAGTAAGTGAGTCTCCTTCTTGGAAGGGAGTGAACTGTCAAAGCGTGAAGAGGTGGAGATCATCTGAGAGGAGGTTATACATCACCACGAGCAACACGACAGTCTCCGGACCCTGCCAGGAGCCCTTGAGAACTGATCCTGCGATAACATCCCCCCAGGGGAGTACCCGTGGGCTCTGACATCCAGGTCTACGTCCAAGCAATGTTTTGCTCTGTCCTGGGCTGAAGACTCCGTGCTGCATTTGGACAGGGTACATCAGGTCGGCTGCCCTGGAGGCTGACAGACATCCTGGCATGCTTACATGATTTACAAGCCAAAGAAGACATCTTGAAGAAAGCCGGGACATCTGTCCACTTCCGCAGGCACCTCATCGGGGTCTTTCAAATGATATCGCTTGCTACCCTCCAGCACCGCAGGGTCTTTAAGCTGATCACTGAGTTTCTGCGCTCGAAAGACGTGTTCTATGGCTAGGGGCACCCCTTCAGGCTGATTTGTCGCTCGGAGGACCAATATATCAACCTAAGACGCTAGAGGAGGCCCGACCCATTTTAGATCTGCTGGGAGAGCCTTCTGCCCGATCAATGCCTGCTTCCCCACAGAGCTCCCCCACAAGTGCACTGCTAAGGCAAATGACTGGCAAACACAAAAAACACTCTTGCCCTTGCCCAAAACAATGTGCTGAGGAGAGCCAAGCAGTCCTGGACAGTCTAGTGTCTGGAACTGGCAAGTCCACAGCATGAACGCCAACAATACCTATACTGTGAGTCAACAACATGCCTACCCTCTTAGGGATCCATCCTTCTGGCCGTGGTCTGCAGCGGGAGGATGGTGCCACAGGTGCACCCCATGAAGAACGTGCCTTGCCCTACTGACCGGCCAATGCCCAGCTTACGATCTTCCATTTCTAATGGACTTGATAATGTTGTGATTTTGTTTTTACTGTTGTTGGGGATTTGTTATTTATTACTCCTTCACATTTCACTGCCTGCATTTACTAGCATGCATGCCCAAGGCAAGGGCCTGGCTGGCCTTCCGTGGTTTGATTTTATCTTTCCAATGCTTCAGTGGTAGCCCTAAGTGGTGGATACTTGTCGGTTCTCCCACGGTTTCCTGGAGGTTAAGGTGACATGCCACAATGTTCGAGGCCTCAACAACCCGACTAAGCGTGGCATTGTCTTGTCTTTCCTGGAGCGATCTGGCGGTGACATATGCATCTTGCGGGAGGCCCATCTGCTCCCCAAAGATGAACTTTGGATGAAATCTCACTGGTTCCTACGTCAGTGCTGGTCCTCAGGTCCTGAAAAGAAGGGGGTGGTGATCCTTCCCTCAAGGGGCAACCTGAACCAACCCAGTAATTCATACTAACCTGGACTGATCTAGTCAACGTTTTGGCCACTGCAGTGCCTTGTTGTCCTAGGGCATCCAGTAGCTGGACGACACTTCCACCATAACACGCGGGGTCACACATACTACTCTGCGGCTCATAAAACACATACCTGCATCAATTACTACCTTGCCTCCCCTGTGATACAGTCCCTTGTTCAGAAAGCCCACATTGTCCCCAGGTCTTGATCTGATCATGCCCCCTCTCACTGGTATTTCGAGTATACGGGCTCCACCGCCAACCATCTCACTGGTGGTTTCAGGATAGCCTTCTCCAGTCCGCATCCACAGTAGAAAAGCTACGAGTGGGGATCGTCAACTTCCTCACGAGCAATGAAATTATGGGGAGACAAGTGACCTCTTTAATGGAGGACTTGAAGCTGGTAATCTGGGAGGAGCTAAATAGCTGTTTTGGTGACTGATAACCGCTGTAGGAGGGGGAAACTCCTGGAACTGGAGCAGAAGGTACTAGAGCTGGAAGCCATATATAAACACACGGGGCGCTTCGGGTATGGAGGGAACTGGAAAAAACATGCATGCACCTCAAGTGCGTAGACCTTGATAGGGCAGAATATGCGATGGAATGACTAATACATAAGTTTTATCTAGGGAGTATTCGCTGCTGCTGGATGCTAGCCAGCAAGCTCCAGGCTAAAACCCATAAAGACAGTATCAAAATGATCCATAACAACTCAGACACTTTTGTCCCTGGAGATACCCAAATTACAGCAGTCTTCCAGGACCTCTATAGCATACTGTTCAAAGCTTCTGAAAGTTTGGCTGGTGGTATTTCTGAGTACCTGGAGGTGGCTACAGTGACTCCTCTTTCACCTCATCATTCTGATGGCCAGGAGAGGCCTTTCCGTTTGGTAATCTCGGCTATAGCACGCCTCAAGCCGATAAAGTCCCCTGTGGTGGATGGCTACTCTTCACAGTTCTACAAAGTCTTTTGTCAAGACCTTGCCCCATTGCTTGCCCTCCTCTTTAATTCCTATAACAACACCGGGTCCATCTAAGGCACTCTATGCTGGAGGCCTCCTTTTAAATTATCACGAAACCTGGTAAAGATGCTACTCCATCTGGGTCTTATAGTTATATATCTCTCTTGAATATTGATGCCAAACTGTTCACCAGTATCCTCGCTCATTGCCTCAGTCCCCTCATGCCTGTCCTAATCAACCCTGATCAGGCTGGTTTTATCCCTAACCTCCACTGTGGGGAAAATACCAAATGCATCCTTCATCTCATGGTCAAGATCCACCGGTCCCAAAGAGAGGCTCTCCTTCTTTCACTCGATGACGAAGATGCGTTTGGCAGGGTGCACTGGCCCTGTCTTCCTGAGACCTTGAAACACTTAAGCCTTGGAGAGAAATTTTGAAACTGGGACCAAAGTGTATATAGGTACCTGTGGGCATTGACCTCTACATGGATTTTGTGATCCTTACCCTCACAGGCTTAATATTGTCCTTCCACTGCCCTGGTGTCAAGCTCCACTCCTTTGGGGAAGTGTCAGAGTTCAAGGCTAATATATAGAGATCCCAAACCCTGACCCTTTAGTTTGCCCTGGCACACGAGGCCTACCTTTGCTCTCTGTTCCCTTTAATTGGGCGGAGGAAAACATCCGTTACCTTGGCCTTAAGCTGGCTCTTTTGCTGACTAGGGCTGCAGTGCTCAATTACACTGCCCTCACCTCCCAAGTCCTGTCGAATTTGGCTCACTGGCCCGGGTGCTATTGTCCTGGCTGGGAGGATAGCTGGTGTCAAAATAATAGTCCTCCTCCAGATCGTCTACATTTTTCAGGCCCTACCACTGACACCGCTAAAACATATACTTCGGTCTCTGCAGTTAGGGATCAATACGTTTATGTGGTATGGTAAAAAACTTCGTCTCGGCAGGTGATTTCTCTATCGCACAACACTGGAGGGTGGGCTCACCATACCCATAATTGTATGATACTACGAAGTTGGACCAGGCTGTGGCGGGTTCCCTCATATGGGAAAAGCAAGACTCCCCCACAGACATAGAGAATGGGGCCTCTACTCTTCCCCAGTGACTGGCTCTGCATTCAAGGTATGGGATGCTGTGGCAAATGAGCCAGACTGACCTCCTTTCCATTCTCTATGACGCCAATCCTAGCGAACCTCAACTTTTCACCAGGGATGCAGCAGGAGGTGTTCTGATGGTGGCAGGAGGGAGGTTGCAAATGATAGGCTGCCTGTTTAACATACAGTGCATAATCCTGTTTGGCCAATTGAAGACAGACTATGACCTACAGGAGACTAATTTCTTCCAGTGCTTAGAAATACAATATTGGATAAGGCAGCCATCCAGCAAACCCTACACCGAGCACCCTCTCACCCCTTTTGAGAAATGGGTCTTCCTCAAGAAAGACAACAGATGCCTTTTCACAGAGATCTGTACTTTAATGGGTGGGGCAACCACACCAGCCAAAACGGTGGGGCAGAGACGGTGGGAGGAAGAACTGGGCAGGACCCTTTCCATCAAATATTGGGAGGACATCTACTACCGAGCCCGTCACACTGCTCCATAATATGGTGAGTTTAGAGATGGCATATAATATTGTTGCATACTGGTACCTCAGCCCCCCGTGCTGCTCCAAACCTAGTGTCTGTGGCACATGCATGAGTGCAGGAGGGCTGTGGGGGGAAAGGCACCTTGGTCCACTTTCTTTGGCACTGTCCGAAATTGGTCCACTTCTGGGAACGTATTCTGGATATCATAGACGGGGCCTTCAGCACAGCCATCCCAAGGTTCCTGACCTACATGATATTGGTGCTCTCCAACCCTATCACAAACCCCTAGCCCTCACTGAGGGGGACATAGATGGCCCTGAAAGCGGTCCACCAGGACATTCTCTTCTCCTGGTGTACTGACAGAATTCTTGACTATACAACATGGCTCCATAAACTATGGTTCATTTTGGAAATGGAAAAACTTTTCTTTGCTTTGGACCCAAAATCTGCCACTTACCCCGACGTGTGGGCGCCATTCATCTTTATTCTGTCTACCAAATTTACTGAATTGACCTGCCCGACTTAGCTTACACTGTTGCACTTGCTCCCCTCGACAGAGAGGTCTGTATCAGCCTTGCCCTAAGTACTACGTATCAACACGTACTTGCCCAAGTCTGACACATGAAACACCAAATAAAAGTTGTAAGTTACTGAAGCTATCTATGTAGAATGGGTATGGGGGTTCTTCTATGGGTTGTTTGCTGAGTTTCAATTCTGTCTTTGATGCTGCAGGCCCCAGGGTTGTAGATGGACAACTGTGTACTCGAATGTTTTGCTTTTATTACAAAATCAGCAGAATTGATCCATAAAAACAAAGTGACTCATGCATGGTATATTATTTGAAATGCTTTGCAATTTAAATAAAAATCTAAATCTAAATATAGTTTGGTATAACTATTATGAAATTAATGGGTGCTAATTACATTTTTAATACAGATTTATGCAAAAAACCTCGTGAATGCAGATCGCTGTGCACTCTTCCAGGTGGATCACAAGAACAAAGAGTTGTACTCTGACCTCTTTGACATTGGTGAGGAGGATGAAGGGAAACCTGTCTTTAAGAAGACCAAAGAAATAAGGTGAGGGGAGTGCAAAATGAATTTGTCTGGTTGTATAATTAATCCTGCACAGTCGTTATGACCTTAGTGCTCTGGCAGTATGCATAAGGCATTCCTTTTGGCACAATAGAACAGGCGATAGGCAACAGCTTATTACAATCAATTCAAGCAAACCCTTGCCTGTAGCTTTAATCCCATTACATATTAACCTCTTAGATTCACTTTGAATATGGAAGGGAACTGTACACGTTTGCCCAAAATATAAATTAATTTTGTTTCCTCACTAGATCAACCAATGGAAGTGTGAACAGTTGAATATGGTCTTTTTAACGTATGCTTTACATGTTTTAAGCATTCAGAGTATGTCACTCCTTACTTTAAAAGCATACTGGTCTGTCCCGAGCCTTAATACAAGATAGGGCCAGTATAGTACAGCAACATAACCCAAAATGAAGAGCAGTAACACAAACTAGGAAATCACTATGGGCCTGATTTAGAGTTTGGAGGATGGGATACTCTCATCACTCGACTGTACACTTTATACTGTTGCCTTTTTGTAACATTGTGTTTTTTGCCTTGTCAATTTTATTTTCTAATTCACTAGAGATCAATGGCCAAAAGTGTAAATAAATGTCATTCTCTTGATGCAAAGGTTGTTGGAAGGTTTCGTTTTCCCACATTTATCACTATAAGGTAAATCTATCACAGAACCAGTGGAAGGAATAAAGGGCAAAGGAGGTCATACAATACCTTCATAAGTGCTTATTTTCTCACAGTTCATGCTTGATGGCCACAAAAGGGCCCATAATGCATTTTCAGTCCTGCCAAGTACCACGCATCAGGGATAAGACTAATGTATTTTAATGCTGGTGTACGCAACACCGCACTAAAATGCATTAGTCATGCATTATAGCTCCCAGGGAGCATGCTAGCACTAGTGGAGATTGTAGTGCATTTAAAGTGGTGAACACAGTATGCTTGCCAGCTGCTTGGTTTGTCCTCACAAAAGTTGCTGCCTCAATCTTAATTTAGTAATTTTCACTACATTAAATTGATTTATACACTGGCATTGGGCCAATACAAATAATTGTAACCCACTTTCAAGGCAGTTGAAGCTAAGCCTCCCCACCCAGCAGTGGGCGCACCACGTGGTCTATGTCAAGTGCAGGAGGTTGTGATGGAAAAAAAACAATGTGAACCTGCCAGCCGTTACAGAGGCCTAGCCCCTTGTAAATCTGGGGACGGCACCTGTTGTTGTTTTGCCAGTTGCAGCAAGGTCCGAGTGTGACATGCAGGGTCTCAGTGGGCGACAGATCAGATGGGCAGCAGTTGTGTTTTATTTACCTCATCCGAACATGCACAGTCATTGGAGAAGGTTAACTTACTAGCACTGACAGTGGTAGGTCTGTGTTTTGTAAAGTCCTTGCAGGGCCTGGGCTGCTTTCCTCATACCTAGGCAGATTGCAGCCGCCCGAGAAGTGTTCCGAGCCGGTATAAAAATAATCACTTACACCTCTGCCTACCCACATGTGTTGGGAACGAGAGCATACAGACTTGTGTCCCAGGTGAGCACCTGTGAGGTGGGCTAGCCAACCCAGCCTGCTGGACTCCGTACATTGCAATTCATGCAGCGATGTGGCTCACGAGCCAGGAACATTAAGGTCTGACATCAGTGCTGCCAAATGCAAGCTGGACATTGTTACAGCACTAGCAGTGAGCACTACCATCGAGGATGCAGCCTGGAGCGGACTCTTGTGAGTAAGTCTGTATGCCAGCACTTGCTGTCAATCCTCATTTGGTGAGCAGATAGTACTATTTCTGTTGGTGGTTGGCCTTGTTGCAAACCAGTTCTGTAATGAGCTTTTTTGGAGTAATCCTGAATTGGGATCCATGTCTGTATGCTATTGTAGTAGTTGTAGTCGGAGGCATGGTCCTATAGTGTGCTGCATGAATATCCAGTGTGCTGTACTGTGGTCAGATTAAGGTTGCCATCTTTCCCTGGCACAAATAATGGTGATATGTTCATGTTTCAAGATTTTGCAAAGGCCTGGACATGCAACGTAAATCGTATTTTACATAAACTAATTTGTATTGACTTTAACATGACTTTTGGTCTTTGCTTACTTTAATGATCAGTCAGGGATGACTAAGTCAGCTCTAGAATATATTTTAAAGTGCTTTCTTCTTATAATTACAGTTACAGTGGAGTGGAGGGGAGCACCTGGTGGGGAGCATTAGGAGAAAAAAAGAAACAAACAAATAGTGTGCCTCAGAATATTTTGGGATCCACAGGAAACTGTAGTTGTATTTGGTGAAGGAAACAATATGCAAGAATGTACAGAAAACCAGGGAAACAAAGATGATGGATAATAGCAGTTTCAGGTCTGATCCTGGAACGTCAATGGTCTTCGAGTAAGGCCCAGGAGAGATAAAATCCTTCAATATATAAGGGATGCCTCAGTTCAGATAATAGCGCTACAGTAGACACACCTCACAAGTAAGGAATCCTATGACATTTTTAAATCCCAAAGATGGGTAAAGGCAGATGGCCTATACAGGTCACACTGGGAGTGTTCTGTTCTTGATTAAGAATCAAATAAACGCCTCCATAGTGAACTATAAATCAGTCAAGAAAGGAAGGTGGGTCATAGCAAACATAAAAATTTACGAGTGTTTATACGTTAGTGGGATACTATGGCCCCAACATAGATGTTACAGACCCCCTGCAAGAATTATGTTGTGAATTACTGGATACCCCACACCCAATAATAATCTCATGCGATTTCAGTGTAGTTTTAGGCAACTCTCTGGATAAATCAAACAAGAGTAAAGCTCAAAGCTGCCCTGAATCAGACATGTTAGATCCATAATGAAACACTTCGCGTTTTTTGGCATTTGGCGAGAGACTTGTGGCCTACATCGAAGTTACACATTTCATAACAAAAAAATATAAACGTCAATCAAGAATAGATTACTTTTTGCTAGATAGGTCACTTATAGCAGAAGTAATAGACATTTGGCATATAGCCACCCATCTATCTGACCATGCAGCAGTTGTCCTGAAGTTGAAATGTAATACCGGTAACCAAAAACAAGGAGGTGCACCTTACATCGTTCACTCATGAAAGATCAAGAAGTGATAGAAATTTTAAAGGCGAAGACTAGTGAGTTGTTTGAGATTAATATAAATTCTGTGGCACCCCATGTGGTCTGGGATTCTTTCAAAGCCTTTCTAAGGGGCATTCTGATAAATCATTCAGCGCAAAATAATAGGGGGAGTATAGGAAGACGTTACAGAAATCAGAGATGGCCATTTCCTCCTTAGAGGGGAAGAGGGATAAGGAATTCCTATTGCCCGACGCCCAGGACATCTTGTTTGGGCTCAAGGGCAACAAGTTTTCATGTTTATTTTGTCCTTGGGACAAGTAGGCCCAACCCTCTGCAACACAAACCCTTTGGCTGCCAGTTTACAGAGACTAGAACAGTCTGCAGTTGAGGTAACGCATGTCCACACGTTAATGCTGTTCGAACTTGTATTTGTGGCTCATTAATTGAAAGCCCTCATTATTAGGGTGAGCGCTGTAAATAAATGATCACACTGCACTACTGACGGTGGTCCCAGTAAAAAAAAAAAAAAGTGTACATAGATGTTTGAAATGTGTACCGATATGAGGCCAATGCATATGTTTGCAGAAGCTTGTAAGCAAGAGTGAGGATTCTTTGCTTTTAAAATAAAACGTTCAGAAAAAATGTAACCAGGAAAAAAAAGGTTTCGCTACTGTGAAACTTTAGGTGCTATTTCTTTGAAGTGTCATTTAGTAAAATGTGTTGATGTATGCTCGTATTTCTAGAAAATATTCTTAATGGAAAATCAGTGTAACCATTTCCAGCAAGAATATGGAAAGCATGAAAATAAACAAGCACCGATCCGACTTTTTTGTGTGTGAGTCTTTTAGTTTTGTCAATGCGTGTCTTGTTTTGACATGGCTTTTGTAACACTTTATTGTTATGGGAGCTGCCAGGTCCTCACCATTGTAACAAACACTGGGAAAAACAAAAAAAACTTTTTTGATCACTAAAAGCAGACGTTGCCACCAGTGGCATGATGAAGGCTCTGCAGCCCCCCCTACAGGGGACCCCTTCAGCTCAGCACCTGCCGCGAATGAGTCTGGAGAGAGGGCCCCTCCATGTTCTTTGCAAAGGGGTCCCATCCAGTTTTGTTACACCACTGATTGCCACTGTAGTTCTTGGCACTGAACAAAACTACTTTGTGTGCCAATATGCTCCTTGTGGAAGAGCAGAATGTGAACACTCACAGTAGTCAGCAGACAGAGAGAGAAATAGAGGTTTAATAAAGACAAAATGTCTTTGTTAACACCAGACCTAATTAGGGACCCAGTTCTTAAAGAAAGTCACAAAAGTGCACCCATGGTATATATATATATATGTCTTTGAATTAGTGGCTTTCTTGAATTCACAAGAAATATACCAGGAAATCGTACTCCTATAAAATATTTGTAAACTGTTTTCTTAGCATGGGCAAATATGCAAGTGTAGGTTTGCTCATGTGAATATCTATTGAGCGTTTATAAATTCACTTTTCCTCCAACCACTTTTTCCCAACCCTGGAAGAAGGTCAACTTCTGCTATTGTCAGGAGTAAATTTCCAACCTTTCTTATTATGGTAAAAGATTAGAGAAGAGCTGGTGAAAACCCTTAAATCATGCAAGTTAGTAGGTTTGCGGACTCCAGCCCTGGAACTACTGCTTACTGCTTCCTCCAGCCCCAGTATGTAGATATGTGGAAAGGTGGCAACATTAAGAAATTGCTACAGTAGGGATTGAAAATGAAAGTATTCAAGCCCTACTATAGTAGTAGCCCTGGCATAATCAGAGCTCTTACATAATGAGATTGCTGCCTAATTTGTCGCCGCACTACTTGGCACCAAAGGGATAAGTAGATTATTTTTTTTTTTTTTTTTTTTTTACAAGACAAGTAGATTTAAGAAGCAACCTGTCCCATGGACAAGAAGATATTTTATAAAATTCTACACCCCTGGGGGAAGTTATCAGAATTCCAAATGCAGGAAGTGGAGAGGGAAGCCCTGGTGGAAGAGATCATGGCGCAAAAGGTCACTTTAGCTGCCACTGTAGAAGCAAGGGTCAAGGCCAGATGGAAGGCAAGCAAATCAGAACACTGAGTATAGTGAAAGCGCAGGGAAACTCTTGGCATGGAAAATCAAAACAGATCTGATTAGAAATGAGGTGAGGGAGATAAGATGTAATACTACTGGCAAAATATTGAAGGAGACCACAGAAGCACAGCAGGCCTTCATAGATTTTTTTGGGTCATTATACACTGGAGACCAAGCAACAACAGAACTCCAAAGATCTGAATGGTTAAAAGGACTCCAGGTTAAAAAAAAAACGCAGAGTGGGAGAAGGAAGAGCTAGTGGAGATAATAACATCGAAGGTGGTGCCGGAGGCTACTAGCAAGGGCAAAAAGGGGAAGGCGGCATGACCAGATGGGTTGCCAAATGAATTGTATCAATGTGTGAAAGAGGTTATTAAGCCTCTCAACGCAATTGTTCGATGGCATTTTCAGAGGAGAAGGCCCCCTTCCAAAATTATGGCATGAGGCTGTGATTACCTTGATATTAAAACCAGGTAAAGATTCCAAAATGTGCGAATCGTACAGGCCAATATCTCTGTTGAACAATGAGTAGAAGTTATTCTCAAATATCGTGGCAAAAAGGACAGGCAATGTGGCAGGGAAACTGATTGTGGAAAGTCAAAGGGGTTTTCTAAAGGGGAGGTACATGCATGACCTAACTCATGAATTAATTGGATCTGTAGATCTAGCAAATGGCAGTAAGATCCCTCTTGCTATAATCACTTTAGATGCCACTAAGGCCTTTGAAAAAGTTAATTGGGAGTACTTACATCTTACCTTCATGCACTACGACTTAGGTGAAAACTTTCGTAGGGTCCTTAAGGACATTTATAAAATCCCTATGGCTAGAATACTGCCAGATGTGAATTTAGCCACGGCTTTTAAGATGCCCACTTTACCCATTACTGTTCAATCTATATATTGAGCCGCTTGCAGAGAAAATCAGGAAGGACCTGTCTATTAAGCCTTTTTTCTTTGCAGGTTGTGAAAAGAAAATATTGTTATATGCTGACGACATAATGGTTTATACAAGTAACCTGTGTCCCGCTTTGGAAAGCTGAGAGCGCTTGACATTGGAGTTCGGGAAGGTCTCGGAATATGCAATCAGTTTGTCTAAAACGGAAATCATGACTGGAATATTGAAGAGGTGCATAGTTTAATTTAAAAATAATTAAAAAATCTGGGCATTAGTATCTGCAATTCCTTGGAAGAAACCACTGAGGCAAATTACAACAGCGTCATGAAAGAGGTTAATTTGTCACTTCTAAGTTGGGCGCGTTTACCGCTATCTTTATATGAAAGAACCAATCTAATAAAAATTTCCATTCTTCCGAAACTCACTTTTCTCTTCAACATGATTCCCTTGCACTTCAAGAAGGCTTGGATACAAAAGTTGCAAGAGAAAATAGACTCTTATGTGGGCATCTAAAGAAGTTAGAACTTCAAAAAAAGAAGTTGAGAAAGAAATATGATATGGGGGAAATAGCACTTCCAGACATCCAACTGTACGCCAGGGCCTTTCTGTTAAAGAACACAAAGGATCTGCTATCTGGGGCAGGTGAAAATCTGTTAAGGGACACTACAGGGAGTGCAGAATTATTAGGCAAGTTGTATTTTTGAGGATTAATTTTATTATTGAACAACAACCATGTTCTCAATGAACCCAAAAAACTCATTAATATCAAAGCTGAATATTTTTGGAAGTAGTTTTTAGTTTGTTTTTAGTTTTAGCTATGTTAGGGGGATATCTGTGTGTGCAGGTGACTATTACTGTGCATAATTATTAGGCAACTTAACAAAAAAAAATATATACCCATTTCAATTATTAATTATTACCAGTGAAACCAATATAACATCTCAACATTCACAAATATACATTTCTGACATTCAAAAACAAAACAAAAACAAATCAGTGACCAATATAGCCACCTTTCTTTGCAAGGACACTCAAAAGCCTGCCATCCATGGATTCTGTCAGTGTTTTGATCTGTTCACCATCAACATTGCGTGCAGCAGCAACCACAGCCTCCCAGACACTGTTCAGAGAGGTGTACTGTTTTCCCTCCTTGTAAATCTCACATTTGATGATGGACCACAGGTTCTCAATGGGGTTCAGATCAGGTGAACAAGGAGGTCATGTCATTAGATTTCCTTCTTTTATACCCTTTCTTGCCAGCCACGCTGTGGAGTACTTGGACGCGTGTGATGGAGCATTGTTCTGCATGAAAATCATGTTTTTCTTGAAGGATGCAGACTTCTTCCTGTACCACTGCTTGAAGAAGGTGTCTTCCAGGAACTGGCAGTAGGACTGGGAGTTGAGCTTGACTCCATCCTCAACCCGAAAAGGCCCCACAAGCTCATCTTTGATGATACCAGCCCAAACCAGTACTCCACCTCCACCTTGCTGGCGTCTGAGTCGGACTGGAGCTCTCTGCACTTTACCAATCCAGCCACGGGCCCATCCATCTGGCCCATCAAGACTCACTCTCATTTCATCAGTCCATAAAACATTAGAAAAATCAGTCTTGAGATATTTCTTGGCCCAGTCTTGACGTTTCAGCTTGTGTGTCTTGTTCAGTGGTGGTCGTCTTATAGCCTTTCTTACCTTGGCCATGTCTCTGAGTATTGCACACCTTGTGCTTTTGGGCACTCCAGTGATGTTGCAGCTCTGAAATATGGCCAAACTGGTGGCAAGTGGCATCGTGGCAGCTGCACGCTTGACTTTTCTCAGTTCATGGGCAGTTATTTTGCGCCTTGGTTTTTCCACACGCTTCTTGCGACCCTGTTGACTATTTTGAATGAAACGCTTGATTGTTCGATGATCACGCTTCAGAAGCTTTGCAATTTTAAGAGTGCTGCATCCCTCTGCAAGATATCTCACTATTTTTTACTTTTCTGAGCCTGTCAAGTCCTTCTTTTGACCCATTTTGCCAAAGGAAAGGAAGTTGCCTAATAATTATGCACACCTGATATAGGGTGTTGATGTCATTAGACCACACCCCTTCTCATTACAGAGATGCACATCACCTAATATGCTTAATTGGTAGTAGGCTTTCGAGCCTATACAGCTTGGAGTAAGACAACATGCATAAAGAGGATGATGTGGTCAAAATACTAATTTGCCTAATAATTCTGCACTCCCTGTATGTTGAAGGAAGTGGTAGGAGGTAGGTCTAAATTAATGTATAAATTCAGTCACCCCAGATTCAATAAAAGAGTGAGATTAAAAGTTTTGCAGGCGACCGCTCAGTTATGGGCCCAGATACGGAATGCAACAAACCTAACGTACTATAGTAAGTATGCCCCCGTGTGGGATTTCCCAGGAACACCAGAATGTCTTACGGACACTCTGGCACTCCCCCTGAGGGTCGCAGGCATTCATGGGATGAACTTGCGGTTAAAACCCAGGGGGCCCTATCAAAATTTTAATATTACCAACTACGGAGCTGGACCCGATCCTTAAAGGAGGAGGAAACGGACACAAATAAACTGGAGGAGGAGATGGTTAAAGGCCTAATTCGTAAGAAGGAAGTGGCGGCCTATTATAGTTTATTTTTAGACGCTCTATACCAAGACCAGGAACATGCACTTTCAATGTGGGGGGATGTTTTCCCAAACAAAGACATCACCCAATTATGGCTCACGTCATGGCACATTTTATATCAAGTGGCAAAACAAGCGCACCTCAGAAGGGCCTACTATACTCCCAAGAAATTTGCTAAATTAAGAGAAGCGGAAAGTCCGGGCTGCAGAAAATGTGGTTTAAGTAAGGCCAGTGACCTCCATATGTTCTTTTTCTGCCCCCATATCCAGGTTTTTTGGCTAGAGATTAGCTGTGTGGTAAATGACATTTTTTACATGCAGACAGATATAGGCCCAGAGTTGTTTTTTCGGGTTGTCACCTAAAGTAGGCAGCTTATTTGGGTATAAACTGAAATTGCTGTTTTATTTGATGCTAGTAGGTAGAAGGGAAATCTGTAAGCAATGGACATCTTTAAAGGCCCCTACCAAAACAAACCGAATGGTTGAATGCAGTAGCCTACATATGCAAGATGGACTCTAACCGAACCATTGCAAAAAAGGCCGGGGTGATGTGGACCCCCTGGATGAGGTGGTTCGAGAGAAAGGCAGGAGACCTTTCTAATACTGTTGTAGTAAGGCAAACTGTCCGATGATTAGAGCCATATGGGATCAAGTCATAGTGATGGGTGAGAACCCCTGTTTTCTCTTAGTCTTGTCCCCTTTTGGGTTTCCCATTTTGATAACCTCAATCTTCCTGGGGTCGTCCTTACACTAACAGAGGAAGATCTTGGGAGGCAAATGAGGACACCGTATAAAAAAAAAAAAAAAATTGTAGTTAAAAGTATGTAGACCTAGGGGAAAATACTGGCTTTTGGCAATTTTGCTAATTTTTATATCGGCTGGGACATTAAGGGAAGTACGATAGTGGCCTTGCATTGCAGGTGTTTTTCAACAGTTTCTAGATCTGTTTAGAGTTTCTTGTTGCTTAACAGTGTGTCATTTCTGATATCTATCTCTTTCCATGCTCTTCCTTGCTTGGTTTTAATCATGGGAAACTGTCACTCTGAATGCCATGCATTTTGTTGGTGGATGTCACTCATTGGTACACTAAAACCAGGGAAATGTCTCACATAAGCATTCTGAAAACGTGGCAACTATGAGGATTCCATTTAAGTAAAGTTTTATGTATCATAGGAAGTACTTCATTTGTGGCATCAGGAGACCTTCTTGAAAGTGTCCCTCATAGTCGTTTAAATGTCATTCATAATTACACTGAAATTATGAAAATGTCACACATAGCAATCTGAAACCTAGGCAGCTATGTTTTTATGTCTTTTAACAATGCCTCATTTGTTCTGTTACAAAACAGGCCTCCTAACATTAGCAGATTCAGTATAAATTTAGGTAAAAAGAAACACCTACACACTCAAGTGTCCTTTTGTGACACATACTAAATAAGCCGTTCAAATGGTTAAATTCTCCGTATACTCCATGGCTGTTTCGATGTTGATTGAAAATGTAGGAGTAGCATTTGGTAATCTTAGAAAGCCATTTTCCTTTTTTGTTTTTTTGTTTTTGTTGTGAAGATGCTCATTGTCTATTAAACTACTGCCATCCATTGATATTACTATATACATCTTCTGTGTGAAATACTGGTTTCTTGATGTGGTTTTCCAAATATTTAGAGGGCTCCAATTTTATTACAAGACCGGAGGCTACCAATATGCGTTAATCCTTTTTAATGCTACTCCATCAGCACTTGAAAGTATTTTACATCATAAACAATATAGAGCAGAATACTGGCAACACAAAACCAGTCTATGCATAGAACAATCTTCCTCTTTTGAATGCTGCTCCTGACAAGATAAGTATCACTTTGTTCTCCTTGTCAACGAATGTAGCCCTTGTTATTATATTATTTAGCTCGATAATTGCAGTTTGCTTTATTTTGTTGTGCTATTTTACTTGATAGTATCTTAATACTCAATTGAACGCTGGTCTGAATATTTTGTGATAGTTTGGTTTTCGGTTTCCAATTTACAGAATAGCTTTGATTTCTTTTCTTATTTAGTTACTTGTTTCAAGTACACAGTCACGCGCCGCTGTCATGGCCTCAAACATTGCACCTGTGTTTTGTTTTATTTTTCGACCAGTGTGCGCCGAGCCGTACTTCCTTGCTGCGAGGACAGCAGGTGTCAGGCTGCCGCCGGCAGGCCAAGGCTTATGACCCCTGTTTAGCGTGAGGACCCACAATTTTCCCAGCTTGAGTGTTTCTCCTGTTGAGGAGACATACGTCAGGGGCATCCCATCGCAAGACTGCCGCCATTTCACTTTGGGATGTAAGGCCTTGGATATAATTACCCCTGCGTTGCTGCTGGAGACAATGTAATGCACCATATGCGTTTTTGACAGTGTTCAGCTGCTCGCCGGCACAGCCAGGCCTTACCTGCCCTTACTTAAGCTGATTATTTTATATTGACTGCGTTTTGAAGACATGGGGGGACATTTTGACCTCGCCGGTCTTTTTTCCAGACCGTCGAGGGACCGCTGTGCGGAAGACCGCCAGTGGTGGCGGTTTGCCGCTCAGCCTATTATGACCGGTGGCAGCTCTCCTTCCTTTTACGGACGGAGAGCCGCCAACAGCCATATTGGCGGGCGGCGGGGAAGTGGGGGTTGCTCCACCTCCACGCCAACAGAACACCGCCCATCAAATCAGGTCCTGTGATTCGGCGTGGCGGTGTTCTGTTGGCGGTGTGGTGTCGGCGGAGCAGCCCCCATGGCTCCCGTCCCCTCCCAGAGGATCGTCGGACCAGTTAAGTCGATCGTCTGTGAGGGGAGGGGGATGGGGGGGTGTTGAGTGTTGTGTGCGTGCATGGGGGTGTGCGTGTGTGTATGTAGAGGGTGTGTGTGAGTGCGTGTATGCTTGCAGGAGGTGTTGTGTGTATGGGAATGAGTGCGTGTATGTCTGAATGTGGGTGTGCGTGTATGACTGTGTGTGGATGTTGGCATGTATGTCGGTGTGTGTGCGTGTATGTGTGTTGGTGGTGCGTGCGTGTCGTGTGTGTATGTGTGATGTTATGTTGGGGGTCGGGGTGGGGAAGGGGGGTCCTGCCACCTTTGGGGGGTGGCAGGGGGTGGGGGGATAGGGGAGGGAGTCGGGGTGGGCGTCGGGGGTGGGGGAGACCCCTATCAGTGCCAGGGAAGGAATTCCCTGGCACTGATAGTGCTTACCGCCATGGATTTCATGGCGGTTCAAACCACATGAAATCCATGGCGGTCAGCCGGGTCCAAATACCGCCGGCGGTATAGTGACGGCCGCTGGGCTGTAGACCCTGGTCTCCAGCCCGGCGGTCGTCTCCACCCTGGCAGGGGGAACGGAGAACCGGCGGTTGACCATGGCGGTAACCGCCATGGTCATGATCCACACGGTGATGACCGCCAGCCTGTTGGCGGTCTTACCGCCGCTTCTCTGCCGTCCGCCAGGGTCATAATGACCCCCATAGTCCTTAAAATTCAGTTAAATATTGTTCAATATTAGTTCATTAGTTACAGGATATATTATTTATTTTCTATATTGGTGCTTAGGATACATTATTGGTGCTTGCATAAATACTTTGCGCACCATGTCTCAACAAGAAATAGATTGTACTGATATTCCTGAAGGTAGGCTCAGCGAGAAAATTATCAGGAAATTAATGCAGCATGAAATGAGTAACTATGTACGCGAAACAATTACCCGAATGATGAGTAGGAAGTGATCCAATATGGAATCAGACCATGAGAATCGTTCCATCTCTGAGACAGAGCCTAATACAGCAAACAAGATGGGTAAAAAGAGGACAAAAACCAAGCACCTAGAGATAGGATCTTTACCCCCTACAACATTGGGAGGTCTAAGCACCTCAATAAACAGTGTTGCCCAATGCGGCATGGAAGAGAGAGGTGTCCTAAGCGGCACAAGTGATTTAAGATGTTGAGTTTAATGGCCAAGTTGATGAGGGAAATGTTTGATGAATACGTGTTTGGTCTTGATCAAGGGGATATCGATGGGGATGACCTCTTAATTGATGATTCAACCCCCTCGTGCTCTAAAGATGTCATTAAAATCCCTCTGGGGGAAGAGATTGTAGGAGGCTGGCCAGGTTTGTTGTGGGTACCTATGGTGCTTACAAATTATACCAGGTCCAGTAATCCCTTATTAGTGTAGTGTGGTCAGTATCTAGAAGCCAGGCTCTGCAGAGGTAGCTGTGGATGAGCAGGCAAGGCTTATCTAGGAGACATGCAAACCTCATGCAGTAGCACTGTAGTCACACAGTACTCACTCACATGAAAGAAAATACTCAGTGTTACAAAAATAAAGGTACTTTATTTTGGTGACACAAATACCAAAAATACCATAGAGACTATACTCCCTTAGGCGGTAGATAATACACAAAATAAATACACTAATATGCATAAACAGGTGTAAAAACAGTTAGAAAACAGTGCAATTAGTGAAAATCACAATAGTTAGAAATGGGCCTTGGGGGAGCAGAAACTATATACTAAGAAAGTGGAATGCGAAAGTCGGTCTCCCACCTAGGCAAGTGTGGTCTGTAGAGGGGAGCTGGGAGTACTAGAAACCCCCAAAGGTAAGTACTAGAAACCACTCCAGTGCCAGGAAAGCAGGAGTAAAACACAGTAACTTTCCCAGAACACACACACACACACACAAACAAAAAGAAGGATTATGCAAGAACCAGAAGAGACTACCCTTAGGACTTGTGGAAGAAGGAGACCAAGTCCAAGAAGCACAGAAGAGTCCAGACAGAATGGAATCCCCTGCTAAACCGGATAAAGGTCCAAAAGAACCACCACTGTCAGTATTGCAACCAAGAAGACAGAGTTGGGTTTCTGGTGTGCGCAAGTGATGTCCCACGGCGGATAGAGGATTGCAGTCTGGTTTACGTCGCTGGAGTCCGCCAACAAGCCTTGGCACATGCAAAGCTCGCAGTTAGCGGAAAATGGCACTGCCCTGGACCAGGAAGGACCACCTGGACTCTATCCAGGAGGAGGGCCAGAGGGCTCTCTCAGCAACTCAAAGATCCCACAGAAGACAAGGCAGTGTGCACAGGAGTCCCACAGCACGGGGGCAAAAGAGGCCCACGCAGCACTACAACAAAGGCTCTCACTCTGCCGGAGAACCACTCCGAAAGCTGTGCATCGCAGGATAGTGATAGAGCTACAAGAAGCACGAAGAACTTCATGGCAGAACGCCAACAATCCTTGGCAGCTGCAAAAACAGGCAGTGCATGGGGGTACTGTCTTGTGTGGGGAGGCAGACTCTTACCTCCACCAAAGTTGGACAGTAGGACATCAGGACTGTCGGGATTACTTCAGTCCACCACCCTTGATGCAGGATCCGCGCAGTTCTGCATGAGGGGTGGCAGAAGCTAGGGCTGCCTGGAAAACCTCAGGAGGCTGCAATGGCAAAACTGGGGGTCCTCTAAGGAGCCCCCAGAGTGCATGAAATCATACCACTAAAGCCTTGGGGTATAATTCCAACATGTTTGATACTAACCATGCCTATGTTCGTAGTTACCATTATGTAGCTAGATATAGGTAGTGACCTATGTCCAGTACATGCGTAAATGGCATCCCGGCACTCACAAAGTCTGGGAAGATGGTCCTGGAAGTCACGGTGGCACCTCTGCTACTGCAGGGGTGCCCTCACACACAGGCACATTGAACCCTGCCCTCAAGGCTGGAGGGACTGCTATAGGGGTGGGTTATAAGTGACCTGGTGCAGCGTAAATGGCTGTGAAAGGGTGCTTGCACCTTTTCACGCAGGCGGAAATGGCAGTCCTGCAAAAGCCTTTGCATGCGCTCCCTATGGGTGGCAAAATATATGCTGCAGCCCATAGAGATCCCCTGGAACCCTAATGCCCTGGGTACCTAGGTACCATATACTAGGGACTTATAAGGGGGCACCAGTATGCCAATTGTGGCTGAAATACAGTGTTAACAGTAAGTAACAACCAAATTTAGAGGAGCGAGAGCATAACTACTGGGGTCCTGATTAGCAGGCTCCCAGTAGACACAGTCAGGCACACTGACAGGCAGAAAACAGGGGTAACCATGTCAAGAAAGAGGGTACTTTCCTACAGAGATGTTCTCTCCCATAATATAAAGCAACCCAGGAGTGCCTAGTAGTGGCCTCTTGAGAATGTAAGTAACTTTATTAAGAGGCGAATCAGAAATCCCTTGGAAAAAAGGAAGTACACAATGTACTCAAAGTGGAATGCTCAAGACTGGTTATCCATGACAAAGTCTGTCTCACGCCAAATCTTGATCCTGAACTCATCATTTTCCTTTTCAAAGAGGACAGAGATCCCAGGAAGGGTCTAGAGCGATCCCTAAAGCTTTGTGAAGGTCGCCTCTTAGATGTTGTTTGGCCCCTTGCTAAGATAATAGAAATGTCTGAAGAAGTTTGTATTAAAGGACTTTCTATAGATTTAGAAGAAGTAAATACTTTGCTCCTCTCGCTCACTGGAATTCTTAGGCTTCACAATAGATATGATGAATATGGTTCTACTCCTTCCTCAAAAAAAAATAACTAAGATTCTGAAGGAAATAGGGCACGTCCTCAAACAAGACTCTTTTACACTGAAGGAGCTAGCAAGACTGTTATGACTAGTGTCTTCCTCTATTCAGGCAATATTTCTGGGCCTTTACACCATTCTACCCTGCAGAGGATAAAAGCGAGGGCTCTTTGAGGAGGTTTATGGTATGGAGTCAGAGTATCCTTAGATCACAAAGCAAGGATAGAACTGACTTGGTGCCTGGGGAACATGGGTGCCTGGAATGGGTGCGCATTTTTCGGTTGTTCCCCAGACTTAATTCTGGAGATGGATGCAAGCCTAACCTGTTGCGGTGCACACTTGAATGTACAGGAAACTGGTGGATTGTGGTCAGACACTGAGAGGTCGCAACATATAAACTCTTCAGGAGTTACCTCAGGTCTCTATGCCTTCATGATTTTCAGACATTGCTTACAAGGCAGGGCAATTCTTTTGAAAATGGACAATGTTTCTGCAGTAGCATATATAAATCTTTTGGGAGGTACAAGATCACAGGATCTGGCCAACTTGGACAAGAAGATTTGACTTTAGTGTTGAGAGCACAAAATCAGCTTAAGGGAAGAGTATCTGCCTGGGAAGGCAAATGTTTCTGCAGATTGGAATTTAAGATTTTTGAGGGACTGCAGCAATTTGAAGTTGAACGTGGAGTACTTCAGGAAATTAGTCAGTCTGAAGCCCACTGGAAATAAATTTGTGTGCCAGCACACTGATGTTTCAATTGAAGTACGATAGTTGGATGCCAGATCCGGGAGCTCTAGCCGTGAACGCTTTTCTTCATAGCTGGAGAGTGACGTACCCATACGCATTCCCTCCTTTTGCAATGATAGAGAGGGTCATTCTGAAAGTGAGGAAAGAGAAATGCTCCCTTTTTCAAGTGACTTTGTTTTGGACATCACTGACATGGTTCCCGATAGCCTTGGAACTCGCATGTGACATTCCATTTTTTCTTCCGACTTCGGCCCTCTGGAAAGGTGGTTGGTAAATTGGAGGATATTATGAAAGCAGCTGATTAGTCTAATGCTTCCATGTTTGCTAAACATTATTGTAAACCTTTTGAACACATCTGATGTGGTACAAGAGGGCTACCAACACACATAATGGTAGCCCCCCGTCTTGTAATGAAATAACTATTCTCAAAATTCTATGCTAAGAGAATCTGAATTTCATTGAAGACACAGAGGCTAACATTACCCCTCCCTCACCTTCCCAGTAGTTGGTTTCATTTAACAAAAATTAAAAAAAAAAACAAAGAGAAATAATGTGTGTTCAGGACAATGATTTATTACAGTATTTAAGAAATATTTAATGAATATGATCATTTTTGCCTCATCTCTTTTTTTCAGTTCTCGATGCAGAATCTTTAACAATATTTTTTCATTTCAGATAATATACACTAATTCGGTCCATTATAACAGGAGAGCACGTTTAATTCAGCAAGCCCCACATTCTAGAAGAAGATTGTTCTATGCATGGACTGATTTTGTGTTGCCAGTATTCTGTTCTACAGTGTTTATGATGTAACATACTTTCAAGTGCTGTTGGAGTAACATTAATAAGGGTAAATGCATAATGTTAGCCTCAGTCTCTTCAATGAAATTCAGATTCTCTGAGCAACAAGAATGCATCTTCTGGAGATTGTATGGTAAGATTAGAGAAGAGAATGGAAATAGATGTTTTTTTCACAGAATACATCTCAATTAGGCATCAAAGCTAGTGGGTAGTAAATAGAAGTAGGCTGCTACTGCTGTTGCCTAAAACCTCTTGTACTTTGGGACAGTTTATACCTTGTTTCAACACCATCTGTGTCTACCAATAGTGTAATATTTGCATCAGAATTTCCACCTCCATATCATATGTGTTGGACTTTGCCCTATCTACAGGGTCACCACCAAAACTTTTTGCCTTCACCCCTTGTTTTTTCTGAAACTTTCTTTGACGGCTTTTACGTCCACTGCACACTTTGCCACTGCTAATCGGTGCTAAAGTGCTTGGGCTCTCTCCTTTAAACATGGTAACATTGGCATTGCACCCAATTGGCACATTTAATTTACTTGTAAATCCCTAGTAAAGGGGTACTACATGTACAAAGGGTTTACAAATTAAATGCTACTAATGGGCCTGTAGCGCTCATTGTGCCACCCTCTTAAGTAGGCTTTTTAAACAGGTTTCAGGCATGCCATTCCAGCCTGTGTTTGCAGTTTTGAACTGACATTTCAACCTGCCAAACTAAACCTTTTGTCACGCCCAAATCTTCCTTTCTAATGTATATGTAACCCCTAGGGTAGGCCCTAAACAGCGCATATGACAGGGTGAAGTGGATTTAAATATTTAACGTGTACCTTTACCTTTTACATGTCCTCATAGTGAATAACAATCATTCCTTTTCCACTACTGCAAGGCCTACCTGTCCCATAGGATAGCATTGGGTCACCTTACTACATTAAATAAGTAATAACTTTCGATTGGGAACAAGTAGGAATGTTGAGTATAGTGTCTACAGAATTGTAATTTAAAACCCTCTTTAATGGTAGTTGGATATTAAGTCACAATTGGGAGAATGCTACTTTTAGGAAGCTGACATATGCTTGTCCCAAACACTTAGTGCCTGCAGCCTTTTTTCACATGATTAGGTATAGCTGGCAGTTGGTCTTTGTGTATTGCTCCCAGCCAGTGAGACAAAGGGGGAACAGATTTTGGCAGGATATGCCATCTCTTACCTGAAAGGGGGCGGAGCTGACACCTATCACATTTGTATATCACAAGGATTCTACCTCAGCACACTCGCAAAGGGTTTCACAGTAGTCTTTTACTGCCTCCATACAAGCTGGGGCCAGAGCAGGAAGGTAGAAAATTCCACGCACTTCTGGGGGCGCAACCCTTTACAAACGTCTCCTACTTCTAAGTTGGCACTAAGGATAAATAGTGGACCCTCAAACCCCAGCTCTTGCGTACTCCTCTGTACCTGTGGAAGAGATGGAAGGACTGCTCTGCTGCAAGAAAGACTGCTACTCCACTGCCATGCTGACAGAGAAGGAGGACTGAACCTCCATCCTTCACCCCATGCTGAAGTAACTGCAGGGGTCAGCTGACTGACTTCCTGTCCTGGGCTACAGGGACACAAAAGCTCCAGAAGCCTCCTGACAACTGCACAGCTGACTTGCTGCACTGAACCTGCAACAGGACCTGCTTGAGACCAGCTGTTATCTGCTGGACTGAGTTCCTGATCCCCAAGAGGTGCCCCCCAGGTCCTGGAACCTTGGTGTCGCATCCCTTGAACTCCTTCTTGAGAAATGGAGAAATCCTGAAGTTTTGGCCTCTTTGAGACCGCGAACAGGCCCGTTCGCACCAAGATCTTGCCACCCACCAACGTAAAGCTCCAATGAACCCAACTCTTTGCACAACAGTGACTATCAGCAACGGCTAGCAACACAAGCTCCTCAGTTATTGCTAAAGTATCAGCAGCCCATGGTGACTTTCAATACAAATCTCCCGCAAAGACTACCCGCGATGCCTGGCCTGCTCTTTGTGTTACACGGCTAACATCCACAGCACTCTCCCAGCTCTTCGCAGCCTTCTCCATCATTAACAGAATAGTCAGGGCTTGATTTTAGAAGGTAAGTCAGGGGGAGTAACTTGGGGCCATATGTACCAAAGCATTTTCCCATTAACACAATGGGTAAAACCCTTTGATACATCTGGCCCCTAGTCCCTATATCAGGCCCGTGCTCCATCGTGCTCAGCATGAACTTGTGACTTTAAGTGAATCTCGCCTGACCAGATAACTGCAAGTGTTTTTGCTTTTAGGTGCTATACTTACCTTAAAACTTTGAATTTGCATATCTCCGGTTCTGTTTTACACACCTCTACATTAGGCCCAACTGCTTTTGTGCTAAGCTACTAGAGGGTTAAGCACAAGTTAACTTGGGGTTGCTTGTGACTTCACCCTGACAGGAATTGTGGTTGCTGCTTGAGAAGGGTTTCGCCCTCCTGACCCTGTAACCCAATTTCCTACAGTATGTGAAAGCCCAATGCAAACTTTGTCTGCCTCAAATGCAGATGTTTAATCCATAAATGCCAAGTGTTCATAGTTCTTCTTGCTACCTCTATGTTGGCTCAGTAGTAAATTTAAATTTATATTACCAGTGCTCCTACTAATACAATTCATATATCTGGGCAAATGCCTTTATTTGTTTTCCAAGAACATAACTGTTGCAACATTTTGCCATACTATTTGCTTGGTGTAGTAGCACTTTAGGGTCTCTCCTACCTCTCTTCTGGCACAGTCAATAACCACCAAGCTGGTAAAAATAGAATAAAACATTGATCAAACTTCTGAGAGAGAGAACTTTGCTACTTTTAAAAGATGAAGACAGTAACATTGTTCAGTGGACCATCCATCTAAAGCATTTCTGCGAGGTCCTATGTTTGTCCTACTTTCCTCCTTGTACTACTATGATGATATATACCAGCCACGGAGATACGTTTTTAACATTCTCTGCTATATCAGACTAAAATAACCCTCTAAAAAGCATTATGGTCCCTAGTCGGAAACTTTGTTGGGGGGGTTGGGAATACTTTTGTTCTCAAGTTTAGGTATTTGGTTACCTTTTTGATGTGTCCTCTTGACCACTGACTGCCCTGAATTACATTTTTCCCATTACTTAGAAAAGCTGTACCTTAGAATGAAACCGGTTTGATTCAAATTATTTTTAGAAATGGTCCCGTGTGTGCCTGTTGTTTCTTTTGTCATATTGTCAAACTGTATTGATATGCTTCATTTAATACTGTCTGGCTCGAGTTGATTCTCACAAAAAGCTAACCTCAGAATGACTAAGAAACACACCAATATTGGACTTCATTTTGCAGTTGCTATTATGTTTCGTATTTTGGCAATTAACTAATAGTTGCCCTTCCACCACCTAACAGGAAACCTGTATGAAGAGGAGACATGCCCTGTGGAATGGCATGCGACAATTCGTGGAGGAGTGTGTGGTTTTGTGTGTGAGGAACAGACAGCAGACCAGTTCAGACCACAGCACTATTTTAGTGGCTTTGTTTCCAGATCACTCTCAGCACCTCTACTGATATTGTACTACATTGCATCTCTTAGTAGTGGTAAAGCAAAAAAAAAAAAAAATTGCAATATTCGTTTTAATAAGGAGTTAAGTCATTGCTGCCGAAACCATATTTGGAGCAAAGTGTAGCATTTGAGATCCCACTTACTCCTAGTGGCCTCCCTTGTGGTAGTGGAGACCATAAGCCAAAAGTGCTTTTCATGATGAGAGATCCTGCTGTATTAATTTGTATCATCGATTTGGGACGTGATAATAAAGGTGGCTAAAAAAAACACCTGCAACAAGAGAAGTGAAAGCTGAATAATTTAGAAGGACAACAAGTGCAGAGATCAGTTTGGGCGAGGATCTTTTTTTGGCCAGCTAAGCCAACAGTCTGGCAAACCTCCAAACTTTACAGACTTGTACAGTGCATGAAATGACGTGCATTGGATTCAAAGTGTAGATCAACTTACCTGTGATTTGTTTTTGTTTTTTTGTTTCTATGCAGTTAATGTCAAACTTGGAAGATGAAACATTTTAATACATCAGTGGCCAAGAGAAATAGAAAGGACCCCAATGGGTATCTAGTTTTGTAGTATAAATCAAGGAAAATAGTTCTGTTGCTTAATATTTCAACACATGAACAGTATCAAATAAAATTTAATGTAAAACATGATAGGATAACAAATGTTTCTATGATTAATCTAGACAGCACCAGCAGTGTGCTAGCAATTAGGAGCAAGATGAATATGAAAGGAAAAGGCTATAAGAACAGAAGAAAACAAGGGGACTATTAAGCCATAACTTTTAAATGGTCAAGTAAAGTTACCTTGATTGCGCTGTTATTTGTGGGATAACTTTCATTTTTTGCATGTTTAAGGATAGTGTGTTTGAATATAACAGGCCAATTGTGTCATATTAATGCTTCAAGAAATACACCTTTCGTAGGAGACAGACAATTAATATTTTATCCATGAGTTCTATTATCCGAATGTTTTTATTAGAGAATTGATAGTATTCTTTACAAAGCATCAATTCATTTAATACAGTTCAACACTGATGAAAGAGCTTTATATTCAAGTATACTTAACAGCACAGGCTTTGGATGATATACACATGTATGTTGATATTGTGCTACAACGACATGTAGGAACAGTTAAAACATTACTTCACATAGTACTCAACTCAAAAACACTATATTTCCGTCAAAAGACCATAAACATAGCAAATAAAAACAATACAATATTCATTCAATTCATAAAGCAATAACGTTATCACAGAAATGTATTTAAAAAATCTAAAAATAATTAATAGTCGAATTGTATACTCAATAAAAACGGATCAGTAATAAAAACTACAAAACCAATATGGAAACAATCTAAAAAACAAAAATGGGCTTCCCAATCAATTACAAGCAATTTAAATGCCCCAAGGCAATCTGACACATAAAACTAGATCTTAGTTAGATACTATTTTATTAACTATGTCCAAAAAGAAAATATTCATATAGAATTCATAGTGCTACTCATTCCAAATACAGACACAAAAAGTGAGGACTTATACTAAGACATAAAAAATGCTAGTGATCACAGATGGCAGGTTGTGAACATGCCAAGTGCCTAATCCTCCACATAGTTACTAAAAACCGGGATATAGCAAAAACAAGACTTTGGCTAGCATCAAACCTTAGAATATAGATGGCATTTTTATGTTCTCTAAAGCCTAAAAGCGGACAGACTGGAATGATCCACATTTTTCTGCTCAGAAAATAAGCTGGACAGAAAACCAACACATGTTAAACTGTTTTCCTTTCTGATCCACGTGAATGGCAGATACGCCCTTTGGTGTCCATATTACTGGCCCAGTTATCGGTAAAAGAGGCAATTGGCAATGTTCTGTGCCTAAACTGCAGATACAATTTACTCCAGTAGTGGAACTTTTGTAGATTCACATGCTTGAATCATTCCCCGTCATCGACATTGGAGTCCCCGGTGTAATACAAAAAAGCCATGCTCAAATGCATATAAAGCTCTAAACGCCCTAGGCCTCTAATTTAGTAACATATCATAGTCGTTTTGTAAAAAAGGACCAAACTTAAAAGACAACCAATCAGCTCACACCACCCTCTAGAACCCTCCTGTGAGGAGCTGATTTCCCTCAGATTTTCCACCGCACGTTGTGCTAAGGAGTCTCCCTAGAGCTCTGCTCAGTTTTTCTCTCAGAACTCCTTTCTAAAGAGATTTGTATTCTTTTTTTTCTCTTTTAGAGCTTATTCAAGGTGGGTCAACCTGACTACCATGTCAGAGACACCTAAGAAAGTGCTTTTTAGAGCCTGTGCTACCTGCATGAAGAAAAGGCTGCATGTGGGTGACCAGCATAAGGACTGCATACATTGTCTCTATCCTAACCATAAACCTAGAGACTGTAAGGTATGTAGAACCTTTTCTACCAAAACACTTAAGGACCGAGAATGTCGCCTTTTAATCTGGCTACAAAAGCTGAAATCCAGAGACAATCCAGTTTCTGATGGACAGTGTCTCTTCTGTTTCTGTGGTGAAAACACCTGTGAAAAGGCAAGCTAAAGTTTCTTCAGAGGAAAAACCCAGAAAAGCCTTTAACAAATCTGCTGAAGTGTCCTAAAATTTTTTTGTAGCCCTTGAAGGACGAAACCTAAAGCTTCAGATTTAAAGTCTAAAAAGAAGCCTCTCTCTGAGCCGTAAACACCACCATTTAAGGTAAAACATACCTTCAAGAAGCCAATTTCTGCACAGTCGACAGGATCATCGTCGACGGCTCATGCCTTCACAACGACATCCACAGTCACCACACTATCGGTGTCAAGGGCAGCAACCGGCTCCTCGTCGACAGTCTGCTCATCCTCGTCTACGGCACGCCCGATCTCTTCACCGTTGGCGCTGATACCGTCGACGTTTCCATTGACCGAACACCTATGGGTGATGACCCCACCGATGATGGCCTCATCGACGCTGCTTCCACCAACGACGGCATCGTCTGACGTCTCAACAGTCAACGCTTCCACCGTCGACAATGGCTGATCCATCAACGCTCTCGTCGACGATGCCTCCGTCGACATCCCCACCGTCGGCGGCACATCTCTCGACGACGATGAAGACCACAGCAAAAGTGCAGAGACCATGCTCCTTGCCTCTCTTTTCATCAACGGACCAGACTGCACACAGAAGGGTGAAGAAATATCATTTGACGCCCTCAGTAACGTACCCTAACAAGCTTCCTGCCTTTTACCCTCACACCTATTAGATGACGATGACTCTGATGAAGAGGGTATTTTTGGAGTGGACAGCAGCCCTTCACAGTTAAGGGTTAAATTCCAGGAGTACTCAGATGATGCTTCATACTATGATCAAAGCTATTATGAGCAGCCAGGGCTGGTAGGTCTTCCCCCTGGGCTTGTTTCAGACTTGCAAGCAATGTTGGCGGACTATAAGGAATGTTTTCCTGCAAAGCCTTCATCGGTTCAACAACCAAATTCCGTCTATGCCAACAACTCCCCAGTTTCAGCAGACGCATCATACACCTCCGCCAAGGCCACAGCATTTTGTGCTTTCTACACCAATGCATTAAGTCTCCTCTGATGAGGATGCGGAGGAAGGTGAAATACAGACTGGGATTGACGAGTGGGACGATTATATCATACCAGCTCCTGCATCTCCTACGGCACCTGCGGTAGATTCCCCACCTGAGGACATAGGTGGCTTCCATAACCTGCTTGAGCGAGCAGCCACTCGATTTGACCTTCCGATGCCCGCAACTCAGCAGGACTGCTTCCTTTACGATTTTAAAGAACTCACAGGACGGTCAGGGCTATACCCATAATAGACCATGTTTGGAGCCAGGGCTTGAAAATAATACAGAATCCGGCAACTGTCCTTGCAGTGCTGCCGAGGCTGGACAAAAAATATAAACCCACAGATGATGCTTCTGCTTGCCTCTCAGGTCACCCGAAGCCTGACTCTGTGATTACTTAAGACACCCAATGTCGACCCAGAAACCCCTCCACACCATTGACAACACCACCGGATAAAGAGAGGAGACGCTTAGATAACATCGGCAAGCGGTTTTCCTCAATGTCCACTATTGTAGTAAGGGCAGCCAATTCCCTTGCTCTACTTGGCAGATATGATCGACAGCTCTGGTCAGACATGTCTCAATCCTTGGAAGAGCTTTCGGAGGGTACCAAAACAGAAGCAAGAAAGATGCTCATGGAGGGCCAACGATCTTCAGCAGAGATCATTGATTGTGCGCTTGATATAGCAGCAAAGGGCTTCAGATTACTCGCCGGGTCAGCTGTTTTGAGACGCCAAGGTTGGCTCAAAGCCACCAACTTTCGTCCAGAAGTGCAGACAAAGATTCTGGATCTTCCATATGACGGAGAAGCACTTTTTGGGAAACACGTAGATGACGCTGTGCAAACTATTAAATCAGATACGGAGACAGCAAGATCATTGGGCACTCAACAATACAGGAAAGTGCCTTTTTGTGGTGCCAGTGGCATAGGCCAGCCTTCCTTTCGTGGAGGATATCAACATAATAAGTATCCATCCTTCTCCTCCACATTTCAGCCTTCTAGACCGCAATACCAGCCGAGGCAACCGTCTCCCGCAGCTTACACCAGGCCCTACCACAAGAACAAGTCGGGCGACAATCTAAGGAGTCTGCACTTAGGCAATGAGTGCCTTGCCCCACGTCCTCTGCACTCTTCTACAGATTTTCAAGGAATCTTGAACAATCATATCCAAATCTGGTGACAAATAACAAAAGACAAATGGGTGCTGGATGTAATCCGTTTCGGGCAACTGTTAGAATTCATTCAGATTCCTCCATCAATGCCTCATCCCAGACTCAACAAAAGCATCTCCTTCTGCTCCGCTTGGAGGTAGCGACCATGCTAAAGAAAGGGGCCATTGAGGCCGTTCCATATTCCCAGAGAGGGAAGGGTTTCTATTCCTGCTTCTTTCTCATCCGAAATAAATCTCGCTTATGGAGGCCAATGCTGGATTTGCGAGAGCTGAACAAGTACCTCAAAAAGCAGACATTTCGCATGGTCACCCTGCAAGACGTCGTCCTGCTTTTAAACAGAGCAGACTACATGGCCTTTCTAGACCTTCAGGATGTGTACTTTAACATTTTCATTCATCCACTACACAGAAAGTACCTGAGGTTTGTGGTCAGCGGCAAACACTTCCAGTTCAAGGTCCTCCCCTTTGGGCTACATTCAGCGCCGTGAATCTTCACCAAATGTCTGGCACCAGTGGCAGCCTGCCTAAGGAGAAAGAAACATCAGGTTTTTCCTTATCTCGACGACTGGCTAATGAAAGCTCCAGATGTCCAGTCAGCACGAAATTCAGTCAGGGCGACTCAGTGTCTTTTCAACGACTTAGGCCTGACACTAAACAAGGAAAAATCGATCCTTCAACCGTCCCCTCGGTTAGACTTCCTAGGGGCTATTTTAGACACGCAAAAGGCCAAAGCCTATCCAGAGCTGGACAGACAGACAAGACTAATCGCCCTAGCAAGGCGATTCCAAAGAAATAAGTGTCTTTCACTTCGGCAGTACAAGTCCTTACTAGGCATGATGTCGTCATGCATAAGCCTCATTCCCTACTGTCGGCTGTGCATGTGTCCAATTCAAGAGGAACAGAACAAACAATGGACGCAGGCACGAGGATCCTTCGAGGACACAGTCCTCTTAACCACCACACATGGTCCACTCGCTCGATTGGTGGACAATTCCCGAGAACATTTAAAAAGTTCTCAGCTTCTTGGCACGGATTCCTCCAATGATTGTAACAACGGACGCATCACTCACCGGATGGGGTGCATGCCTGCAGGACCTTTGGGTGAGTGGCAAGTGGCCCCCTTCTCACCATCTTTTCCATGTAAACTTTCTCGAGCTGAGAGGGGTCTATTCTTCCTTCCGAGGATACGGGGTCAGCAGTGCTTGCCAGAAAAGACAATACCACCACAATGCACTACCTCAACAAGCAAGGAGGAACACGTTCCCACCTACTCTCTCAAGAAGCGCAAACAATCTGGAAATGGTGCATTCACCACTCGATCCACATAACAGCGGAACATGTCCCAGACCTACAAAATACCATTGCTGATTCATTAAGCAGGTTGGCAACATCCCCCCATGAGTGGGAATTAGACCAGCGGATGTTAGACGGAATATTCGGCCAGTGGGGAAAACCAAATCTGGACCTATTTGCATCCTCCCAGAACGCCAAATGCCAACATTATGCAAGTTGGCATCGCCAACAGGGGTCATGGGGGGATGCATTTTCGATCGCATGGTGTAGGAAGTTGTATCTGTATGTACTATTTCAAAGTAAGAAATAGCATTCACAGAGTCCAAGGGTTCCCCTTAGAGGTAAGATAGTGTCAAAAAGAGATAATTCTAATGCCCTATTTTGTGGTAGTGTGGTCGAGCAGTAGGCTTATCAGAGGGTAGTGTTAAGCATTTGTTGTACACCCACAGGCAATAAATGAGGAACACACACTCAACGACAATTCCAGGCCAATAGGTTTTTTTATATAGAAAAATATATTTTCTTAGTTTATTTTAAGAACCACAAGTTCAAGATTTACAAACAATACTTTAAATGAAAGGTAATTCACTCGGGTATCTTAGGAACTTTGAATCATAACAATAGCTTGTACAGTTTTGACAAAAAATGGCAATAAGCTATTTTAAAAATGGACAGTGCAAAAATCAACAGTTCCTGGGGGAGGTAAGTATTTGTTAGGTTCACAGGTAAGTAAAGCACTTACAGGGTTCAAAGTTGGGTCCAAGGTAGCCCACCGTTGGAGGTTTAAGGCAACCCCAAAGTTACCACACCAGCAGCTCAGGGCCGGTCAGGTGCAGAGGTCAAGTGGTGCCCAAAATACATAGGCTTCAATGGAAATAGGGATGCCCCGGTTCCAGTCTGCCAGCAGGTAAGTACCCGCGACTTCGGAGGGCAGACCAGGGGGGGTTTGTAGGGCACTGGGGGGACACAAGCAGGCACAAAAAGTACACCCTCAGCGGCACAGGGGCGGCCGGGTGCAGAGTGCAAACAGGCGTCGGGTTCGCAATAGGATTCAATGGGGAGACCCGGGGGTCTCTTCAGCGATGCAGGCAAGGGGGGGGCTCCTCGGGGTAGCCACCACCTGGGCTAGGAAGAGGGCCGCCTGGGGGTTGCTCCTGCACTGGAGTTCGGTTCCTTCAGGTCCTGGGGGCTGCGGGTGCAGTGTGTCTTCCAGGCATCGGGTTCCTTGAAACAGGCAGTCGCGGTCAGGGGGGAGCCTTTGGATTCCCTCTGGAGGCATCGCTGTCGGGGCTCAGGGGGTCAACTCTGGCTACTCACGGGCTCGCAGTCGCCGGGGAGTCCTCCCTGTAGAGTTAGTTTTCCGCAGGTCGAGCCGGGGGCGTAGGGTGCAGAGTGGAAAGTCTCACCCTTCCGGCGGGAAACGTGGTCTTTAAAAGTTGCTTATTTGTTGCAAAGTTGCAGTTTTAGTGAACAGGGCCGCTGTCCTCGAGAGCTTCTTGGTCCTTTTAGATGCAGGGTAGTCCTCTGAGACTTCAGAGGTCGCTGGACCCTGGGGGACGCATCGCTGTTGCAGTTTTTCTCGAAGTCGGGAGACAGGCCGGTAGGGCTGGGGCCAAAGCAGTTGGTGTGTCAGTCTTTTCTGCAGGTTTTTCAGCTCAGCAGTCCTTCTTCGTCTTCAGGTAGCAGGAATCTATATTCCTCGGTTCTGGGGGGCCCTAAATACTCAATTTAGGGGTTTGTTTAGGTCTGGGAGGTTAGTAGGCAATGGCTACTAGCCCTGAGGGTGGCTACACCCTCTTTGTGCCTCCTCCCGGTGGGGAGGGGGTCACATCCCTAATCCTATTGGGGGAATCCTCCATCTGCAAGATGGAGGATTTCTAAAAGTCAGTCACCTGAGCTCAGGACACCTTAGGGGTTGTCCTGACTGGCCAGTGACTCCTCCTTGTTTTTCTCATTATCTCCTCCAGCCTTGCCGCCAAAAGTGGGGGCAATGGCCGGAGGGGCGGGCATCTCCACTAGCTGGGATGCCCTGTGGCGCTATAACAAAGGGGGTGAGCCTTTGAGGCTCACCGCCAGGTGTTATAGTTCCTGCAGGGGGAGGAGAGAAGCACCTCCACCCAGTACAGGCTTTGTTCCTGGCCACAGAGTGACAAAGGTGCTCTCCCCATGTGGCCAGCAACATGTCTGATGTGTGGCAGGCTGGCAAAACTAGTCAGCCCACACTGGAAGTCGGATAGGTTTTCAGGGGGCATCTCTAAGATGCCCTCTTGGTGTATTTCACAATAAAATGTACACTGGCATCAGTGTGCATTTATTGTGCTGAGAAGTTTGATACCAGACATCCCAGTTTTCAGTGTAGCCATTATAGTGCTGTGGAGTTCGTGTATGACAGACTCCCAGACCATATACTCTTATGGCTACCCTGCACTTACAATGTCTAAGGTTTTGCTTAAACACTGTAGGGGCATAGTGCTCATGCACCTATGCCCTCACCTGTTGTATAGTGCACCCTGCCTTAGGGCTGTAAGGCCTGCTAGAGGGGTGACTTACCTATGCCACAGGCAGTGTGAGGTTGGCATGGCACCCTGAGGGGAGTGCCATGTCGTTTTAGTCATTTTCTCCCCACCAGCACAGACAAGGTGGCAAGCAGTGTGTATGTGCTGAGTGAGGGGTCCCCAGGGTGGCATAAGACATGCTGCAGCCCTTAGAGACCTTCCCTGGCATCAGGGCCCTTGGTACCAGGGGTACCAGTTACAAGGGACTTACCTGGATGCCTGGGTGTGCCAATTGTGGAGACAAAGGTACAGTTTAGGGAAAGAACACTGGTGCTGGGGCCTGGTTAGCAGGCCTCAGCACACTTTCAAACCATAACTTGGCATCAGCAAAGGCAAAAAGTCAGGGGGTAACCATGCCAAGGAGGCATTTCCTTACACATGGTCAGGGATCTATGTGTATGCTTTTCCTCAAATCCCTGTCCTCGCAAGGGTGATCAGGAAGATGAAGTTGGAACCCTGCCAAATGATCTTGATAGCTCCAGCGTGGCCGTGTCAACCGTGGTACACTGAGTTACTTCTCCTGTCTGCTTGTCCACCCATCAGAATCAGACCAATTCCGGAGCTGCTTATCATAAACCGGGGACAAGTGAGGCACCCGGATCCCAAGTCTCTGAGTTTGTGTGCATGGCTCCTGAACTCAAGGAATTTGGCCATTTGGATCTACTAGCTGAGTGCAGGGAAGTGCCAGCTAAAGCACGTGCAGCTAGCACCACCAAATCATACCGCCTAAAGTGGAAACAATTTTGTTTGTGGTGTGAAAGCCAGAATGTACACCCTCTCTCCTCTGCACCGGAGGTGGTGTTGCCATAATTCTTGCAGCTGGCACCTTCTGGACTTACCCATTCGTCAATAAGGGTCCATTTGACAGCTATCTCCAGATACAGGCAGTGATTAATTTGTGCTTGTCGTTTCCGGTGCTGAGCACCTCCACTTATTTTTGAGGGACGGGGCTTATTCTTCTGCCTCAAGCATTTGCTGCAAGTAAAATACACAATGAAAAAATGGATGAAGGGAAAAACTAAAAAGCGTCACAAAGAGAGAAAGTAGAAAGCTGAAGAGTGAGCTGAAGGGGCATGGAGTGGCTTTAAATGGATTGAAGAGGCCCGCGATGGCTTCGGGATTACGCTTCCTGAGTATTCCGTGTTCACATATTTAACTGCAGCAGCCGCATGTTTGAGGAGGGCTTTGAGCACCGGCACCTTTTTATTCACAAATTAAGCACTGGATACAGGAGGATACCAGGTAAACCGTCCTTATGTTCTCAGTGATTAGTCAAACAATTCTTGAAGGGTCCTTTCAGATCCTTTCCTCCAGTGAAACCTCAACCTCCGGCATGGCAACTTACTGTCGTCCTTGGCCAGCTCACGAAGGAGCCCTTTGAGCCTATCTACAGGGCGGACATCAAGTACCTCACTTGGACGGTTTCTCTCCTTCTCGCCCTTACCTCGGCACGCAGAGTTAGTGAAATTCAAGCTTTCACTATACAAGAATTATTTTTGCAGTTCAAACAAGATATGGTGATTCTACGCACCAATCCCAAATTCATTCCTAAGGTGCCTTCGGAATTCCACATCAACGAACCAGTGGTGCTAAAATCTTTTTTCCCGAACACACAAACTACTGCAGAAAGGCCCATGCATTCTCTCGACCTTAAGAGGTGCATAAAATTCAATCTGGACAGAACAAAGTCATTCCGGCAATCCAATCAGTTATTTATAGCTTTCAGTGCTGCTAGGAAAGGACACTCTGTGACAAAACAGACTATTTCCCGTTGGATTAGAGACACAGTAATCTTCTGCCATCAGAAAGCAGGTAGACCATTGCAAACAACTGAGAGCGCATTCTACCAGAGCTATATCTGCGTCCTGTGCACTGTTTGCGGGTGTGTCAATTCAAGACATCTGTTGGGCTGCGACATGGACACCCTACCTAACCCATATTAGCATCAGCATGTGGGACTTCATGCGAAAACAGTTTAGAACATGAATTTGGAAAAACATCCAACTTAAAAGAAAAAGTATAAACCAGCGCAGCTGGTACCTAGAAAGAAAAGGCACAAATGGTAATTCGGTTACATTGTCATAGCTACCTATCCACGGTATGGCTCAGCAACAGTCAGTCTTCGTCTTCAGGTCATCAATCGATCATCATGGGTCAGGCTCTCCTCTTGGAGAGTATGAGCCCAATGACCAAGTCTTGCATCAGTTTCGGCTAAGGTCTCTCCTTGATCATCTGCCCTTAACATCTGTCTCCATCTGCTGTTTTCTCCCTTTGTCACAACATTATACCAGTCACCCAGACTATCCCCCAATTCATAATTGGTCAGTTAGTCACGCATTTATTTACTTAGCCAATGGATAAAACACACCAAGGTGGTCATTACAACCCTGGCGGACGGTGTTAAAGCGGCGGTAAGACCGCCAACAGGCCGGCAGTAAAAAATGTGCAATTACAACCGTGGCGGAAACCGCCAACAAAGACAGACACTTTAACACTCCGTCCACCACAGCGGTACAAACAAACACCGCGGCGGTAACCGCCAACAGACAGGCGGGAGACAATGTACCGCCCACACTATTATGACAGGCCAATCCGACACCTTTTCCGGGGCGGATTCACCGCGGATAAAAACACGACGGAAACAGCCATTTCGAAGGGAAAATGCTCACCTCTACACACTCCACAAGGAAGGAGGGCACCATGGAGCCGGAACTTCATATTCTCCCAGCGCTAGTCTTCCTGCTCTTCTACGAGGAGCATCAACGCCGGCGGCGAAGACCACGGTGAGTACTGCACCTACAACATAGGGGAGGGGAGAGGCAAAAACATAGGGACACACACACTCAACACCCCAACCCCCACCCCGACCCACACCCACTACAACACACACACCAATGCTTATCTATACATTACAGTAACACCCCCCAACCCCCCCGGAAGAATGCAAAGACAAAAGGAAATGAGTGGAACCATTGTAATATATCAAAATACAGTAAGCAAATATATACATATATATATATATATATACACAATCAACAAAATATACACCACGATTAGTAGTGCAGGTTTTGCACCATTCATAGTCCGTGGACCACTGGGCCCAAAATGCATGGACGAGGCCCACACAAGATACCCGAATATGACGGAGAGAACACTGCAGGGGCATCAGATAGAAATACAACAGGCACCTCAGGGGGAAGGGAAGGGGGGGCACCTCAGACGGATGAGTGCACCACGCCAGATCCACGAGGGGCCTCTATGCCCATTGATGTATCCTGGGGAGTGCAAAGCCACAGTCTCACAAGTCTCTACAGTGGGTGGTTTGCCCACTGTACCATCCTGGGGAGTGCAAAGCCACAGTCTCACAAGTGGATGCATGTCTCCACTGGTTCTGGAGGGGGACTGGTGCCCAGAGTGCTTCATCCTGTGCAGGACAGACGGAGTGGATGCAGGTCTCCACTGGTTCTGGAGGGGGACTGGTGCCCAGAGTGCAGCACTCACCCTGTGACGGTCCCAGTTGCGTCACTGCCCCTGCCGCAAATGGGCTAGCGGTGCTTTCCATGACGGTCCTTGCCATGGCGGTCTTTGGCCTGTTCAGCGGTGCTTGAGTTGCCAGTGTCTGACCTGTTCAGCGGTGCTTGCCATGGCGGTCTTTGCCCTGTGCAGCGGTCCTTGGCCTGTTCAGCGGTGCTTGAGTTGCCAGTGTCTGACCTGTTCAGCGGTGCTTGCCATGGCGGTCTTTGCCCTGTGCAGCGGTCCTTGGCCTGTTCAGCGGTGCTTGAGTTGCCAGTGTCTGACCTGTTCAGCGGTCCTTGCCATGGCGGTCCGTCATTGCCCAGCTGGGCTGTGGCTGGCGGTCCTTCATGGGTCAGCTGGGCTGTGGCTTGCGGGGCCCTCCTGGCCACCTGGGCTGTGGCTTGCGGGGCCCTCCTGGGCAGTGACGATGGGGCTGGCGGTGGCCTCCTGGGCAGTGACGATGGGGCTGGCGGTGGCCTCCTGGGCAGTGACGATAGGGCTGGCGGTGGCCTCCTGGGCAGTGACGATGGGGCTGCGGGGATGATGGCGGTCTTCTCCGCCGTGCTGCTCCTCCCAGACTTTGGAGATTTCTTCTGCCCCTTCCCCACCTTGGGAGGCGTCACAGCTGAGTCCATACTCCCCCCGGGACCCCTGTGAGCGGCTTGGCTGGCTGGAGTCTTCCCCCCCTCTCTCCCGCCGGGCACTGTCCAACTTCTGGTGCTTCACAGGGGGGGGGACTGGCTGTGCTGTGGCTCCATGCCACACTGGCTGCCCTGGTGGCCGGTGCACTCCACATACCTGTAACAACAGGCGAGGTCCCGGAGATTTTTTGGCTGAGGTGCTATGAGGTGGACGTGGGGGGGTGGTGTGAATTAGGTTAAGGGGGGACAGGAAAAGTTGTTTGGACACACTGGGACGGGTAGCTGGAGGGGGTTTGGGAGTGGAGGAAGAGGTGGTGGTTGTAGGAGGTGTAACTTTTGTGGATTTGGGTGCAGGTGCGTGGGCTGGAGGCTGTTGTGAGGTGGATGGCTGTTGGGTGGGTGTGTGCCTGCGTTTGTGTATCTTCGGAGGGGGCGTCACAGACACACTTGGAGAGGACACAGGGGACGTGTAAATGGTAGTGGGGGTGGTGAGTGCACGTGAGCGGGGGTGCTGGTGGGTGTGCTGGTGCGGGACGAAGTGGCTGTAGTGGTAGTGCATGCAGGTGTGAGTGTAGACGAGACTGGGAGGGAGGAGGGAGACGAGGGGGACACAGTGGAGGCAGTGGATGTTGGTGTGTCTGTATGTGTGTGATGCTTGCGTGAGTGCCTGTGGGATGTGTGGTGCTTATGTTTGCCTGAGCTTCCCTTGTGTGGTGAGGTGTGTGCAGGCTGGTCTGATGGTGTGCTTGGGATAGGCAGAGGTACAGGGGATTGGCTCGGGGTGGAGGAAGTTGGAGGGGGAGGCTAGACACAGGGACAATGGCTGCCATCAGTGCAGAGGCCAGAGTCTGAACGGTTCGATGAAGGGCAGCCTGACCAGAATGAATGCCCTCCACTAATGCATTTGTGTGTTGCAACTCCCTTTCTACACCCTGGATGGCATTCAAAATGGTAGACTGCCCAACAGTGAGGGACCTGAGGAGGTCAATGGCCTCCTCACTGAGGGCAGCAGAGGTGACAGGGGCAGGGGCTGAGGTGCCTGGAGCGAAGGTGATGCCCACCCTCCTGGGTGAGCGGGCACGGGGCGAAGGCAGAGGGGCTGCTGGGAGGGCGGTGCTGGTAGGGGGGGTGGCGGCTGTACCTGTAGAAGTGGGGGGCACAGATGTTGCCTCCACCACAAGGGAGCTCCCATCGGAGGATGAGTCCGTGTCGCTGGTTGCAGATCCTGTGACCGCCGTGGTGCTCCCCTCGCCCTCCGTCCCACTGGTGTATTCTGAGTCCGTAGTGTGGGCCTCCATGCCCATGTGGGATGCAGCTCCCTCGTGCTCCGGTGCCACTGTACCTCCGCCTGATGATGCTAATGCACACAAGAACAGGGAGACCACAAAAAGGGGGGGGGGCGATATAAGAAAGACAGGTTGAGTGCATGGCTTACCGCTACCGTTGGCGGACAATACAGACACAGCAGCCCCCTGCACTACGTCGCGCTGTTGGGCTATACAGTGCAATTCCTGGGAAATGGCCTACAAGGCTATGGACGACATCTGCACACATAGATGACACAGGGGCATGAATACCTGTACTTGGCACTCTACAGAGGTGGGCTGGGGGGGCCACAGGGCCATGCCTTACGAATGGGCTTAGCCTACGGAACTCGCCCTGGCCTAGGGGAACCCACAGCCCTCCTCCCCCACCCAGACACCTTCACTGCTGCAAAGTCCGCTGAATGATAGTGTACTCACCCCCTTGTGTCTGCTGTGATGCCCTCAAACGCCCATCCAACTGCGGGTAGGCCACCGCCAGGATCCGAAACATCAGGGGGGTCATGGTTCGGGCACCCCTCCCACGTTGGGAGGCCATCCCCGGCTGAGCCTCCGCCGTCTTCTTGCTCCAGCGGCGAATGTCCTCCCATCTTTTCCGGCAGTGGGTGCTCAGTCTGTGGTGGACCCCCAGGGTCCAGACGTCCTTTGCGATGGCACGCCAAATATCCTTCTTCTGGTGGGCGCTGACCTACATGAAATGTACAGGGGAAGAAGAAAAGTCATTACCAACTGCACCGTCAAAGTGAGTGGCCCACATCCCTACCCTTGCCATGTGGAACATGCATTCACAGACTTTCGTGCACGCAGAACTGTGCCCCCTTCCTTCTTACAACCAGCCCTCCCCACACAGGCATAGCCCATACAACATGCTCCCTGTGTACTTACCTGTTGGTCTGGAGGACCGTAGAGTAGCGTGTACTGGGGTAGGACCCCGTCGACGAGCTTCTCCAACTCCTCTGCAGTGAAGGCAGGGGCCCTTTCCCCAGACGCACAAGCCATTGTCTCTTCCAGACCGAGGTCACAGCAGCACTTGCATTGTAGGTCCTCTCCTGTCGAAGATCAGGTATCGAGTGATTCAACAGTTAGAAAATGGCGGTCACGTCCGCGGCGGTGCGTACCATCACCGCTGGCGTACATCGTCATTGGCTCCTGGGACCCATAGGGTCCAATGTTAACCAATGCAGCTTTGCGCCGCGGTCTTCGACCGCCTACCGCGACGGTGTACAACGCCAGCGTAGTTACCTCACATCCCATTGTCCCACTTTACAGGTCAGGCAGCCGCCATTTCAGGGGCCCACATGGCCTAATTACCAACTGCGTCACACATACCTAGGCCTAGTCTCACAACACACATACAGGCCACATTTTGTGTATGAATGGTGTTCTGTGTAGACTGTGGGTACATACCTCTGAGTTGTTTGACTCTGTGGTCGCTGTTGTCCTTCATAGGCACCGTCCGCTGGGACATGTGAGGAGATGGCGGCATCCTCCGGTGTACCGACCGCTGGTGGACCTGTCGACAATGGAGGAAAGAAGTTTGATCATCACCTACAGGTTTGACCGTGCCACAATCCATGAACTGTGTACACAGTTGGAGCCTGACCTGATGTCAGCAATCCGCCATCCCACAGGAATCCCCCCTCAAGTGCAGGTGCTATCAGTGCTCCATTTCCTTGCAAGTGGGTCTTTTCAAACAACTGTGGCCATGGCATCAGGGATGTCCCAGCCTGTTTTCCAACGTGTTGTCCAGAGTGTTGTCTGCCCTGCTGAAACGCATGCGGAGCTACATCGTTTTCCCTCAGGTGGAGGACTTGCCTACAGTGATAGGTGACTTCTATGCCATGGGACATATCCCCAACATCATAGGTGCCATTGATGGGACCCATGTAGCTTTGGTCCCCCACAGGAGTGAACAGGTGTACAGGAACCGGGAGAGTTATCATTCGATGAATGTACAGATGGTATGTTTGGCAGACCAGTACATCTCCCAGGTAAATGCTATGTTCCCTGGCTCTGTGCATGACGCCTACATCCTGCGGAATAGCAGCATCCCTTATGTGATGGGTCAACTCCAGAGGCATCGGGTGTGGCTATTAGGGGACTCTGGTTACCCCAACCTGTCATGGCTACTGACCCCAGTGAGGAATCCCAGGACCAGGGCAGACGAAAGCTACAATGAGGCCCATGGGCGGACTAGGAGGGTGATCGAGCGGACCGTCGGCCTCCTGAAGGCCAGGTTCAGGTGCCTCCATATGACAGGTGGATCCCTATTCTACTCACCAAAGAAGGTGTGCCAGATCATCGTGGCCTGCTGTATGCTTCACAACTTGGCTTTGTGACGACAGGTGCCTTTTCTGCAGGAGGATGGTCCAGATGGCGGTGTTGTGGCAGCTGTGGAGCCTGTGGACAGTGATGAGGAGGAAGCAGAGGAAGAAGACAATGACAACAGGGACTCAGTCATCCAGCAATATTTCCAGTGACACACAGGTGAGAATACATTCCTGCCTACTACAAGTACTTTTACACTTCTACCTCTATCCTGTCTGTCGATTTCACCCAGTGTATGGTCACTGAGTTGTCATTTTCCCTTACGGTTTCACAGGTGTGGTTTCCAACGTGTGTCATCTGCTTAGATTCCTCATGGACTAGAGCTGTCTGACATTGGTATGTCGACATTACTATTTCCTGGAAATTTTGTCACTGTAATTGCAAATACACTATTTCTAAATCACAGACAGACTCCAGATCTTTTGGTGCTTTAGGTGTGTTTATTTACATACAAAATATTGGTGGGGGGAGTTAAATGGTGAGGGGTAATGGCGGAGGAGTGTCCATGGCAGAGTCCAGTCTATTAGTCTCACAGGTGCATTGCCCATATGGGCATAGGAAGTGGAGCTGGGGCAGTTCCAATATAGACAGGGTGACAAAGTGGGACAGTGGTTTGACAATCAGGGTGGTCTCATTTCTTGGCGGGGGTCTTGGCATCGTGCTCTGTCTTCTTCCTGGATCTCAGGGACCGCATGCGGGGTGGTTCTCCATCTGCAGGGGGTGGGGTGCTGGTGTGGTGGTCCTGTGGCGGTGCCTCCTGTACCCTAGCGCCGGCGGTGGGCAGTTCATCGTCCATGCTAGTGTCAGGGGCCCCTTGGAGTGCCACAGTGTCCCTCCTGGTGTTAAGTATTTCCTTCAGCACCCCTACGATGGTGCCCAGGGCGGAGCTGAAGGTTCTGAGTTCCTCCCTGAACCCCCAAATACTGTTCCTCCTGCATGCGCTGGGTCTCCTGAAACTTGGCCAGGACCGTTGCCACCGTCTCCTGGGAGTGGTGGTATGCTCCCATGATGGAGGAGAGGGCCTCGTGGAGAGTGGGTTCCCTTAGCCTGTCCGCCCCCTGTCGCACAGCAGCCCTCCCAGTTCCCCTGTGTTCCTGGGCCTCCGTCCCCTGGACCGTGTGCCCACTGCCACTGCCCCCAGGTCCCTGTGGTTGTTGGGGTGGTGGGTTATCCTGGGTTCCCTGTAGTGGTGGACACACAGCTGATTGACGTGTCCTGGGGACGGAGGTAGGGGCCCGCTGGGTGGGTGCTGTGCTGGTGTTACCAGAGGGTGGAAGGTCTGTGGTGGACTGTGCCTGTGTGAGGGGAACCGACTGTCCCGAGGCCCACGATGGTCCGGGCTGGTCATCTGGATCCAGTTGGACAGAGCTGCTGTCATCACTGTGGGCGGGGTGGAGATGTCTGGACCCTCCTGTCTGGTGACGTTGGCTAGTGGTCCTGCAGGGGTGTAAAAGCATGATTATTGCATCTGTGTGTGTCATGGTGTGCAATGGGTGGGTGACCGTGTACCCCAGTGCTAGCATTCCTGTGTGGGGGCTCGTGTGATGATGGTTTAGGGGGTTGTATGGTTATGTGCAGTGGGCATGCTTTAGTGATGGGTGTCCATGCTTTGTTGTTGCATGCAGGGCTTGGTGTTGGGATGTGTGGTTTGTGATATTAGTACATTTGTGAGGAGTTGGAGTGATAGGGGAGGGGGCGAGGGTGGGGGTCTGTGATAGCATGCAGGTAGGGTGGGGGATATGGTAGTTAAAGGTTTGACTTACCATTCCTCCACCGACTCCTGCGAGGCCCTCAGGATGCAGAATCGCCAAGACCTGCTCCTTCCATGTTAGTTGTGGGGGAGGAGGTGGGGGTCCGCCGCCAGTCCGCTGTACCGCCAGGTGGTGTCTGGAGACCACAGAACGCACCTTCCCCCGTAGGTCGTTCCACCTCTTCCTGATGTCGTCCCGATTTCTTGGGTGTTGTCCCACTGCGTTAACCCTGTCGACTATTCTTCGCCATAGCTCCATCTTCCTTGCAATTGATGTGTGCTGCACCTGTGCTCCAAATAGCTGTGGCTCTACCCAGACGATTTCCTCCACCATGACCCTGAGCTCCTCCTCCGAGAACCTGGGGTGTCTTTGCCGTGCCATGGGGTGGTGTAGGTGATGTGTGGGGTGGTGTGTGTGGTGATAAGTGTGGTGATATGTAGTGGTGTGTTGTGTGAGGTGCGTGGAAGTTGTGTGGGTGATGGTGTTGAGTGCCTGTGGATGCTAGTTTGTGGATGGTGGTATCTCTCTCTGGCTTTCTCTCTGTGATTTTTGTTGTAGGGGTTTGTGGGTGATGTGGGTGTGTGTTTTATATTGTATTGGGTGTGTGGGAGTGGTGTGTGTATGTGTATCAGGTGTTAGTATTTTGAATTGTCCAATGTGGCTGTGTTTTGTAGAAGTGTGTGTATTTTGAGCGCAGTGGTGTGTACCGCCAATGGAATACCGCGGTTGAAAGACCGCTGCGTGGATTCGTGTGTCGTGATAGTGTGGGCGTATTTCTGTTGGCGTGACGGTGAAGGTTTTGTTTTCGCCAGTTTATCACTGACTTTGGTGTGGCGGACTTGTGTGGGTGTCTGATTTTGGTCGGATTTCGAGATGTGGGTCATAATAGCTGTGGCGGAATTCCGCGGCGGTGTGTTGGCGGTCTTCTGCACGGCGGTAAGCGGCTTTTACCACCAATGTTGTAATGACCGCCCAAATCTATAGATTCTAGTATTTCATGATTCTCAGACTGTTGATTGGTTCACTGTACGATGCCCTCATCATCCGGCTCATCGGGTATTGAAAATGTTGCATCTTCTTCTCCAGTCAATGTCTCTATTGTTCGAGTCCTGGGGAAGTACATCCCGTCTGCATTACACAGCCCTGGATACATATTTGATTCCATCATCTCCTGTCCGTCAGTTCATCACAGAAAATTCTAGCTAAACAGACTTTATTAAACAACGAGCAGCTCAGGGTCAGTTCAGCACATTACCTTCTCTATATTGCTTTATTATTCAGCTCCTGCATGAGGCCTGGCAAAACTAGGCCACAACTTCGGCTACGTTAGTTCTACAATATTATGCAAAACATACGTTATATATCTTAATATGACATACTACTACATTATTATTATGCATTTTCAACATTTCACATATTTTTTGTCATTTTTTAATATAATTCGTGAATCTTGGTGAGCACTCTCCGTGGGCACATTTTTGAGCATGCACATTAATTTTCTGTTATTTATTTCTACTTTTTTCTTATTATTCAAAATGCATAAACACTTATTAATATTTCTAATTAACAAATCTGCTTCAGCAACCCCTCCTCTGATGACTAAATGCCATCACACTACTTTTACCATCAACATTTTTACAGCTCAATTTCTTCAGTATTTTGTCTCCTTCTCAAGTCCTCTCTATAAATTATTTTCTTGTTTAGTTCTTCCCTCCTCTGATTATTTTTAGACCTTTTTAATTTGATCTTTTGACATAATTAACATGAACCCCAGAATCCTAATATGCAAGCAATCACAATTAATATTCCCTGTATGATTTTTAATAATACCCCATTCCAAATACTACTAAGCCAATTTCCCACTGAAACAAATCCCTTTCCAACCTTTTTCCAAACACCTGGTTCCTTCAATTCTTTTAAATCCTTACTTGAGTTAGTCAAGTAAGTAAGTCTCTTATCTCCTTACTGTTATTTGGTATATAAGAGCAGCAATGCCTAGAGTTAATCATTTTATAGACCCCGCTGCCCTTCGCTAGAAGGATGTCTAAAGCAAGACGATTTTGAAGCATCACAGCTCTATCCGCAGCTAATTCAGTATCTATCAGGAGTATTGCTCCTGTAAAATTTGTCAGCATGTTATCCACAATAGTAGACACCTTTCGTATCTTGATCGAATTCAGGATGACTCCCAGTGAAGGAATCACTGCACCAAAGATATCTCCCACAACTGCAGAAGAGGATTCCCTCCTCTGTCACTTATGATGTAATTCAGTCAATTTCAGAAACTTCTTTAAGTCATCTATCTGATAAATCTTTGGTAAAACTATCCCAAAATAACATGTCCCATACCATCCTCTTGGAAGACTGTAATAAGCATAAAGTCCACAAATATAATAGATACCAGGAATCGCAGGGTCCTGACCATTCAGCATAAAGGTCCATTCACTCTGAAACAAAAACACATGCCTACATTCACTCCTTCCCACAAATAAAGGGTCAGTGCGTGATTTTGGCCTATATATACAAAGCTTCACTACATGTAATGCATCTAGTGCTAATTTTCCTTGCATTTTAATTGCGGTGTAAGCATAATCATTCTTATAAGTCCTTTTCTCTAAGTCTTTTTCTAATTTTTCTTTTAATGCCTTTCTTCTGTCATCAGTATGCTCTATGAAGCTCATTTCTAAAGGTGTAAGCAAGCATGTTAGGTTGTTCTTGTGCGCATAGCAGTTCCAAATGTTAGTGTAGGCTCAAAGAATCCTCTAACTAATACTATATCATGATCCTTAGCTACTCTACTCAAATATCTAATAATAGGAACAAACGATAACACCAAATTGTAGTTAGAATAAAAATACTGTATATACTCTTGATTATAGAACCTTGTTAGTAGCAAACTACAGCTTATTTTTATAGGTTAGCGGAAGACTGGTACGTAACTTCTTCCTCTACTGACGAAGGGATTTGCGTACACAGAAGACAATCTCTTGCATCCATCGTCTCAACATATTCACTCCACAAGCGATAAAGACATTAGAAGAAAGCTCTCCTTGAACATTAGTATAATCATGCAAATATTTCTCATCTAACTTAAACTTCTCTAAAGCCGTAAGTGTAGTAGTCTCAAAAGCAGAAGTACGATTGGCTCCTTTCACCTCAAGAACAGACATACCCACAGCCACCACTATGAACAAAATTCAACACATAATTGCCAATATAAAACTCATATATTTACAGCGTCTAGCATTCCTAACTTGATTATTCAACTCAGCCATGATCTATAAAGAATCAGAAAGCAGAAGTAACTCTTATATAAAGTGCAATAAAAATCAAAAATAAAGAAAAAATATTTTCTCACAGTTCAATCTCGCATTCAGGAACCCTTTTCCTTTGTCAAAATCGATTAGCAGCTTGTCACATCCGGGTTAATGTAAAGTCAGGTTATCAATGTCTCTTCCGTTTTTTTTCGACAGTCTCTTTAAGGTTTTTCAGATTGGTTCTACAATTCAGTTTCTTGTTCACCTTCAGGTTACATCAAAGTACTGACTCGGAACCTCTCTATCAAAACAAAAGGACATAAATTCATGTTGCCATTTATTAGTAGTTGCATACGCCCATTCAAGACCTGCGTAACGCTGACTTGCTATTCTTTCTTTTCAACTTTCGATCACCACTTAGTTCCCCTTCACTCAATTCTTCCTTTCTCGTGGTATCTTCTTCCTACTCTATTGTTTCATTTATGACCACTTCCTTTCTTTTCTCTATGTGTGACTCAGGCCAATTATCTCCTTTTCTTGATCCTTCTGTCAATATTCTTCTCAGAATTGGACTCTTCTCCTTCTCTTTCTCTATGGTGTTTTCTCTTGATGGACCTGCAACGGGCTCAGGAGTCGGATCACTTTGACTTTGATCTCTCTCAACTCTTTCCCCCTCTTGGTCTGGCACTTAATCTGTTTGTTTCTCAGCACCGTCTGTTTCTGGGAGAACCCCTATTGAGCGAGGCTCTCCTGCTGTATCTGTGGAGATTGTTTCTTCCGCACCCTCCTGTAATTCTTCACCTTCATCTCTTACCGGCGTAATAGAACCATCTTCCACAAGCTCTTGTTCAATTTCAGGCTCTCTAGGTTATTTTTCTGGTTCAGGTGCGACAACCTGTTTCACAGTTGTTGGTGCGCTCAACAACGCTTCTTCATGATCCGGTGGACATGCCACTTTCTTCGTATGACTTGGGTGAATCCAGTTCGGGAGTCCTGCACACTTCACAGCTGTTGTAGTCGTTAAGACCACCTGGTAAGGCCCTCTCCAGCGTGGCTCTAAACACATCTTGCGGACATGTTTTCGGACAACGACCCAGTCGCCTGCTCTCAGATTGTGCCCTGGATCATGGATGGGTGGCAGGATAGTGGCCTGCACCTGCTGAGAGAAAGAGCAAACCACATCAGCCAGCCCCTTGCAGTAGTCCAACACCATATCATCTGTAATATTCTCAAGTGCATTGAGCTGGAACTGCTGGTAATCTCATTGCTCTGCCCATGAGGATCTTGTGGGGCGACAGCCCTGTCTTCCTGTCAGGTGTATTTCTCATCAACATCAACATCAAAGGCAGTGCATCTGGCCGTTTCAAATTCGTAGCTGCACACATCTTAGCTGTTCTTGATTTCAAGGTACCATTCATCTGTTCCACTAGTCCTGATGCTTCAGGGCGATAGCTACAATGCAACTTCTGCTCAATGTTCAACGCTGCACACAAGAGTTTAATCACCTCGTTGTTGAAGTGAGTTCCCCAATCTGATTCTAAAGAGATCGGAAACCCGAAACGTGGTATCAATTCCCTAAGCAACAACTTTGCTACTGTGAGACTGTCATTCCTTCTGGTAGGGTATGCTTCAATCCAGTGACAAAAAATGCACACAATCAACAACACGTATTTGAAACCTCCACACGCAGGCATTTCAATGAAATCCAATTGCATTCTGCTGAATGGACCTCCTTCTCTTCCAATGTGACTCAAATTCACCACTGTTCCTTTTCCTACGTTTAGCTGCTGACAGATTATACATCGATGACATACTGCCTGTCTGAATTTGAGATTGAACCAGTCAATCTTGAACAACCGAACCATGGCATCCCTCCCAATGTGTGCCTGAGCATGATATTACCTGGCCATTTGTGACAATAAACTATTTGGCAGAACCATCTGACCTTCCTCAGAAACCCGTATTTCATCAGGCCTTTGAACACATTTTAATTTGGACCAAAGTTGTTTCTCTTCCTTTTCAACATTACTCTGCAATGTTTTCAACTCTTCTAAAGTATCGATCACTTTCAATGCAAAACTTGTACATGTATTATCTTCTTCTGACCTCAGTTCCCACTTGTCCTTGAATGATATACAGTTCAATGCGCAAAACCTTGCGACTTGATCCGCATATCCATTTCCTAGTGAGATGTAGTCCTTTAGATGTGCACTGCATTTCACCACAGCAATTTCTTCAGGTAATTGTATTGCATGCAGCAATTCTTTTATTCTGTCACCATTTCTTACTGGTGAGCCAGTAGAGGCCAGGAAACCTCTTTGCGACCACAGCTGACCGAAATCATGAACAATTCCAAATCCATATTGGCTATTGGTATAGATAGTGGCTCTCAATTTAGTAGTTACATGGCACGCTCTAGTAAGAGCTCCCAATTCTGCTACTTGTGCAGAATATACACCTCAAAGCCAAGAAGCTTCTAAAGTACCTGTAGTTGTGCACACAGCATGTCCTGCTCTCAATGTCCCTGTACCATCTCTGAGACCTGAACCATCAAAAAAGACAATTTGATCATTTTCCTCCAATCGTGTATCTCTAATATCAGGTCTTGGTTTTGTGCACAACTCGGTTACCTCAAGACAATCTTGCTCAATGTCTTCTTCCTTTTCAATTTCAACAGTATCACTTACACGTATTGAATATTGAAAACACATACCCTGGGATCCAATGGGTCCTCAGAATGAGTCTTTAAGCCCATTGCAGAGAGTTCATCCTCCAGGATGATGGCGTTGTGGTCGCTAACTAAGCGAGAAACAACAGAAAAATAGTTCAAAGATGGCCAAACCCTGAGATCCACTAAGATATAATCAATAAGGCTGGTGCTAGGCAGGTGATAAAACTGTTTTCCCTTACAATCAGACTTGGATCTACCATCCACTGCTCAAAGACCCAACTTCATAGTGATGGCATTGATTTGCATTGCCAAACAAGACCATTTATTAATCAGAACTTTTGACAGCCTAGGAATGCCCCATACACTATATTTTTCATATGTTGCATTGTCTTCATCCAAAGGTTAAAACTGACAGTTAAAATTGCTGCCCACCACCTTCAGTACATCCTATCGTATGAGAAATTAACAGTTCAATAGTGGGCGATTCATGTGATAAACCACCTGGCCTTAAATATACATTATATGGATACACATTTAGAGCCATGGTAGTTATAGAAACACATAAAATATCGGGGGAAGGTTTCAAAACGTCTTTATGCTTACTGGCCAGAAATTTCTGTCCTGTGCTCCAAATCAGATAGATAATGAGGAAACCCCTAGGAAGATTTAACGCTTAGATATTTACATGGGGGTTACTTATTTTGCTTGGGTATTCACTCTCAAAAGTCATGGATTCATTTGTTCATTTTGGTGCCAGCATGATGGAATCACTTGCAAGTGAAATAAGCCCACTACACAAAAAGATTCCAATATATATGTAGCTTGTTTTTGTAGTGAAACAAGCTGAGTCCCTAGAACTGAAGAATAGGTAGCATACCCAGCACAAATGATGGTAGATCTCTCTTCTATATGACTCCAGATGGTGGTTGACAATCGGAGACTCCGAGATCCCTGGCGTCTGAAACTAGTGCAGCAAAACAGAATGAGACAGTTTAGGAAAAGCACTTGCATACAGTCCCTGCGTCAGGCGAAAAGCTCGGTCGACACCTGAGGGGCAAGATTATAGTAAGAGACAATGGCACACTCGCTGTTATCAGGCGATGCAGGAAAATCAACATGAGAACGTTGCGTGCAGTGCTGAGCTACACACTGAGGACTATTTGAATATGCCAGTGGCAGACTAAGGAATGAATAGTGCACTGTTTATTTTTAAAAGAGGGCTGCTGTAGTTCTGGGTGGTATTTGTTTGACACTGATGATGGTGATTACCTATCTAGTATTAATATGAGGGTGTTAAAGGTAAAGTATTCTGAAGGGTTTTGAGATACGTGTGCAACACCGTACAAGTGTGTTAGCGAATAAGTGCTAAAATTGTGTTCTGTTTGGGAGTAGCATCACCTTGTCTGTCAGGGGCCTGAGGCACTAATCTGAATGATATAGAATACATTCCTACTTTAAAGAATTTAAAACTGCAATTGCAGTGTTGCAAGAAACACATCTGACTCATTACGTAATGGGGAAGCTATGGTGGGAGTAAATGTATGTGGTGACCTGTTCCGCCTGTGCACAGGGGTGTAATGACTTGGGTGGTGGTTGATGTCCCATTCCAGATTAGGGAAGTCAAGATGGACTCTGAAGTTGTTATACACATATATAATTTTTATATATATGGTACACTAAATGGGCAAGATATATGCTTTGATAATATATATGTCCCGGACATGGATGACTTCATACCTGGTAATTAAACTGCCTTAAGTCAATGCGGACTGACCTGGGTGAGGAATGTGAACAGTGTATCGGATGGCCACTGTAATAGACATCCTCCGAGGGGCGCAACCAAGCCTGGTATGGCTGGTTCCTTGTTGGAAGCTATGGCCAGGGTGGTACTGGTAGATGTGTGACAGACTCAACAGAAAACGTTTACTCCTGTAACTTAACTACAAGCAACGCATTTACCATATTAGACTATGTTCAGTTCAGGGCAGAGGGGCACAATAAATATTAGGATGCCATTTATGTGGTCAGGTTCCTGGCAGGCTACTCCCCAATACAATTAATTCGAAATGGGACTGGAATTCATACTTTTCAGGTTAAGGTGGAGGCCTTATTGGATTATGTGTTTGCGAGTTGGTTTTGTGATATTGTAGTTCAATATTTCGAGCATAATTGAGGCCTTACATGTTACATGTTACTAATGGACATTTGAACAAGGGGAGGAGGGCAGAGGGGCATGGAGGAGCCCCCCTCAACCCCGCTCCCACAGTTAAAAAGAAAAAAGACTGAAATCTATGTAGGGCAAAACACCGACGTCGAGAGTGTGTTGGTGTTTGCACCGTGATGAAATGTCTGCAATAGTTGGCCTGTCTGCTAAAGAGAAAAAGGCCTCACACAACTTTCAAGCGCTTAAAAGATGGAAGGGTCAGAAAAATGTTATCAGTTAGATGGGAATAAACAAAGATGTTTGTGCTCAACTGGAAGAGGTATACAAACTCCCATCTGTAGTTGAGAGTTATATACAAGATTACTGGGGGGGTGGGGGGTCTTTGCTTTGTGCTACTAACAGATAAACTAAAGAATGCATTGGATTCCCCAATTACTAAGGCAGATTGCAGCTGTTCAAGATATGCGTAAGAGAAAGACCCGCCGGTAGTAATGGCTCACCCTTTGACCCGTATAAATTTTTTGTCAGGGAACTGACAATTTTTACTAACGTCTTCTAGGAGGCATCTGAAGTTGGTAAGCTATCCTTAATTATGATGGGAAATTAGACAACTTAATCCCAAAACCAGTTGGGGAACCTACCATCCACTGTCCATTATTAATGCAGATACTAAGATCTTAAGTAAAATCTTAAAGATACTTTCAACAGTAATAGAAAGCATAAAGGTATTAGAAAACTTGGTGCATAGAGGCCAATGTGGTTTCATCCCTGTGTGGCGTTTGGCTCATTGGTATACACATCTTAGATGGAATGACCAGCCAGTGTGGGTCGGTGCTATTGGAGATTAAAAAGATATTCAGTGTTTTAAGATTAGCACATGTGTGTTAGGTATTGGAGGATTTGGGCATGCGGCAGGCATACCTGACATGGGTCAAATTGTTGTACACTACCCTAGGCATAGAGGTAGAAGGGGCAGGAGGTTTTAGAAAACTGTACCCTTGAATAGGGTTCTAGACAAGGACACCTCCAGTTACCCCCTTCTGTTTGCATAGGTAGTGGAACCACTGGATTGTTATTTGGGAATTGGTCTTTAAGACTCTGAATTTATGATTGAGGCTGAGACTCAAATTATGTCACTGTATGCAGCTGACAAACATATATTTAACAGATCCAGCGAGCATACTAACAGATGGACTGACTAAATATGTGGAGACATCCTAGTTTCCTAGTTATGTACTAACTGGGCTAAATCAAAGCGGTTTCCTGGGCGTGGAGTCAGATGAATTGGGTGCCAGGTTTATGCTACAATAGGATTTAGATGGAAGACTTAAAACTTTCACTATCTTGGAGTTAAGATTATGCATGATTTAAAGGCTCATCATTCGCCGAATATGGGAAAGAGAAGTGGCAGAACTTAACGGGCTTCTTTAAATTCAACACACTCACTGCTGCTCTTTGTGATGGGAAGGGTCTTGCTGGCTAAGATGGTGTACCTGCATCGTTATTTTCATGCAATGTCTCCCATTCCACAGAGTGTGTCGCTCATAACGAGTAGGATATACCCCATGGCACTTATGGGCTCAGGCAGGTGGGTCTTATCTGGGATAAGTTAAGTAAAAGTTCAGAAATGTCCACTGTTTGCAGCTTGGATATAGTAGTGCAGTATTTTCCCTTTCAGGCAGATTGTGAGTGAGGCATTGGAGAAAGAAAGTTGTTAAAGATTGGGGCTTGTATTCTGGTGACACGTTTGTCACTTTGAAGTGCAAGAATATTTTGAAATCAACCTAGGTCATTTTTTGCGTATGCAAACGCAGTGCGGATTGCCAGAAAGATTTGGTGGGTGACGTTAATGAGAGAGCAGGGACGCAAATTAGTGGCTATTGTGTATCAAGTGTTACTTCAGGATAGAGGAGGTGTCATTGATTCAAGGAAGAGATTGGTCTTGCTTTGTGGAGAGCCATTTACAGAGGCAGAGTGAGATAATTTGTGCATCTAGTATGAAAAATATCCAATAATGTGTGATTCAAATTGTTACAATTAAACTACATTCGTATGTCCTAATGGAACTTGTTTCAGTTGAATAAGACATTCCCTGAATGCTCATCTAATTGCCAGAGGTGTCCGGAACCAGCGCTTAATTTGTAACGGAATGAGCAGAGGTGCCCAAAAGTGAGCTCAGAGGCCTGCAGTCGGTGCTAATGTCGGCATGCTGAATACCAAGGCTGTGCAGCCTCAATCCACATCATGCCTCTTTAATCCACTACAAGATAATATCTGCACCTTTATATCACTCCTGCGTTCTCCTTTGGTGACGGTTTCTCTGTCTTTCTCTCCTCTGTGTTTTGTTTTCCCTCTTTCACATGCTGTAAAGTCTGGTAAGACAAAATACGGCTGCCCCCCAAAAAAGTGTGCCAGTTGGCACCACCAGCATCCACCAGCTCAAATTAAGCACTGTCCAGAACACAGTGCTCACGTTTTGCATAATACGTGGCAGTTTCCACAAGCAAAGGCTTTCTGGTCAGAGGTGGTGGTTAAACTGCAGCCTATGACAGAGGGGCCCATGAAACTTGCAGACAAAACGTTTACTGGGACTAACCGCAAACAAGAAATAGGACAAGAGGAAGAATACGTTTACGATATTAGGATCAATATTAGCTAAAGGAAGAATAACTGTAAACCAGATGAGTCCGAGGCCACAGAGACTTAAACGTTGGGTTAAGGATATGGTGCAGTGTGCAGTGGCCCACTGCAGATGAAAGACAGACAAAGAACGTTAAGACTAATGGTAAGCTTACTGAGGATTTGGCTGGTTGAGTAGTAATGGTTTAGGAGCTCACAGACTCTCTCTCTTCCCCCCCACCCCCGCAACTAGGTCACCCTGATGAGGCCCTGGGCTTCCATACATTGTGTTTTTACGAATGTGTCTGATAGATTTATGTTATTACTTGGACAATACGTAGACAATAATATGTGTAATTACTAATGCAACAGTGGCCTACTGTACTTTGTGAGACTGTAAGACAGATGAGGTACAGCCTTATTTGTTAAGGGACTGAAATGTATGGACAGTGAACTGGATATACACACATGGTTATACAATTGGTAGTTCTGTTTCACTAGGAACACGACTGTAACATTTCAAATAAAATAATTACATTGTGTACTACTTGTATCCATTGTTATAAAATTGAGAGATGCTTACAAGAGACTACATGGATCAAGCTTTGTATGCCTTTCCTCCATTCCCCATTGTAGAAAATACTTTTGGTAAAACTCCTACACATAATCTTAGTGACTCTTTGGCCCTGTTTTTTTCCCATATCACCTTCAGTGCTGCCATGAGCTCGGTCCCCTTCTGCTTCTGGAGTGTTCCAATGACATGGTCTCTCCCTGATGGCCATACTGAAGATGGAACATACCCTTTCCCTTCCACTCCCACCTACCTGCGAAGGCATCAGAAAGAACCATCTCCAAACCTTTAAACTTGAACTAAGGTTTCTTGGTAGGCCACACAAAGCGGAATTTCAGTAGCGATCTTTCTATGCGCTGTTGACAAACCAGTTTAGATTGTGTTGTTTCTTCCATCTAGTTCCCTTGATATGTGGCTCCCTCACCCTTCTACATGAGACTCAAACACTGCGGCGGAACCGAGTGCCATGATCCACCCCAGACCAGTTTTGGTGACTGTGTCCTGTGCTGCTTGTTGCATATGCCGTCATTAAAAAGTATGTAATAATTGTTACTCAAATTCGATTTACCATTTCAGGATGTCATGCATTGAGACTTCAAGGTAAAAATTGCAGTTTTAATTGTACATGTCTTCTACTTTGTCATTCGAAAGAGCACTGCTCTAGATAAAGGCAGCACAATTTACTGTTTCTAAAAATGTCTTTGTGGAACAGATTTTCAATTGAAAAAGGAATTGCTGGTCAAGTAGCGAGAACAGGTGAAGTCCTTAACATTCCAGATGCCTATGCAGATCCACGCTTCAACAGGTAAGAAAACTCACAAAATGCTTGAGCAAAATGTGTGGTCCTCAAATAGTAAAGTGGTAGTTTTGACTTAAATTAACAGGATGTTCATGGCATGTTCAAATTAACTCCTACACGTAAATATCCTAAAAGAGCATAGAAAAAGATTCAGATACAGCAAAAGCAAAAAGTTAGCCGAGCCCATAAAGCATGACTGTTTGTTTTACCTTTTTCGATGCTTAACGACCCACCTTAGACTCGGCTTTTCCTTTGCTGACCCTCAGTATTGATAGGAGGACAAGTAGAGACTAGACAGGAGAGGACCCACACTCCTTCAGAATTGTCCCCTCTTGGAATATCTGGCAAGCTGCCCATATCAGTAGCGACCCCTGAACAGCAACTGTCTGAAGCAAAACCACCTGATGAGGGCTAATGTGATAAAGTTTGACAACTAATAGCTTAACTCTTATCAACTGTAAGCGTGAGGAACTAGACACAAAGGAAAATATATTGCAAGTGACTGTAGATCTGTTTAAGCTTATTAAAAACCTCTGCCCTGTCTTACTCGGGCCATTGACTAAGTAAGCCTCTTGTTGTGGAGGCTTTCAGTGTCGTAGGCTCCTCATCATGGACACACTTTAGTCCCTAGGCACGGGCCAGCCTTCTGGTCTGTCTGACGTCCACCTGTGAAATACGAGCCGGCTTCATAAACTCCGCACCAAGGCAGTCATAATCTAATGTTGCTTGAGGCTTTGTGAAGGATGGTATGGGTGTAGCAAGGACTTTGAAGCTTTGACAGTACCTTGTTTTGCCAATAGGTTAGCTAGGGTCGTGCAGGCATGGCTTAGGCCGGTGACAGATTCCCTAGAGTTGAGTGGTGCCAGAAGCTTGCAGAAAAGAGAGCCATCTCATTGCCCGACAGGGACGTCTACTCTTTTCATAGTTATTTTTTGAATTGTACATTTGTGTTGCAAGACAGTTCTGAAGACATGCTGCCCTAATAAAATGCAGGGTAAAAAACTGAGGCCTTAATCAGTTTTTTTGTTCAGTTTATCTCAAGATTACTTTACCCTCCTGCCGTACTTTTCAGTGGAAGACAAGTAAATAATAATCTAAATGGTGTACTTTCAGTTGGAACCCCCGTGTATGCACTATGTCTATAAATGATCAAAGACTATGTATATTATATTGCCGGCGTAGCCCTTTTTGATAAAGAATAATTGATGTAGTCGTGTGTCCCTATCTTTGAGGAGGCAACGACCCCTGTATTCCTTATAGTCTGATTAAAATATATTTCAACTCTAAATAAAAATGCGATTCAAAACCTTATATCAAGTACCCAGGGCCGACGCTAGGCATGGACAGTGTGGGCAGCTGCCCAGGGCCCCGCTGCCTCCTCACTACCACGGGCCCCCACCACCAGTCCATCACCTTTTAAAAAAAAATATGTCTTTGCCCCCGCCCCTCCATGTTTTTTTATTGGCTTTCCTTTGCTGGCAGCTCTAGTCCTTGCCCAAAACCTTCTCCCTGTTCGCGCAGGTTTCCGTGGAGCGGTGAGGCCTTCTAGTCCCTTGAGTTGTTACAGCGCGGCATGCCGCACTTTTTTTTTTTTTTTTTTTTTTACATATGGCAGCTATGCCTTTCTTTCGTTCTGCACCGCTCTCCCACCTCCATTTTTTATTTAATGACTTGTTACTGTTGTTGGCTGTATTGCAGGTACTTCTTGGTGCAATTCCAGTGCTTTATGTATTAGAATGTCCACTTTCAAAGAGGAAGCGTGGCCTGACCCTTTCTTTTGTCTTTTTCTGCAGAGAAGTAGACCTGTACACAGGTTACACGACAAGGAATATTCTGTGCATGCCTATAGTCAGCCGTGGCAGTGTGATAGGCGTTGTGCAGATGGTGAACAAATTGAGCGGTAGCGCCTTCTCGAAAACGGACGAGAACAACTTCAAAATGTTTGCAGTTTTTTGTGCTTTGGCCTTACACTGTGCTAACGTAAGTTTTTTTTGGACGCTTGAAATTTAAAAATATTAAATGTATATAACTAGGCGATTTCAGTTCCAGCTATATTCCAAAATGGTTTTATTTTTCACCACTCGTGCTTGCTCTCCCGCGCTATACATTTTTTATATGTTTCATTGTAATGAAAACTTACTGATTGTTGAACGGAAATCCAAATATTGATTGGTTTCTTCCACTGTTCTCCAGAAATAAATGTCACAAATAATTTATAGTGCGCATTTACATAACCACAGTTTGTGCAGTGTTTCAGACCACTCTATTTGTAATTTGTTTCTTGGCTTTTCTGTGCAGTTTTATCATAACCCATTAGGTTGGATGCTTAATACGGACGCCACCTGGCAAACCAACTTTGTGTAGTTTGTGCAAGGTAAAATATTGTTGTTTTATTAAAAATGTACATGAGGGAAACCTTCAGAAAAGTCATCCTCTTCATCGGAAATAGACGTCTGTTTAAGGCTTCAGAGTCGTCCGTGAAGGTGGGCTGACTTCTATTGCCCAATTGCTTGCCATCGCAGTGTATCAGGGTATATAACTGCACTGCTTAAGCTGGTTTAGATATGTGGTCCATGTGGTTTCCTGTATGTTATGCTAAGATTAAGTAGCTACTGCCTCTTTCGCGTGCATGAAAAATAATTACTTCCTTCAAGGGAATGTCTTGAATGAGAACATTTTAATTTTGTTAAAAGGATCTTTTATTTCATTTTTGAATTTGAAGGGCAGATCTTAAAGAAACATGTAGCCTACAAGTTTCACCCCATGGAGTGATAGTAGCGGAGTTTTCTCAATGCTACAGTGAACCATGATTTACACACATAAAGATGGCGCATATTTCAATTTTGTCATTTTAGGTGGCAGTATGTGAGACACTGCAACCATGTCAAATCTCATTTCCCAAACCAGACGGTAAAATCCCTACATTAGATAGAGATCAGAGGAAAGGTCAGGAAAAATTGAAAAAGTTGTCCCAGTACACCACTGCGCTATTGTGTTGATCTGTGATAAAGAAAGACTATACAAAATACCACATGCAAACAAGTAACACGATCTATTCCACAGTTGTAGTTTTGGAGGGCATAATTGAAATAACATGTAATGAACATGTTAAGAAATAACATGACACAGTAACGGTACTGGTACTAGTGTCAGTTAAGTATAACACACATTTACAGTCTGCAACTGAATGAATAACTTCATCTATCAGAGCCTAGCACCTAGAAATATAATGTCAGTCAGGGGGAACGCTGCAGTTCCCAAAGTGTAGAGTTGTGGGTTTAGTCTTTTTCATTGTCTATAGCAATGTTACCATAAGTACTCGAAGTACCGCTCTTATAGGTTATGGTTACATAAAATCCAAATGGAAAGTTCTTGCACCCATCATCAGTATGTCTGTGAGGTTTAAAATACGGCCTTTTGATTCAGGCCTCTGTGCACCGTATAGACAGTAATGAAAGTCCAACTATCTCAGCTATCAGATATACAAATGGGACTAACAGATATGCACTAAGGATTGTCTAGTGGTTACCATGTAAAAAGGCTTGCAGTATTTAATAGCAGAGGTTTTGGATGGTCCTAAAGTCCGTTGGTGCATTGTTGCTGTTGTTCATTCATACTTTGATTGTACCACTTAAGTATTTTATGTCCTTAATCTTGAGGTGGTCCAAAAGCCTCTGCAATCTTTAAGGCATGGTTGATATTTATCCATGTATATACATTATTGCTTTGTTTGTCATAGGTCTATCTCCGAGTCAGAGCTGCGAAGTGTATTTTTGACAAATGTTTATATTAACCAAAGGTGTCCCAATGTTTGAAGCTAACTGCTATATTATTAGTCTTTTCTGTTAAGAGCTTGGATATGTCTGTCAGGTTGACTACATACGTTTACATATCCATGGTTCATACATGGTCATGCAATTATCCCTTCTACATAGGGTCTTTATTAGGACTACATGTTATTGAAACTACTCGCTGGCTTATGTTTTTACATTCTTAACCATTTGTAGCTGCATGCATTCATTGTTACAGTGACACAGGAATATGTTGCACAAGCTCATAATTCCAGCATAGCACTAAAAACAGCCTCTCAAGAATAGGATTAGATATCTTAAACATTTTTTAACTAAATTTCCCAAACATTTTCCTCCATCAGATCCATGTAATGCTGTTCTTGCTCTTTATTTTTGTGTTTCATATTCTGGTTGGTTCTTTTAATGTCACTTTTTGTATGAGGTTGTTCCTTTTATTAGATAAATCTCATTTTTAGTGGTCTTTATAGGTTAATAAATTGTCATCCTCTGGCTGTTTTCTGTGTTTGTGATCACCTACTAATCAGAGAAGCCTATTGTACACATTGACCTCTATATTTGACACTTGCACCATCATATTCAATTCTAAAATCCATTAACTTTCTCTTTGGTATAGTCTTAATACTTGATCAGTGTTAGAAATCGAGTTTGATTGTCAGAGTATGCACCCTGAACAAGCAAGGGACCACAGTGATAGTAAGTCAGAAACACTAAAAAAGTACCTGTATTCACCCTCTGGTAACTTGACACAGAGCAGTCAGGCTAATCGTAAGAGGCAATGTGTTAAGTATTTGTGCAACACAACACACAGTAAAACAATGAAAACACCACAAAAAGAGAACACACCAGGTTAGAAATCAAGACTATTATATGAATAAAAACCAAAACATCAAAACCACAACAAGTAGAAAGTGAGTTATGAATTTTTAAGGAATAAAAAGTTCTAGCGCTTAGAAGCAATAATTGCTAATCAGGGTTATTTGGTTTGGACCGGGGCAAAGTCAACAGTTTAGGCCAACTGTGATGGAGCACAGGTTAGGGACAAGAGCCACTCTTACCCGGTGAACAGAGCTCCTTGATCCTGGTCGCATGAGCGAGAGGTAAGGTGCAGATGAGCGATGCATTGAGCGATGTGTTGGTTTTGGGCTGGCAGTTGAGGTGATGCATTGATTTTCTTCATGCAGTGGTTGCGATGCGTCGGTTCCAAAGACAAAACACTGAGCCGAGATGTGTTGGTTCCGAAGTGCTATGTGTTGGGTTTCTCTGTGCAGTTGAGGGTATGCGTCGAGCTCTCCAAGCTGCTGTGATGGCAGTGCATGATTCCCTGCATTCGGCTCTCAAGGTGAAGCGTTGGTTCAGAGAGCGATGCCCCCAGCTCCAAGAGCGATGCACTGGTTCCGAGAGCAGTTTGCCAGTTTTAGTACCCCAACAGGGTCTATACGCTGGTTCTGCTCCAGGCAGATTGGACATGTGTCAATTTGTTTGCTGCAAGTACCTGGATCCACTTCCAGTGAACCAGGCACAGGAGCCGGGGTAGGGACTTTGATATCCCTGAGTTTGAAGCAACAGGAAGCAAGCCACCAAGCCCATGGAGATCACTTGAGGTGCAAGGCAGAGTCCTGCTCTCCCTTAGCAGGCTCAGACAGCAGTAGGCCACAGGGCAGCACAGCAGAAAAGCAGTCCCTCCAGCTCAGCAGTCCAGCAGAGTAACAGTCCTTGATGAAGCACGACAGTTCTTCTGACTGAGTCTAGTTGTAGATCCAGAAGTGTCTGATGTGGTGGGGTCAGAGTCCTAGTATTTAAAACCTGTTATGCATTTGAAATGGGGGTGACTTAAAAGTATGTGAAGTGCACAGAGGCCCTTTCTTCCTAGTCCTGGCTCCAAACTATTAGTAGGGGGTAATCAGCCCTTTTTGTGGGCACAGGCACAGCCTCTTCAGGTGTAATTGTCAGCCCCTCCCTCCCTTCCTGCCCAGGAGGAGCCATCAGAATGTAGAGGAGTGCTCAGACATACATAACCTTCCTCTAGTTGTGGCTGTCTAGAGGGAATGCACGCCGTGTGGCTGCCACCCACCCTATACATGTATTGGAGACAGGATGCAGGCACATGGAGCTGTAAGAGCAGAGAATTGTCCACTTCTAAAAGTGGTATTTCTAAAATAGGAATGTTAAATCCAGCTTTACCAGTAAAGAGGATTTATAGTTACTATTCCTATGATATGAAACATGATAGAGGAACTACTTCTCAATCAGGATTACAGTTTAAAAGTGTAATAAGGAAATCCCAATGTTAACCTATGAGAATAGTAGGCCTCACAGTAGTGCAAAATGCTTTCAGGTGTTTTTCGCTATCAGACATACAATACGTAAAAGTACATGCCCTACCTTTTACTCATACAGCACCCTGCCCTGTGGGCTACCTAGGGCCTACCATAGGGGTGAGTTATGTTTATTAAACAGGGATTGTAAGGCTTGGCAAAGGGTTTTAAAAGCCAAGTCGAAGTGGCCCAGGCTCTGCAGTGGCAGGCCTGAGAATTGTATAAAGGGCTAATTGCGTGGGTGGCACAAGCAGTGCTGCAGGCCCAGTTGCAGCATTTAATTTACAGGCCTTATATGGTATACTATTTTACAAGGGACACCATGTTTAGGGGAGAAGCACATCCACTTTAGCACTAATCAGCAGTGGTAAAGTGCTCAGAGTACTAAGGCCAACAAAAAGATTCAGCAAAATGAGGAGGTAACCAGGCAATTTGGAGGAAGACCAAGCTTAGGCTAACAGGTCCATTAAGCACCTCATGTTGATTATTGCACAGAATGTGGAATATTTCTGATGTTCTTGCTCCTAGTTGAAATATTAGACAAACAACCTACTTATTGTCCAGGTGATGGATATTATTTTAAAGTTTGTGTAATCTCCATTTGTCCTTGAAGGCTGCTTCCTATCTGATGTATATCACGAAAGTTCTTTCATAGTTCAGCCATTCTCTCATTACCTGTTTCTTGGATTGTTTCTAACAGAATGTTGTGATTTTATTTATTATTAGTTTACAAAATGAGCAGTGATGATGTCACAAAGTTGTTTGGGTTTTTAAGTGTAATTTGGAGTTGGATCGCATGTCCTTAAACTCTGATGTATATAAAGTCTTTGATTTTGGGAGCTCTTCTTTAGGTGATTGATTGGGTGCTCTCTTATGACATCCTTGAGGCATGGATTTTGATGGATTTTGATGGATGAGGTGCTAGTATTTTTATAACACTTTAGAGCTACAGTGATGCCTCCTAGACATTTTTCCAGAAATCCGAGGTACTCTCACAGCGTTTTTTTTCAGACGTGAAATTCTTCACTCAGTCTTCGACCCACTCTGGTCTGACACTTTCTCCCTGTCTTTTCTATATTTCGATCGCTGTTTCTGTTCCAAATTGATCTTTCCATCTTGTCTGGTCCAGTTTTAACCCCATGCCCTTTTGGGGCTGTCCCATGGCCTTCAGGCCTATATACTCATGCTGCCGAAAATAATGTAATCCTGATGGGAAGGACACCGTTTTAATTCTGTCCTCAGTGCCACTTGAAGTACCCTTACACCAATCACCATCGGGTGGGCAACCTGTACCTCTCACTGGATCATCAAGAGGCTACCTGTGAGGTGTGTCGATCGTTTCAATCCATTAAGTCCCTTTGAGACCAATGAGCACATAGGTTGGAGATGACACGCAGATCTCCAGAAGGTACCCCAGATATTTTCAGGGAAGAACATGCACAGGAAGGAGCCAGGACAGGAAAAAGCCACCTCCGTCCAAGATACAGATTCCGACATCCAATTCTACATCGAGAGCCAAGAACTGACTTAGTCACAAATAGTGAGTGCTGTGGACCCACCTCCACCCACAAAAACTCAGAAAAAATAAGTCCCTACTGAGATCACTAGACCACCACTGCAATCAAGTCATGGTCAGTTTCAGAAGGATGGTTCGGGTTTCCTGCCTACGGCTCGGCACAGAAAATTATGAAGGCTCCGTCTTTGACATTGACTACATCCACTTCGGTCTGACCTACTATCAGTAAACAGTCGCACCAATTGCATTCACTTCGAGTAGAGAATCTTTGGATATGAGTTCGGCACCGAAAAAGGTCCATCTATGGAGCACTTAGGCTTCGAAAACTAAAAAAAGTATTACTTGGGAACCTTTGAACTCGGGCCATTCTTCCTCTGCACCCTCACCTGTTCAGTGCATACTTGAGACTATGGACGCTAGACAACTCAGACTATACATTTGAGAAGGCACAGGGTGAATTGTAGCTTCCCCTACTGTGACTTTTAAAAGGAAGCTTACTTTTCAGGAGGCATTGGACACCTCGCCGCCTCCTAGAAAGATTACTAAGAAGAAGGTTGCTTCCTCAGAGGTGCCTGCTCCACCTCCTCCTCTTCAGTATCCTCCTCTTACTTCCCCTACACCTATTTCTTCTTCTAAGTCTATCGCCTCTCCAACTGAGGGAGAACTCACTCCACAGGGCTCACCGTTGTTTGTAGGGCACTACTTAGGGGACACACAACAGGATCCAGACCCCGGGGATTCTTATGATCCAGACCCGGTCATTAACACTGACCCAGATGTGTACCCTGCTAGGCCTTCCCCTCCAGAGGATACTACTAGCTACCAACAAGTTATTGCTAGGACAGCTGCTTACCATAATGTATCACTACATAAGGAACCCATCAAACAAGACTTTTTGTTTGATACCCTTACCATCACATATAGCGACACCCAATATCTTCCTATGCTTCCAGGGATGATGCGCCATGCAGATAATATTTTTTAAGAGCCTGTCTGCTCAAAAATCATAACACATAGGGTGGATAAAAAATACAAGCCTGCACCTAAGAACCCACTGTTTATCAGGTCACAAGTGGCAACAGACGAAATAGTGGCCTCTACTGCCAAAAAGAGGGCTAATAGCCAGGCCCCTGGAGACTCCTCCACCAGCCAAGGTGAATGAAAAGCTTGATGCGGCAGGCAAGAGAGTGGTTGCGCAAGCCGCAAAGCATATTGCCAATTCGCAAGCCTTACTCTAGATATGATAGCGCTCACTGGTATGAAATGGAGGACCTTCTCCAATATTTCCCAGAGGAGCATCACAAGCGTGATCAGCAAATTGTTTTAGTGGGGCAAACAATTGCAAATAGATGCTGCGGATACAACGGCAAGGGACATAAATACCAGTGTGTTGATAAGAAGGCATGCATAGCCTAGGTGCTCAGGATTTAAGCCAGAGGTTCAACAAGCAAAATTAATTATGCCTTTTGACAAATAACACCACTTTGGCCCACAAGTCGACTCTACATTAGAGAAGTTAGAAAAAGACAAAGATACTGAGAAGACCATGGGAGTTTTACAGTCCCAAGCACAAAGGAGATTTTTTTTCGGCTCCCAATGTATAGTGGGAGTTACAAATCCTGTACAACATCTAGCCCATCCCCCACCTCCCAGAATAAACAAGCCTCAAGCTCTTACTCCAGAGGCTCCTTTAGAAGTACATTCAGAGGCAGTAATTTCAGAGGCAGGGGCAAAAACAATGACTCCCACGGCTCAACTTCTACAGCAAAATATTGACTACCTGAAAATGCCCAAACCCTATCCAATACCAGTAGGATGACGCCTTCAGTACTACTACACACAATGGACGGACATTACAACAGACCAATCTGTCCGCTCCGTTATCCAACATGATTATTGCCTGAAGCAACCTCCCAACATCGCTCCTCGCACACACAGGTTATTTCAAGAACACCTTGCCCTTCTCAAACAAGAGGTACAAACCCTTCTTCTAAAAGGGTCATAGAACTGGTTCTATCCTAATTTCATGGAACAGGAGTATAGTCATTATTTTTCCTCATTACAAAAAAGAACGGGTCACTCAGACCCATTTTGGATCTCAGACCCCTAACCCAATATATTCTTCAGAACATTTTCACATGGTCATTCTTCAACAGGGCAATTATATGACAGCTTTAGACCTGTAAAATGCATATTTCCACATTCCCATCCACCCTGCACACCTCAAATATATAAGATTTGTGGTTGTGGGCAAACATATCAGTTCAAAGTACTCCCTTTTGAGGTCACAGCTGCCCCCAGGGTGTTAACCAAATGTCTAGCAGTTGTCACATTGCATCTCCGAAGACAGAAGCTTCATGTCTTCCCTTACCTAAATGACTGGCTTATCAAAGCCAGCACGCTACAGCAGTGCCAATCCCACATCCAAATCACAGTAAACCTCCTTCACAAGTTGGAGTTTACACTCTACTTTGTAAAATCACATCTACAACCCCTTCAGATTCAACCATACCTAGGGGCCATTCTCAATACATAACTGTATGCAAGCAGGACTGGGGAATGCTAGCCCCAAAGTTTTCAACATCTTTCTCAGTTTCCAGAGAATCACCGTCCCACAGTCAAAACTGTTGTGCTTCTTTTGGGGATGATGGCATCCTGCGTTGCCATTGTCCCTCATGGCAGACTCCACATGCGTCCTCTACAGCAATATCTGTCTGGTCAGTGGTCTCAGTCACAGGGTCGCCTTCAGGATCTAGTGTAGGATGGTCTTTTCGAGACCCTGTGCATCAACTCACTCTGACCACGGATGCATCCTTGACAGGATAAGGAGCACACCTAGAACACTTCATGGTCCACAGCCTTTGGGATCACATACATCAATCCATGCACATCAACTTTTGAGAACTTAAAGCAGTATTTCTACCCTCAAAGCTTTCCTTCCTCAACTCTCACACAGTTGTTCTACAGTGTTAGACCTGACAGCCTTAGGGTGGTCATCCCCCAACTATTTGCCTGCCTCCCCCCACTTTTCTGACACTGTTTTTGCTGGTTTTAGGACTCTACACACTTTACCACTGCTAACCAGTGCTAAAGTGCTTATTCTCTCTCCCTTAAACATGGTAACATTGGTTCATCCCCAATTGGCATATTTGATTTATTTGTAAGTCCCCAGTAAAGTGCACTACATGTGCCTAGCACCTGTAAAGTGAATGCTAATAGTGGGTCTGCAGCATTGATTGTGCCACCCACATAAGTAGCCCCTTAACCATGTCTCAGGCCTGCCGTTGCAAGGCCTGTGTGTAGTTTCACTGCCACTTTGACTTGGCATTTACTAGTACTTGCCAAGCCTTAAACTCCCCTTTTTCTACATATGTCACCCCTAAGGGAGGCCCTAGGTAACTCATAGGGCAGGGTGCTATGTAGGTAAAAGGCAGGACATGTGCATGTGTGTTTTCTATGCCCTGGTAGTGGAAAGCTCCTAAATTATTTGGCCACTACTGTGAGGCTTGCTCCTTTCATAGGATAGCATTAGGGCTACCCTCATGTACTGTTTGAGGGGTAGATTCTGATCAGAAAGGGGTAACCAGGTCATATTTAGTATGGCCCCAATAGTAAGATTAAATCCTGCTTATTGGTGAGGTTGGATTTTATATTACTATTTGTGAAGTACCACTTTTAGAAAGTATGCATTTCTCTGCACTTAAAAACCACCCGTGCCTTACAACCAGTCTCCAGTCAACGTCTGGGCTGGGCTGATTAACAGCTTCCTTGGGTATTTCACCCAGGCAACCACAAACACAGGATACTCGGTCACACCTGCACTCATCTGCATACTGAATGGGTCTTCCTGGGCTGGAAGGGTGGAGGGCCTGACACTTACATTTCAAAGGCTAGTGGCCTACCCTCACACAACGGACTGCCAAACCCCATACTGTGACCCTGGCAGACAGACCTGACTGAAAGGGGACTTTGTGCACTTCAAAACCACTCTTTGAAGTCTCTCCCACTTCAAAGGCATTTTTGGGTATATAAACTGGGTCCCTGACCCCACCAAATCAGACACCTCTGGACCTGAACCTGCAACCTGTCAAGAAGAACTGCCTGGCTGCCCATAAGTCTTCTCTGGGCGGCTTTACTGAGAAGGACTGCTGCCCTGCTGGCTTGATGCCCTCTGACTTTGCTGAGAAGTACTCTCCATGGGCTTGGATTGAGCTTGCCTCCTGTTTTCTGAAGTCTCAGGGCTAAGAAGACTTCATCTCTTCAGTCAACTCCATGTGCACTGAAAATCACCAAGCTGTGGTGCGACCGAGAAATCGCTGCACAGCCGATCCAGAACAAGGCAGCCCACCTTCCTGAGTGAAGAATCGACGCAGCACCTGTCTTGCAACTGGAAATTTAACGCACAGCCTTATGGTATCGATGCCCAGCTGAACCAGAATGACACAGCCTGATTTCCCGAGTGAAAAATCGACGTAGCACCTGCTGTGCGACAGAAAATTTGACAGATCGACGCAACGCCTGTGACCATGTCTCGCATGGCCAGGACTTCCACGCATCGTGCCTGGGTGTCCAAAAAGATCCCCGCATCGCACTGAGGAACCAAGACTGCATTCCAGAAATCGACACACAGCCCCTTTGCAGCATGGAAAGAAACAACGCATTGTCTGTGCCGCGCTGGATAATTCCTACGCACACCCTATTTTTTCCACGCATCTCCTCCTCTGCGGTCTCCATGTGTTATTTTTGATGCAAACCAGGTACTTTGTGCAAACAAGGGGCAGCTGTTGATTTCTAAGATTTAAGACTCTTTTTAATCCTGCAAAAGTGATATCGCAACTTGTGCTTATTGAATCTTTATAATTTTGACCTTAATTTAACCAGATAAATATCCTATATTTTTCTAAACCTGTATGGTGTATTTTTGTGTTGTTTTCACTGTGTTACTGTATGATTTAATGCACAAATACTTTATACTTTGCCTTCTAAGCTAAGCTTGACTGCTCAGTGCCAAGCTACCAGAGGGGGTGCGTACAGGATCATTTGGATTGTGTGACTTACCCTGACTAGGATTGTGGTCCCTATTTGGACAAAGGTGAATATCTCTGCCAAATAGAGAACCCATTTCTAACACGCAGCAATGTATTATCTACAAAAAAGGGGGGGGGGGGACTGGTTGTTCAAGTTATCACAAATGGCACAAACAATATGGAAACACCTATCGACAGAATATCTCCCAGGAAGGGACGACTTTGTAGACCTGCTCAGCAGGTTGCATCAACAAGTCCACAAATGGGTACTTCACCCACAAGGCCTTCAAAAATACTTCCAAAAGTGGGCAACTTCTCAAATAGACTTTTTTGCCATAGCAGAAAATGCTAAATGCTAAACATTCTCGTCCAGGAACTCACACCCTCTGTCCAAGGGCAATTCTCTATTGATAAACTGGTCAGGGATATTTGCCTGTGCTTTTCCACCTCTCCCACTAATTGTATTCCTGGTTCACAAACTCACTCAGACATCACTAACCATGATAATGGTAGCGCCCACATGAGCACGTCGATCTTGGTTCACACCACTTCTGGACCTCTTGCGAGAAGCTCCTTAACTGGCCAGACCTTCCCAAGCAGTAGCATGGACAAATCAGTCATCCAGACCCCAAATATCACAACTTTGCGGTATGCAGCCGGAAAACATAGAAATTGGTTACCTCAATTCACCTCCTGAGTGTATGGAAATTTTGAAGGAGGCTTTCAGAGCAACCACTAGTGTGTCAGACCAAACACATTGACCCAACTAAAGCATCTGCTCAAGATATTACTTGCCATTTACTTCACCTGCAAAAAGGCAAGTTGGCTTACACGTCAATCAGACTACACCTTCCAGCTATAGCTGCATAATTACAAAATGGAGAACATACTTCATTGCTCAAAATCCCAATCATTAAATCCTTCATGGAAGGACTTCAGAGTGATCCCACCAAGACTTCCTCCTGTTCCATCATGGAATCTTAACATTGTCCTCACTAGGCTCATGAGTCTTCCTTTTGAACCACTTTACTCATGTCTTAGTCAGTTTTTTTTTTTCCATGGAAGGAGGATTTTCTGTATAGAATTACATCCCTTAGACGTGTAAGTGAACTCCAGGCATTAACTCTAGAACCTTTCTTTCAAATACATAAAGACAAAGTAGTCCTTCATACCAACCCAAGTTTCCTTCCAAAAGTGGTATACCAATTTCATATCAATCAAACCATTGAATTGCCTGTTTTTTCCCACAGCTTGATATAATAGCAGAGAGGGTGCTCCATACTTTAGAGGCTAAAAACACACTCATGTACTATATTGATAGGACAAAAGAGTTTAGGAAAACCAGTCAACTTTTTGTAGCTCTTGCTTTGCTGTTTAAGGGCAATGCAATAAAAAACAGATGCATAGCTAGATGGATTGTTAAATGTATACCAAACATGTTATGCTAAGGCAAAAAGACAATTGCAGCAAACTCTGACTTCCACTAGGAAAAAATATGCTACTATGGCATTTTTGGGGAATGTCCATTTAGCTGACATCTGTGGAGCAGCTTCCTGGTCTACACTGCACACATTCCCAAAGCATTATTATGTAAATGTACAAGCATGACAGCAAGCAAATGTATGCCAGGCTTCTTAAGAACACTTTTTCAAACAACTGCAACTCCCACAGGCAAGCCACCGCTTTTTGAGGGACTGCCTTACAGTCCATGCAGAGCATGTGTATCTACATTCACACATGCCATAAAACAGAAAATGTTGCTTATCCAGTGGACATCTGTTCATGGCATGTAGTGCTGTAGATTCACAGTCGTCGTCCCCCAATGCCTATATCCATTGCAGTTACCTTATATTTGTATATATGTAGATACACTTGCATGAACATATCTTTCTCTACTCTCCCTTCTCTTTCCTCTTTCTCACCTGCCTGCGGGAAACCAGATGCCCAAGCGCAGCATCTCAGAGGAGGAGGAGTCACTCAACCCTGTGACTCCAAAATAAGCTTTTTCGAACAAAAATATCTTGCAACATTCCGGACCCAACCCTAGATGGTAGGAGAATGCGGAGCATGTGAATTTACAGCACTGCATGCCACAAACATACGTCTACTGAGTGAGTATCATTTCACTTCTGGTTGGCAGAGGTGTGCACCCTGTGCAAGCAGGAACCAGGGTAAGTCAGATACACACCATAAATTAGCCTGTGCTTACCCTCTGGTAGCTTGGCACATAGCAGGCAGGCTTAACTTAAGAGGCAATGTGTAAAGTATTTAGTGCAACATTAAAAACAGTAAAACTGAAAACACTATCTCAAAATAATCAACATCAGGTTAGCAAAATAAAGCTTAATTTAATAAACCAAACAACAAATATCCAGTATGCAGAAGTAAAGATATGAATTTTTAAAGAATATCTGCGTTTATAGTGCTTAGAAACATAAAGCGCCTACTGGGGCTAGCTAGTCGTGCTACATCGGATAAATCCAAAATTCAGTCTGACCACGATGGAGCACGCGGGCTGGCTCACTGACCTACCTTGCCCCACTGACACAATACCTTACATGGAGGATTGCATCAACGTCGAAGATCCGATGCGAAGACGATGCAGCGGTTCTGATCTGCACAGTCAGGGATGCATTGTCCTCTGGGCCCGCAGTCGTTGATGCGACATCCTCGAGGTGTGGCTTCGAACCCTGGGATGAGTGCGGTGCATTGTTGTCGATCCGTGCTGCCGGCGATGCATCAGGTCTGGGTCAGTGTGCCGGTTCCGAGCTGTGCAGTTTTTGTCGTCCTCCTCAATGGCAGGGGCGTGGCGTTGTGTTGGTGTCAAGGAGAGATGCAATGGTTCTGATCGGTGCAGTGATGACAATAAATTGATTTCTGTAGAAGACAGCTGCAGAATCCGCTTCCAAGGGCCCAGGACTGAATTGGCACCACTTAACAGGGTAGGACTCGCAGTTTGCAGAGTCCAAAAGCTGTAGCAGAGGTGAGTGAAGTCTTTGTCCCTGAGACTTCAGAACAGGAAGCAAGCCAGCAAGCCCTGGGAGTCACTTTGGTTCTGGGGATGTAGAGATGCAGGTCCAGTCCTTCTCACTCCCAGGCAAGGAGGTCATCCGACAGCAGGGCAGGCACAGCAAAGCAGTAGTTCTGCAAAGTCCAAAGTCCAGCAGAGTTCCAGCTGAGTGACAGTCCCTTTAGCAGCACAGCAATCCTTCTTCCTGGCAGAATGTCCTCAGGTCCGAAAGTGTACTGATTTGGTGGTGTCTGTGGCCCAGGGCTTATACCCAGTTGTACCTTTGAAGTGGGGGAAACTTCAAAGAAAGGCCTTTGAAATGCACAAAGTCTCTGCCCTTCCTTCCATGGCTCCAGACACACTACAGGTGGCTATACAGCCCTCCGTGAGGGCTCAGGACCCAGCCTATTCAGGTGTATCAGCTCCTCCCTCCTATCCTGCCCGAGATAACTCATCAAGATGTTAATGGCTCATCAGGATGTGGATGGCCCATCTGGCACACCTATCTCCCTTAGTGTGTGGCTGTCTAGAGGGAGTGCACAAGAGCCCCATTGTCACCTAGCCAGACCTGTATTCAGAGACCGGCAGAGTCTCAGAATGGTTAAAATAAGAAAATGATAGCTTTCCAAAGGGGCATTTTCAGACTTGCAATGTAAAATCTAACTTTATTTTAAACTGAGTCCAGAGACACTAATCTTGACATAACTGTCTTGTCGCGTGGGCTCTCATTATCCTAAATGAGACTACTGGATCTCTAGGTAGCAGGGTTGTTCCTGGTGTGGGGGACTAAGTCTTACCCACTTGGAAGGACCACTGTCACCCCAAATCCGGTTTTGGTCCGGCTAACTAGCAGTGCCTCATTTCTCCCAAGGGGAAGAGATGATTGGGCAGCCGAGCGCATGACATCTTTGGAACTTCTCAGGGAAGTCGTGGTCACTCAGATCCAAACCAGCTCTCTCATTCACAGTATGATCTCATATACAAATGACTAAGGCAGTTTGAGTTTTATAGATTGTTTTATTAAAACGACTGCATTTCAGATATTAAGGCGTGAGCCGCAATAACCAGAACCATACAACACAGTAGGATTGAAATAGTCACGAGGAGAGTGAAACATAAGAATAACGCTATCATGGTGTTAACTATTTCTACTCTCTCTCAGCAAGTTCTATTTCGAGCACAGCATGTTAAACTTCTAACTTGCCTTTCAGATTCCCCAGGAAGCCATCAACCCTCATACCTGAGCAAAGGCCTGTGATCTTGTTCAGCATCTACAACGAGGCAGTCAGCGTCTAGTTGTGGTTCCCTGGTCGGAATCTCCCTCTCCCTTGTATTGGGACAAGGAAGTGTTTTTATAACTAACATGTCAGTGTGATCACACAATGTCCCTACGCAAGAATGCCAAAGATTAAACTCCTACCACGTCTATCGGCAATGTACCAGACTGTATCCTTGACTGAAGCACAGAGTGAACAAGAATGTGTTATTGAGAACTCCAGTGCTGAAGTAGGCTAAACAGTGTGATATAAAAAATAAAACAAGACCGTAGAACTGGTTATTTGAAAAATAACAGTACGAAGCCGAATAAAAAGCATTTAGAGCAAAGTGCACAGAGGCTCTGCCCTGGATGTATTTTATTCTTTTGCTCGCAGCTTAAAGTGCACAAAGGCCTAAAGCCTGAAGCTAACGCGCAAAGGATACATAAAACTGACCACACTACAGTCTGATCTCCCAGTTGTACAGTACCCTTATAAAATGTGACAAGACAATCCCAATTTTAAACTATGGGGGAGATAGGCCTTGCAGTAGTGAAAAAGGAATTTAAGTATTTCTCACTACCTGGACATGTCAAACTTAAAAGTAAATGTCAAAAGTTTTGAATACACTGCACCCTGCCCTTGAGGGGACCTACCTTAGGGAGGTGACAAATGTATTAAACAGGAAGGTTTGGGCCTGGCAAGTGGGTTAACTTCCCTGGTCGACAGTGCAGTTTTAAAACTGCACACGCAGGCTCTGCATTGGCAGGCCTAAGACATTTTTAAAAGCCTACTAAAGTTGGGGGTGGGTGGGAAGCCACGCCAAGAATGCCAGATCTAACACCTAGCCTCATTTAGAAACAGTAAAACTGATTCTTCTGTTTGTTAGTGACAAAATCCTCTGATTTGGTGTAGTTCCTTTTGACGCTGAAATTCTCCTGTGGGATGTTTGCAGATTTGTTTTGCAAGATGGCAGCTCTCATAGTGAAGAAGTAAATTTGCTACTGTTGGTTTCTGAATACCATGGCTTGAAGTTGTTTTCTGCATGTATTCTTTGATCCTGGAACTAGTGAGTTTTGAAATGCTGCATCTTAGTTTAATGTTGAAGGTATTTTGATTCATATATTTTACAAATTCTGTCAACATGGTTGATGGCTCTTCCCAGATGCCAGGAGGTGATTGGTTTTTGCCGAATCAAAAAGTTGGCGATAAGGTAATGCCCCAATAAAATAATTTTTTTTATGTATGAATGATCCGATATACAACATTTTTCCACACCACACCACACCCCCGCCCTCCAAATAAAAGATGTTACTTATGGGGGCAGGGCACATATTTGGCCCTAATCCCCTTGTATTTTGAGGTAGGTAGCTTTGTTAATGCTAAAGAGGTTAGTGAGAAACATTCTTTAGTGCGTCATTCTGGATGAATCTATCGTACTACTCATAAAATAACCCTAAAGATCAAGCCTATCTAGACCATATACATATACAAAGGGAAGACAAAGTTGGTGTATCATAAGAGTTTTATAGGTAGTTGTTATTAATGTATGTTAAAGCATGAACTGTTGCCCCTGTAATGTAGCAGGTGTTTCATATGACATGTTAGAATCTATAGGAGTGTTCACACACCATTCTCAGTCACCAGTTTGCTCTTTTGTATGGAATGGTACTTTTGTACTTCAATAAAAATGGTTTAAAAAAAGAGGTTAGTGAGACACGTATAGCATTTCTTTTTTTTTATCCCTGCTGACATCAAGGGTTGAGTGTGCAGTAGCCCTGGTGATATTACCTTTTTAATGACATTGGTAGTGTTTATTTTCTTTTGAATCGTACAACAATGCTATCCAGTTTGCAGTTAGAACAAAAGCTATAGGTGGAAATAATAGATCGAGTCTGAACAACTCATAATACTGAGTTGCCTACCTTATGTTTTCCTTTATCCCAGTTTCAAATGGGACGTTCTGGCTCATACTACCATGCCCTATATCTTTTGAAATGGAACACATGCAACCACAGACATGTTTTGGCCTTACTGGATCTTATTTGTGATCTGCAGCACGAGTCATTATGGCACAGAAAACTCTGGATTATGGAGCTTATCCATGCCACATAAAGTGAATAATGTATAATTGTGCAAAAGTGTTAAACTAAAATGCTCTAATAAGTCCCCTGTGTGTATTTAATCACATGTTTTTTAGCTTCTCAGTGTCATTTCAGACAGAGACCATATATGCAAATAAATATGAGCTCTGTCCTAAAAGAGGCAGTCCAATTCAAACTGCTAGGTCACAGTCCTGTCTAGATAGGAATAACAATATCCTTACACATGTTTCAACTGTTTGCAGTTGGCTTCCAGTTGGATTATTGTGGATTTTAATTAAAATATTTGTAATTAACTTATTCCCATTTCCCAACAGAATTAATTCCTCTGTCGGAAGCCCCAGGTTCACTACAACTGGCTAAAGAGCGCTGTATTGAATGCCTATAATGGAAAGATTTGAATCAGATATAGCCCATTGGCAACAATGACCTCTTCTGTATGAGCAGAGCTGTCTTATTTAAAAATGGTTGCACAGCCACAATTTCAGTATGTACTACAAACTAAACCTTATCTGATACTGGATTCATATTTTAAAATGATAAATACAGTCACTTGAACCCTTCTGTGGGATGGCGGAGACAGCCAGGATAAATATGAAACCCTACGTAGTGGACCATATGACAGTGGGATTGCATTACCTGATGAACTATTATTGATAATTTACTGGCTATTTGGATCACAAGAGAACCTGACAGTCAAATCAGATAAGCACATATGCCCCAGGAAACATGTGACAGCATTATATGGCAGGAAAATACAACTGATTTGGCTGGATAATACCAAAACCATGGTTAGGACTGAACAAATCAATCAGATAATGGGTTGCAGAGCTCGAACTATGCTTGAAACTCGCTTGTGGGAATCAGGGCTATTGCTGGAGGAGCAAGATTTGGAAGGGTTCCTCAAATGGGACGTAAAAAGTTATTTCTAAAAAAGATATTGGGGGATCGGAAGACAGAAATGTTTGAAATCTTGCAGCAAGAATTTGAACTGTTAAATACCCAACATCTAAGCATACGGAGCTTAGGCACACTTTGCAAAAATATGTACTGCTACTCCACAACATATAGAAAGAATCCCCACAGGAATATTCACTACTTGCAACCCTGTTCAAAAGATACAATACATCCCAAATAGAAAGAACACTGATCATTAATACAAAGGGGAAACCATTGTCTCTAATGAGTAAGTGGGAACAAGACATAGGCACTCTGTACAACTATGGATAGCGTGAAGTCTGCAGACATAGTAAAGAGGTAGAAATTAACATGCGATTGAGACTCATGCAGTTGCAAATCCTACATCCTATATACTACTCTAGGGTACAGTTAATGAAAGATTGGAGTTCGGGGCGCAACTGATAACTCAGGGTGGCTCTCATTCACATTTTGTGGAACAGTCTCTTCGTTCAACAATTCTGGAGCAAAATCATAAGCCACATTGATAAGAAACTGGGGGACACTTTTCCTAAACTGGATCACCTAGCAGTCCTAGGCGTATTGAGAAATTATAATTCTAAAATAGCAAACCTATTCTGTAATCTAGCACTAATGGTGACTAAATGAAACAGCACAAAGCTGGGGGAAAACAAGGGCACCAACTGTGAAGGAGTGAAAAACAAATATGAGCTGGTGCATGCTTGCCAATAAAACGGTGTATGAGTCAAAGGGATGCCCCAAAAATTTGAAAGTTTAGGTAAGATGGAGAGAAGTTTGGGGCGTGAACTCTTTAAGAAATTCTCAAGTCATTCTGAAAGAGACAGACCACCAATGGACATGCTGATGGAGTCAGGACTGATACAGGACTCCTCAGATTAGTCATGTGATTGGTCCTATCACATAGACTTTGGACTATAATAAATCCAAGCTATGAGAAGTTGAATTGTTGTTTGAGGAGGATGAAACCCTACACAAACAACAGCCACAATCTTTGTTGGGTGAACCACAAAAAGTCACTAAATTAACCTGTGCTAAACCCTCTGGTAGCTTGGCACAAAAGCATTGAGGCTTAACTTAGGGGGGCACTGTGTATAGCATTCATGCAGCACTTAAACAGGAATAATGTGAAAACACAGCACGAAAAGCTCCCACACCAGTTTAGAAAATAAAGTACAGAGGCGGGGCCAACCAACATGGCCGATCGGACGTGAACTCCGTCGGCTCCGTCCAAATCCCCCCAGGCCCGATGAGGTGAGGCGGTAAAGAGGCGCCAACGGATTTCCCCCGACCTGGGGACTGGCCTCAGGGCCTCAAGAGGGAAAGACACCAGTGAGATCACCGGCTGCGAGGGGCGCGGCTTGTCGGAGCCCTTTAATCGAGTGCACGGCCTGTGTCGGGGCGCGGCCTTGCGGCCCCGCGATGGCAGAGTCTGAGCCGGGTGGGGCCAGCGAGAGGCTGGTGTTCCGCAATGGAGCTGTGAGCTGCGGGGCCCGAGGAAAAGGAGTGAGATACCCCCAACACCAGAGCCGCGCAGGGCCACACCGAGGTGACTGCCTATAAACACTGCAGTGGCGAGGTGAGGTCTAGGAAGGGCCTCCTTCCTCTTATTGAGTGGTACATTGGGTGGCGGCCCAAATTGAAGTGCACGGCTGGCACCCACAAATCACCCCCTTGCCCGCTGAAAAACCGGAGCAGCAACAGGACGATTTCCCCCGGAGGGAGAAAGTAAAAACTTTGGGGAATCTACCCCGAGCTCCGATGGGCAGCTACGCCCATGGGGGACTAAGGAAGGAAGAGGGAGGCCCTTTTGAGGGGTGGGGAGCTGGAGAGAGCCATCCAAAGGGGGCCCGGAGAGAATAGAGCCCAAAGATGCGAGCACAGGTGCCAGCCGGCAGGTCGCTCCCAATGGGGGCTATGCCTGCAAAGGGGGGCGAGAGACAACTGAGGTGAGCAGAAACAACAGCGATGCAGGGGAGGAGGAGAGACCCATAACCCCCCCCCCCCCCCGAGAAGTGGGTTGCAAAATAAGAGCGGAGATCTAAAGGAAGCTCCCGATGTGAAGGAGAGCAGTTCTGAGGAGAGTGAGAGACCCCAAATAAGCACTGGGGCTTGGTCCCTGCCAGACACATATGCCACGATGCAAAATCCAGGCCAACAGAGTCTCCAGCTACTTTTCCCCGGCCCGAGTGGAGAGCGCTGACCAGATACAGGGGGGAGAGAAGGCGCTTACAAAGGAGGACCTCCTGTCCTCCCTTCGCACTTACTGCGTGAAGAGCTCACAACAGATATCAGAGTGACATTGGAGGCCTTCCAAGCATACGTCAATGGGAAGCTATCCGCACTCCAAACAGATGTAGACTCAGTAGGGGCCCGTACTATAGACTTGGAAACGCAAATGCAGAACTTACAACAGAAAGTTGCCCCGGTGGAGTCGGAGATTACAAATATTAAAGCGCAATTACATCTCGCCACACTGAAATGTGAAGATTTGGAAAATCAAGCACATCAAGACAACATAAGGGTGAGAGGTCTGGAGGAGGGAGCCGAGGGGACTGATCTGGAGGCCTTTGTGGTCGGGCTGTTTTCCACCCTTCTGGGAGAGGACCAACCGGAGGTACAAGTGGAACGAGTGCACCGTGTGGGCAACAGTCGCGGGCGAAGGCCTAGAAACGTTCTGGCTAAATTAAGCTAATTCAAGGTGAAGGAACGAATCCTTTTAAAGGCAAGACAACAAGATCCTATCTCCTTTCAGGATGCAAGATGCTCCCTCTACCAGGATATAGCTCCAGCAACCCTGGCCCGACGACAACAGTTCCGTCCGGTGATGGAGGCTCTGAGAGAGAAGAACATAAGATATCGTTGGACCTTCCCCTTTGGTGTGGCGTTCGAACTACACAATAAAGCGTTCCATTTCTCGACGGTGGACGAGGCGGCAGCCGCGGTGGGCCTAGAGTCTAGAGGAGAGAGGGGTGATACCGACGCCATGGTGGGAGAGGGGCGAGGAGAAGATATCCCCCCCAACACACTAGCGGACCAATGGAAACAACAGAGGAGAGGTAGAAAGACCCCCAGAAGATAAAGCCACATGGAGGTCCGGTATCAGGGAGAGCCTCATCAGCCCATTGGTATGAGCTGGGGGGCGACCCCGGTTGAGAGCTCTGGGGGAAACGGAAGGACGGGGGTGCCTCCCCTCGAGGAGAAGGTGTGGAAGTGGAAAACACGATAAAGGTCTCAGCGACATTTGCCACTGGAACATACTCTGCTCCTGTTGTTTGCTTGAGGTTCGGGGGGGTCCCGCCTTTGCATTATACTTTGATTTGACGAGGCCTGGGAGGAGAGAGGAGGTGGATCTGGACCCTGTCCACGAAATGAAGTTGGTAGGGAATCTGGTTGTTTTATATTATCAAGACTATGTTTGTATTTCTCTTTTGAGATGTTCTTTCGGTTTGTTCATTGTCGACCATCCCTTTCGATATTCAAAGAGTCATGGGGAAACTCCAAAGCAGGCTAAGTGTTCCGAGAGGAAGAGGGCGGGAATCATGGTGCGGGGTATTGGAGATACTATCAGAGGTCTAGGTGAGAGCGCTGTTGTTTCCGGGAGATGATGCTGGAATTACTTTAATGGAATGTGAAGGGACTCAATTCCCCCAATAAGCGTTCACAACTGAAAAAGTACCTCGACGATCATCGGTACGACATAGTGGCCCTACAAGAAACGCATTTGAAGAGGGGGGAGGGACATCGTCTCCATCACAAACACTACACTCAAATTGCTTTAGCTTCAGCACCAACAAAACATTGCGGGATGGCTTTGCTGTTTAGCAGATCAGTCCACTTCAGGGAAACAGGTTCTAAGAAAGATAAAGAGGGAAGGTACCTGATGGTGAAAGGCTGCCTAGATGGGAAAATGTGTACGATAGCTACTGTTTACGCTCCTAACAGCGGTCAAACCCAATTTCTGTTACATTTCTTGAGAGAACTAGAGGGCTATTCAGAGGGCGAAATGATCTTGATGGGAGACTTTAACCTGGTGTGGGACCCAGCTTTGGACACAACACACCCACAGAGATCACAGACAAGTGCTTTTGCCGTATCAGTGAAGTCCACCTTTCGCTGTTTGAGGATTTTCGACTCCTGGCGGGCCCTGAAACCCTTGGAGAGGGATTATACCTTCTTCCCACATACCCACAGCTCATATTCAAGGATTGACTACGTATTTTTGAGCAAACCGCTAAGACAGATTCTTAAGACTGTAGCCATTAATCCAATTGTTATATCGGACCATGCCCCGGTGGTGGTTAGTTTGAATTGGTCACTAGCACCCACGTCTTCCAAGCGCTGGTACTTCCCCAATGTGCTTGCCCGTGACAGAACATCCCGTAACGATCTGCCCTATTGATCAGGGAATACTTCCAACATAATAGGGTGGGAGATACTAACCCCCATACCCTCTGGGATGCCTTTAAGGCGGTCATAAGAGGCAAATGCATCTCACTTGCATCTGCGATCCACCGATTAAAGGCTAAAGACCAACTTCTTCTGGAAAGTGAACTTAAGATAGCTGAACGAGAACATAAACTGTCCCCGACCTGGCAAGCTCAAAGGAAGGTGGTGTCCCTCAAAGGTAAACTACAAGCTACCTATACAAACAGAGCAGAGTTGACACTGCTGAGACTACAGAAATCTCACTATGACAAGGGCAATAAGATAGGCACCCCCCTAGCAAGACAGCTTCGAGCCCAACAGGCCAGAGACTACATAGAGCAGGTCACAGACGAACTCTGAGAACACCTCACGGAAGAGGGGAAGGCGATGGCATTTAGGCAATTCTATGAGCGTCTTTATCACTCAGATCACCCACCAGCCCACGCTCAAGAATCCTACCTGTGAAATATCCACCTGCCACGGGTCTCTCAGGAGACAAATGAAATGCTAGCGGCACCAATTACAGCGGAGGAAGTACAGGCGGCTATAGACGCCCTTCCCCTGCAAAAGGCCCCGGGCCCGGACGGATTCACATCCCATTTTTAAAAACCTTCGGTGCGGAACTGGCGGGACAACTCGCTGCACTGTTCAATTATATACGAGGAGAGGGAGCGGTGTCTCCATCCATGGGGGAGGCTCTGATCACTCTCATACCCAAGGCCGGAAAGGATCCTCAATTATGCGCCTCATTCCGGGCCATTGCCCTGTTAAATCTTGATGCCAAATTATACTCTAAAATCCTGGCGCAGAGGTTGGAGGATGTGATGCCAGAGCTGATGCATCCAGACCAATCGGGCTTTATCAAGGGATGCCAGACACATGACAATTTGAGGCGTGTCATCCATTTAATGGAAAAGGTTCACAAGAAAAAGGTTCCCGGCACTTCTATTGGCATTAGACACTGAGAAGGCATTTGATAGAGTTGAGTGGTCTTTCTTGGTGGCAACCATGAGACGGTTTGGATTTGGGGAACAATTTATAACCATGGTAATGAGCAATCACGCGTGCCCTAGATCCCACATCTTGGTAAATGGGGTAACTTTGGAATTTTTTGATCTATCACAAGGCACGAGGCAGGGATGCCCTCTTTCCTCGCTGCTTTTTGCGCTCAGTGTCAAACCCTTGGGAGTACAGGTGAGGGACTGCCCTGCGTTCCCAGGCATTAAATTTGGCACCGACCACCATAAAATCTCCCTATTCGCTGACAATATCTTGTTGTTCGTCACTGAGCCCCGCACATCTCTTTTAGCAATCCAGGAGGAATTGACACTCTTTGAACAAGTGGCAGGGTTTAAGGTAAATGCGGGGCAATCATATCTCCTCAACCTGTCGATGCCCGCAGGGGTAATGACACAGATAGCCTCCCTGACTCCATTTGCATGGGCCAAGAAAGAAATCACTTATTTAGGCATTCAAATTGTTCCCCAGGAGTCTGATCTGTTCAGAGCTAAGTATCCCCCTCTGATCAGGTCACTACGAGAAGACTTTAGGAGGTGGTCTCTGCTATGGTTATCCTGGCTGGGGCGCATCAATAGTATCAAGATGACTGTGCTCCCCAGATTTCTCTATCTATTTCAGAGCCTCCCTATTGAGATTCCGCCAGATTTCTTTGCTGAGACACTGTTCACAAAATTCATTTGGCAGGGAACAAGAGCTAGGGTATCAAATAAAGTACTAGTGCGCCCCAGGGAAGAGGGGGGATTGGCGCTTCCTGACCTCCTGCTGTACTATAGAGCGGCACAGCTGCGGGTATTAGCTGAGTGGTCCCTCCGAGAGTCAGACAAGATTTGGCTGCATATGGACAGGGTGGTGACGGGCAAGACCTTGTGGGATATCCTATGGAAGCCCAAGGGGGCACGACCACAAAACGCATACATTAGCACACCCACTGCCACTACCCTTAAAGTGTGGGACAAGGTAACTAGAACCTATGAGCTTACATCCTTCCCCTCGCCACATACCCCTATCCACTTTAACAAGGCATTGGGGGAGGACCAATGGCGCTATCTATATCAAGATATATCCAAGCACAACCGCTCAATGGCATCTAGGGAAACCCACTACAAACTGCTTTATAACTGGTACCTACATCCAGAGAAGCTTAAGAAACTATATACACAGGTGTCAGATAGATGTTGGCGGGGCTGTGGCATGCTGGGGGACTTTAAACACACATGGTGGGACTGCCCAGCGATTCGCCCCTATTGGAACGAAATTCTCTCACATCTGAAAGAGATGTTGGATACCCCATACCGACCGCTCCGGAAAATGTTCTCTTGGGTCTTCGGGCTCAGGAACTACAGCACCAATCATACAGGGACCGGGCCATTCTGTGGTTAGCTCTGGGGGCGGCGAAGACAACTCTAGCATCGTTTTGGAAAAAAGCGGACCCACCCCCTATAGCCCTGTGGTTCACTCGGTTGTGGAAGAGCCTCGCCATGGAGCGTCTGGTTGACAGAGGAGGGCTCACGCAGAAGTTTTGATTGTATTTGGGAACCCCTGGTTAGGTTCCTCTCCAGGGGGCTTCCCCTCACTGCTTGTGGTCCCCGACTAAGAGCTTTGCACCTCTTCTATATCTAGGAACCAGATTCTGAGACAGGGTGGGGGGACTGGATAGGGCCCCCGTTGGTTCAGAGAGGGGAGCCCGCAACCACTGACTCCTATTGGTTACTTTAGACACGTCCAGGGATGGATTATTTGTTGTATGTTAAAGTTGATTATTATTTTTTATTTGTTTCACTTACTGTAATTGATGGCTACGCTTACCACTTGCAAGATGACAAGCGTCCCTTAGAGCTGCGTATTCTCATTGAACAATGTAAAACCTACCCCAGATGGGGAGAAACTACAAGGGGATGGAATTGCAATGGGTAGCCTACGATATAATTTGATTGGATATGCCTATACAGTTGTACAAAAATGCCAATAAAAAGAAAGTTACAAAAAAAAGAAAATAAAGTACATTTTAATAAATTATTTTGTACTAAAACACCAAAAATCCAATTAGTAGAATCAAAGTAATGCAGTTTTAAAGGTTTAGGTAAAAATAGTGCTTAAAAGCACAAAGCACCAACTGTGTTTATCTGTTGTTGCAGGATCAGGGCAAAGTCACAAGTTCTGGCCAACCGCAGTGGAGCGCGTGTTGGATACAGGGGTCACGTTAGGCCTACTGAAAATTGTGCCTGCTGTGTTGCTTCTGATGGGGACCACAGCTGGGCCTGCAGAGCACGTGTGTCCTCACTTCCAGCGGTCCAGGACTTGGGAGGCACCACTTGGGGTTTTGGACTCTCAGCAGGCAGATTCCAGGTGCAGGGTTTAAGGGTGTTGGAGCTTGTTGTGTCCTTGTAGCTCAGAAAAGGAGGCCATCCAACTAGTCCTTGAAGTCACTTTGATGGTCCTGGGTTTAAGGAACATGTCCAGTCTTCCTACCTCAGGTAGCAAATCAACTGGACAGCCCTTCTTGCAGCAGGGCAGTCTTTTCTTCGGAGTCTTCCATAGGTCCAAAGTGATCTGAGGAACCAGTTTGAGGATCCATTTTTTATACCTGTTGTTCACTTTGAAGTGGGAGAAACTTCTGTAGTTTCCCACTACAGAGGTGTCTGGAATTTCCTGGCTCCCTGCCCTGGTCCCGGACTGTCTTGGGGCACAGTACGCTGGTCTGAAGGCACCAAATGGTTAGAACAAGAAAATGGCAACTTTCTAAAAGTTGCATTTTCATAATTGTGACTTAAAATCCAACTTCACCATCAAAGAGAGTTTTAATTACTCAGACACCAAAAATGACTTTCCCACAAGCTCCTAATCAAAAGCTATCACTTACTAAATGTAATAAGGAAACAATGTTATCCTATGGGAGAGGTAGGCCTTGCAATAGTGAAGGATTAACTTGAGAGTTTTTTACTGCCAGTACATGTCCAGCTTTTTAACTACAACACACCCTGCCCCATGGGCTGTTGTAAAAGAGGCTTATTTTGCCAGGTTGAAATGGCAGTTTAAAACTGTACACACCGGCTGCAATGGCAGGCCTGAGACCGGTTTTAAAAGGCTACTTAAGTAGGTGGCATAGTACATAGGTGGCTGCAGGCCCACTAGTAGCATTTCATTTCCAGGCCTGTGGGTTCTTGTAGTACCACTTTACTAGGGGCTTACAAGTAAAATAAATGTGCAAATTGGATGTAAGCCAATTTGACCATGTTTAAAGGAGAGAGCACAAGCACTTTAGCACTGCTTAGCAGTAGTAAAGTGTACAGAGCCTTATAACCCACAAATACTTTATTAGCATTTCACATAACAAGAATGTAATGATGTGTTTTTTACGTATGTGGTTGTTTACTATTTCAGTGTTGATAGATTTGATGTGTAATTAACCCCTATGCTGGTAGGCCTTTTGTTCCCCAGTGCTGACACCATTTATAACTATTTGGGGTAGTTTATGTTAGGGCTCCATAACATTTTTTTTTATTTTTTGTTTTAGATAAGGTATCCACTCCAAATTTGCATCCTTTTTTCCACCATCATGGGGTTTCTAAAGATAGCCATGGTTTACGGATTCCCTTGGAGGGGACCGAAAAAAATTAGGCAAAATATAGCATAATTTTGAGTTTAAAAAAAACTGGAAAAAAGTGCTCCAGATGTCTGCTTTTTTCTTAAAAATGTTCTCTGTGGGTGGTTTACTGTGCTGAAATCACCATTTTCAGAGCTCTCATGAGCATGCAGAGCTCAATCACAAAATATGATTTTGTACCACAGTTTTGGCATTTTTCGTAGAGGTAGCCTGTTTCCTATATTTTGTGCTCTCACCCTACCTCCAGTTTGTGGCAGAAACCATTGTGCAACCCATGGGTGATCCACTAAAGCTGTACATTTCTGAAAACTAGACACAATTCCAAATTAAACAAGGGACCATGTGTAGATCCCTTAAGGTTTTCCAAAGGAAAATAACTGTTGAAATAAAGAAATATTGAAAATGAGTAGCAAATAACAGGCATGCATAGCAACATTTTAATCTAACTTTTTGTCATGATTGTCAATTGACAAAAGCAATATATCATTAAGTTCACTAGATCTGGTTGCAGTGATGTGTACAGTTAGTAGGTTCTCTAAGAACCCAAGGTACCCAAAGCAAAACAATTGAGCTGCATCGTAGAATGAGTATAGACCAATTCTTACAGCGAAGTAGGCAGAGTGAAAAATGGGTATCAAGGAAACATATGTATTTCTGGAATGGGCACAAGATATAGAATTTAGGAGCAATGGTTATTTCTACATTTCTGAATCTGTGGGTGCCCATACTAGTGTATGATTTAGAGGGTAGTTTTCAAAATGTCATCTTTATTATACAATGGCTTACATTTGAAAGGTACAAATGCAGCGAAATCCAATTGGTAATGACAAATGTTCTATTATTCTATGCTCCCACAAGTCTCCTGATAAAAATGGTGTCTCACTTGTATGAATAGGTCTAGTGTCAGTCCACACACACCGGCAGGCAAGCGCCAGTCCACACACCGGCAGGCAAGCGCCAGTCCACACACCGCCAGGCAAGCGCCAGTCCACACACCGCCAGGCAAGCGCCAGTCCACACACCGCCAGGCAAGCGCCAGTCCACACACCGCCAGGCAAGCGCCAGTCCACACACCGCCAGGCAAGCGCCAGTCCACACACCGCCAGGCAAGCGCCAGTCCACACACCGCCAGGCAAGCGCCAGTCCACACACCGCCAGGCAAGCGCCAGTCCACACACCGCCAGGCAAGCGCCAGTCCACACACCGCCAGGCAAGCGCCAGTCCACACACCGCCAGGCAAGCGCCAGTTCACACACCGCCAGGCAAGCGCCAGTCCACACACACAGCTAGGCAAGTGCCAGTCCACACCCACACTGTGACGCAAGCGCCACTCCACACATGCTGCCAACCAAGCGCCGGTCCACACATGCTGCCAACCAAGCGCCAGTCCACACATGCTGCCAACCAAGCGCCAGTACTCACAGAGCTAGCCAAACATCAGTACATGCAAACCATCAGCCGAACTCATTTCACACACACAGAAACTTTCCCTGGTGTCTAGTGGTTTTCGGCCCCCCTTGGGGGCAGGTGGGCCTACAAATATGGCCAATTTGCCCCCAAGGTGGGCAGAAACGTCCAAAATGCATGCTCCCAATAGAGAGCAACCCTCTCCTAAGGGAGTGCTTCCTGACATTCATATGAATAATATCCCTGGTGTCTAATTGCTTCCTGCCCCCCGGGGGCAGATCGGCCTAAAAATATGGTCGATCTGCATCCTAGCGGGGCAGAAATGGCCAACATGCATACCCCCCCAGTAAAGGGGAACAACCCTTGCCTAAGAGGCTGCTCACCAACCTTAATATTAATAATATCCTTAGTGTCTTGTTGCTTTCTGCTCCCTTAGGGGCAGATCTGCCTAAAAATATAACAAGTGTGCCTCCAAAGGTGGCAGAAGCAGCCAAAATGTATTCCTCCATTAAAGTGGAGCGACCCTTGCCTAAGGGGGATGCTCCTCGACATTCATATAAATAATATCCCTGGTGTCTAATGGCTTTCTGCTCCACCCCCCCCCGGGGCACATGGGCCTAAAAATATGGTTGATCTGCCTCCAGCGGGGGCAGAAATGGCCAAAATGTAGGCACAACCGTAAAGGGGAGTGACACTTGCCCAAGTAGCCGTTCCCCAAATGAAGAGTGCACATACAAAGTGCACAGTTAAATCCCTGGTGGTCCAGTGGGTGCATTCCTTTGTGCGATTTCAGCTCCAATTCGCAATCACATATCCGGAAGGAACTGCAAAGAGACATTGGGGGAGAGCCTTTCCTTTCCCCGATGCCTCTTTGCCTGCCCCACACACACCCAAGAGGGAAAAAAAACTACCTTCCTCCAACTGCGCTGGAAGCAGATGGCTTCCAGCTCATTCTCTGCAGGTTTTGATGACGTTGGCACATGCCTGCATTATCAGATGACTATGGTGGGTGGGTTCAGCAGTGGCAACGGAAGCGCTTCTGCTACAATCCCTGGTGGGGGAACTACAGGGGTTGTCCACTGGGGGACAGCCAGCGATTCAGCCGTGGGTGGGTGCAAGGACAGCTTGGAGCCGTCCTACACACAGGCCCACCATGACACTGGATGTCTCCATGTCACCTGACGCATGTAAGGGGTTAAAAAAGTGTCTGGTAAATTAAAAAGCAAAAAAAAAGCTATTTTAGTGGCTAACTGCATATTAACTACGGTGGAGTCCTGCTATGTAGTTGAAGTTCAAGAGTAAGCACTAGCAACATAAGCACAGGCACATCCTAACATGCTGAGACATATTCTCACATGACCATGTGCAGCCTCGTATGCTCATTACTATCTCATATCCGCATGTACCACTCGTGTGAAGTATTGCCTCCTCGGGTATCCATCCATAATATATTTGGCCCAGAATCGCAGGCCCAGTATCATATATGCTACACTCGTATGCCCCAGATGCAGCCTCATATGTATACCCTGTTATGCCCATTTCAAACCTAGAAACTTGGAAATTGGTGAATGTAAATACTAGTACAGGATGACTACAGATTATGTACAAACCGACTGAAACAGACAGATGTGATGGGAGAAAAAGATTGAAAAGTGGAAGTCACAGCCGTTTTTAGTACGAGACATGAACCCTGTGAACGGGGAGGCAATGATACTGGGATAGTGATGCATAGATACTGGTATGGTTAACATGGACACTGAGGTAGGGAGACATTGAAAAGCAGATGTTATTTTGGTATGGGCAAAAGTCCTAGAAAACAAAGTAGTGGTATATGTAGTGGTAGCACTCCACTATAACATTCCTTATGTGAAAGGAAATGGGCCTATTTTGCAGTAAAAACTTAGATGACCACTTTGTGAACTATGACTACATATATGTAAACATTATATGTATTCATATCAGATCCGAACATACCTGCCTATCAACTGGCTGTCTGCGAACCCAAAGCTTTACACAATAGGTGAGTCTACATTTATAGCAATCTATGCATTTATAAATATGTAGAAATGTATGTGCTCACTGTATACTTAAGTATAAAGTTGAAGAATAAAGATGATGATTGAAAAAGGTAAAACAAAAACTGTTTTTCATTTCAGATGTATCACAGAATTCGCCATTCGGAGTGCATTTACAGAGTCACAATGGAGAAACTTTCTTATCATAGCATTTGTACAGCAGAAGAGTGGCAGCACCTTAAGCACTGTGAACTCCCAGCAACACTCTGCAAAGAGATTGAATTGTGAGTAGTAATAATATTATTGATTATAATAATGCGTCTTGTAGAACACATGGCTACTTCTAACGAAGTGTTGCAGTGCCTAGGGTACTAACTTAAGGGAAAAAAATGTTACCCATGCTGCTGATTAGGCCTTCGTTAGAACCAAAGAGCCAGGTTTTCAGTTTTTTCCTGAAACACATTTCAGAAGGAGCTAGCTGAAATTTAGCAGGGAGGGAGTTCCATAATCCGCTGCTCAGACTCAGAGGCTATCAACAGGGCAGACTCAGTGCTATAAGAGGGACAGAAGCCTGTTTGAGTTATGTGCGGAAGCTTGTTGTCCTCCAAACAAAAAAAAATGGAGAGCTGCCTATTCATGTGTTATTCTGCTATCGTAAAAAAGAGAGGCAGCAACGATATAGGCCGGTAGTTTTCAGGCTTCGATGGATTAAGCAAAGGCTTTTTCAAGAGAGGTGTGTTTCCACTGCTGGGAGACATAGCTGGAGGGCAGGGAGAGATTAATTAATTTGCGCACAACAGGTTGAATTTTCGCGCTTCCATGCTCCAAAATGGAAAGAGAAATTATGTCTGTCGGAGAGCCAGTTTTGACAGAAGAGCAAAGGGGAGTTAATCTCATATGAAGAATAGGGCAGAATTGTTGAAGCTTGAAAGTATCAGCAGAAGAGTCAAACCACTTCAACTGAGGGTGACTTCTGGCTTCCTCAGGAAAGGAGAAATAAATGTTCTCCACTTTATCAGAAAAGGAAACCAGTGCATTGCAGTTTTCTTCAGAGGGGAGAGATGAGGGTGGAACAAAGGATAATGAGGTAAGTGATTTAACAATCTGGAAGATTTAGCAAGAAGCATTTTTAGTGGTTTGGATTTCCTAAGAGTCTCTTAACAGTAGTCTCGGCAGGACTGATTGATGAGCTGGTGATATGCTATTTGATAGAGACTTCTGGTTGCAGATTCCTTACCTAAGAATTTCCACCAGGTGTCAGTCTGGATCCAGAGATTTTTCTCCAGCAACACCCCGTGTGCTGTTATGTGGCGTCGGTCAACTCTGCGTCCATCGTTGGCATCGTGTTCGCCGGATATGATGTCACAGGTTGTATATAGATGCCACCCTGGCGCGCTGAGGTCAGTTCTTTTATTTCCACGCCAGCCAGCGGGCAGAACCACAGTCACTTTTGACTGGCTGGTTCGACGTTTGTCAAAGATTTTTTGACATTCTGGTGCATCAAGATGTTGTAACACAAGATCGGCTTCAAGCCCTTAGAACCCTGTCATCGGATGATGCACCCTGTGTGTTTTTGGTGTTTGAAGCATGATCAGAACCCGAAGTGATGCTCTGAGTTCCAGGCCATGAACCCTAAGGTTTTGAGGGAGCAGTCCATAAAGCTTCTTGCGACCCGGTGCTCGTCTCTCTCTCGGTCAGTAGAAAGGTCCCAAGACTGCTCGCAGAGCCCACACTCTTCATTGTCCCATTCAAAATCTTCAGGACACTCAGGTAAGCATAAGAAGAAGTCAAAGAAGAGCAAACGTTCAACTTCAACCTGTCGTTCTAATGGCACAATGCGGGAAAAGGAGTTGTCACTCCAAGCATCTGTCCTCTGAGCCTACTTGTGGGTCAGCTCCGCACCTCTCCAAGTTCTGGGACCCAGAGCCGCGCCTGCCCAACTCTGTGTTCTATGAGGCCATGCGCCTAATTTTTTAGGCTGTCTGACCCTGCTAGAGTGCATTTGGGCCCCATGAGGTCGGAAGGGGCCGCTTGGATCCTGCACCGGCAGCTTTGGCCTAGGCTCTGGAGGGCCCCAGGGATCCATTTCTGGATCCGCATCGGTGTGCCACTGCGACCGTCCCTGAAGATGGTGCAGATGTTGAGGCTCCCGATACCGCCCGGGCTGACATCGATCCCATACTCATTGCCGGACGCCGATTCTGACGGGGACCTTGCTCCCTAGGCCGGATTCAGATGCTTAGTCTTATGGGTACAGATATGGTGAACGTATGGAAATGTTGTTGAACCCTTTTTGAATACGAGCTGATGACCCCATGGACTGGGCTCAGGACCTGGGTGAAGCCAGTGGTCTAGACACTTCCCCTGACGCTGGCTTGCTTTCTCCCCCTACCATGAGTATGGAGAAGGGAGCGTCGTATTTAATGGTGGTGAGGAGAGTGGCCAAGGTCCTGGGCATCGAGCTGCCTTCTGTGGCCATCAGGACCAACCTCCTCAGAACCCCTTTTGCCCTTCAGTGAGGCCCTCACTGATGTCCTGCTACAAACTTGATCCATGCCCAGCACAGGGGCCCCTGTTAATAGGACAATTGTGCACTGTCATAGGCCTGCATCTAATGACGCAGTCTTCCTGACCGAAAACTGCACCCCTAAGAGCTTGGCTATCTAGGCCTCTACATTCAAAGGAGCTTTCCCTTCCGCACCCCCATCTAGGCAATCCAGAAGACAGGATCAGCTAGGGAAGAAAATGTTTTCTTCCTTCAGTCTGGCATTGTCGTCATAAGCACTGCATGCCTTTAAGGCTGTTATTCCGATACTGTATGGGCCATGGTTGTGCCAGTGCTGCCACAGGAGGAGGCCTAGGCCATTCTCTCCCAAGCTGTTGCTGATGTGAGAGAGACAGCTAAGTTCACCATACGATGTGGGCTTGATACGAACGACTCACTGGTAGATAGGTTTCAGTCTTTCCCTACCTCGACGACTTACTGTTGCAGGTGGGCTCACCCCAGGCTGTCGTCTCCCACCTCCAGACTACGGCAGACCTCCTACATCTCTTGGGGTTCACTATAAACGTGCCGAAGTCACACCTGCCTCCCTCCGAGATGCTCCCTTTCATCAAAGGTGTTCTGGACACAGTGCAGTTTCTGTCTTGTCCTCCCGAGCGGCGAGTCCAGAATGTTAAGGCTATGATGCTGATGTTTCATCCTCTATCCTGGATATCTGCAAGAAGGAATCTGAGGCTGCTGGGCCTCATGTACTCCTGCATCCTGCTGGTGGCACATGCCAGATGGCACATACAGGCTCTTCATTGGGACCTGAAGTTCCAGTGGGTGCAGCATTAGGGGAATCTCTCCAACATGGTCCTGATCTTGGTGAGAACTACGCAAGATCCACAGTGGTGGCTTTTGAACCATGATTGGGTCAGGAATAGATCCCTCTCCCTTCCCCAACCAGATTTCACAGTAGTGACAGACGCATCACGTCTGGGATGGGGCAGCCACATGGGAGAGGTGGAGATCAGAGGTATCTGGTCTCCCCGGATCCAGGCTCCATATCATTCTTTTGGAGCTCCAGGCAATCAAGCTTGCATTGAAAGTATTCCTTCCCCCTCTCAAAGGGAAAGTGGTGCAGGTGTTCATGGACAACACCACAGCCATGTGGTACTGCAACAAGCAGGGTGGGGTGGGGTCGTGGACCCTTAGGAGACTCTTTCAGCAGTGGGGAGAGCCTTGGTTAGATCTGTTCGCTTCCGCATAGAATGCACAATGTTAGCTGTTTTGCTCGTTAGTTTCTCCAAGGCGGCACTCGCTCGGCAACGCTTTTTGTCTCAAGTAGAAGTCAGGCCTCCTTTACACCTTTCTGCCAATCCCATTTTTGCCCAGAGTTCTCAAGAAGATCAAGAAGGACTGGGCCCAAGTAATTTTTGTGGCTGTGGGCTAGACACAAAGAGTGAGGTATCCTGAAATCTTGCCCATGACCGAAGATCCTCCAATGAGAGTGCCCCTTTGGGAGGATCTTCTGTTGCAGCAGCAGAGAACGGTTCTCCACCGAATCTGTCCAGTCTCCACTTTCTTGCGTGGAGATTGAGTGGTGGCAGTTGACAGTTTTTGACCTTCTGTCTGTAACACTATCTTGGCAGCCAGGGGTCCCTCCACCAAAATGGCATATTCGTCATGGTACATTATACATTGTAATGTACATTTATAGAATTGTCTCACAATATTTACTGTATGTGTGCACCTTTTCGTTAGCATTATACATTATTCGTATATGTCAGTTTATACATGGTCACCCTATTTAACTCCACACATTTAACATTCCTATCCTACTCACTATTTAAAACTTGACATCTTGGTCTCGTGTTGGTAGGGTGCGTTAGCCGCTGTGTAGTAAACTTTAAATGTTTATCTTTGCCTCCTTATCTCTGTGTTATATATGTTGTTTGAGGACTTTCCATTTACCATTACTCATGTTTAGTGATCGTACTTCTATAGTGTGTTTCTACGTATGACGAGTTATTGGTATTAATAATCTTGTTTTTACCTCTGTGGCTGCTGATCAGTGATATTCCTATATCTAACCTGAGTCTCTTCCTTTTCACATATTGTCTCAAAAGTGTATCAGGTCATCACAGTCCTGAGCTATAGGATGGCCTCTCATTCCTCTACTCTCCTCCCTTCAGAGCGCGGCACTCTCTGCCCTTCCCCATTCTATCACTTCTATACTCCATTGGGTCACCGTGGGGGCTAATGCGGCCTTCCAACGCCTACTTAGTAGGTGTTTTGCCAGTATGAGTGCTAGGTTTATCAGCCTTGGGAGCATTTTCTTTTTACTTGAGCATGGGAGTAGTCCAAGCATGCAGACCTCTACTGTATGGTATGTAGTGCTTCCCGTTGTTTTTTCTCATATAGTGTGCACTCCATTCCAGTATTGGGCTATGCCTGGGCAGGTCCAAAGCATATGTAGGAGTCCTGCCTCTTCTATCCCACATCTGGGACATTTGGATGACACTTTGGGGTACAGTAGATGTAACTTGTGTGGTGTGAGGTATGCTCTATGTAGTATAGCATATTGAATATGAATCTTGTGTTGCGGGATATTTGATTAGGGTATTTTAGTATTGTGGCCCACTCTTCATCCGGTAGCTCTTTGTCAATATCTGCCTCCCACTTACTTCTAAGTGCTGTTAGGAGTTGTAATAAGTGGACTCTGAGTCCCTGCTAAAGCCACTTTATCAAGTGGCTACCAAGGCCTATGGTGTGTATAGTACGTACCAGAGCATGTGTAGGGGGTTCCATGTTATCCGGGGCCCAGTGTCTCTTTACATAATGTGTTATATTAGCATGTAAAAGGAAGAGTGAAGATGACAGGCTGTGTTTGTGGATATAGTCAGTATGTGTGAGCAAGCGCTGGTCTTTGAACAGTGAACTAACTGTGTCTATCCCATCTTGAGTCCATTTTTGTATTTGGACACAGGTTAGTGTACCAGCATTGACTGGTAGTCCCAACAGCGGTATATTAGGAGAGTAAGGGATTGTGTTAGCTGTGTATCTGAGCGACATTTTCCAGTACTGTAAGGCCACTCGTAATAGGAGTAGTATTTTCTCTGGAGCCTGGGATCCTGGGCACAGCAAGGAGTGTATGCTGCCCCTGTCCAGCATTGTTTGGGTGTATTCTATTTCTTGCAGGTTTCGTCCGGCCAGCCAATATGCCAGCCATTGAAGTTGGCTCACCATACAGTAAGCCTTGAAATCCGGTGCGCCCATGCCCCCTTGATCTACAGGCATCTGCAGCTTGGCCAGGCTTATTCAATGCCTTCCCTTCCCCCAAACAAGTTCAAGTAACATAGAGTGAAGTGCCTTAAAATAAGTCTCTGGCACTTTTACTGCAAATTCGTAAAATAGTATAATAGGCGGGACAGCATCACCATCTTGGCCACTGCTAGTCTGCCTGCAATTGATATAGGCAGTGTTATCCAAAACTGGATCTGCGGCCTAAGTGAGGTCATTGCTCTAATTAAGTTACCTTCTAGCAAATCTGTTGAGGTACAATAAATTTGTATACCGAGGTATCGGAATGTAGTCACAGCCACTTGTAGTTGTTTATCTCCAAATGCCATTACACTACCCACATCTGATCTATAAAAGGCAAATGCTATAGATTTATCAAAGTTTATGGCCAGCCCGGATAGTGGTGTGAACTCCCGAAATATCTGTGCAACGGTGTCTGGGTTGTGTCAGAGATCTTTTATATACAGTATAATGTCATCTGCGTATAATGATACCGCATGTCTCGTATTCGCTACATCTATTCCCAAAATCTCACCATCTTTTCTCAATCGTTGTGCCAAGGGCTCTATCGCCAGGACGAACAGCAGGGGGGACAGCGGACATCCCTGCCGAGTGCCTCTGTGAACATGGTAGGAGTCAGATGTCTTGTCCTGTGCGTGCTCTAGCCGTTGGTGCAGCATATAGTAGTCGGACCCATCGTATATAATCGTGGGGTATCTGAAATTTCTCCAATACCTCGAACATATATTCCCAGCTTAGAGAGTCAAAAGCTTGGCGGAGGTCTAGCGAGAGACAACCCCCTCAGGGGTATCGTCCCTCGGCAGCGTCCATCACATGATATAGTCGGCGGATGTTTAGGGAAGTGGTCCGTGACTGAACAAATCCACATTGATCCGTGTGTATTAAACTGCTGATATAACTGAGGAGTCTTTGCGCTAGTATTTTTGCTAGTATTTTATATTCTGTATTCAGTAAGGACAGTGGTCTGTAGGATGAGATATCTGTTGCAGCCTTTCCCGGCTTTAGGAGCGAAGTCACTATTGCTTGTTTGGTAGTGTCTGGGAGGTATCCTATTGATAACGAGGCTTGGTATAATCTTTCTAAATGTGGGGCAAGCTGTGCGCTATATAGAGCGTAAAATTCGGACGGAAGGCCATCTGATCCTGGCGCTTTATTATGCGCCATGTTTTTTATAGTTTCCCGTATCTCCCCCTGCATTATCTGCACGCCTAGCTTTAGCCTGGCTTCCTCGTTAAGTGTCGGTAGTTCAGTATTAGCGAGAAAGGAGTTGATTTTTATCCGGTCCATTACTGGTGGCGTGGAATAGAGCGTTGTGTAATAGTCTCGGAGTGGCACATTTATTTCCAATTGTGTGGTTATATTAGCACATTGTGGTGTGCTAATATGCAGGATGGGGGTAGGGGATAGCTCTTCCTTTATAAGGCGCATCAGGAGTGTCCCTGCCCTGTCCCCTTCGCTGTGCGCATGCTCCCTGTATTTAGCGTAGTCAAATGTCCTTCATTTCTCGATGAGTTCTGCATGTTCAGCCCTGGCGTCCTGCAATTGCTGAGCTTTAGGGGGTTGTAATATTGACTCTTTTTCTAGGAAGCCTAGCCGGTCCTCTACTTGTTGGAGCTCACGTGCCAGTATCTTCCGCACTCCTGACGTTGCTCCCAGCAGTGCACCCCTCACCACTACTTTAAACGCCTCCCACTCCATTAGTGGAGAGGACGCTGAACCTTTGTTATCATTAAAGAAGTTTGTGATCACCTGAGTTATTTCTTCCCTCAATACAGCCTCCTCTAATATCGATGGCTGCAGGCGCCACGTGGGGATTGGTGTAGATAGGCACCCCATAACAGGGTCAGCTCTAAAGGGTTATGGTCTGATAACGTTTTCCCTAAGTATGTAGCCTGGGTCATTTGTGCCTGTAGCAACAATGCGGTCTAGTCTCATGTGTATTTTATGTGGGTGCGAGTAAAAGGAATACTCTTTCATACCGACATTTCCAGCTCGCCATATATCTGTCAGTGACCAGCCTTATAACCAGTTCCGCAGAGCGTCAGCTTGTCTCCGTGCATTAGTGCCAGATAGTGGGGGGGGGGTGCGGTCTAAGGCAACATCTAACACTGCATTGAAGTCGCCTCCCAGCACCCACGGGATATGCACCCATTGTAATAGCACCCTTGACAGGCGTTCCAGAAAGGCGTCCTGTTCGCTATTCGGGGCATATATGCTGCCTAGTGCCATAGGTATCCCGTCTAGGTTACCCCCTAATCAGGGCGAACCTGCCCTCTTCATCTATCTTGGTATCTGTTACCTCAAAAGGTACTCCCGCCCGTATCCACACTGCCGCGCCTTGCGCAAACGCGGAATATGAAGTGCGTAGGAATTGCCCCCGCCACTTTTTGCAGAGTCTTATCGCCTCGTGGGAAGTGAGGTGAGTCTCTTGCAGATAGGCAATGTGTGTTTTTCGACGATTTAATTGGGCCAATATTCTATGTCGCTTTTGAATAGATCCCATTCCCCGTACATTCCAGGTGATAATGTTGTACTCGCGTATAGAAGCCATTCAGCGGTACTAAGATAGTTATCACTCTCTTGGCCCATCTCAGCCTATGTTCCCCTTGACATACTATGTATGATGTATATGTTGATGTTGAACTTTTGAAATAATAAACAGTGCCATTTACTAACCGCAATACTAGGCAAAGCCAAAACCGGCTCTGCCAAACATTTGTGCAATATTGAACCATTATTGCAGAACAAAGAGAATAAAGAAAAGTTATCCAAGGAGCCTACACAATGGGGTTGTACAAGATGTGCGCTCAGTAGTTCTTGTCCGTGGCCAGCGGGTTTCTCTGTATGTAACGAAGATCGAGGAGCTCCCCGCCCGAGCCCGCCATTTGGGTAGGGGGGGTATGATCCCCACAAAAGATGGGTGCATAGTCGGTGCTAATGTGGAAATTTAATCAGTTAGAGATCTCGTGCTGCCTGCAGGGTGACGGTGGGAAATAAAGACAGGCTTTATCCGACGCCACAGTGCTATCCATTGACGAGGCAACGCCGCGTGGAGAGGAGTCTACTCCCTGCATAGAGTATGCTGACTGTGTGGCATCATTTTGACCTCACAGTACTTGTAGAGGTGTTGTGCCTGTTGTTTTTCGCATCAATTGTATTCTGTTTCGCTTGTCTCTGCGGGGCTGGGAGAGCTGTCTCGGAGGAGGAGCATCATTTTGCTCACTAGACTTCGAATGCACACACTAAATCAGGTGTTTCAAAGAAATGTGTTTTTTTATTAAATGTGATTCGTAATCGGGCAGGGAATAATAGGGCATATGTTATTCCCTCTGCACGTAGTCGTTTCTTTACTGATTGAAATGACGCTCTGCGCTTCTGGACTGTGTCAGTGTGTAGTCCGGATAGAGGGAGATTCGGGTGTTATCCACAACAGTGGGGTCTAAGTCCCTTGCCGCTTGCAGTATAATATCTCTATAATTCAGTATCCGTGCAATTAATGGGCGTGCTGGTGCTCCTGGTGGAAGTTTCCTACCTGGTATACGATGCGCTCTCTCTACTGCAAAGTATATTGATAACCGGTCCATTGCTATCGATTTCAGCCAGTCTTCAATGTATTGTGTGGGGTCTCTCCTCTCCTTACCCTCCGGAAGGCCGATTATGTGGACATTATTACAGCGCAATTGCCCTTCTGCATCTTCGTCCCTTTCCTGCAAAACCTCCACTTGTTGCTGAAGATGTTCGATGGTATTTTTATTTTCCCTGTGGGTCGGGAGGATCTCAGCGGCGCTTGTTTCGGTCTGTTTTATTCTGTCTGACAATTTCCTTTGGTCGTCTTTCAGGATACTCAATTCTGTTGTAATAGCGCCCAATCTGTGCTCTTATCGCTTGTCGTGAGTCTTTAATTTCCTGCAGGATGACGTCCAGCTTATCCGTTTGGCCTTTTGCAGATGTCATCGGTGAGGGACTCTCAGAGATCGGTGTCTCCATGTCCTCAAATTGCTTGCCCTTTGTACGGCCCATAGTTTTATGTCACTGTGACGTTTCCAGTTCAGTAAAGCAGTGACTCCCGCCGTTCAGGCAATTCAACAGGGGAACTGCGCCAGTTACGGTTTCTTACCACACCTCTATAGCTTAATATTGAGTATTTGCATTGGGGGCACTCACGTCATAACAGAGGTGCTGTCTGGTTGTCTCGTCGCTGTTTAGCGCCAAATCTGAGACCCCTTTGGGGTGCAATCTACGCTCTGGCGCGTAACATACGCATTCCGCGCTCACAGGGTTGGAAATGTACCATTTAAGTTTCTTTACTTTTGTGTTTGCCGAGTGCCACTGGCCCTGCTGTTCATTTGTCCCCTGGTTTCACTCTATATGTCTTATCTCACTCCGCCCGGCTTCTCCTTAGCGGGGAGGAAGGGGGGGTACCGGAATCTACAGTGACCGGAACACCTCCGTCTCGGATCTCGCTTGTGATAGGGATTGCCCCAGTCTCTCCGGTGCTCCTCGCATCTGTTGGAGCACGCTCCCAATCTCCCGGCTTATTTTGCCAGACTTGGCCCCTCTTCAATCGTTGCCGCCCCGCATTGGCCCTTCCTTCTGCCATACTACGTCGCGCGCCTTCCACAATATTTTGCTGGAGGAGAGAGGAGGGGCGGGGAGGCCCAGGCCGGCCGTCTCTGCAGATCCACCGCCACGGCCCTGATCTCAGCATCTGATGTTAGCCTCTATCGCGCGCACCGCGGCCCGGCTCCGGCCCAGACCGCATCCCGCCTCACCTCGGCCCTATGTTGTAGGCCCAGCACTCGTATGCATCCAGCGGCGCCTACGCGTCCCCAGTGGTGAGCTCAAAGTTCGCTCCACAGATGCTCCGCATCATCCCGGCACTGCGATCGATCCGGGATCCGTATATGGCCCCAGTTTTCTCTGGATTATTGTAGTTTGGCGGGCTCTGGTCGGGAGCCCCTGAATCAAGCGACCACCATCTTGGGCGGTTAGCCACGCCCCCCCACGCTCGTTTCCTGATGTGTGCTCCTTTCGAGTCACTTCACAACTGTCCACTTGGACTTCTTAGTGTAAAGACAGCTTTCCATGTAGCCATCACTTCTGCCCGCGGAGTGAGTGAGCTGCAGGCCCTTTCCTCAAAGCCACCTTTCATTTCCATCCATCTTGACGAGGTGCTTCTTCGTACCAGGTCTTCCTTTTTACCTAAAGTGGTCACGCCTTTTCATGTAGGCCAATCCATCACCTTACCTACTTTTTACGTGCCCCCACATCCTTCTGAGGATCGTACCAAAGTGTTCTGAGTGAATGATCTACTCTTTGTGGGTTATGTTTGGGGCAAAGAAAGGTTGGGCAGTGCAAAAGAGAACCATCTCCAGATGGGTTGCTCTCTGCACTAAAATGTGCTACTCATTGGCTAAGTAGCAACCTCCTGGAGGGTTTGCGTGCTCACTCCACCAGAACAACAGCAGCAACCACTGCGTTAGCATGTTGAGTTGCGGTCCTGGACATCTGCCAGGCAGCAACATAGTTGTCATTGCACATGCTCACTAAACACTACTTCCTGGACTGTCAGGTCAGAAGGGAAGGGTACTTTGCAGGACATCCTAGTATGATCTTGGTTCATAGACACACCTACGGGCCTGGATTGCTTAGTTATCATTTCTAAGAGAAGGAATCTGAAACTAGAAGTCTCCATCAGATGAACAAGTTACTTAACTTAGGTAACAAATTATCTGGTAGAGACACATTCTAGTTCCAGCATCTTTACTGACCCACCCATCCTCCCAGCTGTGCGAAGTGATTTCTAGGTACAGGGACTTTCATTTCGGGCCCTAGTTGTGACTCACCAGAGTCAATGTTTTTCATACTCCACATTTCTGGCATGGAAAGTAGTAAAAAGAAACTGACATCACTGTGCCAGGGTTGCACCTATATATGACCCACAACTTCATATTTGGCAAACACGATGCCAACAATGGATGGGGAGTCGACTGACACCACCTAATAGTGTGCAGGGGTACTGCTTGAGAGATACATACTGATGCCTAAAGGAAATTCAAAGGTAAGGAATCTGCAACTAGAATACGTCTCTACCAGAACTTTTTATGCCGTCATATTATCTGCCCTGCAACAACGGTGTAAATATTTACTCCAGAGATGCTCAAGCCTCTTACATTTCTTTTTGAGGACAGAAGTGAGGGCTTTTGTTTCCGTGCGATTTGTTGAACCAGAAGGGCAATGTGGTCTAGTGCTTCACAGAACTAGCTAACCAGTTTTGTGCTGGTAATGCTTTATTGAATGGTGGGAAGCCAAGTCTGGCCCTCTGCAGCTCACCCCTTCAGCAAAGACAAGAACACTTTGTCAGAGTGCCTGTTTAATGCTAGCTCACTGGAGAAAGCAATTAATGTGTAATTTGGAGCATATATTATGTTTCAACTCTAACATGATTCTGCACACCCTGATGTTTTCAGCTATAAAAGCATGGTGCATACCTGTTTTCAAAAGGCTTAATTTATGGTACTATTCAAACCCATTGTGCTTTTAGCACCGGGAAGGTACTTGTGACCACATTGTCAAAATGCAAGCATCTAATGTTTATATATTTTATTTTTTGGAGTGTTTATTTCAGTGTGCCTTTTTGAGATCCATATCCTGAAGAGTAGTGCAGCAGTGCCGCACCAGTTAAATAATAAACATATAATTCGTTTCTGACACAACCATAAGTATAATTCTTAAATAAAATAATTAAAAAAAATCTGTAATCCCTTGATTCAATTGTAGGAGTTTTAGAGCCGCTATGTAATAGCATACTTTTGTAATGATTTTCCATAACAAAAAGATCCTCTTTGTTTGTGCATAAGGCAAAAGACAGGACATGCTAGAATTTCTAGAACAAATATGCATACATCTTATTATCCTGTTGCTTTGGGACGAACCAGAGGACAGCACAAGAAAGTATGCAAGTCTGATGCTCCTTCCATGCTGTTTAGGATTGATGGTTTTACTTGAATAGCAGACCATTTTTAATACTTCCTTAATCCCCTCAAGAAGCTGGTAAACATGCTTTGTGTGTGCAACAGTCTTCTACATCTCATCTGTACAGATAGGGAAGTGGGGAAGGGCGTTTAAATGAGTGGTTTCATAATCGACATAGGTGCAGTAACAGTCCGTGCCACTACCCTATAAATTCAATTTCATGACTTTGACCCTGGTTCTTACCCAGGAAATGCCACCATGCTCAAAAAGTAGCAGAGGAAATAGTTGATTAAACTTACTCAGTCAGAGCTGTGGCTCAGCTCGCTAAACCAAGAAGTGGTCTAGCGGGTAGTGACCTTGTAGGTGTTTTGTCAGCGATAGGTTATAATACTGTTGTCCCAGGCCTTTCTAGATTTCAGGGGTTGTGCTGTGCTTGGAATTCTCTTGTAAATAAAAACAAGCATTTGCAATGTAATGGGTCTTGCATTTTCTCGAGTTAGAGCTATTAGTGTTGTAAATTCCTTCACATAAATTGAAAATGAAGATTAAAACAGTTGACATAAGCAAGCCAATTCAAAGGGCCATGGCCACAGTGAACGCAAGTGCGAAGGGGAGACACAAAAGGAAAAATAATTTAGCTTGCAGTCAAACAAATCGGCAAACATGCAATTATCTATTTAACAGGATCGATGACCAAGGCGTTAATAAAAGTTCCCTAAGGAGGGACTAACGTAAAGCATTTACCAATGATAACAAAGGATTTTTGAAAGGCAAGCCCATGAACGAGTGATAGTGATGGGTGTGCGGTGGGCGTGGTTAATAGCCCACAGGTAGATTACAACACGTCAGAGCGTTTGCACTCTCAACCTAAAAAACCCTTAAATGGGCTTCAATATCGCCCATCACTTACCTATACTTACCATTGGGCAGGTCCGACGTCATCTCTTATCCTTACTTTTGTTGGTCAGCTCGTTGTCTGGTTTCACTCTGTAGGTCTTTCTGCTCTGATTTCTGTTCATGCTGTGGCATGGAGCTCGGCCGAAGTGCAGCTTCCATCACTCAGCATTGACTGGTGGCCAGTGTACTTTCCCTGGCTACGGAGTCTGAAGGTACTATTTTTTTTTTTTTTTTCCATCTACCACACTGTACGAGTGCATATGGAGTAGACTCTCCTCCAAGGAGGCCTTATTCACCAATAACCTTCCCACCTGTACTTTGTCATGATTATGTTTGTTCACCCTCCCTTAAGAGCAGTAGTATCCAGCTGCCAGAGTGCCTGTCACCATGAAGCTGCTTTCTTCGCTGCCCCGCCTGTACTCCCACAAACCACTTTGATCAGTGCCAATGTTAGTCGCTTCAAAGGTATTGAGTGGTATGTGCCGGGTTCCCTTAGACGCTCTGATGGAAGTCATTTCTCTCCTGGGTTCCCTGAGTGGGAGATGAAAGTGATTTGCCCAGAATCACAAGATGTTGAGCCTTCGCCGAGATTCAAATCTGTTTCCCACAGGTCCACTTTCAGCAGTTCTGGCCGTTAAGCCACATCCTCTGTTCTGCTCCTTCTCATAGACATTTCTGGTACATAGAACTCTTGAGGGTCACTTATTGGGTGGAAGGTGCTCTCCCTTTTGTTCCTACATACTCCTTTTCGTCAAGGACTTATAACACTGCATTGAAACTGCATAGCGGTTTTATCTCTATCTACCGAATCCTGGGCGTAGATTCAGGCATGGTCATTTTTACAACTGTGCTGCGAGGGTGACTTCGCGCCCGGCTTACGGTCTGCTTCCATCGATTTTTAAGACTTGTTTAGGTTTTGTTTCTCACCATGGAGCTCAACATTTCTCCCTCCCTCCCTCTCGCTTCCATTCTTCCTCCCCCTTTGCCCTCCCTCCATGCTCTGGCTCTCTATACGGCTTTTAGTTTCATTTCTCCATCTCCCACCTTTCAAAGCCATTTTATATCTGATTTCCCTGTTTTTGTAATTCGGCCGTATCGCAGAGCACTCCAAAGGGACGCTCAGTTTTTTTAAATAGGGTATTGTGGCTCAGTCCTTCAACGTATTAACACCATGAATCGGTGTTTACCTCCTGTGCACAGGTTTGAATCCTGGTTTCCTGCTGTGTCCATCCTGAAAGTAAAACCTGTCTGCAGTTTGTCTGTAGTAGTTCTCCTCTGTTACCCTAAGTAGAAGAGGGGGATACCTTTCCTCATCAAACCCGAAAGTAACAGTTGTCCCGCCCCCTCGAAAATGATATCACATCCGTTACCGGGACTTCCGGTCCCCCTGAGAGCCTGCCCCGGGACTGACGTAGGTGTAGGGGTGTCACGTGGGTTGTGACATCATGGGGTCACGTGTTAGTCATGTGACAGGATCCTAGCCCCTGTGTCTAGGTCTATGGGTTGTGTAAAATGGGGGGGGACCTGTTGGTGTGTACCCTGTTTCTGCGCCTAAGAGTACAAGTCTGAACATGTCAGACATTCAGGACCGAGTGGCTGCTTGGATGACTCCTCACAGGGTGGAGCATTGAAAATGTCAGGCCAAACCTCCAAACTGCTGCCTAATCCAAAAGTTGCCAAGGTCATGACACATGGTTAGCATTACATGTAGCCCCTCAACGTATATGAGCCATCAAGGAGAGCGTGTGACAGCTATGTATTATAGGGGAGTGCGCCCTTTTTGAACCATTGAATACAAATAAGGAGCCGGCTAGAGCAATGCCAAACTGTGAACCATAGCTGACATAGGTTGTCAGGGCGTTATGAAGAGATGCAATCCTCGCACCAGAAAAGCCACTGCCTCAGGGGCCCAGAACACTATCAATAGATATTATCATACCCTAACACCTTTGGTGTTGGATGAGCATGCACAGCCAGCTGCCTCTAAAGATGGGGGTTCTGACATTACTGGATTTCATGAGGAACTTTGCCATAGACTTGAAAAGTTCAGCCTCAAGTATTAGTCACAACTGATATCACCTATTAAGGCTGACAGCAGCGAGGCTTCGAAAGACTAATTAAATGATGGAATCAACTTCGACACTGAAGATGATGAAGCAGATATAGCACCACTGAATCCGCCGATCTATGAAGATATGGGCTTTTGGGAGGACCCTGATCCTGAGGCAGTCATCGTACAGCCGGCAAGTGTAAACTCCGCCGTTTATATACCAATGGACCTATGCGACTCACAAGATTTCAGAGCAGCCACAGTGTAGCGAAAATTATGAGGTTAGTAAAAAAAAAAAAAAATAGAAAGAGTTGCGTTGGAGGGGTCTGCGCCAAAGGGTAACAGGTTAACAGTGTACATTTTTACTGTTTATGCTGTTCCAGACAGTCTGAAAGTATTACAAGCCAGAACAAAGAGCAGCATAAGAAATGTGTTTGCACCTACAATAGCACAGATTTTCAAAAGGAAACTCCTGGTGTACCCTGTGACGCCATATGGCCTGTTAAAGGTTTTGCGGCGACTGTTGTGAACATGTGTTAAACATGACTATTATAACCTCTGTTATGGGCATAAAATTAACAAACCACAGCAGGAGGCTCAGAAGTGTCTATACGAGTCGTACATAGCAAGAAGTTTGACACATATGTAGCAGGTTAGACTCTCACAAGGTTTATAAGTTAAGAGTGGTGTACAGGTTGGCCGCGGTGAAGAAAAATGTCCATGCTGATATCATTAAGGTCTTGGCAGCAGCGGGCAATGAGATCTGATACACGGACGAGCCCTGCTCAAAACTCAAACGTATGCAGGATATGTGTACTTATTTTGACAAAAGATTGATAGAAATGGTCATAGAAAGACGAATGCATGATATTTATTATGAAAATAGAAGATTGGGGTCTTTAGCCCCCCGAAAGTTGTTTTAAAAAATACAGAGGTCGTGGGTAGTTTAGTGAATCCTAGTTTGTTTTAATGGGATAACAGGGGTTAGCTTAGCCTTTGGCTTGCAGACTCGTGACCCTGTCAGCTAGTGACTTTTAACCTACTTAGCTTGCTCTGTCTTAGCCCATTTATTTAATTAATTCTTCTAAGATGGCTGCCATGTTTATAGTTAGGCCAATTGTTTAAGTTTGTTATCAGTGCCACCGCGCTAAGGCGTCAAATCAAGCGACAAAGACAAACAAATTGTAGGTTGTTCACATTAGGTACTTTCCATCTTCACGCTTTTGAGGGAATTGTTTATATTAATTACCGTTACAAGCATGCTGTGTTATCTATTGTTTGGGAACAACCTACGTCAGGGGTCCAAGTAGATCTGTATAAATACACCTCACTTTAGACAGATAATCACAGGGATTCCGACCAGATACCATCGCTGCTGTCGATGCTGCACGCCGCCTTGCCGCGGACCCGAACTTCGTGTTTCTACGCAGTCTGAGCTAGAGACCTCATTCCAAGGTAACAAGGGTTGGGGGCTCTTTTCAGGGACATGGCATTGGCAGATTATGTTTAACATACCCAGCTTTCCTTTAGATAGATTAGGTCTATCAGAATAGGGTAATGGGACATATTATGCACTCTGTTTTTCCATGTTACCCCAAGATGGTCTCTTGCACTGTTCATTATCCTAATCATTGCAGCCCATGCAATTTACTACAGATTGCAGGTTGTGTTGAATAAAAACTATTGAAACATTACTGCATCTTCGTTATTACCTGTGTTTGGTTGAGACATGATGTATCTGTGAGAAAGGGGTGATCTCCGTTTAACCACAACACTCCGAGATGTCATACTCTTGAGTCCATGCGTAAAGGCTGCCACAAATCACCTTTAACTGTTTGGGTTTTTTGTGAGGTACTGCTAGTGAGCCGGAAAGGGTTGGGACTACAGTTGCGACTTGTTGTAGGATAGGGATAGTCACCTACAAACATTGCCTAGAGCAAGAGTCCAACTACACCAGTAGCGGGCCATAACTGTGTTATTTAACGTCACGTACTTACTCACTTTTTCGGACATTAATCAGAGCGTTGCGATGCAAGATGTCTGAGTTACACCGTGGATACATATCCATTGCCAGAATGATATATGTGCTGCTTAAAGAAAGAATAGCTGAAATACACACCCTGTAACTCTACAGTTTCTGAACCGTCAGCTACAGGGCTGTGTGACATTCCTGAATGTATAACCAGATGGTGAATTAACATGTGGATGCTTACACCGGATAAATACTGGAGCGTGTACAAAGGGTGTATGTGTAAGTTAGGACTTCTGGAGATGACCGTATTATGCACAGCTTTGGAGCTTCTGACCTATGATTATTTCACAAATAAGGGTTTTGTACTGTCCCATCTAGAACTGTACGAGCTTATGAATGTTATCAGTATCCTGAGTGTACAAAGTTAAAGGAGGGGTGAGAGGGAAGTCATGTCTAGAGCTATCGAGTGTATCTATGAAAAATAGCAAAACAGGTGACGCTGAAGCCGAGTTGCGGGGGGGGTCCTAGTGATGTATGTAGCATGTGTCATACTATGTACGTGTAGTGAAAAGTCAACATGTTGCACGCCAGTGCCTCCCATGAGACCAATAGCTAGAAACCGTAAAGTATTTCGTGTTCATGATGTGCTAATATTCTTTATTTTTAATAAAAATGGCCTCACGCAAAACATTTGTCTTTCATTTCATGACTTGTAACAGATAACATGTCGGGGCGACCGATTAAGGAAGCTTTATTACGATACAAGTGGTTTTGGTAGCTTCAGAGGTACTGAAGCACTGTTTAGAAGGGCTCTAGTTGAAAATGAGCCGATAAACAGAGCCCAGGTGAAGACATGGTTATCTGGTGAAGAGGCGTATTCACTCCATAAGCCCACCCAGAAGCGGTTTAAGAGAAGATCAACAATCGTTAATGCGCAAGTAGATTATCAATGGCAGGTGGACATAATCAGTATTCAAGATTTTGCAAAACACAATAACGGTGCTCGACATATATATATATTAGCAGTCATAGTTGTCTTATCTATGCATGCATACGCAGAAGCCTTATTCGTTAAAAGTGGGAGCAGTGTGACTGATGGCCTTTAAAGTAATCTTCAGGAAGGGCCGAACACCCCAAAAACTACAAACAGATGCTGGAAAAGAGTTTTTAAACAGAACGTTTCAGAAATTACTAACACAGCATAATGTTAAACATTTTGTAACGCACACTGAGGTAAAAGCTGCAGTTATAGAGCGTTTGAACAGAACCTTGAAGTCTAAGATGTGGAGATATTTTACGGCCTATAACACTTACTGATACATTGATGCTCTACAAGCTTTTATAGACATTTATAACGCCACTTACCACAGAACCATCAAAATGGCACCCGTAAATGTAACAGCAGATAACTCGTTAAAGGTGTGGAGAACTGCGTACGAGAAACGGATCGCCGCAGATCTAAAGAAGCAGCTTTTAAAAGAAGGCAACCATGTTAGGGTTTCAAAAATAAGAGGTCTTTACGAAGGGTTACCAACAGACTTTTAGTGACGAGATACTTATAGTGGAAAGTGTGGAGCTTAAAGAGGATGTATATATTTACAGGCTCAAGGACTGTGATGGGGAAAAGGTGTTGGGCGTCTTTTACAAGGAGGAGCTACAGAAGGTATCTAATGATCCACACATGGTGTTTAGGGTTGTAAAGATTCTGAAAAGGAAAGGTAGCGGTGCTAACCAGCAGGTTTTTGTCAAATGGCGGGGTGGCCAGAGAAATGTAACAGTTGGGTGTTGGCCAATTCTGTGCAGGTTGTGTGAGAACGACAGTGTGTTGTTGCAGATGCTGAGATGGAGACATGTTCCCTGACCATCAAATTTCTAATTATACAGTGAAATTGGATGAACCCGTAGACCTGAAAGGGGATTGGGAGTTCACCGTGACGGAGATCCAATACCCCCGAACATGGAACACTTTTTCAGTGCTCAAGGCCAAATTTAATAGAAAGCGTGAGCAGGACCCTTTGAGCATCCACGCAGGATTTCCTCAAGGCTATTACCCAACAGTTGCCTCGGTGGTCGACACCATCAACAAATCTATAGGCAACATTGATACATACACAAATGTTCATCTAGTGGTAGATAATGTTAGACGGAAGGTGGCTTTTAAAGCTCCAAGTCGCGATACACTGTTTAACTGTTCAGGTAAATTAAGAAGAGTTTTAGGGACAGTACAACATAGCAGAAGTCAAATAGAACCGGACCAGTCGTGCCTTGATATTAACAGTGGTTTCTATACACTCTACGTGTATAGTGACGTCGCAGAGGATCGGGAATAGTTATTCGCCGTTGCTAAGATGGTTCCAGGTGCAGGGTGAAAATAACACAATGGTTAATATACAGTACAACAAACCTGGCTACGTGTCAGTTTCTAAAAAACATTTTGACACCATTATGATCGTGATCTACGACGATCAGGCTGAACCAATATCCTTTAAATACAGGAAAGTTATTTTTAAGCTTCATTTAAGACCGCAACAGTGACTATTAACGAGTCATCATGGTGATTATGAAAACGTACGGTGACCCCTCTATGTAAAGGGATTATTACAGAAACCAGGCTGGATATGGAGCCCCACCGCTGTACTTTCAAGGGGCCCCTGTTATGTACCGGGACAGTTTGGTGGGTTTCTTCTGCAGTTTGTTTAGAAGAGCTATGCCATTCTTGAAAAGAGGCTATGAAATTGTAAAACAGCACGTCAAAGCGGCGGCTACAAACATTGCGCTGTCACGACTTACTCGTTGCTTGAGCCTGGAGTCTGCTGAATGAGGTTCTTGTACTTATAGGTTCTGCCTTGGCCCAGATAAGGGCAACTCCGGTAGCCACGGTGCTGCAGGCGATGGGAACGCCAAGGGCAATCCGTGTCCTTCAGAAGGAGTGCCAGAGGGAAAAAAAAACCTAAAAAGGGGAAAAAAAAACCTCAAAAAGGAATGTCCTAGAATAAGAGCAAAAGATCAATACTTTCAGAATACGAGACCAAAAATTAACAGGAAAACACTGGAACAAAAAACGGAACCAGTATCTGATGCAAGGGAGAAGGAGTGAAGACACCAACCAAAAGAAAGTGTTGCAGCACAAGAAGGAAAAGAATCATAGCCCTTAAATACCCATAGAACAGGAAACGACCGGCAGGAAGTAAAAGAACACCATATTGGATAGGGAACAATACATAGAAGGCAATAGACAAGGCACCATAGTGAGTAGGGAACCAAGGTATGCTGGGAAGAGAGGGGAGTGATGGGAAAAAGGGAACAACTTAAAAAGGGGAGAAAAAACGAGGGCGACAGCAAGAGAAGAACACAATAGCTGGTAAGTGGGGGAAACGCTATCTTTTAATGGAGGCGCGCCACGCTAGAAAAGAAACGAGGCCCCATGCCCAATTTGGGGCCTCGAGAAATGCAGGAGAGGCTGGGGGCACGGCGCAACATGCGCAGGACGTTGTGGGTTCCGTGACATCTGCGGTTGTCGGACATATGAATAAACATTCTCAAGAAGGAGCGAGGTTGTTGTACGAGTCTCGCCTACGTGTTAAAAGGAAGCACGGTGTTTCCAAGTGCAGGGGGTCCACCAGCCCCCTATAAAACTGCTCACAAATGAAGATCTGTAAGTAGGAAGAGCGCTAAGAGGAAGAGAAAGGGCACTAACGTAAATATTTTTTTTTAAACTGAACACTGTGTAAACATGGCCTTCGTACACTGTGCATTGGGTGAATCTGCTAAATCGGAGTTAGACCTGTTTTCCCTAAAACCCACGCAGACCATAATTTTTTTTATGGAGGTATCACTGCTAGCCGCTGTAATGCCTTTGGCGCCGATAGAGTTTTATGTGTTAGGGTCCACGGATATGTGTCCGGATCTCAACAATACGCTGCTACACCTCATCTGTAAAATTATAAAAGCGGATGGTTCCAACATAGAGAACAACGCTAAAGTGGCGACGATCGCTTATCCCATAGCAACCATGTTTAATCAGGTGGACATCACCCTCGTGGATCGGCTTATCACACAGAGTGATAACATGTACGCGTATAGGGCATACATTGAGAGTATTCTGAATTACAGTCATGATGTCTTGGACTCTTCTACAAAGATACTTATGGTCATTTCGAAGCGACGGCGTTGGATGGGCACAATCATGGTTTTGTAAAAGGAGCAAACTTTGCCCCGGCAGTAGACCGTTTGACTTCCTAGGACACATACATTCAGACCTCTTCTACCAAGATAAGCTACTAGTCAAAGATATCACTCTTAAGATCAAACTAACCTGCAACAAGGACTCATTCCGTCTCATGAGTAGGGATGCGGAACAGTATAAACGTGTTAAACTGTCCGCCAGTTTGTTTGTAAAGAGAGTGAAAGTGTCACCAAGCGTCAGACTGGCTCATTCAGAGGCCTTACAGCTATTAAACACCAAGTACGCTGTGGAAAGAGTGGCTCTGAAGATATTCAACATACCCACAGGTACCCGCTTAACTCAAAAGCAAAATTTATTTCTGGGTCAACTACCAAAACTTATTATCATATGGTTTGTGGACAACACCATTTTTAGTGGGCTGTATACCTCAAACCCTTTCAATTTCAAACACTACAAAGTAATCTATGCTGCGCTGGTACATGAGGGTGCGGTGATTCCTGCAAAGCTGTACACACTGAGGTTTGAAACATCTAATTTTATCAGGGAATATCTCGGCCTGGTGTCGATAACAGGAAAACATCTGAGGGACTCAGGAGTAGTCGTGTCAAGAAAAGGGTATTGGGCAGGTTACACCCTTTTTGCTTTTGATCTGACGCCCGACATGGAAGACGGGGATGACTATAATCTGATTTAAAAAACGAAATCTAAAAGCTGAAATACGTTTGTCAACCCCTGTCTACCAATGTGAACATGGTTGTATTTGCAGTGTTTGACAGTGTCATTCAAGTCAGCCAAGCCTGGCAGATTGTTTGACTATCTTTAAAAGATTGTACAACAGACACTGTACAGATACTTGAGTTCCTAAGCAGGCATAAATATGCAAAGAAATACTTTTTAGATGTTTTCCCACACGATGGGCTACCTGCGGAAATGGGCGTAGAAAGACCACGATCGCTTGTCTTTAACACAGATCCACATTACAATGGTGAAACACACTGGGTGGGAATGTTTTTGAATAACAACAAGGTTACAGTGTTTGACAGTTTAGCAGCTTTCCCAGAGCATAGCATCTATACAAACCATGTATTCAAGTACCTAAAGAAAGCGGCTGTTAGGGCCGAGTATAACAAGATGCGGGTGCAGGATCCTCTAGCCATCACGTATGGGGAGCATTATATATATTTTATTAGTAAAATGTCTTGAGGGTATGACGTTTAGAAATTTTCTAAATTTGTATTAGAACGATCTAGTAAACAATGATAGTATTTTTGTGGAATATGTAAAAGAAAACACGCGGGCTACGTCCTGCTCTGTTCAAACAGAATACGCCAGTTGTCAGAAGTGTACGGCCTTGTAATTCATATGTACGTGTAACATTAAATGTCTACAAGAAAGTAATTTAAGCTCAATACAGACTATACATTTTTATTCAACCGCCAAGACACATTAAAAAAAATATTTTTAAATATGACATAAGAGTGATGAAACTGTTTATTACACATAATTTTAGTACAAGCAATAAGTATCCAACATACTAATGAAAATAAATGCTGAATGGAAAGCAATCAATATATTAACCGTTGTAAAACTGTACACTCAGACATTGTAAAACAAAATACAGAGGATCATAAGTATCACACATTTAACTACAATTTCTTTTTTGACTACTTTTTAGCCTCTGAAAGTAGGGGTGTGGTGTTCCATGAGGGGGATAGTTGGGGGGTAGACATTTGTTTCAAAACAAACGCTGATGGTGTGTTTGGAGGGCTGTAAGTAGGATCTTTCAAACTTTAAAGCAGCCTACAGTGTTCGGTATTGCCAACAAGGGTAGAAGGAACGTTGAGTTCTGCAACGGCCTGTAGAACCTGGTCCCTTCCTCTAGGCACTTTCTGGAGCGGTAGGACTTAGGGGTGTGTAAAACCTTTGAGGTTGTACATATGACACCCAACAACTGGTTGCCCTTTGTAGAGGAATTCACTCTGTTCATTCCAAGAGGTTAGATCTTTAGAAGCAGCCATTGTGCTTGGTAACATTTGCGATGCAACTCTGACTTAAGTTGTTTAAAAGTTCTTCTACAAAGACGTCTGAGGACAGGGTGTTGGGACCGTCTGCTGTTGGGACTGTTGATCCTGAAGCGTTGCATGGGCTAAGGGTGGAGGATCAGTGTCTTGGGAATATGGAGTCGTCTTTTTTTTTTTTTTTCTCAGAAGAGCTCTGGAGCAAAGATCGGCTTTGTCGTAAGGTTTTTAATCAGTCCTGTTTAAAATGTTTTTAATTTCGGCATCTATGTGTAGTGTTTTCATTTTTCGTATATCCCAAGCGTCGCTCGTAGAAGGGCCCAACTGCTCCAGTTGTTGACGCAGCACCAGGTACATAATGCATCAGTTTCCGGTTAGGAGGTTTGTAATTAAAGGTAGCGCTATGTCCAGGAGCGCTCCTATAAACCTGCCCGACTGTTTTACAAGTTTCTTCCAAGAAATGAGGGACACCTTTTTATTACTAAGCTTTTTGGTAATGGCACACCTCTTCTTCAGCATGCAAAACTGACTATCTGATATAGGGACATTGCCTTTTAGGGTGTTTAGGGTTATTTCTGAAAGGGCTGACACTGAGTCGTCCGAAGCCAAGCAAAGGATGGCTTTTCTTTGTTGGGGGCTAGCTGTGACCAGCATTTTTAGGAGTGCTAAATTACGACGTACACGTGCACACATAGTCAATACCTTATATTATAAGAGGCGTTCAGAGTTTTAGAACGACTCCTCTTACCCTTGTAAAACAAGTTCTGCACATTGTAACATATGCTCAGGTTACGATGGTGTGAATGTTGGGTAAAAGCTTTTTATAATTCTCGATGATGATCCCCACCCTCACACATGAGATAGTCTACAATCACCATGTTTATGAGGTGTATTTAATAGTGCATCATTGTTGAGATTACCAGGTATGACTTCTAGAAATTTGATGTGCGTGAACCTTAGGGATAGTTCCGTATAAAGATCTTGCCAGCATGAATAAAGCCATTCAATATTGTTTAGGTTTTGGGATAGAACATGGGGTGCATTTTCCAACTTCTTTATAAAATAACTTTTACCGCAATTTGAGGGACCTGCTAGAATGCAAGAGAACGGATGTTGCAAACGGGTGTCCGTAGTCGTGGGGATTCGAAAGTCTGATGTCCTTTTAATATCCATACGGTAGGGTTCTGTAGTCCTTAATCAGGACCCTTTTATCAAACACTGCACGTAAGGTTTTATGTAAAGGCTGGGTTGTGATTTCCCACCGCTTTTTGGACTGCACTATGCTAGGCTGATGTACAGCAATTGTTTTATTATTTTCACAGGTGTCGGACATAGTGTATTAGTTCACCAGGTCCTTAAGACTGTCAAAATTGATTTTTACTGTATTGTTAACATTTATGGTAATACCTTTGATTTTCATACATACAGCATTGTTTGAGGTTTTGTACGAATACTTTTAGGACCTGATGAGGTAAAATCCACTATGTGTTCGCCCTTTTGTAGTTCGCTGTTCAAATCCCATAGATAATTGCCTAATGGAGGGTCTTCATCACCTACTTTACTCGCAAATATAACAGAGTCTGTATCATGATACAGACACCTGTCCTGCAGTTTTATCTAACACTCTGTAAAGCTCTAAATGGGCATGAGCAGTTGTGAAACATGCTGTGAAGATGTTTATATTGATACACGTTTTGGGGTACTCTTTAGTGTACTTCCAATACAGAGCGGCTGTCTCATCATCGATAAATTCGCAACTGGACGCCTCATAACTGGAGGCAAAAAGGTACTTAAACAACTCATCAGGATCTGTTATTATGGTTGTGTTTGACAAGTTTGTACGCTGTGCAAATTTCTCCCACAATGAGTCTAGGTATAGTTTGGCTAACTGACGGCGGGCAGGGTTGACCTTGATCAATTCGGGTCTCAAGCATATACTCTCGTGAGTGTAGTAGTCATCTATGTACTTTTGTTTAGAGGCCTCATTCACACACCACTCTGGAAACCTTGTAGCCTCATGTTTGTCTCTTAGAAACAGGTTGATATAGTTAGAAAAGAGCCGTGTTGTTGTCCTTTCAAAGTGCCTTATTTCCACTATTTTACCAAGCCTGTATCCTTTCTCTAGAGCCTTTTGTACCTCAATGCTACATCACGTACCGGTCAGCATCCTTTGCTCTTCACTGTGACTACACAGCTAGGATGGCATAGTGGGAACATCAGCTTACCGTTGACTCTGTACAGTAGTACCGGGAAGTAAAGATGGTGGGGTGGGTAGATTTGGCTTTTAATGAGCCCAAAGTATTCGCCAATGAGCTTAAAGTCCCTGTATATGATGGTTGGATGACCTACAGGGTGTAACTTCTGCTTGTTCGCAAACGGATACAGACTAGTGAAGTCGTAATAGTGTATTTTCTCACCAGTGCCCACAGCCCTGTACAGCTGTATAGCGTTTGGATGCCCTCCAAATAAGGCGTCGCGGGGTTCCATATGCTCTGGTAACTGGCGACTTTTAATGAAAGACACAAGCTCAACATTTGTTGTTAACATATGTAACCATTCATGCTCCCAAAGGGTTCTCATGACAAAGCCGCAGTTTTTTTACATATTGCGCCTTTATTAGAGTACGATGGTGTAGGTGCTCAAACATGGTGCCCAACAGCCTGTTAAACTCAATGGGTTTGTAACAACAAGGACAACCGTGGTGAAAACATCTGTTGTATTCAAAGGCTGTTGGCACATCATTAATTATTGCATAACCGTCAAGATAATAAGGCCCCAAGCGGTATTCACCACCCTGTAAAGCGTTTTGAATGGCTATGTTTTCTATGTCCGAGATATACATGAGCCACTGGATCGAGGGGGTTGAATAGCGCTTCTGTTTACCATTATACAGATCTGGCGGTACTAGGGTGATGCTGTACGGTTTCAAAAACCTGTGTTTGTAGATAGACATACACATGGAAGCCAGAGTGATATTCTGGAAGGGGTCTGTGTATTCTATTGTCTTTGTCATCTGGGGTGTGTTGGGTTTGAAAACCTTGACATTTTTGGTCATCTCCACCACTACATCTCTGAAAAGGTTGCAGGCTTTTCGCAAGATAATTATATTGGCCTGACAGTACGCTTTCAGCTCTGTTTGAAAATGAAAGTTATGTTCACGGTTTTCACTGTGCCATTGTAGAAAGCTCTCTTTCTCAGCAGGCATCATATACTTGACACCGTAGCTGGAGGGTGGAGGCCTGGGACCCTCATAATTCTGGTTGGCCCATGTGTTGAAAAAGTGGGGGAAGTAACCTTTACAACCTGTGAAACCAAAGGCTTTGAGTAATGTACTCAATTTCATGGGTAGAAAATTTAGGTTATTGATGATCCTTATTTGAAAAGGCACCGCCGTTAACAGCATCAATTTGGAGCCTTGGGTTACAGACCAATCATGGTCTGTAACATTAAGGAGTTGTTGTACGCTATAGAGTTATGAGCCACCATAGAATACCCTTTGAATTTAGGCTGCTTGAAAGTGTTGAGGAAGTCGCTCATGCATGTGCGTCCTTCAAACTCCCAGTTGTCATCGGAAGTTAGATGAGCACAAATATGATTAGGCTGGTGTACACCTGTCTCCTGTGTACACTCTATATCAAACACTATGTAGCCTTCAGTTTTGGTCTGAGGGAGCCCTTTAACTATGACACACTTGTCCTCTGTCCCAGCCTGAAAATACACCTTACACCATTGCTTGGGTATCTATTCTAAGGTAAGGAATCTGCAACTAGAAGTCTCTATCGGATTTACAAGTTACTTACCTTTGGTAACGAAATATCTATTAGAGACATATTCTAGTTGCAGATTCCTTACTGCCCACCCATCCACCCCGCTTGCGAACTGATTTCTAGGGACAGGGATTCCCCCTTTCAGGACCTTAGCTCTGGCGCACCAATCTCAGTGTTCTTAGCGGCTTTGTGCTTTGGCAAGGAAAGTCGTTTAAAGAAACTGACGTCACTGCATGAGGATGGCGTCTATATACTACTCCTGATGTCATCACGGCGACTACGACGCCAACGACACCCGCGGAGTCGCCCGATGCCACCTACCGGCGCGCAAGGGCATTGCTCGAAGAAAAATCTCCGGATCCAGTCTGACGCCTGGGAGAAATTCCAAGGTAGGGAATCTGCAACTAGAATATGTCTCTACCAGATATTTCGTTACCCAAGGTAAGTAACTTGTACATCAAGGCAACTGGAAAATGTATTCCGTTTAGTTTTGTTTATTTTGCACCCTTCTTTAAATTTGATCTGGGCTTGGAGCAGAAGCCAGTGAATTTGTTGCAAAATGGTCTAATTTTCTCACCCCAGATACCTGCATTGTAGTGGTGTGGGTGACGGACTTGTGACCAATGATAGTGACTTTGGCAGATCCTACATTGATTCTTTACTTGAGACTCTAGCAGATACAACACAAGTTGAAACCACGGGAGGCGAATCAGGGCGGGGGAGGTTTAAACTATTTGGAGAAATGGAGATAATAGTACAGAAGTAAATTAGCAGTTTGCGGAGCTAAGTGTTTACGGAATGTTGAAGAACTACTTTATAGAACAACCAGCAGTGGGAGTAATACCACTTGCAACCTCTTGTATTAGATATGCATGGGTTATCTGGCAATTTTTTGTTGCATCCCACACCCTGGAGGTAGATATTAATCATGGCCTTTTACCCCATTGTGCAGTATTTTTTTTAGTTAAATCTCACATAGTGGAAATCGCTACAGCAAAAACATTGATCTTAATTATTTCGAACCTCTGGCATCTCAAATACGTTTATCAAAAATGTATACACTAAGAACACAAAAGTGTTTTTGGAACAGGCTGTATGCGATGTAGCTTAAGGGTTTCGTTAAGGTTCATTTAAGGTATAAGGCTAATTAAATTTTACTCCTGTTCAGTGCTCTTTGTAAAATGTGTAAACCCTTATGCATACACAAATCCATCTTCACCTTCATTCTCTAGCTATACTGTAGCTAGTTCACTTCTGCAGTGCAGTATAACCTATAATGATTGATGCGATACATTACTCTCCAACTAAGGAGTACATTAGACTGTGATAATTACTCACGTTGTTGATTTACTATTTAAATATATATCTAGATTTGTGCAAATGCGAGAACGTTTTATATATGACTGTAAAATTTTGAGGTATCATTTAATTTCTAACTTTTCTCACTCCTTTAAAAAAATATTTACACAAAATAACTGTTACATTCTGAAAAATAGAAGCATTAAAATAATGCGTTTTTGGTATAACTTTGCACCATTATTGTGTTTCAGATACCACTTTGACATTAGTCCCTTTGAGGAGTTCTGGCCAGCCGTATTTGTCCACATGATCCACCAGTCCTGTGGGAACAACTGGTATGATTTTAAATTGACTCCATCTTATATATTTTCATTTTACAATCATTTTTTTCTGGTACTATATTAACCTTTGTCTGGCATTAACATTAGTCCTTCAAGTGATCTATGTTAGCACCTTTGAAACCGGTTGTGAGTAATGGGTCACAAATTGTATCAGATTAATCGGGACCACTCAACAGTACATCAGATTGTGTTTTTAATTCCACATAACAGTGTTGGTCAGTTGGGTTCAGCTCTTTTTTTCCATTTTTATACACTGAGAACATAGATCCATAACCGCTACGTAACACTTAACACACAGAAGGTGACAAGTTTTACGCATTAAATCCTTTACTCCTTGCTACTTTACTCTTCTCAAACATGGTTTTAGCCATCAGACCGTTCACTCAATTGTATTACTATTTTTAAATATGGCCGCAAAAGTGGTACACAGAATCATGCAACCTTCTATCATACAGTTCTCCAGCAACATTTATTATTTGCAACTTTAGATCAGGTGTCTCCAATAGATGAATCACAAGCTAGCAGTAACTCTGATACATTCAATGTAGCTCACAACCCTGAGTTCATTTTTAAATAAGCATAGGTGATTTTTCATTTCAATTTTAAGGGAAGTCTGTGTTTATCTTACATTAGTAGCTTCAGGCTGCACATAGCAGGGCCTGATAATGAGCAGTGCTAGTCAATGTTATGTCCCAGGGCACAGAGGTGAAGAACTGAAGCAGTTACATCTTAAATAAAAATCCCTTGTCAACTTAATATTTGATCATGCGAGCAAAATTATCTTTCTTCTTTGAAATGGGAGAAAGGTGTTACATTTATGAACAGCAGGCCTCTTGCTCCCTGTGGCCAGTACACACTGTGCCATATTTATAAGTGAAAAATACGGTACTTTTTTCAGACGTGAAAAATTTCAAGTGAATACAAATATTTCTATGAAAGATTAAGTCAATGTTTTTTTCCATTTTCAATTAAGCCAATTATACTTTAATATTTGATTAAGCATGTTTGTTCACTTTAAATTCCTCCTTTTTAATCAAATGGCTACATTTTTCCGTTCTGACACCACAACTACAGGCCACTGGGTGCAAGAAACCTGCTGTTTGTAAATGGGACACTTTGAAATGGGAGAGCATTTAAATAATGAGTTTTATGGAATTCCTATAAACATAAAGTTAACTCTTCAGTTTAACTTTCTCCCATTTCAAAGTGTCTCTTTTAGACGCAGTAGGCGTCTTGCTTCCAGTGGCTGTTAGTCACAGTGTTATATTTATAACTGGAAAAATACAGACTTTTATTAAATTCAGAGAAATTTAAAGTCCAGAAAAATCTTCCATATTTTGATCATTTTTTACAGAACATTTGTATGCACTTTCTTATTTTTATGCAATTTCTCCCATTAAAAAAATTAATGTATGTTTGTGTTATACATATAATAGTGTCACATATGGCGAAAGAATGTCCTGTGCCACAAGTACAGACAACACAGGTTCTCAGTCACCCATGCATATGTATTAATTTCACACTGGCATGTGTTCATACATCCCAACAAACCACACTCTCATTGACACACATGGTAGCCTTGTCATAGTGCGCCTAGTCAAAGTATTTTGTTCAAACCATAGTCTTTGGCTGTATGGACATTAGGCATAAAGTCAATGAAACTGTGTGTTGGGATGTCCTTCATTCCGTGAGTGGCTTGGAATTCAGTAGCTCACAATATTTTTCAATGATCAGAAGTAGCTCTCACTACAGAAAAGGTTGGAGACCCCTGCTTTAAATGTATCACAGCGTCCTAAAACTTGCAACACTTTTCTTACTCCCAGCACAAACCTACACAGAAGATAACGGGGCTATGGGGATCACAAACACTTAACAATTAATCTTGTTTGTTTCTGGTTAATTGCATTACCCAATTTTGATATGAGCAAGATTTTACATCATCACAAATGATACACACACACTAGGTTTCTTCGGCTACTGGAGCACTTTTATAAGAAACAGGAACATGTTTACTCATACCATCCTATTATAATTTAGCATATGAGCATGTTCACTCATGAGCCTAAACACCCATGTGTTCCTGTGACCCCAATATTTATTTGTCAGTCACTTAAAGCCTTATTTCATTGTTACCTTTGAGCTTCACTTTCTAAATCACAGTTTATCACCATTGATTTCCTCAAAGGCGATTCATGACTTTTTACACTTTTCAGTTGTGACTTTGAAGATTTAATGGTTATTCCGAAAGGGTTTGGAGTGCAGATCACTTTTTTCACACTGGCGAGAGCGTGTTTCACAGTACACTGTGCATCTTCAAATAAATTCAAGGAACATTTTCTGTTTTGGCTAGACCTACTTTGATTAATTGCCACTTCTAAAGGTTTTCCCAGATGAAGGATGTATTGCCCTAAATACATTGGGGATTGCTGGATTGACATGATGTACTGAAAAGCAAATATGGAAGTGATTACGTTTTGCAGGAAGTGCGCTTATTGGCTTATTCAACCAATAATCGTTTTTATAATTGATGTGAAATCAACAAAAAGTAGGAATAAAAGTTTTCAGTTTAATTTGTGAGCTTGACCTTTTGATCATTTACAGAATACAGGCCTTGCCTACAATAGTTAGTGCGGACCAGGACTTTGGCCTATCGCTCTTTCTGAGGATACTAGAAATGGATGCCCACCGTGGAGAGCATTTGACTGCCCACATAAGTAGACTCCCTAACATGCTGGGGCTTGTTTACCTTCATGTGAAGGATACTCGGCTTGCATTTACTTGAAATCATGCCCCACTCCCACGGTAGCTCTGCCAGACATGCTATAAGAACAATCACTCTGTCAGTGAGTTGATCCACCACCATTTCCAGTGGCTACCTCTGCACTTGGGTAGAGGAGTTTAAATGCCACCATCTTCCATCTAAGGAAAGTAGTTCCGCTGCCAAAGGTATTGAACAATATGACAGTGAATTTACCTTTGCTGCTATCGTCTGATCTACAACAATATTTAAATAATTGGAAGAATCTGCTTTTGAGGTAATTTTGCATGGTACCTGTTTAAGTTCCTCATGCTTGGCTAGCTCCAAATATATTGATGTATGAAGTTGTGATTGGGCTCTTGTCTTGATAGGATTTTTTGCTACATTCTGGATGGTGGTTCCTCCCCTAAAAAGGGTGCACTGTTTTATGGCCTTGTCAAATGTAGTTTTTGAAACACTTTTTTTTTCTCTTTGACAACTTCGTGCTACTGTGCTACAAAAGCATCAGTTAGAGCTTGTTGACTAGGTCAACCTTTAGGATATGTTCACAGGGGAATTCTCTCTGGTCACAGGTCAACAAAAGTGACAACGTTGCACAGATTTTAGATTTAGTTTAGCCATATTTAGGAAATGCCTTTCAGGAATGATCTTTTTAGGTTGTATCTATTTTGTCTTCAAACATTGTCAGACACATCTTGGATCTGCCCACATACTGTTTTGTTTGCCATTGTAAGGTATTCTTCTTCGCCTCCATTTGCCACCATGAGGAACTGTTTTACAATTCAAAATAACTCAGAAGTCACACATTTTTTTGATGCATCAGCACACCTTCCATCATTGGACATGCTTTGGTGAACAAGCTCTGAAGAAACAGCTGCAGTTAAGGAATGCTTTATCACCATGAGGATCCTTGCTCACCGTTCTGTGCTTGCACTTTCAATCATACTCACTCCATGCCCTGTTAGTATTAACAATTGATGCCCTTTCTGTGGAGGCACAACTCCTTTCCCCTGGCCCTCGATTGATAGACTGACCAAGCATGATCAAAAGCACTGAAACCCAAATGCACAGCAGGCTCAAGACCCACTTGGTTATTGAGAATATATTTTTTCCTTTGTCAGCAGCAGTATTTGTGACATAGATCATTCCAAGTCTTCTTTTGGGATTTGGGACCAGGTTTGTTTTAAACTTATTTTCAAGGGCAGTTGTGCTTGTTTTCCATTTCTGAAATAGTAAGCTCTTGATGGACGGTTTTCTGCATGCTCTAATTCCAGGTCGACAAACCTTAGAGCCCATGTGAGGGGTTAGCTAGAAAAGGGAATCGGGCATCAATCAATCAGCATTTGTTTAGAGTGTAAACGACTTGGCCACACAATGAAAACCTGAATCGGAAAGTAAAGTTAAAGGGTTTTTTATTACAGGTTAACGCTTAGGTTAATGTGAACAATACTCAAGAAAATACTGTGAAGATACAGTATTACCATAGAGTAGCCGAATTGACGGAAAAACTGTAATCTAGTCAGCATAAGGCATACAAAACACTCAATAATTGCAATACAAAATATGAATAGAAGAATTTGGTGCTCTAACGCTGGTCACTTCTCTTACACATTAGTTCAAGTTTATATCTTTTTTTTTTAGAAATTTATTGATTCAGCTTTTACGGAAAAACAGCAGGAACAATATCAATAGCATGACAGATTAGAAGTCCATCTTCACATAGCCAAATTTTTCAGTGCGATATCCAGAATTCCTCAATTCCTTAATGACCTAAAGGCAGTCAGCAAGTAGGAAAATACAGTAAAAATAGGAGGAGTGTCGGGGAGGGGTTGAGAGAGGAGAGCACCAGGGCATCCGGAAGATAAGCTCCAGAGCCTTCCACAACTGCCCCCTCGTTTCCATGTAGGCGGGAGGAAGGACAAACGGTTCCTTGTACACCAACCACATCCCACTCATTCCCACTATACAATGAAGAAGAATAGGGGGGGATGGAATCCGGTCACCACTCTGCCCCCTGGGCAGCTCACCCCCACCCACCTACCCCTGTTTCGGTCGTCCAGTTCAGGCAGGGCTGTCTGTGTCTTTGCAGCGCAGCGGTATGCCTCCACTCACCACAACCTCCTCCTCCGCAGCGAGCAGACAGCAGTGTTGCCGCTTTGTAAGCGGCCACGCACCACCTGCAATGGGGTCCCCGGTGTCCCGAACTCCATGCTCGGCCTCCCCTACAACCAGGGGACAGCCCACGCTCACCGCCTCAGCTCCGTGCCAGGACCCTCTCTAACACTTGGGGCCCAGCGCCTCCACCGGCAATCTTGTGGTTGAGGCCTCCGCCGCTCCTCTATATCGGAGCCGCAGCATCAGTTCCGGTCATCACTCCTCTCTACTCGAGGCCGCACCTCGAACCCACCCCCCCACCACCTCTGCACATTTTCCCTGCTGTTTGCAGGGCCCAGGGGAAGCAGGATCATGCAGGGTTCTGTACTTGGAGGTTGGAGCACTAACTCAGTGCTACCGGTTGGCCATCTGGCTGGCCATGCACTCCAGTGCACGTTAATATCTAACTAAATTTGCTAGGGTCATGTGGGGATTCTACCTACACACTTTGGCAAAGTTTGAAATAGATCTAACTACAGAACATGAGGGCAAAAGGTAGAAGGCAAAAATAGGACAAAAAGAACCTGGAAAAGGGACATCTGGGGCAAAAAGACGCTAACAAGTGAAGGCAGGGTGAAAGAAAGAGGTTTGTACCTCTTGAAATCCTAAGGAATCTGCCCTCCATCGATCAGTGTAAGTCCTAGTTAATACTGTGATTAGTCCATTTGGTAGTGCCCAATAATCAGGCCATCACGTAGTCCGGTCTTCTCACATTGCACAACATAGTTGAAACAGTGCTCGACGTTCCCAAGACCACCTTGGGGGGGTAGCTGTCCTGGGTCACCTGGACAGCTTTCGCAACATGCATGAATAGGAACAGTCCTCTCCTTCTTGATCTTTCCATGTACCTTCTCCAAGGTTACTTTCGCAGACTCTCTGTTAGTAATACAAAGCACATCTTTTCCCGAACTAACATTTCATGTGAAAACACCTGCAATGACAATATACGTTAGCAGAAATGAAAAATAGTTTCACACATTAGGAAATCTGAGGCATAGTGAAGTCAAGCTAAGCTAATACTTAATTTGTACGTTCAATCCACCTGATACTGTGTACAGTTGATTTTGCATTATAAACGTAAATTACACTTTTTCAATTAAACTTCAGGTTTTAATTAGTATAAAGACAAAATAGAACTGGTAGCAAATGTAAAAGAACATGATGAAGGACCACATTTCTCAACCTTAATCAACAACATTAACACACACCTCACATGGTCTGTTGTCATTTTAAGAGTAAATACTTTCACATATTGTGAGGATGCTTAAAAATCATAACAAATGGTTACATTTCGATTAATGGTTATGGCACACAATATATAGTCTTTAGTGGTACAGTGAATGCACTGTTATGAACTTTGAGTGCACCACTTTACAATAAACAGGATTAAGTCACACATTGGTTTTGTTCGGGTTACACATAGATCAACATTGTGATGTCAAAGATGACAGACAATTTGCCGCTGCACCACTCCCCTCTCTGGTGACGGATCAAGCCATCACATCAATCTGCAATCATTCTTATCAAGTGAAACAAATCAAAATCTCGGAGGTCTGTCCAGTAAAGATCTTCTAGACACCTCTAACTGCTTAATGTCACTGTAATAGATGTTTCGCCTGCTCTCAAGCTCTAGTTATTTCTTTCTCCTCTCCTTTTCTCCTCTCTTCCTTTTTAACGTTCTTGTATAACTTGAAAGTTCCAAGTATGACTACAATACACAGGGCAGTTATCAGGCAAGGCTTAAAGATACTGCCAATTATTCCGCTTCCCAGGTTTGCAAACCATCTTCCAACTGCTGAAAACCTGCTAACTATTGCTTCCCATGTGCCTGTTGCTTCTTACTCCTTAAGATCTTCCTACAGATCAGTGACGTTATTAATTTACTTCAGTTCTTTGCTATTATCAGAGATGAAACTGCAACATTGTTGAACTTTCAACATATTGCAGACTCCGCTCTGCTTCACAAGAAGAATGTCTAATGCAAGTCTGTTCTGTAAAACCATGGACCTTATGGCAACCATCTCAGTATCGACTAATAATAAGGCACCTGCAGTACTTTTGGACAACTTGCCTACAACTGCTGACAACTTTCTTGTTTCGAGATAATTCAAAATCTCTCCTACAAATGTAATCATTGCACCAAATATGTCTCCTACAATCTCTGAATTACTTGCACCTCTTCTAGTTCTGGTATGTGCCTTCATCCTTCATACAGGATAATCTAAATGTTCCACATGATAGATATTTGGGGAAACTATTCCTAGATAGCCATATCCCATTCCATCCTTTGGGTAATCTAAAGTAGGAATAACCTCTGCAAACAAAATGCACTCCAAATATAGTAGGATCTCTTCCAGCTAAAATGAAAGTCCAACTGTTCCTAAATTCAGACGTGTTCGTACTTGCTCTTTTCCACAAATTTCATGTCAGCTACTGACTGCTCTGAAAATGCACAATTTCCCTTTATGTTGCCAATCTGATGTTCAGACCGCCTGGTTCGCTGCATCTGAGTGGACTTTTTCTCCTCCACAACTTCATAATACTACTCCTTTTTCTGCCTTCCTTTTCATTCCTCCTTTTTATCTTCCACTAAATCCAGGAAATTAATTTCCACCTTTGTCAAAGTGCATGTCAAATTGTTTTGATTACCATAAATGGTACTGTCATAGTAGGCACAAAGAACCCTCCAGCTGTCTCTATATTCTTTGCTTTTACAATTTTGTTCAAGTGTTTCAATAGAGGAACATCGTAAAAGATTGGATCATAATTCAATTAGTAATCTCGAAAGTGTTCTTGTTCATAAAGAAGGTTTGCCAACAAGCTACAAGTAACACCAGATATGGTGGTACGTTATTTCTTCTCCAGCTGATGGGGGCAGTTGCATACAGACGTAGTAATTCTCTGCCTCCATAGTATCAACCTATTCATATAGGAATCTACAATACACGTTTGATGTAAGATCACCCCTGTGAGTCTGTCATTTCTCCTGGTTAGGTAAGCTTCAACTCAATGAGAGAAAATGCATACAATTACCAAAATATATCTCATTCCATAGCACACAGTAGTTTAATAAAATCAAGCTAGATTTTGTTGAAAGGACCACCTGATCTTCCTATGTGAATCTGTGTTACTGCAGTTTGTTTGAGTACATTCATCTGCTGACAATAGGCGCACCTATGGCATAAAGCCTCTGCCACCAACTTAAATCTAGGATTAAACTGTGTCTGGTGAAACAATTGCACCATGGCATCATAACCTACATGAGCTGGACCGTGGTAATGTCTCACCGTAGGTGATACGAAACTGTTTGGCAACACAACTCTTCCATCACTTGAAGGCCAAACATCATTCTCCTCTCTTGACACATCTGGCTCTGATCCAGACCTGTTGTTCTGCCTCTGACACCACTTCCCGCAATCTCTTGACTGCCTCCCATGTTTCTGATGCAGTCAATAAGAGACTGTAATTTGTCTCATCAGTACCTTTGTTAAAGTATTCTCCATTAAAGGCACAAGAATTCAGAGCACAGTATCTGGCAACTTTTGTCAGCATATTTATTTCCAACAGTAACATAATTGTCACCCTTTTGCTGGGCAGAACATTTGACCACCACAAGTTGGCTAGGCAGCTTTAATGCATTCAACAGCTCATATACCTTGCCTCCGTTTTGGATGGGTGTACCAGAGACGGTCATAAACCCTCACTGGGATGTCAACTGTCCAAAATTGTGAACAACACCAAACCCCTATTGACTATCGGTGTAAATAGTCACCTTCAGCTTATCTGAGAGACAACATGCGCTAGTAAGGGCAATCAATTCAGCCACTTGTGCAGAAAAGATTCCTTGAAGCCAGGAGTCTTAGACCACTCCTGAAACAGTACAAATTGCGTAGCCAGCTCTCAGGTTTCCTTCATGGTCTCAAGTAGGAGCCATCGACAAGCATAAAACATTTTCAGTAAGTGGTGTATATTATATATCAGGTCTCGGTTTGATGCACATTTCAGTGACATCCGGATAGGCATGCTGAACCTCATCCTCATTAATTACTTCATTTACAGGTAGCAGAAGGAGACTAGCAGGATTCAAAGTTGTGCAGCGCATTAAGTTGACACTATGCGCAGCCAAGATCACCTTTTCATACCTAGTTAACCGGCTGCTAGGGACGAGCTGTGTCTTGGTCTGCAAAATCTCTATAGACAGGGGAACAAAAACATTTAGAGGATAACCCTTAACAATTCCTTCGCTCTGTTGAATGCGGACACCTGTGGCAGGTACGGGTTTCAGACAGCCAGGCAATGCTCAAGCTACTGGGTCAATGCTGAAGCTACTGGGTCTGGCTGAAGAATATGTGATAGGTCTTTGAGCATTTCCATGGAACTGAGTGAGCACTGAGAGAGCGCAACCCTCCCTCTCTCTGCAATACAAGGTAAAACATTTGTTATAATTAGGCATTCCCAGAGCAGGGGCACGACAGAGATTTTCTCTCGGCTCTGAGAAGGCATGCATGCAGTTGTCATCCAGTGGTACTGGATCAGACACATCCTGGTGGGTCAGCCTCTGTAAAGGCTTGGCCAAAAAGGAAAAAGATTGAAATCCACTGACAACAGTAGCCAACCTTTCTCATGGACATCCTGACTTCTTTCTGAGTTGTTAGGGGGTGGTTTCATCTTCAGGATTGCTGAAATTCTCTCTTGTGACACCTTCCTTTCGCCTTTCTCAGTGTGATGTCCATGATGTAGGTCTTGTTTTTTTTTTGTTTTTGTTTTTTTTAATATACAGTACTGCAATTTGGCTTGGGATACTTTGTCCATGCTCAGCTAAGTGGTTCCACAGGACAGTTGTGTATCGTCTTCAAGCTTTTCGTGTGTTTGACACCACTAATAGGTCATCAGTATATTGCATCAAGACAATGAGAGGGCATCTCCAGGTTAATTTTTTTTAGATCTAGTTGAAGATGGACGGGCTCTTGGTATAACCCTGTGGAACTCCGCACCATGCCAAAACGCGAAAATAAATTGGCCTTCTTTATGCAGCGGTATGGAGAAAAATGCTTGGCACAGGTCAGTCACAATCAACCACTTGGCCTCACATGGAATCTAAAGTTAAATCACTCCTAGTTTCAGTACAATGGGACAACAAGTATCCACAGTCTTGTTTATTTTTATGAGGTCTTGGACAATGCAGTATATTCCATTGAGCTTCCACAGTCCCATTATCTGTGAGTTACATGGACTTCCCATTATCTCTCTCAAGATTTCCTGTTCAATCAGGGAATTAGTCACTGGGGGGTTATTCCTGCAGTTGTTTCAGGGGTCATGTTGTATGTGGGGTTCTTGGAAACTCAGCATTTGGCTTCAATGTTATTTTGACAGACTCAACACTTTTGCTGAGACCTCTCTCTTGTCCTGAAAAATCCCGTACTTCAGGCGACACTGTATCTCTCAAATCATCAGGCAAATCATCATCTGATCAACATAGAGTACAATGTGAGACTTGGGGTTTGATTTGCAAGTTTGAATGCACCATCCTCAGCAAGAGCCTCTATTTTTGTGCCTCTCGAAGTGCAAGAGATAGAGTAATTTAATTTCTTCAAGATGTCACGTCCAAGCAGACTCACAGGACTCGAATCACATACCACCAATTGATGACCATCTTCAAAGGATCGTATTTTAACAGGGACATGTTCTGTAACGACATTTGTGAATTTTTGGTTTGCGACTCCTACAACTTGGATAGTCTTACCCGAGAAGGGTAAGTTGAGAACCGCTGCTGTTCTCACAGTAGACTGGGTAGCACTGTTGTCTACCAGAAATGATACATGGTGTCCATTCATGTTACTGTCAACATATGGACCACTTTGGTCTATCTCTAAGGATGTGCCAAGTACGCATTCCTCCTCCCCTCTCTGGCACCGTGATCCATTATGATCAAAGGGAACTGGTTTGCAAAGGGGATGGAATTTGCATTTGGGGCTTGATTCAGATTGGGTCGGGGAACATTGGACTATTGTTGGGGCATCAGGGCATGTGGAATCTGCATTGGTTGTCTCTGGGGTACATTTGGATTCTGCATTCTCAGTCTTGGCACCTGTTCGAACTCAACTTGATAATTTACCTGCGTCTCCACAAATCCACCATTATGCAGCTGATTCTCGTTTGTGATATTCTCAGGATTAAAAAATTCCCTCTTCTAATGGCCTATTTTGCCACACATGTTACATGGATTAGTCTCTTGAACGACATCACATCCTACACCTGTACTTGGACTAATCAGGACACCGCCTCCTCTAACCTGCTGTTGGAAACCTTGTTGATAAACTCCTGGCGTACCACCAGTGTTTCCCACAAACAGAGTAGTCAACTCCTCTGTACAGCTTTCACCTGAGCAATCATCAGCTTCTCTTTCAACATTTTCTACTTTAATTCCAACTCATCAGCACAGTACTTGGCATATCTCAGAATCTCATCAATCAGTATATTCTGCCAATAAATTAAAAGCTCCCAAATTATGTTCTTCACTTCTGGCTTCAATCCCTGTACGAATCTAAGCCCATAATATCCCATATCTTTCTCCTCAAATGTTTCTGTGCCACTGAGTTATTTAAACACCTGTAACAATCTCGCAGAATAGGCATGTGCTGACTCTTTAGACTCCAGAGCCTTCCTGTTAATTCTGAGCCAAACAATATCTATAGGATGACATCTTTGTCATCAAAAATGAAATTACCTGATGATACTTTTTCATCACCAATGGAGACGAGCCTTTAGTCTGTGGTTGTCTCATGCGCTCTACTTCAGCCCATTCAACAGCTAATTTTCATTCAATCCACAAATCACTTAGGACAACAATGTTAAACAGTGTATTCAAATGTTGACAAGAAACTTTAGAAAGCTTCACAAATCGTTCACCCTGTCTCTACCATCCCACAAGCTTCTCCCTCAATTTAGGGAAATCATTAGTGAATGCTGCAATATCACCTCGACTCCATGGTACATGAACATAACCTTCACCAGGAATTTCTCTCAGAGAAAGCATTTGTACATCTTCCACACGCTTTTGCTCCAGCTGGAGGCATCTCTAGCCTCACCTTCGGTGCGGACTCCTTCACCCATCTTCCTTCCCATCTGTCCAATTCACTCCATTTTTGGATACAATCAATCGGTTCCGTAATCTGTAGTTTCACTCCTAGGGCCTCATGTTTGCAATATCTCGGTCTCTAAATCTCAGCCGATAAATTCTCTGTAAGGCTTTTGACTTTTCCAAATGCACTTGGTATCTCTTTGCTAATTCAGCTAATCTCTCATAAGCTTGCCCTGCACCTCTTGTAATGTCTCTGCCTATGAACAACAATTTGTCATCTCTATAAGTGTCCCATTGGGCCAGATCAAGAGTTCCCAGTATCATTTCATTAAATTACAGTTTTAATCTAGACACATGTAGTGTTCATTTTCTCTCTGGGGTTTGGAACATCCTTCTTCTCAAAACTTCTGGATTCATTTGGGATATTAATTCCTGTAAACCAGTCATCCAATTTTTGGGCAGTGAGTCCCTTAATTTCCATCCCCTCTGCGAACCAGTTCCCCATCAAATCAAATCATTAACATTTATAAAGCGCGCTACTCACCCGTGCGGGTCTCAAGGCGCTAGGGGAAAAAGGGGGGGTTATCGCTGTTCGAACAGCCAGGTCTTTAGGAGTCTCCGGAAAGCGGAGTGGTCCTGGGTGGTCCTGAGGCTGGTGGGGAGGGAGTTCCAGGTCTTGGCCGCCAGGAAGGAGAAAGATCTCCCACCGGCCGTGGAGCGGCGGATGTGAGGGACAGCAGCGAGTGCGAGGCCAGAGGAGCGGAGGAGGCGGGTGGGGACGTAGAAGCTGAGGCGTCTGTTGAGGTATTCCGGTCCCTTGTCGTAGAGGGCTTTGTGTGCGTGGGTGAGAAGTCGGAAGGTGATCCTTTTGCTGACAGGGAGCCAATGCAGGTGTCTCAGGTGTGCGGAGATGTGGCTGCTGCGGGGTATGTCGAGGATGAGGCGGGCCGAGGCGTTTTGAATGCGTTGCAGGCGATTTTGGAGTTTGGCTGTGGTCCCGGCGTAGAGGGTGTTGCCGTAGTCCAGGCGGCTCGTGACGAGGGCGTGGGTCACGGTTTTTCTGGTGTCGGCGGGGATCCAGCGGAAGATCTTGCGGAGCATGCGGAGGGTGAGGAAGCAGGCGGAGGACGCAGCGTTGACTTGCTTGGTCATGGTGAGAAGAGGGTCCAAGATTAAGCCGAGGTTGCGGGCGTGGTCTGTGGGGGTCGGTGCGGTGCCGTGGGCCACCAGGAGTCGTCCCAGGCGGACGGGGTGTTGCCGAGGATGAGGACTTCCGTTTTTTCAGAGTTCAGCTTTAGGCGGCTGAGCCTCATCCAATCTGCGACGTCCTTCATACCCTCTTGTAGGTTGGTCTTGGCGCTGGCGGGGTCCTTGGTGAGGGAGAGTATAAGTTGGGTGTCGTCGGCGTAGGAGGTGATGATGATGTCGTGCTTGCGTACGATGTTGGCGAGGGGGCTCATGTAGACATTGAAGAGTGTCGGGCTGAGTGATGAGCCTTGGGGTACGCCGCAGATGATCTCGGTGGGTTCTGAGCGAAACGGAGGGAGGTAAACGCTCTGGGAACGGTTTGAGAGGAAGGAGGCGATCCAGTCCAGGGCCTGGCCTTGGATCCCGGTGGAGCGGAGGCGGGTGATTAGGGTGCGGTGACAGACGGTGTCAAAGGCAGCCGAGAGGTCGAGCAGAATGAGGGCGACTGTTTCACCGTTGTCCATCAGGGTTCTGATGTCGTCAGTGACTGAGATGAGGGCGGTTTCAGTGCTGTGGTTGGCTCGGAATCCGGTTTGTGAGGGGTCGAGCAGGTTGTGGTCTTCCAGGAAGGTGGTCAGCTGTTTGTTGACGGTCTTCTCTATTACTTTGGCTGGGAAAGGCAGAAGAGAGATGGGGCGGAAGTTTTTTAGGTCGCTCGGGTCAGCCGTAGGTTTCTTTAGTAGGGCGTTGACTTCGGCGTGTTTCCAGCATTCGGGGAAGGTAGCAGAAGAAAAAGAAGAGTTGATGACGGTCTGGAGGTGCGGGGCAATGATGTCTTCGGCTTTGTTAAAGATGAAGTGCGGGCAGGGGTCCGAAGGGGCGCCGGAGTGGATAGAGTTCATGATGGATTTGGTTTCTTCCGTGTTGATGTGGGACCAGTTGTTGAGGGTGATGGCAGTGGATGCCGGTTCGGTGGTGTATGGTTGGGTCTGGTGTCCGAAGCTGTCGTGGAGGTCACTAATCTTGCGATGGAAGAAAGTGGCGAGGGATTTGAACCTAATCTCGCAGTATCTCTCCTCGGGAAGTGTTCGGATTAGTGTGGTCGGAGGAATGTGCATTAGACATTGCAGAATCTGGTAGAATACAAGGGATTCTCCTATTGGCAGTACTACAGCCAACCTTTGGAGAGGAGTTTGATCTGGGAGCAAAAAATTATGGGGATCCATGAGGAAACCTTGCATCAGGTGTAAACCATGTCTGACTTGTTGACTGTTCTGGTTCTGTAATACATCTGGGGTTCATCTGTCTCAAGACTGAAGGAAATCTCCTTATTGACAATGTGTCTGAACTATCATTACTCAAAACATTCCTTTGTACAGGAAAGGTTGTAACAGCTAATGTGTGTGTATTAATCCCAGTTGCTCCTGGTTCAGTCAATACGTCTGGAGTAGCTAAGCCATTTCTTTTCTGAGGAGCAGGAGCTGTTATCCTTATATTTTGTCCTGTCTCGTTAAGATGTGGTCCTACTGGTGCAGTAGGTATGTTAGAGGTCTCACTTCCCATAGTTTCAGATGTCCCTCCTTTTTTAACGGCATTGTAGGGTGGTGGGCGATTCAGCTGTAGCTCTTTGATAAAACTGTCACCATCTATCACCATCTTTACCCTCAGGCTCCCTAGTCACTTCCTTCTTTTCCCTCAGCTTGCCCTTTCCCTCTTCTTCGCTAGTCAAGGCAGGATATAATCTAGTTCTCTCCATTATATCTGTCCTTCAAATGTTTTTTTTGTGGTTTTTTTCCATCTAGCATCTACACAAGTTCCCACTGCTTTACTTTCTCTTGCTTCATATTTCTCTTTCCATTTCTGGTGTGCTATGTGTTCCTAAGTATTTAGTGCTTCAAATTGTGCAGGTCTAGGAGGCGGTTTCATCTCATATGAAATTTGTCCCGAATTCTACCTGATTCTCAAATGATGTGTTCCATACCGTGGAATTGCCAGTCAGTCCTCTTTCGCAGCGATTTTATGCAATTTTTCAAGCCAAATACATGCATGAAGACCGACATTTGACATCACATAATTACCTCGTGTTCCCTCAGGTGGAGTGTCTACTCCCTTTCTAACTGGTATAAATGCATCTCCCTTTATAAAACATATCAGTGGCCTTAAAGTATATCAATTTTTAAACTAATTGAATAGTTCAAATTGACCTCTTGTTCACAATCAGGAAGTCATTCTTTACCCACAATTCTCTATTTGGCATTCACAGCCAATAGCAGCGTGACACTCTGTGAAGTAGTCCACCAGTACCAGCGTGGCTCTACACCAACCGACCTATACCAGCTTGGCACAATGTGATGTCGATCTCACTTCTTGCAGCAGCTCACCCGTCTTTACAGTTTCTCTCACTATCACTCATATCACTCAAATCTCAATGCAAAATAAAGCAAGTGATTTTCAACAACTTTATCTCCTCCACTAAAAGATTTGGGTAATCAATCACTTCAAAAACAGTTTGGAGCTACACTTTCTGACCAATCTCACATTTACTTCTCAAATGAGACCTCGACCATTGGGCCTCACTCTGATTGATACAGTTCCTCCCTGCGCACCTGAGATTCGGTATATCAATCTATCACAATCACACAAAGAAAGTCCTTTACTCATGGTACTGTTGACGACGTCTAATGATCAGCACTGCTTACACAACAGAAAAGAACAACAAGTGTCTTCTACACTCTTCTCAATAACCCGGGACCTTAGGCTACAACGGACCTGATAACCAACTTAACTTCTTAGCAATAAATGCCACATTCTCACGTCAACTTCAAATATCTGCCAAACATTTCACAATCCCCAGAAACCACTGCAATCTAAGCATAGAAGGGCAAAGCACCACCCTGTTAAAACCCACACATCCGCTGCAAACAAACGACTCTGGAACTTCATCAATCCTCCGAACTAACCATGGTGTCATAAGTTGGGCTGGGACTAACCAATTTCATAATGTGACACCATAATTCCCTATTTTCATTGGTGCAGCACAGAATTGGCTCTCACCTTTGACGTCACAATGTTGATCTATATGTGACCTGAACAAGAGCATATAGTGTGAATTAATCCTAGTTTATTGTAAAGTGATTCACTCAGTCAGTAACGAAGTGCTTTCACTGTAACATTAGCAAATTATATATTGTCATAACCATAATAATTGAAATGTAACCATTGATTATGATTTTTAACTATCCTCACAAAAACTGTGAGTGTTTTTACCCTTAAAATGATAACAGTTCATGTAACGTGCATGTTAACGTTAATTAACGTGAGGACTGTTTCTTCATCATGTTCATTTACATGTAATCGTTCTATTTTGTTATTGTACTAACTGAAACCTGAAGTTTAAATGACAAAGTGCAGTTCACATTTATAATGCAAAATCTGTTGTACACAGTATCATGTGTATTAAACGTACAAATGAAGTATTGCCTCAGCTTGACTTTACCTGCCTGATATTTCCTAACATGAGAAACAGTTTTCACTTCTGCTAATGTGTCATTTGATTGCAGGTGTTTTCACATGAAATGTTAGTTTGTGAATAGATGTGCTGTTGTCTTGCTAATAGAGAGTCTGGGAAAGTAACCATAGAGAAGATTTATGGCAAGATCGAGAAGGTGAGGATTGTTCCTATTCATGCATGTTGCAAAAGATGTCCAGGAGACTGAGGACAGTCACCTCCCCAGGATGGTCTTGGGAACATAGAGCACTGTTTCAAGTGTGTTGTGTGATATGAAAAGACTAGACCACCCGATGGCTTGATTATTGGCTGTTTCTAAATGGACTAATCACAGTATTAACTAGGACTTTCACTGATCGATGGAAGACAGATTCCTCTGGATTTGGAGAGGTACAGACCTCTTTACCTTTCCCCGCATTCCCCATGCTTCCCTGAGTGTTACTTAGGGTTGCACTTGGCCATCTGAGAAGACTCTTAACCGAGCTTCTGAAATGCTGACACCTTCCCTTTTTACCCACTTTTTGCCTTCACTCATCGTCCTTTTGCTTCAGATGTCCTTTTTTCAGTTTCTTTTTGTCCTATTTTTGCTTTTCACCCTTTGCTCTCATGTCCTGAAGTTAGATCTAATTCGACCTTTGCCAGAGTGTGTAGGGAGAATTCCCAAATGCCCCTAACTAACTTAGTTGATATCAGCTCATACTAATGTGTAAGAGGAATGACCAGTGTTTGTTCTCGGAGCACCAAATTCTTCTGCTGATATTTTGTATTGCAGTTACTGAGTCTTTGGTATGCCTTATGCTGGCTAGTACAGTTTTTTCATTGATTTGGGTACCCAATGGTAATATTGTATATTTACAGTATTTTCTTGAGATTCACGTTCCAGTTAGTATAAAAATGAAATAGAAATGTTAACACATGTAAATGAGCATGATGCAGAACCACATTTCTAAACATTAATCAACATTAACATACACACTACATGGACTGTTATAATTTTAAAAGTAAACACTCTTATAACGTGAGGATGGTTAAAAATCATAACCAACGGTTACATTTCAATTAATATGGCTGACATACAATATATAATTTTCTAATGTTACACTTAATGCACTTTGATACTGACTTTGAGTGCACCACTTGACAATAAACTAAGATTAATTCACACATTGTTTTCATTCAGGTCACATACAGATCCACATTGTGACGTCAAAGGTGACAGCCAATTCTCCGCTGCACCACTCTCATGAAGCAGTAGCCAATCTAAAGAGCATTTCTGAAGCCATTTCCTAAAATGGGTTTGTAAAATTAAAATCTGTGCAAGGAGGTCACTTTTTGTAATTGTGACTAGAGAGGATTCCCTTAAGAACATATCCTAAAGGTTGACCTAGTTATCCTAGCCCCAATTTTGTAGTGCTCTCACTTCCTGCCTCCATTGTTGACAATTTCTCTTCAGTGGAGACACAGCTCCTTTCTCGTGGCTGTTGAGACACACTGAAAACAACTTGCCCAGCAGGCACATGTTCTGCTTGGTTCCTGTGGCTATGCTTGGAACTGAGTTTTTTTCCTTTGGTTCTTTTTAAAAACGTTTTTCTCTTCATTCAGTGGTTTGCTTTTTCTCTATTGTTATTGGGACATGAGGTTCCTATTCTAGGTCTGTGAAGTAGATACAGCATTAGCAGGTTAGTGCCCAGCCTTCCATTTTGGAGAGAATGCCTGAGTGTCTGTGTAGTTAATTGTATTTTTGGTACCCAAGTCTACACACTGCCTTACTGTTTCCAGGCAAACAATCAATCAGTACCTGAACACTTTCCTGCTCGGGTAGGAAATTGCAAAGTCCAAGGTTATATTTTCACTGTTTTATATAACAATGTGATTCTTCCTCGTCAGCCATTCTTCTGCCCTGTAGTTATCGATGGGTTCTTGTGACAGGAGTTTTTAAATCGAGTCCCTTCCCTTTTTTTCTGTTGCCTTTGTGGACTGCAAAAGACAGTGATCTTTGAACCATTGTCCAGGAGTCAGAGGCGTTCAGCCCAAGGTGTCCAGTCTTTTGCTTCTATGCTGATACTTAACATTTGAGAGTTAAATCCCACTTTATCATCCATCTATTCATTCACCCAGGTTCCACAACCCATACATTGTCCTTATTTCCCCCAAACTGTTCTCCCACACTGTCCTTGCATACTGACTGCATCCTCACGCCAGTGACTCCAGCCATGATTCCATGTGCTTTGTCATCCATCAGTCCATGCTCTCTATCACTGGTTCATTTGTAGACTTACTTATTTAGCCATTCAACTGCATTCACCATAGAAACATTAAACCTTTTGACTTTTCTTTGCTCTTTCCATAGCCTGACTCTTTAAATAAAAATAAATAAATGTTGCGCTTTCTGCCTCTGTACACACCACCAGGTATCTCATAGCTTTGAAACTCTGCTTTCTGTTCTCCCTTTTCTAGCTGAATCTTCACTCAGTACCCATAGATTGTTTGGTAGGAGAGGCTGGCACTTCTTCCTGTGTGTTTTGTCAGGGTGAAGGTGAAAGGTGTGTCTTTCTCACAAGTGTTGCAATTCGTCCTGTATGGAGCTGTACCATCGAACTGGGAGCTATTGTTGCTCTGGATTTGAGTTGCCATATAGCATGGAATTATCAAAATATCGGCTATGTCCACACAGCCATTTTCTTATTTCACTCACCCTCAATTTATTTTCCCTCTAATTAGTCTTCCCCAAGTGTGACAGCGGATGTTTGCATGCACACTTTTCTCAGATGTGAATGCAACCATGCAGGTGAACTAGCTATCGCTGAAAAGTAGGTACAGAAGCATGGAAGTACCCCCCCCCCTTCAGGTTTGGGTATTTAAAGTGTGCACTTAACATCATGTTATCCCAATTACATTGTGTTAAAACTCTTGAGATGGGTAGCGCACAGAATCCCCTCCTACTTCTTAAACAATACTCTTCTGGAACAAAAATAAATTAATGGAACAGCCTGAAGTAGTCTTCATATTTTGTGTTTAGGAAACCTATACGTCACTTCTAGGCTGAAAAGCTATTTTTGTATGGGGGAAAAAAATGTCTCAGCAAAAATATCACCCATCACAAATGTAAGACATAAAATTAAGCATCTTGTATACTGTGACAGGATCTCTAATTGCAATAAAAATGTCCTTCAAATTCCTGTGACAGATTAAGGCAATTAAAATTCCTGTGTGAAAGAACAAGGCAGTCATACATCTGCTGGTAATAGGAATATGGTGAAATGATAAATAGATATTTGAGAGTAACTAAATATATAAAGATGTTCTCAGGTTTGACATGACGCGGAGAATAAGCACTACAATGCTTGTCTGCTAGTTACTGTGCCACAGAATACCTAATCAATCATAGGGCACTTTGAACAAGACTCTTTATCCACCACTGGACCACATATCTTCCATCAAAGGCCTGCCAATGACTGGGTTGTTTAATGGCCAAAAATCAGGTGCTAGCCTACATAATGCCTATGCCAGCGCACCTGGTCCTTAGTAAGTATACTTACAAGGGGATGCGTATAGGCTGATGAACCTTTTGGATCACATGGAGTATCCTAGCCATGTAGTGACCAGTGTTAATAAGATGCACTATGACCAATCACTAAGGAAAACATTAGTCAATAGACAACTAGATCAACATTTCATGAGTAACCACAACTCAATATACGTTTTAACAATTTTTATTTCCCTATTAATTACAATTCTAATCATAAGGTTAATTCAAACTTTATTCAGTCAGCTCAGAATTAGTTCATTAATGACCACCAATAACATAATCTAACCAGAACTTGAGAAATCATGTGCTCGAATGCTTCAGCATAAGCCAACAAAGATGAATAGAACAGCATTAATAACAGATTTCAGCAATCAGTTCGTCAATCATTTGTCACTGTCTACGTCACCCAAAGAATCCTTACCTAACCCAGATTAGCATTTAGCATGTGGGACTTCGTGCGTAAACAATTTAGAAACATAAATTTGGAAAACATATAGCTAGAAGATAAACTATAAAACAGCGCAGTTGGTACCTGGAAATAAAGGCACAAAGTTAATCAGTCACATGGTCATAGCTACCTATCCTCGGATTGGATCAGCAACAAAGTCAGTCTTCATCTTCAGGTCATCAATCGGTCAGTAATGCTTCAGGCTCTCAAACGCATAAGCCCAATGACAGAATCTAGAATCGCGTCTCTTGACGTTATCAATTCTCCCCTCACATCTGAAGTTTTAGCCCTTTGTCATGACTTTTTATTAGCGTTTTTCAGTCCATCCCCCTAATTCCTAATTGGTCAATTAATCACCAGTTATGACTCTATCCAGTAATATTATTTTTGCAAATCTCTGAATTCTAATATTTCACCGTTCTCAGTTCATTGATTGGTTCACTGTACGATGTCCTCATCATCCGGCTCATCAGGTATCGAAAATGTTGCATCTTCTTCTCCCGTCAGTGCTTCTGTTGTTCAAGTTTTGGGAAAGTACATCAAGTCTGCCTTACACCAAATTTGTTACATATCCTAGTCCCTCATCTCCTGTTCGTCGGTACACAGCACAAAACTCTAGCAAAGCAGATTTTATTAACGCAAGTGGTCAAGGTTAGTTCAGCACGTTTGCTTTCCTCCAGTATGCCTTAATAATTCAGCTTCTGCATGAGGCCTGGCAACTAGGCCACAACTTTGGCTAAGTTAACTTCTACAATATAATGCAAAACATAGGTTATGACATATTACTATGTTATTACTACTCTTTTCTATTATTTCACACATTTTTTATAATTTTTGTGCAATTTCGTATAAACTGGCTGTCACTCTCCGTAGGCACATTTTCAAACGTGAACATTAATTTTTTTACTTTTTAGTTTTCTATCAATTTCTTGTTAATCAAAACACATAAACATTTATTAATAATTTCTAATTAGCAAATCTGCTTCAACACCTATCAGATACTCGACCAGATGATGCCTACTATCAGTTACTGAGCCGAATATTCCATGCGCATCAGTTACTGGACCACATCTTTCAGCTCCTGGATGGCATGGCGCCTCCTTTAAAGGTATGAATGTTTATCATACCCGAAGTGTACTTTATTGGGCTATGCAATTGATGCAAAGCAGTCACTATGTCATAGAGTGTCTGGAAATCAGTGACTGTAAGATTATAGCTTCCATTGGTCATGGGAGCACATAACTGTTTCCCTTCACTCAGTGGGCCACATAATGTCTCCCACAAATCAGTGGTTGACAGGATTCCCACCCACTAATCACTGCAACACTAGATGCTTGAGCATCTTTACATGGGAATTACATATGCATGTCTTCTTTCTCTGCCTAATTAAAGGCTAGAAACCCATGTTAAAAATGAAAACATGCGATTGCTTAAAACATATCTCAGAACATGAAGAGGTTGCTGTTACTTTTCTCTGGGAAAGGTGGCAACTCCAAATGGACTAATTTTAGTTCCCTGGAGCCCATGACAAAGCTAACAATGTCAGTTTGTATCTAGATCTCAGAAGTGCAAAAAAACAAGTGAAGACCACTGACTTGGGGGAGTGGGGGCTCTCATTCACGGGGGACGTACGAGGGTGGAGCCCTTAGAAGCTCCTAATGCATGACCAGAAGATCTCTGCAGGACTGTTACCATTACACACTACCTTTAGAATGGTTGTTCGACATAAGTGGAAGGCAAGGGATGAAAAAACACCCATACGCAAGGGATTGCAAACGATCTGCACATTAGGTAGGTGGGACTAAGCTTCCTTTACTGTCCTGAGTACAATCTTAATGAACTTTAGCTAGGTTACAAGACAAGTGGGCAATAGATATTTACAAATTCTTACACTTCGATTTTGATCGAGTTCTGCGCACTCCGCCAAGTGTTTCGAGGAACGCTTGCTTTAAGCTGACACATTTTAATATATAGAACCTACATCACACTGTGGGGAATAAACAAGTTTTACCCAGGACAATCAGTGCATTGATCTAGCTGCAGGGAAATAGAAGCAGATTTTTGTTAGCTGATCTGGAGTTGCCCGAAACTGGAGACATTGTGAGAAGAAAAAAAATGTGCCTTACTGACAGAGCCACGGACAGACGTGGCCAGAGTAGTGGAGACTTGCTTACTAGTCCTCTCTCCACGCCACAGTAACAGGAGGTTGGCAACAGGTTTGCAGACTTAGTACTGGTTTTAGCAAAACGTCAACTCGCAGTGTGCTGCAAGGCATTAGGAGGGCCAAGCTTGTCTAAGTGGAGGTTAAAGGTGCTAAAATGGGCTAATATGAGAGTAGGGCGTTGCTCGTGGAGTTCAAAAGGGGAATGAGAACACCTGACTTTATCTGGCTGTGGGACTCGATAACCTCCATCGTTACAGGGGAAGAGGCAGGCGATGTCCAACCTTGGTACCAATGTATTAAACGGCCATGGGATACACGGATACTGGGAGGCCAGAACAGTTGTTTGGTGAGGCTGAGAATGAGGGCAGACCTCATGAGGCCCACAAGAAGTGACAGTGACACTGGCCAAAGATATGACTCAGCATATCTAATTGGACCCAGGAGACCCAATTGAGCTTGTATATGTTGTTTACAGATAGACGCTTTGCATTAACCACTTATGAGACACTTAATGATGAAGTGATCTGGCTAATTGTAATATATATGAATACCCAAATTGTAATATGATGCATTGTCTGTCGTTAAATGCCAAATAATACCTTTGAGTTTAAAAAAAAAAAAATTTCTTATAAGCACATAACAGAATTCTACATTGCTAGCTTATTTTTTCCACTTTATGCAGATGAATCTGTGATGGGAGCATGCACTGGACAGAAGGCTTCCACTCATCTTCTACATATTTTAACATTTTTGTTAGAATTTCACATAAAAGTAAAACCAAACAGTCCCATAAACCACGTCTAAAAACATCCTACCCATTTCCTTCCTCAGCTCACCCTTTTCCCCACATCACCCTTCACCTCCATTCTTCTGTTAGTTTTTGAGCAGTGGTGGTGGATCATTCGTCTAGTTAGTTTTCAGTTTTTGTGGGCTGTTGCCCTCAATGTTGACCTTCAACATTTTTGGATGTAAATGCCGCATGAAGCTTGCAAACCCCTAATATAAATACCATGCTATATGTGCAGTGACATAAACCATTTCAGCGAGTATTATACGAGTGTATTTTGAGCATAGAATTGAATGATAATCAGCTGTAAAAATGCAGTCGGCTTATTTGCATCGTGTGAAAGTCTGTGTCCACTTTACAGTGATGCTGAAGCCAAAACATCCTATGATCCAAGCCGGTAGTCCAAGAACTACCGGCCGATCTCCCTCCTCCCCTTCCCAGCCAAGGTCATCGAAAAAATCGTAAACAGCCAACTAACCCAGTTCCTGGAAGACAGCAAGGTACTCGACACCTCCCAATCTGGATTCCGCAGAAACCACAGCACCGAGACTGCACTCATTGCTGCCACAGACAACATTAGGACCATGCGCGACAAAGGAGAAACAGCAGCACTCATCCTCCTGGACCTCTCTGCAGCTTTCGACACGGTATGTCATCACACTCTCCACACACACCTCCACAACGCTGGAATCTGCGACAAGGCACTCAACTGGATTTCGTCATTTCTCTCAGGTAGAACCCAGAGAGTCCGCCTCCCACCGTTCCTGTCAGAACCCTCCAGAATCATCTGTGGCGTTCCCCAAGGATACTCGCTCAGCCCCACGCTCTTCAACATTTACATGGCCCCCCTCGCCAACATCGCACAAACCCACCACATCAACATAGTTTCCTACGCAGACGACACTCAGCTCATCCTCTCCCTCACGAAAGACCCTACAACTGCAAAGAACAACCTCCACAACAGACTTCACGCCATCGCCAGCTGGATGGAATCAAGCCACCTCAAGTCAACACAGACAAGACAGAAATCCTCATCTTTGGCACCAACCCCTCAGCTTGGAATGACTCCTGGTGGCCCACCTCCCTAGGAACCGTGCCCTCACCCACCACCCACGCACGCAACCTAGGCTTCATCTTGGACTCCACACTCAGCATGACTCAGCAGGTCAATGCCATCTCCTCTTCCTGCTACAACACTCTCCGCATGCTCCACAAAATCTTCAAGTGGATTCCCGTCGAAACCAGGAAAACTGTCACCGACGCCCTGGTCAGCAGCCGATTGGACTACAGAAACAACCTATATGCAGGAATAACAACCAAACTCCTAACAAAGCTGCAAAGAATCCAGAATGCATCCGCCCGCCTCATTCTGGACATCCTACGCCGTGACCACATTTCGCTGCGACCACATTTCCCCCCACCTCAGAGACCTTCACTGGCTACCAGTATCAAAGAGGATCACCTTCAAACTCCTCATACATGCACACAAGGCCCTCCACGACACAGGCCCAGCCTACCTCAATGACACTCACCTTCCACACCCCCACCCGCAATCTTCGCTCCACCAGCCTCGCCCTTGCCTCCATCCGCCGCACCACCGCTGGAGGAAGATCCTTCTCTCACCTAGCCACCAAGACCTGGAACTCCCTACCGCTCCACCTTCGCCAGACCCAAGACCTCTTGACATTCAGGAAACGCCTCAAGACATGGCTCTATGACCAGTAGCTCCTCCTCCCCCCTCTCCCCCCTCCCTGCGCCTCGAGACCCTAACGGGTTATTAGTGCGCTCTATAAATCCTTGATTGATTGATTGATTATGGAACTAAATGTGCATTTTCTTTTTGGTAGTTGGTAAATCTAATCAAAAAGTACTCTTGGGTATGAGCTGGCACTACAAATTCTTCAACCTATGGAAGTGGGATATGGTATTTTTTTTCCTTTCCTTTGCATCGTTCCCAAACAACCAGGAACGGTCTTATTAATACATTCATGGATGGCAATTACAGTGTGAGTTTTTATAGCATAAGTGTGAGAAATGGGTTCCTCCCATTTAATCCCCCCTGCTTTTTCTCTTTTCAGAATACTGGGTTATGGACTTCTGTTGTGAGTCTTACTACCTGAGTCTCATTGACTATAGGATCTGTTATAATGGACTAGGAGTGCTAACTGCCAGTGTCTGCCTTTTAAGATAGGGTTTGCTTCTGTACAGATATGGTAAATGGTAAAAGGCTCTGGAATGGATGTACAAGAACAATTATGCGTATGCACATGTGCAGGCTAAGCGTGTGATGCTACAGTCCAACTCAGCCCTTTATCTGCGTGCAGGTACTCAGTCTGTTGCAGAGGGCACCGTTCAGAGAGTGGTATTGACCTGGTGTACACCTTATAACATGAATGGGCATTAACGGTGTGAGTAGGTACATCTGTAGTGATTACTGAAGTTTGTGTACCTCTCTGTATCATACTCACTGGTCACAATCCACACCAAACTACAGTTTCTCCTCTTTGTGACCTAAAGACTAGTGTGGTGTGCTGATAATACAGTAAAAATGAGCACCAAGTGACAATAGTGTCCCTTTTCATATCTGACCTCTTTCCTGCCATGTGAGCATTTGTCATATGTCTTTGATTCTGCTTCTAATGAGATTCTGGGCCTTTGTTCCTCTTGTTGGGCCAAGTTACTGGATCTGGTTAGGTAGAAGATCAGTGACATCCCCACACAGTAAGGCCATTAGCTAGTAAGTAGGCCTGCTTCTAGGAGATAAAGTGGTGGGGATTGATATGCATGTGCTAATTACCTTTCACACTGGACCTGATCTGGGAAGGCTCACTCCCATAGAAACAAAGGTCTACAGCCAGACCTCTAGAACCATACACATATGAGGGTCTCCCCTTTGAAGTTTTGGAGGGAAGACACCAGGTATCTGTGGCAGTTACATGTGTGGTTTCCTGCTCTGAGAGATCTTTCAACATGCTACTTCAGGTTGCCATTTTGGAATGACTGAACATGCTGTGTGAGGGTTTTTGGGGCAGGAGTGGAGTGATATGTCACCCTAGGATTGGGCAGAAGTGCCTAGCATCTGGAACTTTACACTGTCTATTAAAAAAGCAGCACAAGCGAAAGACTTTAGAGAGCAGTTTGGACCTGGGGTAGAGTGAGGGAGAGGAATTCCCAACCAGAGAGAGAAGATACCCAACCTCTGCTACAAGAATGGACTAAAGGACTTCTGACATAAGTTGGCACCCTGGGACTAGGATTTGTTTCTCCTGGCCCAGTGGTTCTGTCTTTGGGGAACCGTTAGTATCATGATCTCCCTAAGGGACCAAACAGTTCTGCACATATAGTGCCCCGTTTTCAAATTAGAATGCTATCGCGGGGGTGGGGGGAATTGTAGGTTCAGAGCCCATGGAGAAGTATGCACGAGACTGTGTTGCGAGGCAGTTCATCCCTTCCCCTTTGATTTTTTTTTTTTTTTTTGTCCTCTGTGACCTCCAAATCTCCAGGGACTGATGCAGAAGCCCAGAACAAGAAGCCCCAGGCTTAAGGAGGAGCAGCCACTGAGGAAGGGGGTGCCCCGGGCCAACAGAGATCCCAGTAGAGGCACTCTCCCGCAGGGGTGGAGAGGGGGGTTACCAGTTTTGTTCTGGCATACAAGCTGTGTCAGGTGGCAAGACCCAGTCCAAAGCAGTCCAAGGCCTGGGTGCTCCTCAGAGAAGTGGGGACACCCAGGCCCATTTAAAGGAAGGGAAAACAAATCAAAAAGTCTATGTTGAGGTTCAAGCCTGCATGTTAAAAAAAATAAAACTAGTATATGTGTGCTGTATTCTAATTATAAGGTGAAAGCTCACCAGTGGTGTAACCTGTTAGAAGGGAATCCCCAACAATAGTTCCACCTGCCATCATATGTAGATTTGTAAATGAAAGCATAATATTGAGTAGTATGTGCATAATAAAATACTTTTTTTTCTTTTTATACGTAAAAACACTGACTGATAAAGGTTTATTGGGTATTGTTTGTAGCCTGCTTGTAGACACGGTACTAGCCCACACTGCCATCTGCCTGGACTGCTCTGCCTTGCTATCTTAAGACTGTCAAGTTCTAGAATAGGATGCTTGGTTCCAAGTCGACTGAAGGTTGCAGACTTATTACTTGTAAGGAACTGTCATCCTTCACTAATAATAACCCACTTTCTTACACTAAGCATTTCAACTGTTAGCCTCTTGAAGGGTATGCATGCCTTTAAGCATCAGAAGTGGTGTCTAGTGTTTCCTTGCCGAGACATTGAATGGCCAGAATTCCATAAAGTTGTACTTTAGAATCTCTGCTTAGACTATGTATTTTGTACTGGAGAAACAAACTGTTTGTTACTTGTCCCTCGAGTTGCACACTTACATTCTACACATTACAGTAACATTTTGACTTTAATGTGTCAACTGAGTTCTAGCGATCCCAAGAGCGAAATCTGAGCCAACAATTTCAATTTGGCTGTTACCACCACCTCTAAACGCGATTCCGTATTTCCTGAAATCATTGTTACAGTTTAGAAAATGGTAAACACAGGAGCTGAAACACTTAAACCACTGATCATCATCCTCCGACGTTGTGTGGAAATGTTAAAGGTACAAACTCACGAACCGAGCTCACCAGATTAAAAAACAGCTGAAGATAGGCTGGATGCTGTAAAGGGAAAATTCAGAAATCATTTTAAGGACAGGGAAATATGGATGCACACACATTAACACTGGACACAGTGATCTCACAAACTCTTGGTAAAATTGTTGCAGGATCAAATGAGCCAGGGCCGGATTGACTGTTCTGTCACTCTGGCATTTTTCCCGGTGGGCTACCGCCCAGAAGGCGGTTTTCATAGCAGGGTGGGTTTCTTGTTCCCAGCATGCCCTCGTGTCCTCATGCCAGATGCTATCACTAAAAGTGTGGTGCTGGATTGAATATTTTGGCGGGGTTGAATTTGGTTTCAAGTCCAGCCTTACAGGCACCACTGACCCACCATTTGAGAAGACACAAAACCAGAAGGCAGCTACCAGATAAATGAGAACAGGGCGCACACTAACTATTTATATATAAAAATAAAAAAAAACTCACATACTCCAATGGATTTATGAAGAATCCGAAACCAGGAGCTAACGTGTTGTACAATGAGAGCGTGGGCGTGTGTCAATGTTCACCAAAATGAGATATGAAAAACCCATTCTTGTAAAAAGGACAAGGGCTCATGGGCAGGATTTTTCTTTGGCAACCATTTCTAAAGAGTATTTTCCTCTGCCGATACCATTACTTCTTGTTGCCGTTTGAGCTTTTTCTAATAACGGTCATCGCTCACTTACGTTTGTTCTCCTTCCCAGCTTCGAACTTGAAAAGCTGTGCCGTTTTACCATGTCTGTGAAAAAGAACTATCGCCGCGTGCCCTACCACAACTGGAAGCATGCAGTGACAGTGGCCCACTGCATGTACGTCATTCTGCAGAATAACCAAGGCATTTTCACAGACCTAGAGGTAAATTGTTGACTGTTTCCTTAAGAGTCATGCAACTGTGTTGTGTTTCAGCGCAGAGTCGCGCGCGGCTTCCAGATTTTACTATTATTTTCTTCTTGTGTTAACATGAAATTCGCGTGAGCAGGCCTTTTTGGTAAACCACAAAGTTGTTTGTTCAGAGTGGAGCAGTGCTGCTCGTGGGTAATACATCCGTCCTTTACGAGAGAAAGTATGCTTTGAAAAATTAGTGTTTCTACGGCCTGTTATCCAGTACCTTACCACTTGTGTAGTGTGTACGTTTTTAAAATACTTGTAAATGCAATTGCGTTTGTATAGTGCATCATACCCATTGCGGGGCACGTTAGTGGACTGTTGGACGGGTAGTGTTATACCCTGGGAGGCAGTGTGGGCTATTTGAGGGGCATTTTGGTGTTGTGTGTGTCACCAAAGCAGTGCTTTTAGCCTGTCCTGATGCACGGCACTTAATCTATGGCGGCAGCTAGGCCTTTTAAGTGAGATGGAAAAAGTGTTGGTGGGAGAGGGAGGGTCCCTAATAGAGCGTGGCGTGTATAATGAAGGGCGTGGCTTTAGCATGTGAACTAAAATTTCCACTTAATGTCACCATACCTACACAATTGCCTAAACTACAACTAGCATAGGGGACCATTGCTCTGCGATTTGCACAGGCGCCAAGGATTGGATGACTGTGTTCTGAACACCTTTTTTGACCCACTTGCACTGAGATATCGCATTGCCTTCAGCCACAGCTCAGTCGTGGGACGTTATAATGAATGATTAAAGCATGTAAAATATAAACAAGAATGACATGGATAACCTTAACTTTATTTTATTTTTTACACCTATTATTTGGAAATTAGAGTGTGTTTTATAGGTAAAGCCTGATAGAGACATCTAGTTGTAGGTTCCTTACCTTAGAATTTCCCCCAGGCGACAGATTGGATCTGGAGATTTTTCTTCGAGCAGTACCCTTGCATGCCGTCAGGTGGCATCTGTCGACTCTGCATACTGCGTCAGTGCCGTGGTCGCCGTAATGATGTTGCAGTCGTATCTAGGCGCCACTCTGACATCAGTTCTTTTCTTTCCGTGCCAACCTGTGCGCATATCCGGAGAGGGCTACCCTCTGTCATTTTTTGACTGACTGAATGTTTTGTCGAATTCTTGGCGCTTTTTTGGTGCGTGGAAGATGTCACGAAGACTGGTTTTAAGCCGTGTGACTCCTGTCACTGAATGATGTTGGTGACTGATCAGCACCAAGTGTGTTTGTGGTTCCTGGAGCGCAACCACAACCTGAAGTTGTGCTCCATGTGCCTGGACATGAACCTGAAGGATTTGAGGGAGTAGCCCATAAAACTCACGGCGGCACTCCGCGTCACTCCCGTCGCAAGGGAGGTCACGAGACCACTCGCGGAGTCATTACCACATCTCTAAATCCCATTTGAAATCCTCGGGGCATTCGGGTCACAAAAATAACTTGTCAAAGAAGACCAAACGTTCTTCGACTTCGTCCCGTCAGCCGGATGATGTGACATGGGAAGAGCATCGATGCTCTAGAACAGTGGTTCCCAACCTCTGGTCCGGGGACCCCTGGGGGTCCGCAAAGCCTCCTCAGGGGATCTGCATCTGCTTATAAAATTAAATAATATTAATAGAGTAGGTCCCTAGCTTTCAGTAATGATTCAGTGGGGGGGTCTTCGGATTCAAATAATGATTCAGTGGGGGTCCCTGGGTTCCAGTAATGATAAAGTGGGGGTCCACAGAAGTCAAACGTTTGGGAAGCACTGCTCTAGACCTCCATCTTCGGAGCCTGTTTCTGGGTAGGCTCCGTGCCTCCCCGAGTTTCCGGGAGCCGGAGTGACCCCTTGCCCAATTTAAGGAATCCTATGAGGACATGCGCCTCATATTTGGGCGGACTGACCTCTCTGCAATGCCTGTGGGCTCTGTGGGGCTGGAGGGGCCCCCCACAGGTTCCGTGCCGGCTCCAGAGGGCCCCTCAGGATCAATTGTTGGATCTGTACCAGCGCCGGTCATGCCAGCCTGACCTCCACGGCGCTAGCAAAGACGTCAGTGCTTCCTACATCAGTTGGGCGCACAATAGACGTCTAGCCCATCCTGATACCTGACCTGAGGCAGACAGACATCTCTCAATGCCGATTCCATCTTTGAGGGGGCATACATTCCTCAGGTTGAATCCTGACCCTTATTCGTACCAATACGGGAAAAGTATGGAGGGGTCGCTGGACCCTTTAGAATTCCAGCTTGGAAGACCCTGAACTGGGCACAGGAATTGGGCAAAGCTAGTGGTCTGGATACCTCTTCTGATACTGGCAGGCTTTCTTCCCATACCGTGGCTACAGAGGAGGGAGCTTTGTATTCTATGGTGGTGAGCAGTGGAGCTTAGGTCCTTGGCTTTGAGCTAACCTGACTGAGGTGCTTCAGCCTGGGGCTTCCACTTCAGAACCCCTTCTACCTTTCATTGAAGCCCTCACTGATGTCCTTCTGGGTGCCCGGTCCAAACCCAGCGCAAGGGCTCCTGTGAACAGGACAGTCGCCCGCTGCTATCGGCCTGCACCAAACAACCCTAAATTCCTTACCCAATATCCTACGCCTGAGAGCTTTGTCGTCCAGGTTCTTCTTCCTCGGCCGCATTCCCATCTGCACCCCTGGATAGAGAATCAAAGAGATTGTATCAACTGGGGAAGAAAATTTTCTCTTCCTCCAGTGTGTCATTGCAGTCTGTGAACACCACTTGCCTTTTGGGCTGCCATTCCCACACCCTATGGGATACGGCCACGCAGGTGCTTCCACAGGTCCAGGAGGAGAACCGGTGTAGGAAAATGCCCCTTTTGGCATGGTTAACCACCCCCCACCCCTCCGTTTTTTGCCTGATATTGATGCTAACTTGACTGTATGTGTGCTGGGATCCTGATAACTAGGCCCCAGCACCAATGTTCTTTCCCAAAACTGTACCATTGTTTCCACAATTGGCACATCCCTGGCACACAGCCAAGTCCCTTCTAAAAGGTACCAGTGGTACCAAGGGCTCTGACCAGGGAGGTTCCCTAAAGGATGTAGCTTGTATTGTGCCATCCTAAGGGACTCCCCACCAAGCCCATGCACACTGCCATTGCAGATTTTGTGTGCTGGTGGGGAGAAAAAGGTAAATTTGACATGGCACCCCTCCCAGGGTGCCATCCTCACAACCCACTGCTTGGGGCATAGGTAAGTCACCACTCTAGCAGGCCTTACAGCCCCAAGGCAGGGTGCACTATACCAGAGATGAGGGCATAGCTGCATGAGCAATATACAGCATCCTGGTTTATTCTTAGGCATTGTAAGTGCAGTGTGGCCATATTAAGTACATGGGCTGGGAGTTTTACTAACTCCACAGCTCCATTATGGCTTCACTGAAGGCTGGGAAGTTTGGTACCAAACTTCTCAGCACAATCCCACACTGATGTCAGTGTTGGCTTTATTGTACAATGACACAGAGGACATCTCAGAGATGGCCCCTGTATTTTACCCAACCCTTTAGTGTAAGACTGACCAGTCTATGCCATCTTGCCACTAACAGACAAGTTTCTGACCCCGTGGGGTGAGAGCCTTTGTGCTCTCTGGGGTCAGGAACGAAGCCTGCTCTGGGTCGAGGTGCTTCACATTTCCCCCTGCAGGAACTGTAACACTTGGAGGTGAATCTCAAAGTATCAGGCCTCCTGTTACAGTGCCCCACGGCACTCCAGCTAATGGAAATGCCCCCTCTCCCGACCAAGCCCACTTTTGGCAGCAGGTCCGACAGGAAAATTAAGTAAAACAGGGAGGAGTGACCACTGCATCCAGGACCACCCCTAAGGTGTCCAGAGCGGAAGTGACCCCCTCCCCCCCAACTCCTTACAAATTCCTCCGTCTTGTTTTGGAGGATAGGGATCAATAGGTTTAGAAATGTGCCCTCCTCCTCAAAGGGAGTAGGCACAGGAAGAGTGTAGCCACCCTTACAAACAGTAGCCATTGGCTACTGCCCTCTGACCCCTGTAACACCCCTAAATCTAGTATTAGGGGCTCCATGAACCTTACTAGGTTCCTGGCGCCCACAAGAAGAAAGAAGGACTGCAAAGCCCAACCCAGCAGTGAAGACTCCAGACGACAACTGACTTGGCCCCAGCCCTATTGGCCTGTCTGCAGCTTCAAAGACCCATGCTCCAAGAAGGCCACACAACCTGCAGGACCAACAACCTCTACAGACCCCCCGAGGACTGCTGTCCCAGCAGAGGACCAAGAACGTCTGAGGACAGCGGCCGTGTCCAGAAGAAACTCTCTAAAAGGACTCTAGGACCGCTTCGTATCCACAAGCCCTGCCAACTCGGTCCAAAGAAGGTCCCCAGGCGATTCCGACCTCAAGTCTGCCCTGAGTTGACCCCTCCTGGCCAAAACGATGATGCCTGCAGCCTGAATCCAGAGGACCCTCCCTGACCACGAACGGATCCAACGGAGATACCACACACCAAGGAGATCACTGCACCCACATCCCCCTGGCCTTGAGGTATCTGACCGACAGTCCAGCAGGCACCTCCCCTCCCTGTCCAGCCTTTGGTTTCCCAGAACTGACCGCATAGTCACAGTCTGTAGTATATTTTGTGACCCCCAGGGTCCACCCTGTTGAAAACATTGGGCGCCCAGCTCTGTGTTTACTCCCTGCACCGGCTGCCCCTGAGCCTCTGAGGGGGTGTGTTTGATGTGAACCTGTGGCCCTCCCCGGTGCTCACCTAAACCCCCCAGACCTGTGCCCAGGAGCCACGGGTACTTACCTGCAATCTGCTTTCTACCAAACACCCCCAATCCTTGTAGGATTCCACTGAACCCAACGTTAACTTGGACCTCTACCCCCAGCTGGCCCCATGCTGCTGGTCATGCACTTTTGGTTTCAGCCTAAACTTTGCAAAAAAACAAATAAAGTACATTTGTTACATATGCTTGATACCTATTGACAACTGTACATACCTGCAACAAAGACCTTCTGGTTCTAGAAATAAAGTAACAAAGTATAATTTTACTGAATAAAATAAAATTGGCCTGGAGTTAGTCATTGAGTGTGTGCCTCTTTTCTTGACTGTGTGTGTCCAATAAATGCTTTGTACTACCCTCTGATAAGCCTAACTGCTCGACCACACTACCACAAAAGAGAGCAATTAGTATTATCTACTTTAGCCTCTGTTAAGCCTCTGGGGAACCCCTGGACTCTGTGCACACTATATCTCGTTTTGGTATAGTGTATACAGAACCAGTTTCCTACAACCAGGCCATGCCTCTCCCCAGCTGTTGCTGACGGGAGGGATGCAGCTAAGTTCACTATACATTGTGGGTTGGATAAGACCGACTCACTAGGCAGATCCTGTGCATCAGCGGGGGCCTTACGGTTCCATGCCTGGTTGAGGACATCTGGCTTGTTGGGGGATGTCCAACAGTCACTATGGACATGCCCTTCAATGGCACCAATCTCTTCGGAGACAAAGCAAAATCAGTCCTCGAGTGCTTTGAGGAGTACCTGGCTACGGATCGGTTCCTTGGCCTCGCAGCTGCTCCTTGCCCTCCACAAGTCCGCTTTTTGCCCCTTTCATGGCTACGGAAGGGACACCCAACAGCGTCTATTCCCATCTATGCCGTGCATGCTGCACAGCCTCTGCATGGTCGCGAACGTGGGGTCCCATGTGCTCGTGGATCAAGGAGCCAGAGGTCTGCCCAGTCCACCTCGGCCCCCACTGCAGTCTCCAAACCTTTCTAGTCCATGGCACCATCCTGGACCAGTTGGTGGCAGGATCCGCCATCACCTGGACCACTGGAAATCTATCATGACGGACAGGTGGGTTTTACAAATAGTCAGAAGGGGCTGCATCCTCCCCTTCGAGACTACTCCTCCGGCCATGCCACCTTCCTATGATCGGATGACAGAGGATCACCTGCCACTTCTCCGCAAGGAGGTTTACGGCTCTAGGGTCCCTGTGCCAGAAGTAGGTTGTGGTTGTTATTCCTGATACTTTCTGGTGCCCAAAAAGGACAAGGGCCTCCGCCCTATCCTAGTCCTCTGGCCTCTCAATATGTTCCTCAAAAAGGAGAAGTTCAAGATGCTCACTTTGGCTCAGGTCCTATGTGCCCTGTTTGCTGGAGACTGGATGGTAGCGTTGGACTTGCAGGACACTCACTTTCATGTTCCCGTTCTGCCTGCCCACAGACATTACTTGTGATACCTGGTGGGTCAGGAGCAGTTTCAGTTCATCGTGCTACCCTTTGGCCTTTCCAGAGCCCCTTGGGTGTTCATGAAAGTGATGATGGTGGTCGCAGCTCATCTGCGCAGGTTAGGGGTTTCAGTCTTCCCCTACCTCGATGACTGGCATGTTTATAGTGAACCCCAACGAATGCAGGAGGTTCGCCGTAGTCTGGAGGTGGGAGACAACAGCCTGGGGCAAGCCTGCATTCAACATCCAAAGTCGCACTTGACTCCCTCTCAGATAGTCCCTTTCATCGGAGCGGTTCTGGACACAGTGCAGTATTAGGCCTATCCTCCCGAAAAGCGAGTCCAGGATATTCAGGCTAAGATACTGGTTTTTAGGCCTCTATCCTGTTTTTTGCTGAAAATAACTCAAAGGCTGCTGGGCATCATGGTCTCCCGCATCCTGTTGGTGACACATGCCAAATGGCATACGTGGGCTCTTCAGGTGGACGTGAAGTTCCAGTGGGTGCAGCATCAGGGAAATCTCTCCAGTATGGTCCAGATCTCCGAGGGGACTACACAAGATCTGCAGTGGTGGCTTTCGAATCGCGATTGGGTCAGAGTTAGATCACTCTCCCATCCCCAACCAGATCTCACAATGTTGACAGATGCATCACTCCTGGGACAGGGCAGCCACAAGGGGGAGGCGGAGATCAGAGGTGTCTGGTGTCCGACAGAGTCCGGGCTCCACATCATTCTTCTGGAACTCAGGGTGATCAGGCTTGCATTGAAAGCATTCCTTCCCTCTCTCCAAGGGAAAGTGGTACAGGTGTTCACCGACAACACCACTGCCATGTGGTACTGCAACAAGCAGGGCGGAGTGGGGCTGTGGACCCTATGTTCAGAGGCTCTGCTCCTCTGGACATGGCTGGAACATCTGGGCATATCCCTGGTGGTTCACCATCTGGAGGGCTCTCTGAACGCCGGAGCAGACGAACTCAGACATCAATGCATTGTCGGTCACAAATGGCATCTCCATCCGGAGGTGGCACAAGGTCTCTTTCAGCAGTAAGGAGAGCCTTGGTTGGATCTGTTTGCCTCCGAAGAGTGCACGCAATGTTGGCTGTTTTGCACATTGGAGTTTCCAAGGCCGGAACTCGCTAGGTGATACTTTTCATCTCGAGTGGAACTCAGGCCTCCTTTACACCTTCCTGTCAAAACCACGTCTGCCCAGAGTTCTCAAGAAGATCAAGAACGAAGGGGCCCAAGTAATACTTGTGGCACAGGACTGGGCAGGAAGAGTATGGTATCCCGAGCTTCTGAGCATGGCCATTGATCCTCCGATAAGACTGCCCATTCAAGAGGATATTTTGTTGCAGCAGCAGGGGACAGTTCTCCATCCGAACCTGTTCATTCTCTGCCTCCTTGGGTGGAGATTGGGCGGTGGCAGTTGACAGCTTTTGATCTTCTGCCTGAAGTCTGTAATGTAATCTTGGCAGCCAGGTGTCCCTCCACAAAAAAACGGTATACGCCTATCATTGGAACAAATGTTGTACCAACAAGTCTGTTGATCCCCTTTGTGCACCCCTTTCTGAGATTTTATTGTCTGTCCTCTCTTGCCCAGCAGGGATTTGCTTTGGGCACCCTTAAAGCCCATTTTTTCTCTGTTTTGTGCTTTTAACCTCCTTTCAGTTTGTGGTGAAAACGGGTGTGAAGCCTATGGTAGATTCCATAAACCTATAAATTTCAGAAAACTAGACCCAATTCTGAATTTAGCAAAGAGTCATTTGTGTAGATCCTTCAAGGTTTTCCCAAAGAAAATAATTGCTGAAATAAAAAAAAATTGAAAATCAGAAGGAAAAGACTGGCATTTGTGACAACGTTTTCATTTGTAACTTCACATCACAATGGCCTACTCGCAAAAGCAATATATTGTTACATCTGCTAGACCCTTCCGCTTGTGAGAATATAAAGGGTTTGCAGGTTTTCCAAGGACTCAAGTTACCCAAAGCCAAAAACCTGCTGCCCCTTGCAATGTTTTTTCATTGTGTACCGGGTGTACAGCAATTCATATGCTAAAAAATAAATAGTGAAAAATGGCTATCATGGAAACCTATGTATATCCGAAATGGGCAGATATGGAGTTTAGATGCAGTGGTTTCTTGCACATCTCAGAGTTTGTGAGTACACATACTGACATGAGAATTAGAGGGCATTTCTCAAAATGACTTCTTTCTTACACACTGTCTTACATTTGGAACGCACAGTTGCAGAGAAAAACTATTGCTATAACACTTGTTCTACTATTCCATGTTCCTCTAAGCCTCTCGATAGAAATGGTACCTCACTTGTGTTGGGTAGACCTAGTGCCAGCAACAGCGATTGGTCCAAAACGCAACTTGGACTGTAAACTGACTTTTTTTTTTTGGGAGCTGTGGATTTTGGTCCTTAGCTCAGCCAGTGCATAGGGAAACCTAGCAAACCTATACATTTTTTTTAAACTAGACACCTAGGGTAAATCAGGATGGGGTGACTTGCATGGCTCTCACCAGGTTGTTACCCCTTGCAGACCTCACAATTTGAATTAAAAACACACTTCCCTCACATTTTTGGGATGGAAAGTTCTGTAATCTATGGGGAGCCACAAAATTGCTTCCACCTAGCATTCCTCCAAATCTTCTGATTAAAAAGGGTTCCTCACTTATGTGGGTAGGCTTATTGCCAACAACAGGAAACAGCATCAAACGCACCATGGACACATCACATTTTCCACTCAAAACTGAACTTTTCTTTTTTTGCACGAACTCTACATCTTCTACACTGAAAGGTGTTGGGTTTTTTTGTGCGAGGGAGGAATGTAATCAGAAAAGTGGTGATCTTTCAATCTAGCCACTCTGCACCGCTCCAACTTTAGGAACACTTACCTGCTCCACTAAAACAAGCCTGGCCATCACAGACTGCTGAAACTGAACAAAAGTCCCATTTGAATCTGGAGAGTAATCTTATACCAAATGTAAGCCTTACGAACAGAAGTAAAAGGCTCCAATCTCAGATTTACTCTGTCTACACCACCCATGTGCTTATTGTAGTCTAAAATGCACACAGGTTTGCACACTTCAGCAACCTGACCCCAAACAGTCACAGGTGAAGTACTTTCAGCATGAATGGTTTTCAGTATGTGGACATCTCTCCTGTCAGAAAATTTCACAGCTAGAAGTTCATCACTATGCAAGGCAATGCACTGTCCCCTCTGAAGCTTTTTACATACAAGCTCTTTAGGGTAACCTTCAAGGTTGAGGCGGATTGTGCCACAAGTAACAATGTCCACTTTGAACAAATCCATTTAAGAAATGCACATCAGTGTAACCTACGCCTACGCATAAATGGTGACCTTTGATAAAAAGTCTTCTACCAAGTTCCCACACAATTTTCTCACCGACTCTGAAAGTGGATGGCACAACCAGGGGGGTCAATAGAATCCCGACCAGTGTATACCCTGAAATTGTAGACATTTCAAGTACTACTCAGACAGCAGGTACCTCTTAATTCCATAACATGCGCTCTTCCTAGGTATGTAGTGCCTAAAAACCAAACAGCCCTTCAACGGGGCCAAAGACTCATCCACAGCTATTTCTTTCCCTGGAACATAGATTTCTGAAAAGCAGTCTACAAAATGATCAAGGACAGGCCGAATCTTGAAGAGACGGTCACAATCAGAGTGATCCCATGTCAATGCTGAAGCATTATCAACAAAATGCAGCATCTGAAGCAGAAACAAATACCAATCACTACTCATGGTTGCAGGAAATATAGCCATTGCCATCAAGGGTCTAGTACACTAATATGAGACAGAGACGGCTTCCTTATTGCGCCCATCGAAAAAGTTAAATCTTAGAACTACTTCAACTCATCCAGATTTGCTGGCTACCTTTAGAGCGGGGCTTGAGTTTGGCACTGTTGTCCCTCAAATACTGTTCAGCATACAAATGAGTCCGTTCAACAGTCTTCATCCAAAAATACATTGTGCATAAATAATTGATAGAAATGTATAGGCAAAACAATTTCACTAGTCACTCTACAACCTATGACGCAAGTAAAGGCAGAAAATACAGGCTGCTCCTTCTTTGAGGCAAGCCAGATTTCAGAACTTTCAATGGCTTCAATCCAGATCCCTGTTGCTGCCCTCCTCTAAAAGAGGCTCTGCTTCTGCACTGAGTGATTTCATATGATTCCTCTCAGACCGAAAATTTGCTGCCAGAATCTTAGACTTCCTCCTCTACCTCTGATGCAGACTCAGTCTCAGAACCATGGTCAGGGCAAGAGTCCAAAAGCAAACTAACAAAATGCTGAACAGTAATCCTGCGGCTTGCTGTAATCCTTACTTTTATTAGTAACACAACAAAACTCAACAATAACCAACACTGTGTGAAATAAGTAATAAATAAAGGGTGGCTTTATCTAACAGAAAGTACAACTACTGGCATATAGTAATGTGGAAGGAAAGTCAATCAGTACAAAGCACACAAAGACCTGTATGCTCAAAAAGGATATCACTCATTTGCCAGAGACAGCTAGGTTGAGGGTCACCTACCTATTCTGCACAGACACAGCATGTACCAACGATATCCCACTAGAAAGGAAAAGCAAAAGAAAATCACATACAAGACAACACAATACGCATCTTGCACATATCCAAAGGAAATTTGACCCACACAGAAACGGAAGCTAAATATGCTGCAGTTATTACACCATTAAAAAAAAAACATTCATGCAGGGCAATGATACTCATTTGAAGCAAACAGTACAAAAAGCGTTTTCTTACCAAACACATGCAACTACACAAACACCATATCTACCACTGCCAAAACAGCAAGGGGGAGCTGCCACCAAGGAAATCAAAAGCTTTGCACTAGAGTAAGAGAGAAATATAACATTAAGATCACAAATGCAAATGATGTCGAGAAAGAAAAGATTTAACATAATAAAACACAATGAGTCTGCCCTTGGGGTAGATCAGCATCTCAAACCTCCAATCTGCCCCCATAAGGGACACAAAACAAAGGCAAGAATTTGACACCCTCGAGGGGAGTGACCTTTATCTCAGCTAAACACCAATACACACACACCACCATCCAAATGCCAGCTACAGACATCGCCAGCTAGAAGCTAGTCAACCCACATGGTAAGCGAGAAGCCAGTCGACACACACTGCCAGCAAAATTCCCAGTTTGAACACACCATCATCCAAACGCCAGTCCACACATACTGCCATCGAAATGCCAGTCACACACATTTCCAGCTAGAAGTCAGTCAACATTCACCGCCAACCAGCAGCCAGTGAATACACACCTCAAGCAAACTCTTGAGTTTGAACACACCATCAACCACAGTCTAGTCCACACACATCTCTCGCCAAATGCCAGCACTCACACACAGCCAGTCAAACACCAGTGCATGCAGACTGTCAGCCAAACTCCAGTTCTCACACACATTGAAACTTTCCCTGGTGTCTAGTTGTTTTCTGCACCTGTCCCCCCCCCTTTTTGCAGGTAGATGAACCTAACAATACGGCCAATCTGCCCCCCAGGCTGGGCGAAAATCTGCCAAAATATTGTGTCAATAAAAGGGAGCAACTCTTGCCAAAGGGTTCACTCCCGACATATAAATATAAAACTCCCTGCTGCTTAGTGGGTTTCTGCCCCCTTTGGGGCAAATGGACCAAAAAATATTGCTTATCTACCCCTGGGAGGTGGAGGGTTTTCCACACACAAAAATAAAGTCTCTGGTGGCCTAGTGGATGTGATCACAGCCCCACCCACGATCCCACATCAGGAATGCACTGCAATGGGACTTTGGGGGAATGTCAAAAATGTTTCCTTTTGCCCGGTGCCTCTTTGCCTTCCCCAAACAGTACCGTGAGGAAAAACTCACCCAATTCCTCAGAGGGACTGGAAGCAATAGGCTTCCCGTGTGTTCCGGCGTCTTTTGATGGCACGCCAACGTCATCAGATCACCATGGGTTGTTGCTGGGGATGGCAGCTGATGGTGTAGAATATTCATTATGGGTTATTTTCCCAAGACGTGTTTGTAAGAAAGGGAGTCTTGTCCACTTTGGGACGCATTTGGAATACATTATTAATTGTTGAGAGTTTTGACAATTGTGGTTAATTAATTGCCTTATGACAGTCTTTAACAGGGAAAAAATACTCTTTCTGTTTTTTTGATAGCGTAAAGGTCTTTTAATTGCTTGTCTGTGTCATGACTTGGATCACAGGGGATACAGCAACACCTATTTACAGAAGTTTGATCACCCCCTGGCAGCTCTCTATTCCACCTCCACCATGGAACAACACCACTTCTCCCAGACTGTGTCCCTCCTGCAGGTAAGGCTACTGAAGTTGTGATCAGGAAAGGAATAGTGCACGACAAAATCATGGTCATGTTCTTTTTGTGGGTATATGTTTATATAAAATGTCAAGGGCAAATCTAATGTTGAGAATCATTGTTAAATTATTGCCTTGTCCCTCCGCTTTGTCACAGTTACCTTGTGAGGTAAACCCACCCCTGGAGATGGAGACTTTGGGTGTCATATAAATGTTGTCGACCTCCACCAATAAATGATTTTTCCTTTCTCCTGTTGGATGGAAACACTGTGTCATAACAGTGGCCTGAGTATATTTCCAAGCATGCAGAAATCCAGAACACTAGTTGTTGGTGTTTTTCATTTCAGATAATATAACGAAACCCTGAAGAAAGGGTTGGGATTTACCTTGGGCGGTCCTTGCAATTAGAGATTACATAGTGGCAGCAGAGACATAGTCCCCACTTCTCATTGATGAATACCTCATCTTCAGCCTCACATATTTCTGCATCAGCAAGAGGTGCAAGAGCAGATATTCCAAGATTTCCCTAGAAGATTTTCTCGAAGTCTAGACAGTTACCTTTGGTGTATTTGTACCATTCAGTGGAATTCACTGTTTGTGTCCCCCCCCCCCCCCCCCCCAATGCCTGGCAATCGGATGGATTTCCTAGTGCAACAAGCCAGCTTATTAGTCTGATCTGCTCAGGCATTCTGTGGGAGGGTAAGATCCAGGCATTTGTTCACACTGAAATCTATAGAATTTGGGACTGAAATGGAAAACCCTTTTCCAGTGTTATCTCTCTCTTCTCAAGCTCCACGGAGAAAGGCTGCTCTTAAGGAAGAGATGATACCATCCTGAACAAGTATGCCAATAGCCCTGTTAACTAGAAAGATGGATTTTGTAATTTATCCTTTTGGCCCCCAAGCCTTTCGATAATTGTGCAAAGTTCTAATTAAGTTCCTGCAATTCACCACATTCTGGGGGCAAATGATTCCAGTGATAATTTCCTTCAGACTTTCAGAAGGTTTTTTTTTTTAATCAATTCCTTTGATGTCATGAGGGGACTTTATTAAAACAGTTGATTTGGAACTTCTCTACTTTATACACTTATAAGAAAATTCTGACTGATGTATATTTGCTTTTTGTTTGCCCAAAAAACACTTTAATTTCAGGCCAGCCAACTATGCCATTTGTGTTCACAAACATTCTAGAGGTTGCGGATAAGACTCTCCATTGTGGTGTTAACATCCCCATTTATATCTGAAGCTGAACATTATACACCCCCTGACCCAGACTGTTAGACCTCTCATCCTCCGGGTGGTCTTACCCCAGACATTTTGCCTTTACCTCCTGTTTTGTTGCTGCATCGTTTTTTTGACCTAGGACTCTGAGCACTTTAACACTGCTAACCAATGCTAAAGTGCATGTGCATCTCCCCTAAATATAACATTGGTGTATCCACAATTGGCATATTTAATTTACCTGTAGGTCCCTTGTGAAGTGGTATACCATATACCCAGGACCTGTAAATTAAATGCTGCTAGTGGGCCTGCAGCACTGATAGTGCCACCCACCTAATTAGCTCTGAAAAATGTCTCAGGCTTGCCTCTGCAGAGCCTGTGTGTGCAGTCTCGCTTCCACCTCGACTTGACATCTAATACCTCTTGCCGAGCCCAGAACTCCCCCTTTTCTTATGCATAAGTCAACCTTAAGGTAGGCCCTAGGTAGCCCATAGGACAGGGTGCTATGTAAGCAAAAGTCAGGATTTGTATTTTTAAGTTTTTCATGTCCTAGTAATGAAAATCCCCTAAATTAGTTTTTCATTACTGTGAGGCCTGCCCCTCTCATAGGCCAGCAATAAGCAAATAAGCTGCAATTCCCGATCTGTGAGGAGTAGCTGCATCATGTTTAGTACCTTTGGAATGGTAGTACTGTTAGACCTGACAGCCTTCAGGTGGTCATCCCCCAACTTTTTGCCTGCCTCCCTCCATTTTTATGACACTGTTTTTGCTGGTTTTAGGACTCTGCACACATTACCACTGCTAACCAGTGCTAAAGTGCATATGCTCTCTCCCTTAAAACATGGTGACATTGGTTCATACGCAGTTGGCATAGTTTATCTACCTGTAAGTCCCTAGTAATGTGCACTACATGTTCCCAGGGCCCTTTAGATTGAATGCTATTAGTGGGCCTGCAGCTCTGCTTGTGCCACCCACATAAGTAGCCTCTTAACCATGTCTCAGGCCTGCCATTGCAAGGCCTGTGTGTGCAGTTTCATTACCACTGTGACTTGGTATTTAAAAGTACTTGCCAGGCCTTAATCTCCGCTTTTCTACATATCGGTCACCCCTAAAGTAGGCCCTAGGTAACCCATATGGCTGGGTGCTGTGTAGGTAAAAGGCATGACATACAACTGTGTGTTTTATATGCCCTGGTAGTGGAAAACTCCTAAATTCGTTTTCCACTGCTGTGAGGCCTGCTCCTTTCATAGGCTAACATTAGCCTAAGTAAAACAAGCACATGTACATAGGTTAGTGCCTGGTGCACACAGCCTTCTATGTTATGTAGAAACTGTCATGCTGAGAAAATAGGGCACAATAACTCAGGCCTGCTTTCAATACTTAGTATGTGCTACGTAGAATCTTTGCCCTGGTGGAAACTTTAAGCAGGATCAGAAAACTTGTGTGGAACATAGTGTCATCTGCATACAGAGTTACTCTTCAATACAAAGATTTGTAACGGTTTCAGTACCTCTACACACTTATGATGCATTGGAAGCACATGCATTTTGTAAACACTCATTAGTTGAACACAGGCTGGACAAAATTATGAAGTAAAATGGTACTTACCATCACTATGTAAAATAATAAATTGACACTCATTGGATGATGTCATAAATGATGTCATAGAAAATGTCATGAGTGATGTAATATGTGAGGTCATAATCAGTGCGTGGCTGCAATTTATAGTTAGCTCTGTGAATTTCTGTGTTTTTTCTGTTTTTTTTAGTTCAAAACTTTAATGTTTTCACTCGCACATTCACCAAACTATATTGTTACTTTAACCATTAGTTTTTCCAGTGAATATATATATATATATATATATATATATATATATATATCCATCCTTTCATTCTCCATCCACTGGGAGCCCCCAACCCTGCAGGGCGGCCTCAGTTTACAGGGGACAGAGCATCCTGTGTATAAGCAAACCCTCCAAAAGAAACACCGAAGCCTGATTCACCAGAAAATCACTGCTTTTATTTCAAGTGGCAGCATTTCATTTCTTTTTTCTGTTTACAGAGTATGCTCTGTCCCCCGTAAACTGAGGCACGGAGGTGAGCAAGGGAGACGGCAAGGGTACTTGTCTCCTGTTGAGGATTCATGCATCTAAAAATGACTGAAAGAAGAAACGCTACTTAGCAAAAATACAGGAATCAAAAGTTTTAAATAAGATGCATTATGGGACTTGTATACTTATGGAAGTCACATGCTTACCTAAGAATATTTTGCATACCAGTAAGGCTCACTTGTGATCAAGGCTGATTAGAACAGCCGAAACGCGTCAGAAAAAAAGAAAAGAAATGCTGCCACTTGAAATAAAAGCAGTGTTTTTCTGGTGAATCAGGCTTCGGTGTTTCTTTTGGAGATATATATATATATATACTGATATGTATAAGCACAATATTGATATGTATATGCACAAAACAGGAAGCTGGGAACTGGGTAATTCCCATGTATCTGATAGAGACAACTAGCTGCAGATTCCTTATCTTAGAATTCTCCCCAGGCGTCAGACTGGATCAGGAAATGTTGTCCTCAGCAGTACCTCTGCGTGTCGGTAGATGGCGGCAAGCGACTCCGCAGCGACATTGTCCCCGGACATGTCGTCAGCGTAGCTCATATATTCCCTCCTCCGACGCGTTGACGTTAGTTTTCTTCTTTTCTGCGCAGCAGCGCAGATCCGGTGCCTCGATTACATCAGGCCCTTTTGGCCTTTTCTGCCAGACGTTGGGTACTTAGTATTTCTTTCTACATACGTCATAGTCTATATGCCTTCTGGGTTTAGGCCCTGTGGATCCTGTTCCCGGCAAATGTCGGCCACTGATCTTCATTCGTGTGTTTGTGGTGTCTGGGTTCTCATAATGACGCTGCAGTCTGCGCTGTCTGCCATTATTTGAAGCTGAAGTCTTTGAGGGAGAGTCGCATGAAGCTCCTTGAGGCGCGTGCAGACAAGTCCTCTTCGTGCCGGCATCACACTCCGCCTTCGTTTTCATTGTCCCGGGAGCGCTCCAGGAGTCGCTCTCGGATGGTTCCGTCGACCTCAATTGGACCCTCGGCGTCTCAAAGTAAGTCTTCCCAGGCGCCTGCGCGCTCTTTGGCGTCTCCATCTCTGCGCTCTCGTCCTGTGGAGTCCGCCCGTGTCGATTATGCCTCCCCCCCAATCCCCCCACCATATCCCAGCACCAGACTATGCACCAAATGCGACGTTATTATGCGTCCCTCCATTCTACCTTTGGTCCTTCCCCTCCCTCTGGAGCGCCTTTGGGCCCTATGGAGGTGGTGAGTGTTTTGGCGGGGTCTTATCCGGCTGTTTCCACCTGGGTGCCTGCTCACATGTATCGGTGGCAATGCACGGCCTCGTGCGACCTCAGTCTCCCTCGCCTGATCCTCTTGTCCGAACACCCATCACGGCGCCTTTGGACCAGTTGACTCCGCTTAACGCGCCTATATTGATCTCTCCGGAGTCGGATGACGCCGCTTCCGAGGAAGCTTCCCCCACTCGACATCTGACTACGTCGCCAGTGGCGCTGGAGAATTTACATGAGACTTCTGTGCTGGGTCCACTTCATGAGCCTCTTGCACATCCTCATACTCCCCTTTTGGGGCCCATTCCAGGTTTATCCTGGGATTGGGTGCTTGATTTGGGGACTGCTAGTGGTCTTGACTCCTCTCCAGCGTCTAGCCTGCTGTCGTCCCCTGGATTGACGACAGAAGCCAGTACTGCATTTGCAGATGTTTTGAGGCGGGTGGCTGATGTTTTGACTTTGCGTCTTCCTATGGTACAGTTGTCTACTGATCCATTGTTATCTTTTGATCCAAATCAATCCGACACTGAACCTGTTCTGCTGTTTTGCAAGGCTCTTTACGACATACTTGTAGGTGTCTGGAATCAGCCTGTCTCTGGTCCTTCAGTCGATTGTTCTATTTCACACAGGCATCGGGCGGCACAGGAAGACCCCTTGTGCCTTTGCCACCACCCTACTCCTTGGGGGTTTGTAACTCAAACTGCTTTAGGCGTTCCTGCTCTGGAGCAGGTTCCCCCCTACTCCACCGCACAGGGATTCTGAGCAGCTGGATGCTGTTGGCATGTGTATTTTCACCTCTTCCAGTGCTGCTCTTTGTTCTATCAACACTGCCTGTGTGTTGGCCCATTTTTCCCTTGCGCTTTGGGACCCTGTGGAACGTTTACTACCATCGCTTTCTGACGATTTTTGCCCTGCTGTGACGTCTTTGATCAGAGATGGTCAACAGGCTGCTCGACTTGAAGTTCGATCCGGTATGGATTCTACCGATACCATTGGACAGATCATGGCTGCTTCTGTTGCCATACGTCGCAGGGCTTTGGCTAGCGGCTTCCAACTTCTCTCCAGTGCGAGATGCTCTACATGATATGTCATTTGATGGTAAGTCACTTTTTGGGGCGCACGTAGATTCTGCCTTGCGTCGTTTCTGTGATTCCCATGGTGGGGACTATTGTCCTTCCTTTTTTAGCACACATACTCTTTTCTTGCGACTATGTGTTCTTCTTAGGTGTGGGTCCTGTTACATGCTCACCCCCTTCTCCCTAGTTTGTTCTGGCGTTTGCTACGTTAGTTCGGTCGCTTCAGACTCGTTTTATTTGGTAGTACTTTTGTACTCTACATTGGATATTTGTGCGCTTCCTTTGGTGCGCACAGCGCTATTTCTATGGTGCTGCTTCTATCAGCGGAGAAGTGGTTCCAAGCCATATCTAGTTCCTCAGCTGGAGCAGGCTCCTCTGTACAGGGGGTTGATTCCACAGCCATATTGATATGGTTCCACCATATTTATCACTGTGCTTTCTTTGAGAGTTTCAACTCTCCCTTTCGCTTACATTCGGTGGTGCCGTGCCGTGATTGGTAGTGTCTCTACTTCTGAAGCAGGCAGAGTGCCCACTTATTGTTTGGTCAACTTTTTGGCGGATCTTCCGCCTCTGCTTGGTCTTTTCGTACCACAGTTCATGGTTTTCATTCTTTTGTACTTTCTGCCAACATTGCCTCTCCTTTGGTTTACCCTAGGCATTTTGCCTTTCATCTCTGTTGCTAAGAGATTAGGTTGGACATTCGCTCTTTGAGTTTTTGGTGGTAGATGCTGTTTTACGCATTTCTCTAGTTTTATTCACCATGTGGATATATATTGTTTACTCCTCGGGGAGATAATTCTTGCTTACGTTTCGTAGGTTGTTTCACCTCTGGTGTTCCTTCTTAGTCTTCTGTCTTCTAGGAAGGTTTCTTTTCCCATTCTTTCAATAGGCTCTTCATTTTACTGGTTTTCCTCTACTACAGGCTCATATATGTGCTTGTTGCTAGTTCCAGTCTCTGTATTTTAGGGTGTTCTTCGTTCTGTCATAACCACTGTTGCTCACATTTCTTCCAGGGCCATTATGCCCAGCCAGCTCAATGATTGTGCCTTCTACCTTTCAAGGCACTGGCTTCCCTGTCACAGGGGTTCTGTGCTTCCCTAAAATGTTAAAAAAGAAAACAAGAATTATTCTTATGTAGTACTGTACTGATACTGTACACTTCATTAGGGGGTACTTTCCTCTATTTCAAATTGTTTTCTTGCCAGCTAATTTCTGCTCATTCCTGAGCTAGATCGTCCCTGTGCTCTTGTTCATGGGATCTTGCTTTCCTTTCAGCAGGATGTTGTGTTTTTTTTTATCGTACTCCCTCTTCTTGAGGCAGCGCAGGTCCTCTTTTTGGCCTTTACTGAGTATCCTTTATTCTTGGATTTTATGCTTGGCACCGCTTTCTCCAGTCTCCCCTCCCACTTCCATAGAAGGGATATGGTGCTACTTCCAATACTGGCTTCTGCAGGTTTTTACGACTTGCCTGGTGCCCTTTTTTCCCCTCGCAGTCTTTGTTCATGGTGATGGCCTGAGGGGTGGGGGGGGTGTAATATTCTTTGTTTCCTGTTGTTGGTGTTCCTTCTAGTGTTTTGGTATTTTGCTGACAACAAATAGTTTGGTCTGTGCATGCCACTAGGGTTCCTTCCCTAGTGTTTCTTATCTGTTTGATCATTGCTACTTATCATTGAGTCTGTCAGACCCATCCTAGATGCTCTATCCTTCTGACTCTGGATTAGTTCTGTGTTTTTCTCTTACGGTTGGTGTTGTTCACACCTTCCATGTTTCCTATTTTTCTTCCTTGGCATGGGCCATAGTGGTCTATCAACATCTTTTTACGTCCTTCAGGACCAGGTCACTGACACTCACTTTTTTCAGACTTTTGTCTCTTCACAGGTCTCCGCTTCCTTGTTCTTCCTACCTTCATATTCCTTATGGGGTGCCATGATTAACTTACTTTGCGGTTTCAAGGAGCTCTAGCTTGGTGGCTAGGTCCACTGCTTTTGGTGCAGCCAGCTACCCCTCTATAGGGGTTCAAATCTCACCAAAGCTGTTACATATTAGCAGGCTCCTTTCCATTATTATCTGTGCTTTTTGTGGCTCAGTTCTTTGGCTTCCTTGGTAGGTGGTTGATAATTCTGACTTCAGTTCCCCTGTCAGATTGTTTTCTGGCATTCAATTTTGCTCTGAGTCCACATAGGAACGTCTGCTCCATTTACCTTGTTGTTCTAGTTCTGCTTCAGAGCTCTCGCTCTTTCCCCTTCTATCATACTCTGCCTGGTGTATATCTCTGCACTTTGCACATGCACAAGGCCTTGCTGGTCTCTCCCGTTCTGTTGTCCCATTTGGGCCTGGAGTTGTTTTACCGCCCCTTCTGAGCCTACTATCCTGTCTGTCTGTATTCTTTCAGATTCTTCCTTTGCTTCTCTAACTGTTGTACTCTCTCTTTCTGACTGTGAGGTTATTGTATGTCACGGTTATGCCCATCTTTCTACAGTGGCTCTTCTACACGTTTTATGTCACGTGTGTTTTATTTTCTGGTGCCCCTTACCAGGGTTCCATTTCATCATCCTGCTGTTTTTTGCGCAGTTTTCACTCCCCTAGGGGGGGGTTGCTGACTCGTCTCCGGTGGAGGCTTTTCCTTACCAGCCATGACTTAGCTTTTCCCCGGTGGATATGCTGTTCATTTTCTCATATGAGTCACTTATGTTTTCTCTGGCCCACTCTGTCTCGAGCCTGGTTATTCCTCTGTGTTACCAGGTTGTTCTTTGCAAGACTAGTGTGGTCCGTACGTGTCCCTCCACCAGGGGTTTGGAATTGCTTGTGTATCTAATTCTAAGATAAGTAATCTGCGGCTAGTTGTCTCTATCAGATGGGCAACTTGCTTACCTTCAATAACGCCTTATCTGGTAGAGACACAGACTAGCCGCGATTCCTTATCGACCCATCCATCCTCCCTGCTTAAGAACTGTGTACTCTTCAGTCTCACTCAGGGTGGTTTTGAGTGTTTTGTAGTTCTGCTACGTCTCAAGACATATCTTTCAATTTCTGGTTGGCACATAGACTGTTACGCTGTTTTTTAAATCCATTGGTGGTTTCTCTGTGGCTCCCTGTTGTTCTGCGGCTTTAAGTCACCGAACAAACTGACGTCAGCGCGTCAGAGGAGGGAATATATGGACTAAGCTGACGTCATGTCCGGGGACGACGTCGCTGCGGAGTCATTTCAGGCCCTTCTACCGACGCGCAGAGGTACTGCTGAGGAAAAAAATTCCAGATCCAGTCTGACGCCTGGGGAGCATTCTAAGATAAGGAATCTGCAGCTAGTCTGTGTCTCTACCAGATAAGGCGTTACCGAAGGTAAGTAACTTGTCCTTTTGGTAGAGAGCAGCTCCTTTATATGGAACACTCTGCAACAACCTGACACTACTCGCCTAAAATGTCTATTTTTCTATCACAGATTTTAAGCATAGGAATATCACAATGCTATTGTCTCTGATTTAAAAAAAAAAGTGAGAAGTCCTTTTGCCATTTTTGCAGCAAATAAATTTTAAGCATAGGATTAGCAGGTACCATCTATGCCGAGCGCAAAATTGACAAAAGCTTTTTCCCATTCATGCCCACAGTATTAGCAACTTGCTGAAAGGCAGCCGTATCATTGCGAGTGCTAGGAACATATGTGCAACACAGATACTTATTCTTAATTCATTCAGTGCACATAATAATGAAACACAGCAGGTTTTCACTGAACTCACAGCTTTGCTCACATAGGTTGCCATTATTTTAAATTATTTTCTTTTGACAAATATTGACTATCTGCTTGTGTAAGGGTGCAAGTCTGGCCGAAAAATATAGCCTGGAATCGGAAAAACTCTGTGTACTGGTATCTGTCACACTTGACACTTCTACATATATGTGTGCGTGTATATAAATATATCACAGAAAAAACAAGATTACAGGGACTTTATAGTTAGGTTCCGGGTTTACACACAAAACCATAGAAATTCAGCAGTTATAGTTATATCAAGTAAGTATTACTCGTGCCCTAAGGTAACTATAACTTGTCCTCCTTCCGTGCACAGTTTTCTAAACAATAATTTCAACACAGATGTTGCTGTTATATTATCAGTGATGTTATAGAAGATATCATGAGTGATGTAATATATGGGTTAGTTAGCGGTGCATGGCAAGGACTTGAGTTACAGTTACTTGAGAACTATAGCTGCTCAATTTCTATGGTTTTGTGTGTGTAAAGTCTGAACCTGGCTATAACGTCCCTGTAACCTTTGTTTTTTCAGTGAATTTCTATGTTTTAATGCTATTGCTTAACTGTAATGTCCCTGTAATCTGGGTGTGTGAGTGTGGTTGTGTAAGTGGTTGGTTGGTTGTGTGAGAGTACATGTGTGACTGGCCGTGTGTGGTGTGAGAGTGGGTGTGTAAGTGCTTGTGTGGGTGGTTTTGTAGGTCTGTGACTGGCCATGTGTGTGGGTGTGTGAATGGCTGTGTGGATCTGTGAGTGGTTGTGTGGGTTTGAGTGGCTATATGAGTGTGTAAGTGGGTTTCGGGGTCTGAGAGGATGTGTAAGTGGCTAATGTATGTGGGTGAGAGCGTGGTTGTGTGGTTCTTTAAGTGGGTGTGTGGGTTTTTTGTATTTTTTTTATTTGTGTTTTTATAATTGGGCTCTGGATCCACCAGAATGCAGGGTGGACCCCCAGATTCTCGCATCCTCAAAATAACTTTTTGGGGAAAACTTTGTTTCATGAGGGGTACCTCACAGGACCTCCGCCACCCCCCCCCCCGCCCCCCCCCCCAAAAACAAAATTCCTATGGGGGTCAGGGTATCTCTTCCCTGACCCAGTCTATAATTTTTACATTTTAGTTTCCCCACTGGGAACCGAGTCCCATATAAATATATATATTTATTACCTACTGGTAGTCGCCAGTAGGTGTTATATTTAAGACCTAGTTTCCATAGGAAAAGGTTTTTTTTTTGTTTGTTTTGCCAATAACTTTGGTGCTAGTAGACGAATCTACACAAAACTTTCAAAACAAAAATGACAGTCTGTTCAGCTGCTGTCTTGAACATTTCAGGGTGATCCGTCTAGCGTGAGATGGTAAAACAAAAAGGGGGGCTGTCCCAAAACGCATTTTCCCCCATTCATTTTCCCATAGTGATTTCAGTCTGAACCACTGAACAAAATTGCACGAAATTTGGCAGGAAGCTAGATTCAGGTATGCAGATTGTGCTTTTTGTGATTTCGTGTAAATCCATTCATTAGTATGAGATATTCAAGGGGATAAAATATAGATATCTAGGGACGGGGATCCTCCATGGATCCAATTGTCCCCGTGCTGATGTCTAATTGGCTGCAAACATTTCAACAAGAAAGGGGGGGATTGGGGGGGTCGTGGGGGGGGATGGGGAGGGCGTGGGGGGGGCTGGGGTGGGGGGGTCGCTTGCACAGCCCCACTCCCAAATCTTTTTTTTTTTTTCTTTTTTTTTTAAATGGAGCCCTGAGGGGGGTGGTGGGGTCTGTGTGCCCCTCACATTTTTTGTATTATGTAGCTTCTGGGAGGCGGTCCTAAGGGCCCGTGCAGCCCGCTAAATATATTTAATGTTGCCCCCTTTAAGCTCCAAACCCTTTTCCCATGCATGGGTTGTGGCTTGGTGTGCAATGGGGGTTGTGCACAAAGGCTGTGAATGGCGAAAGGATTGGTGTAGTTATAGGGGTAGAGCGTGGCCAGGCCCTGTGGCCAACCTCTGCCGCACACAGCCAAAGACTGTGCGTTTGTGCAAGGTTAGGTAGTTATAGGGGGGTTGGTAAGTTGGGGCTACAGGCCAGGATTTGAAGCCAAACACCGCCGCACATGGCGGAAGACCATGCGAGGATTTGGTTGTGTGGTTATAGGGGGTTGTCCGAAGAACTCGGTGGTTGGATTAACATATAGCAATTAAACGTACTTTACGTTACAAAAAAAACTAGAAATTCACAGAAAAAACAAAGGTTACAGGGACGTTATAGTTAGAAAACAGAATTTTGGAGAAAAAAAACCCCTTAGAAATTCACTTGCGCCCTCACCCATGCACTAATTACCCCAGCTATTACCGCACTCATGACATCTTTTATAACATCACTAATAGCACTGTAACATTTGCTGCTCGAGTTATAGTTACAGGTGAATTTCTATGTTTTCTTTACGTTTAAAATGTGAGCCTAGCTATTAAGTCCCGGTAACCTTTGTGTTATTTAAAGTGAATCTGTATGAAGCTGGCTCTCTATATGCTACATCAAAATGAGATGTAGTGTGCACAGAGTCCTTTGGTTCCAAAGAGGCTTAACAGAGGCTAAAGTGGATAATACTAATGCTCTCTTTTGTGGTAGTGTGGTCGAGCAATTAAGCTTACCAGAAGGTAGTACAAAGCATTTGTTGTACACACACAGACAATAGAAGAGGCACATACTCAATGACTTAACTCCAGACTAATGGTTTTTATATAGCAAAAATATATTTTCTTAAGTTATTTTTAGAACCTCAAGATTCAAGTTGCAGGTAAGTACTTAAATAGTTTCGTATTTCACACATGTATCAATAGCACTGTGTTTGAAATCAAGAAGTTATACAGTTTTTGAAATACTTGGCAATTATCTGTTTTAAAACTTGGCAGTGCAATTTTCAGAAACAGTTCCTGGGGGAAGAAAAGTTAGATCGATTTGCAGGTAAGTACAACACTTACAGTTCCAGTCTCCAGGGGTTAGTAAGTCCACAGTTCGGGGTTCAAGTTAACCACAAACACCCACCACCAACAACACAGGGCCGGTCGGGTGAAGAGGTCAAATTGTAGACAAAATTAACATGGGCTCCTATGGAGATAGGGGGTATTTGGTTTCAGATCTGCAGGCAGATAAGTACCCGGGTGTTTGGAGGGCAGACCTGGGGGGTTTAGAGGAGCTCTGGGGGGGCCACAAGTAGGCACCAAACATACACCTACAGCGGCGCTGGGGCGACTGGGTGCAGGCTGCAAACAAGATGTCGGGTCTCCAATGATTCTGTCTGAGGAGACCCCGGGGGTCACTCAGAGGCTGCAGGTGAGGTCCAGGAGGTCATCTTGGGCATACCACAGGCTGGACAAGGCCTCCTACTGAATGTTGCTGCACTGGAGGTCAGGTTCTCCAAAGCCTGGGGGCTGCGGGTGCAGTGTCTCTTTACGCGTCAGATATCTTAGTCCGGAGCTTTGGTGGTCAGGGGGGTCCTTGGGATTCCCTCTGCAGGTGTCGTCGTGGAGGGGTGGAGAGGTCAACCCAGGGTGGGCATTTGCTCAGAATCACCTCTGGATCCTCTCTCGCTGGTTGGGCCTCCTGGTCATGGGCAGACATGTGCAGAGTGTTTAGGACTCACGCATTCGGAGTGGGGTTGGAGTCCTTGGTTGTTGTTTCTTCTTTGGACAGGGCCGCTGTCCATGGGACTTCTTGGTCCCTTTCGGTGCAGGGCAATCCTCTGGAGGTCACTGGTCCCACTGGATGCGTTGCAGTGCTTGTGCAGTTTCTTTGAAGCAGGAGCCATGCAGGAAAGGCTTGGGCCAAATCAGTTGTCTTCATTTTTCGCTCCTGGGGGTTTCAGCTTTGCATTCCTTCGAATGGTCGCCAGGAATCTGATCAGCTGAGTTAAGGGAGGCCCTTAAATCCTAGATTTAGGGGTCAGAGGGCAGTAGCCAGTGGCTACTGTCCTTGAAGGTGGCTACACCCTCCTTGTGCCCACTCCCTTTGGGGAGGGGGACAGCACAAACCTAATCCTCTTGATCCCTGTCCTCTAAACCAAGATGGAGGATTCTGCATGGAGGGTGTCACCTCAGCTCTGGACACCTTAGGGGTGGTCCGGGCTGGGATGGTCACTCCTTCCTGTTTTCCCTAATTTTCCCGCCAGACTTACCGCCAAAAGTGGAGCTTTGTCCGGGGGCAGCCAACTCCACTAGTTGGAGTGCCCAGGGGCACTGTAACCTGAGGCTTAAGCTTTTAAGGCTCACTGCCAGGTGTTACAGTTCCTTCAGGGGGAGGTATGAAGCTCCTCCAGCCAGGACAGGCTTTGTTTCTTACCACAGAGAGCACAAAGGCTCTCACCCCATGTCGTCAGAAACTTGTCTGAAAGTGGCAGGCTGGCACAGACTGGTCAGTCCTGCACTTGTAGTTTGGCTAACATACAGGGAGCATCTCCAAGATGCCCTCTGGGTGCATTTTTCAATACATCCCACACTGCCATCAGTGTGGGTTTATTGTGCTGAGAAGTTTGATACCAAACTTCCCATTATTCAGTGAAGCCATTATGGATCTGTGAAGTTTGTAATGGCAAACTCCCAAATCGGATATTCAATATGGCTACACTGCACTTACAGTGTCTAAGAATGGACTTAGACACTGTAGGGGCAGATTGCTCATGCAGCTACCTCCTCACCGCTGATATAGTGCACCCTGCCTTAGGGCTGTAAGGTCTTACTTATGCCACAGGCAGTGGTGTGTGGGCCTGGCACCCTGAGAGGGTTGCCATGTCGACTTCGCCTTTTTCTCCCCACCTGCACACACAAGCTGCAAAGACAGTGTACATGTGCTTGGTGAGGGGTCCCCCCCTAAGGTGGCATAATACTTGTTGCAGCCCTTGGGGACCTTCCCTAACCACAGCCCCCTTGGTACCATGAGTACCTTTTACAAGGGACTTAACTGTGTGCTACAGGTGTGCCAATTGTGAAAACAAAGCTACAGATTTTGGGAAAGAACACTGGTGCTAGGGCGTGGTTAGCTGGATCCCAGTACACTTTCAATCAAAGTTGGCATCAACTCTAGGCAGAAAGTAGGGGGGTAACCATGCCAACAGTGGCAATTTCCTACAGAATGTTTTTTAAATTCAGTTTCCTAACTATACTGTCCCTGCAACTTTTTTTTTTTTTTTTTGTGAATTATAGATAGACCGATTGATTGATAGATCTAGATCTGTATAGATATGTACTTATATATAGATGGGTATTTGTGTGTGTGTATATGTATATATATATATATATATATGGATAGATATAGACATTACATAGTGACAGTCGCCACTAGGTAGTTCTAGTTTGGATCTAGTTTCTATTGAAAAAGCATTTTTTGTTTTGGCACCATTTGATGAATCTTCACAAAATTTTCCCAAAAAAACGGTGGTCACTTCAGCTGCTGTCTTGAAAGTTTTGGGGTGATCTGTCAAGCGGTGACCGAGAAAAAGGGGGGGGGGGGGGGGTCCAAAATGTGTTTTCCCCAGTCATTTTTCAATAGGGATTTTGAACAGCGATAGCACCCAAACAACTGGAAGGAATTACACCAAGTTTGCCAGAAAGGTAGCTCGTGGTCCAGAAAGAGCCCTTTTTGTTACTTGGTGTAAATCCACTCAGTAGTTTCAGAGAAATTAAAGACAATCCAAATTTGTATATGTAGGGGCGCGAAGGCTTCGCAAACTCTCTCGATCTTGTACTGAGATCCGATTGGCTGGCAACGTTCCACAACGAAGGGTTGGCAGCCATGTTGCTACTTGGCTTCAGCCAAGTCCCAGAAAAAAGTGTAAACAAAAAACAAAAGAGGCTAGGGTCGAGTCACCCCTGAACCCTCAGCTCTGGTGCTGAGGTCCCAGAGGGACCACCCCAGAGCTAAAAAGCATATATATATATATTTTTTAAATCATTGCCGCTATTCACAGCGGATCTGGCAATTTAAAAAAAAAAAAAAAGCAGAGACTTCCTTTCTTTCTTATTCTGAAGCCCCGGGGTGGGCTAAATCCCAGGGGCATTCCCATTTTAATGTGTGGGGGTGGAGGGGCTTGCCGGCCTCCCTGCTGCCCTGGGGACCATCAGCTCCCCAGGGCAAAAATAATTGTGTGCGGCCCGCAGGCCTAGGCATCGCCACCTCCCCAGGGCTTCATACTGATTAGATGCAGGGTGCCTCACGGCAGCCCCAGGAACCTCCACCTCCCCGGGGCTTAAATCTAATATATGTGGGGGGGCCATGCGTCAACCCCCCCTACTCCCTTCCCCCGCAGCACCGGGGACTGCTACCTCCCTTGGGGTTTAAAGCAATATGTCGCCCTCAATGGGGGCGTTTTGGGCAGAGGGTCTGGTGGTTGGATTAACCTATAGTAATGAAAATGACTTTGTTAGAAGAGCCATAGAAATCCACTCAAAAAACCAAAGGTTACAGTGACGTTATAGTTAGGCTCAAATTTTAAACGTGCCAAACCATAGAAATTCACCTGTTATAGTTGGTTATCTCAAGTAACTATAACTCGTGCCTTAAGGTAACTATAACTCGCACCCTTGCCATGCACTCCCTATTCCCCCCATGATTTACTGCACTCATGACATCTTTGGTAACATCACCAGTAATTTCCATGTAATATATGCAGCAAACATTTTTGAGGAAAAAATTGTGCATGGCGAGGGCGCAAGTTATAGTTACCTTAGGGCACGAGTCAGTCAGGAGGTTAGTTCTGACTACCACAGTGGGCAGCTCTAAGCACAGGACCTCTGCCACTCTTCTCACCAACATTGAGTAAGAGGCTCCCTCCTCCATAGCCACGGTAGGAGGAGAAAGCATGCCAGCATCAGGAGAGGTATCTAGACCACTGGCTTTGCCAAATCCCTGAGTGCAGTTCAGGATCTTCCAACTGGAATTCTATAGAGTCAAGGGGCCCTTCACTCTCTCACCGTATCCGTACCCATTATGTTACGTCAGAACCCCTTTTGTCCTTTATTCAAGCCCTCACTGATCTCCTACTGGGCGTGTGGTCGAAACCCAGCACAGGGGCTCCTGTCAACAGGATATTTATCTGCCGCCACAGGCCTGTACCTAACGACCCTAAATTTCTAACCCAACACCCTATGCCTGAGAGCTTAGTCATCCAGGCTTCTTCATATTCTGGTGCATTCCCATCTTCATCCCCAGGTAGGGAATCAAATAGACTGGACTAACTTGGGAAGAAATTGTTCTCTTCCTTCAGTCTGCCATTGCAGTCCGTAAATACTGCATGCTTTTTGGGCCACTATTCCCATACTTTATGGGCTACGATTGTGCAGGTGCTGCCACAGACCCCAGAGGAGGCCCGGGCAGTCTTCTCCTAAGCTGTTGCTGACGGAAGATATGCAGCAAAGTTCACAATACGTTGACATGTCCGACTCACTAGGCAGATCGGTTGCGTCGACAGTGGCATTGAAGCGCCACGCTTGATTGAGGACATCTGGCTTTTCGGGGGATGCCCAGCATCGCTTACGGACATGTCCTTCAGTGGCACCCGTCTCTTTGGAGACAAAGCAGACTCAGCGCTCAATCGCTTTAAGAAGTACCAGGCTACGCCTTGGTCAATTGGCCTCACAGCTGCTCCTTGCGCCCCATTAGTCCGGTTTTCTCCCCTTTTGTGGCTACGGAAGGGGCACCTGAGCGGGTCCATTTCCCTCTAGCCACCATGCCGTGAATGCTGCCCAGCCTCTGTGTTGCGATTGGACGCGGATCAAACGTGCCCGTGGATCAGGGAACCAGTGGTCGGCCCAGTCCACCACCACCCCTGCTGAAGCCTCCAAGCCTTCCTAGTCTGTCATTCCATCCTGGACAAGTTGGAGGCAGGATTCGCATGCGCCACTAGGAATCCATCACAACAGACAAGTGGGTTTTGCAAATAGCCCGAAGGGGCTCCCCTATCCCCTTCGAGACTACCCCTCCAGCCATACCACCATCCGACGATCTGATGATGTAGGATTACTTGGCACTTCTCTGCGAGGAAGTTACGGCTCTCTTGTCCATGGGAGGCTTAGAGAGGGTCCCTGTGCCAGGAGTAGGTTGTGGTTATTATTCATACTATTTTCTGGTGCCCACAAAAGGACAAAGGCCTACGCCCTATCCTAGACCTCCATTCCCTCAATCTCTTCTTTAAAAAGGAGAAGTTCAAAATGCTCACTCTTGCTCAGGTTCTATCTGCCCTGGAGATTGAGGGGACCATTACTTCCACATGCCTGTCCTCTGCTCACAGGCATTACTTGTGGTTCGTGGTAGGTCACGAGCACTTTCAGTTTACCGTGTTCCCCTTTGACCTTACCAGCACCCCTCAGGTGTTCACAATAGTGATGACGGTCGCAGATCATCTGTGCAGCCTAGGTGTTTTAGTCTTCCCCTTCCTCGACGACTGGTTGTTGAAGGCGGGCTTGCCACAGTCTGTCGTCCCCCACCTCAAGACTACGGTGAACCTCCTGCATTTGCTGGGGATCCCTATAAACATGCCGAAGTCACACCTGACTCCCTCACAGACACTCCCTTTCATCTGAGCTCTTCTGGACACAGTGTAGTTTCGGGCCTATCTTCCCGAAAGCAAGTCTAGGATATTCAAGCTATGATACCGATGTTTCAACTTCTGTCCTGGGTTTTGGTGAGAATGACAGAGGCTGCTACATTCTGCTGGTCACACATGCCAGATGGCATATGCGGGCTCTGCAGTGGGACCTAAAGTTCCAGGGGGCACAGCATCAGGAAATCTCTCAGACATGGTCCAGATCTCAGAGGAACTGCACTAGATCTGCAGTGGTGGCTTTTGAATTGCAATTGGATCAGAGGCAGATCCCTCTCCCTTCCTCAACCAGATCTGACAGTGGTGACAGATAAGTCACTCCTGGGATGAGGCGGCCACATGGGGGGAGGCGGAGATCAGAGGTTCCTGATCTCCAGTGGAGTTCCGAGCTTTACATCAGTCTTTCGGAGCTCAGGGCGATCAGGCTTGCATTGAAAGCATTCCTTCCCTCTCTCAAGGAAACTGGTGCAGGTGTTCATGGACATCACCACCGCCACCATGTGGTACAGCAACAAGCAGGGCGGTGTTGGGTCATGGACCCTTTGTGAGGAAGCTCTACGTCTCTGGACATGGCTGGAATGTCAGGGCATATCCCTGGTGGTTCAGGATCTGGCGGGCTCTCTGAACGCCGGAGCAGAAAAACTCAGCAGTCAGTGCATGGTCAATCACCAATGGCATCTCCATCTGGAAGTGGGGCAAAGTCTCTTTCAGCAGAGGGGAGAGGCTTGGTTAGATCTGTTCGCCTCCGTAGAGAACACACAATGTCAGCTGTTTTGAATGCTGGAGTTTCCAAGGTGGCACTCGCTGTGCGATGCTTTTCATCTCAAGTGGAACCCAGGCCTCTGATACACCTTCCTGCCAATTCCACTTCTTCCCCGAGTTCTCAAGAAGATCAAAAACAATCGGCCCAACCATTTCTTGTGGCTCCGGACTGGGCACGAAGAATATGGTATCTCATACTTCTGAGCATGGCCATGGATCTCCACTCAGTTTGCCTCTTCAGTGGCAGCAGCAGGGTACGGTTCTCCACCCGAACCTGTCCAGTTTCTGCCTCTTTTCGGGTAGATTGAGCAGCAGCAGTTGACAGATGCTGACCTTCTGCCCTAAGTCTGCATTGGTATCTTGGCAGCCAGGCGGCCCTCCACCAAAATGGTATACGACTGTCCTTGGAACAAATTTGTGGCATGGTGTACCAACAAGTTTGTTGATCCCCTCTCTGCACCTCTGTCTGAGGTTCCTTTGTTTGTCTTCTCTCTTGACCAGTACGGCTCTGCTGTGGGCACTCTTAAAGATTACCTGTCTGTATTCTCTGCTTTCCTCAGACTACCTTATCAACCTTCCCTGTTTAAATCTCCCATTGTTGGAAGGTTTTTCAAGGGTCTTACCCACATATTTCCACCTACCACGCTCATATTGCCCCAGTGGGACATGAACTTCGTACTCACCTTATGTGTGCTTCCTTTTAGCCCCTTCATAATTGTCCTCTATCGCTTCTCACTTTAAAGGCAGCCTTTCTTATTGCCATCACCTCTGCACGCACAGTGAGTGAGCTGCAAGCTCTTTCTTTGAAGCCACCCTTTTTCTCTGTCCATCCTGATAAAGTGGTGCTTCGTACCAGGGCCTTTTTCCTCCCTAAAGCAGTCACGCCCTTTCATGTAGGCCAATCTATTACCTTGCCTACTTTTTACGTACCCCCACATCCTTCTCATGAAGAGACGATACTCCACCATCTGGATCCAAAAAGAGCGTTGGCGTTCTACCTCAATCGTATCAAATACGTCCGGGTGGATGATCAACTCTTGGTTGGTTACGTGGGCACGCAGAAAGGATAGGCAGTGCAGAAAAGAACCATCTCTCGATGGGTTGTTCTCTACATCAAAATGTGCTAAGCTTTGGCTAAGAATCAACCCCCTGAGGGTTTGTGTACTCACTCCACCAGAGCAATTGGTGCAACCACTGCGTTAGCACATGGAGTTCAATTCCTGGCAGCAATGTGTCCCTGTACACGTTCACAAAACATTGCTGCCCCCATAGTCAGGTCCATAGGGACGGGTACTTTGGCCGTTTGGTGCTGCAGGACTTCCTAGTATAATCTTGGTTCACAGACCCACCTCCGGGGATGGTATTGCTTGGGTGTCTAAGGTAAGAAATCTGCAACTAGAAGTCTCTATGAGATGAACAAGTTACTTACCTGCCGTAATGAATTATCTGGTAGAGGCATATTCTAGTTGCAGATGCCTTTGTAGGGAGAAACTCTGTCATTTAGTGGGTTTGTAAAGATTTTGATTAGCAAATTCGAGGGCATTATTAGGCAGGCATTCTAGAGCTCCAAGTTGGTTGATTATGCATGTCTTTCCTGTACAGCAGTTTCAATATTTTTTCATGATACATGGGAAATTTGGCACCTGTGCAAAGCTGACATAGCAAAGAAACTCCAGATTTACATCCTTCTTGCAAATATTTAGCGCCTTCAGGTTGGCTGTCATTCTAAATACTTTAAGCAGGTAGTATGTGTGCTTTAACTACCTCACACAGGCACATGCCACTTTTTCTGCAGGAGCCAGCCATATGGAAGTAAGTTGCATGTGGAATATTCTATCACTTGTGAAAACGTCCTTTCCTTCCTTTCCATTGCAATCTTTTTCTGTCCAAATAATAGGGCTTGCTATAGTGGCTGCCTGTCACATGCAGGGCTCTCTTCTTGGGCTCTCACCCAGCTAATATGTGGACAAAACATTTGATCATTTAGAGGCTTTGGCCTACTAAATAATAACTATTCTTTTCACATACAACGCGCTACTGTCTTTTCTTTGCTCTTTAAATGACAGATGTTACTGATTCAGCAGTGAACGATTACCCTACATTAAGTTCATAAGTAATGACTTCAGTAAAGTACTTGACGTGGGCCTTGAAACTAGACCTCGAAGCACTCTGCAGATTTGTCCACCCCTGAACACATTTCTGTCCCTCCAGGTTATGGTTAAGATGGATACCTATTTGTTTCTAGTTTCTCAGTGAAGGAATGTGTTTCCATTTTATCCTGAAAAGCTATGCAGTGTTGGGTCATTGTCTACAATCTGTGTTCTCCCGTGGACCACTGGAACTCCATACATGGGGAAAACGCTAAAGTTCTCCGCCCAATTCCAAGAGGTTAAAATGTCAGCGTTTTCCTGATTCGTGGCCTTAACTCTCAAACTCTCTACCCCTCTACTACCTTTGACAGTGACTAACTGGTTACAACAAATAGATTGGTTGCCGGAGACAAGATGCCACTGACTGACTACCTTTCTCCTCTGCCTCCACCCACTTCGTCGATCGTGCAAGAATATTCTGTTCCTGCTTTAAAAAAGGGCAGTATTTCTACTTACTAAATTATTGAAATACATTGAGGCAAACTAAATTGTAAAATGAGGAAATTGCATTGGATAATTCTAATTGGTGTTCCATTACCCATCCCAATCTGATTACAAAGTTCTAACATGCCTTTTGCTTACTAACAAACTCCAGCGCATGGTGTTTTGATAAGTGCCTTCGTGCCTAAATTGAATGTCAATGCATTTTTAAATGCTAATGGGTCTTGTGGTACTTTCAACTCTATTGCTGGCAATTCCTAATAGCATTTAATAGGCGGGGATATCCACAGAAGCCAGAATAAAAGCTCCAGAAACGTTTAGCAGTAGTTTGCAGTTCACATCACATGGGAATGAATGTTCAAGACAAGACTATTCTGGAAAAGAAACACTGTCCAGATTCTGTTGGACTTTTTCTGTCACTTGTGGATTTCTCATATTTCTCTCACTCAGCTCCTAATTAGATTCCAGGCTTTTGTTGTTGGTCCTGGGCCAAGTTAATTACTCTGCTGGCCAGCTAGATAATCAAAGGACTTCCCACATGGTAGGGCATTTAAGAGTTTAGGCTTGGTCCTGGGAAAGGAAATGGTGGGGATGAAATTTCAATGTGATGATTACTTTTCATACTACACCAGGCCTGGAAAGGTTCATTCAAGAAGAACAAAGGGGAAAGGCCGGACATTTTTATCATTCACAGGAGGGCTCCCCTTCGAAAGTTTGGACTGAAGGGAATGTGGCTGTTAGGGTCAGGGCTTGGTCTGTCAGAAAAGGGTTTTCGATAGACCACTTTAGGCCGCCATTTTGAAATGACCTAAAATGCTGTACAAAAAGTTTGGGTCAGGAATGAAGTGAATTTGTCATTTTAGGATTGGGCAGAAGTGCCTTTCTTCTAGAACTTTTCTCCCCCAATTATAAACATTTGTACAGTGGAGAAAAGGGGGGAGAGAGACAAGATAGATTTTTCAGGGCCCTGATCAGTAGACCCCTGTTTGGGCTGCAGGAGGTCCCTGGTCTGGAAATTCACCTCTCCATGGCATGTGACACTGACCCCCTTACATTCTCTGAGGGAAGGTCATTGAAATGTTTGGCAATACTTTATTGACAATGACAAACTTAGCAGTGAGTAATACATGCTCTAATGAATGCCATTGTAAAATGGGACCATCCTTAGTGGTTTTGATGGTGTTGCAATGGTTTGCTGTGACATATTACTGCTTTTATTAATATGGCGAACCCCAGACCAACACAGTAGGCCTGCTCTTAGATAACTACATCCCATTACACTGCGTCTAGTGTTTGTGGAGAGTGTCATGGTTCTAGTCTTCAAGGCTCATTAGGGGTGTGGACTGTTGAGACCTGCCATCATAAGTATTTCCATCTGCCATCATTTGTATATTTGTAAATTAATGTGTAGCGTTAAGTAGTGTGTGTGTGTAATAAAGTACTTTCCCTTTTTATAAGTAAAAACACTGACTGGATAATGAAGTATTGGGTTTTGTTGCATGCCTGCAGATTGGACTAATCTCTCACACCACCTCCCCTGCATAGGCATTGGACTGCCCTGCCTTGTTACACTGGCAGAGTCTGGAAATATGATGGGATATTTGGTTCCCTCACACTGAATGTTGAGGATGTATTGTTTATGAAGGACCCACATCCTTCCCAACTATTAATTCACTTCCTTCTCAGGGTCACGAGTTATTTCCACCCTGCTCGATTAATTAAAGTACTCCAAGGTATTTAGAGCATGAAAGCTCTCTAAACTAGTCCGGAAGGAGTGATATACATTGGACACGTAGTTTTTCAAAGGTTGTCTTCCTCTGTTACAGTGCCATTGAGATCCCCTCCATTGCCAGCGAAACATAAAGGCAGTGCCCTATCTGAGTCCCAAATAGCTGTAGTGACATGCGTATCTGCAAATAGAACTAAAGTTAATAATTTCCTGTTTGGTATGTGTAGTGGGGATGTTTGTGTGTTAGGTGAGCCTAAGATAAGATATATGTAGGAAGTTGTGGGAGTAAGGGGATAGGGGCAGGGGGAGGGGGTTTGAAACATTTGCATCAACATTGTCTAGGACTTCTTCCCAGTATTGTCGTAGTTTATGGGAGTTCCACAATAAAAGTAAAATTGTGCCAGTAATGCTGCAGCCCTTCTAGCACTAACTAGACTTAAAGGGACTTCAACTTTTAATTTGTCGTAGGGTGTTGTCCTAGTATGAAGTTACGTTTATTTAATTTTTCCTTGCCAGCAGAGAGAGTCACAAGTGTGCAGACCCTACAGATGATGTCCTTCCTTTCTTTTTCTGAAAGTGCCTGGCATTTTTGGGCCTCCCGAGTTTTCTGGCTGGGACTCTTGGCCTCAAGTGATGGTGTGAAATAAAGAAATGTGTAAATGTTTGATAAGAGGCATTTGATTTTGTAAATAACCATTTTCTGAATGTGGTTAACGCTTTGCATGGGGTCAGACCGATCCATGTGTTACCCAATATCTAAGCTGCAGATACCATAATCTCCAGCCACTAGGATGTCATAATTTTACTGATTTTAGTTCATTATTGTAGTAGATATTGCCCATACTTTTACAACCCATTGTTTTGCATTTTTTTAAGTGTGATAGCTGACAAATCTTGGAATAACGTGTTGCCTTCAAAAAGGAGTGTGCCATGTGCTATTTTAGCAGTCATTATCTCATCTTTGTGTTTAAAGTGATGTATGCATGTCAGTATGTCAGTAAATCCTGTTGCCGTCATACCAACTCAGTGAGTCCTATCAAGTTGGAGCTTATCAAGCACTGGGCTTGACTATATATGGCGAAAGAGCAGCTCGACATTACCCTTAATGTTACCATTTTCAGAGTCCTAGGGCATCCCAAGTATTATTCTATTGTGGTGTTGTGAGCAGTATTCAAGATCTCCATGGTGACTTTGGAGATCAATATTTTGATCTTTCATCGTCATTACCTCCTGTCATAGCATCTCTCTCTCTTTCTCTGATCTCCCCATTTCCATTTTTGATATGCTATTCTCTGTCTGTCGGGTTTCGTTACAGCCCTTGGAAGTTTCTGGATACTGCATCTTTCATTGAGGCTATATTGTTTTTTAGGTTCTGGAACAGTTCTTCCATAAACAAGCAGGTGGTGGACACTTCAGTCTCTGTGCGCAAGCTTTCAGGCCAAGAGATACCTGCATCTGGGCAACTATGTATTTTGCTGTTCGGCTCAGCTTTCTTGTTTCCGGTTTTTGTCAGCATATCTTTCAGGGTGTTATCCTTTTTGCTGCATGCCATTTCTTTCTACATTTGCAGTGCCTCCTTTGCTTTGTTCCTTACTTAGGTTTCTGCATGAGAGTATCTTATGACACCTCTTGTCAGTGAGAGCTTTGTTCCCACACAGTTTATGAAATGCCTTTTTTCACACTGTTTTTGGCCCAGTTCATTGTTGAGTTAATGGCCTGTCTAGAATATGCAAGATCTCTTGTTTAGAGTCCTCCTATGTTGCCCACTCCATAAATGGGTTATTCGCTTGAGAAGCAATCCAAAGGGGTGCCGAGCTACGTATATTCATCCTTTCAAGTCATTATTGCATTTTTTCGTGGGGTACCTTTCAGGCACCACCATACATTTTGTAGAAGCGTTTCCATTTGCCATACTGTGCAACCCTCCCTCTATTTTGCAGTACTCATTGTTTGCAGTTCACGGGATATTATCATAGAGGGGTCCTTCAACATGATAGCAACTTTATAGGACCCTTGAGTTCTCCCTCAGGCCTGGTACAGTGTTGTTTTTTTTCCTCCTGCCGAATGGGCCCTTTGCGCTCATTACTGTTTGGGTATCTAGAGGTATTTGAAGAGCCCTTTGGAAAGTAATTCATTCCCACTAACCTTGCTTCGTAAGTGGGCTCTTCACCCCTCTCAACTTAGTGGGCTGCATATTTCTGCATTCAGCCAAGAAAGAGGCTCTAGCCCCCTCTCCCTGAAGTGGATCTCACTTGCCCTGTGGCTGTCACTTCTGCTGCATCAAGCAAGATTCACAAGGTTTGGGTAGATGCCCGTTAGTTCTCTCCTCACCTGCCTATGGGTGTTCTTTGTCACTGTCTGCTGTCTTTTGATTCCCCAGTCATTTAAGCGGAGGTGACTGCGGAAGGTCCCATATTGGTGTTGTCTAATGGTATGGCGACCAAATCATGCATTCTCTTCTCTGGCCTTCTTCTATGGTGGATCTTGTCCAGCAGGGATTTTCCCAGTGTTCCTGCTGGATTTGCTGAAGAGTCAGTCAGGCCGGTTATTTGTGTGAGGCTTGTGCAGAAGGTCCCTCAGCTTCCTGTCACATCGCCATCTTGACTCCGCCCCTTATACATTTGAATGAGGTGGCATTAATAGCAGGTAAATAAGAAGCCACAAGAACTACCTCCAGATTATAGAAAAATAAAGAACTTAACTTTTATTTCTGAATGATAAATCTTATTGAAGCAATACAGAAAAAACATATAGGCAGACATAGATTGCACACAATTTTATTAAATTCCTAGTCCCATCATATAATTCAAAACCCTTTGATACAGTACAAAATACTATTCAAGAACTTGGGTAGTGTGTATGTATCTGTGTATATGTGTGTGTGTGTGTGTATATATATATATATATATATATATATATATATATACACACACATACAGTGTAGGGTCAATACCCCAAGAAAACAAAATAATGCGCCAAAATATCTGGGTCACAGACAACACTCACTCTAAAAGAACTACCACATTGAGGCACTCATACTCAATCATACACATATACCACACGAAAACACTTGAATTATACCTCAAAATGTTTAAAACAGTGAAAAAATAAAACAGTGGTGTTGCAAGGATAACTTTTTGAAAAACACATTGATCTAGTTCAGCTGTTTTAACTTCAATTTAATGAACATGATCCAGTTTTTGTAGCAGTGGTACTATCATTGTGACAATAACGATGACATTAGAGCACTTCAGTTAATACCAGTCACGATGTGATATATGTCAACACAAATGATGCACATAATCTAGATTGTGATCCTTCCATCCCCTATATTGCGCTGACACGCATTTCGGTAGAGCCGCACAGTGGGAGCTACCTTCTTCGGGGTGCAATGCTTGGTGGTAATACAGTGTCTGAGGGACATGCAACCCAGGGCTGATCTTTAACTGCACATAGAAATCTATTGCTGTGCCAAATCACAATATCCACCGGGGAAAAAGCCTCAAAATGGCTGTTCCAGGTTTGTACAAAACATCATGTATTGCAATACTTTAGATTAATTTTAGATTCAATACGAAGTATCCAAGAGCACTGCTGGGATCAACAACGCCTCTCGGTAGGGTCATGAAACGCCTGTAAAAGGGGAGTACTCCAAGTCGTATTCCTTAAATCACTCGGATCGTCTTCCACTGAAAGGCTTTGTTGGTTTCAAGCCTGGACAAAAAGAAAAACCTTGCATTTGCTTGCAGCCACTGTTGTGCAACATGCATTTTCTTTAGGTATTCCTACCATTTTCAGTAGATCAGTTGCTCTTTAGTGGACACCTGCAACATGGGTAATGGAGTATGAAAGAAAAAAAGATGCTTTTACTGTAAAATGAGGGCTTCATCACCAAATGTAATCTCATCAACCACCTCCACACATAGCCAGGACTGTAGTACAGGCTGCATCAGCATCACTTGTACTCTTAAAGAGCACTTGTGCTGCCGTTTTTACTCAACCCTGATCCCATATTATACAGCACAGCCACTTCATATTCTGATTTTTAGGGCCAGGGTGAGCTAAAGCTGGATTCTGTTCTACTTGCCTCACTCAAGAGACACACTGTTAAGAAGCACTGCCCGCTATGGATCTATCCGGCTCTGGTGCGTGTTATTCTTGGGTTACTTACTCACCATCATGGTGTCTTTTAATGATGACTGGGGTATCAGCTTTCATTGGACTTTCTCTTCAGAGTGACAGAAACCATTAGTTTAATAAAAATGGAAGGAGACCCCTTGCCTGCTAATGGTGATATGATTCTTCATTGGGGTTGCTCCATTGCAAGCACTAATTATAATTCTAAACAGGCTGTTAAGGAGGACCGCACCAAACATGTGGTGGTTGTATAACCAGGGTGTGCAGTTCTGTACTATTTATGAAAAGCGCCAAGGAAACCACTGTTCCACTCTCATCACCCTGGCAAGAGACTTCAGCAGTCCATGTCACCACTGAACAAGGGTTATTTTGTTTCTGTTGCTGTTGGCAGTTAAGAGCTGCTGGCCAAAAAAGGATGGAAAGGTGTATGTGTATGGCACAGCATTCTGCAAAATAACCAGGTGTACAGACTGAAACATTGTATAAACTCAAAGTAGTGTCATTTAAGGAAACTGGATATGCCTGTTGATTAGGAGTTATTGAAACTTGTGGTTAGCAAATACTGGTCCATTGTGGCACTGTGTCCATGTCTGGTCATTGTGAAAACTGGTATTGTACATTTACTAATATATTGTGTAAACTGAGCAATGTGTGCATACTGAAGATGTCACCAACCTGCAGTGTGTATTTAAGAGTTCTGATGGATACAACTACCTGTGGATTCCTCACCTGATGAATACTCCCATGGCGCCAGCATTTGACGGAAATCTTCTTACTAGTCTCTGCACGTCGACGAGGACGTCACTCTAGCCCACGCGACGCCGTCTGACGTCATACAGGCAATAAGAAGTCCTCGCCGACGTGCCGATGACAGTTCCCTTTTTTCCGTGCATTCGAAACGGTTATCTTCGAGGGAGTTACTGTTACCTTCGTGGTTACAGTGTATTGTCTGCTGCGTAGTCTTCTCTGCGGTAACAATGTCTCAGAGGAAGTCGGGTTTCAAGCCCTGTCGAGAGTGTGGGGGCAAGATGTCAGTTACAGATCCTCACTCCGACTGTCTATGGTGTTTGAGCTCCGACCACGACGTCTCGACTTGCGATTCATGTCAACACATGAATCCGAAGGCCCTCAAAGAGCGCGAGGCCAAGTTATTCATGGCAAAGTCAAAGAAGAAGGAGAAACATCATAAGAAGTCTTCTTCGCCAAGGTCTCACCGGCGTCATCGAGACTCCCGGCGCCGTAGAGACTCACGACGTCACTCCAGCAAGGAGTCTCATTCGAGGTCACCTTCGGCTCGGCGTCGGAGGACTTGGGAGGTCAGCCCCACGGTCACGCCGCATCCATCGACGCCGTTGCCCTCTCCGGCGTCACCGGCTTCACCTGGTCAGGCGTCAGTGATTGAGGTGGTGCAGCCTCTTGTGTTTTCTCCGGCGTCGCAGACGTCGAGGCCGGCGTCGGGGTCGCCCTCGATCCAGGCACCCCAGTATCCGGTTTTTCCCACTCCTGGAGCCGATAGTACCGCGTTTCTTAATGCGATGTATACCATCTTTCAGCAGATGGCTCCAGGAGCTGCTCCGGCTGGTCCTTCGGGGCCCTTGGCCTTTTCGTTGGGTGATCCTGCGCCTCTTCGGCCGGCACCCTTTATGCCCTTTCTCCCTTTTGGGAATGTGGGCTCGGCGCCGGTGCCGGCGTCGGTGGCCGCTCCGGTGGCTTCGGATGTTTCGGCCCCGGAGGTTGCCCCTCCGTCGAAGTCAGGATTTTGCCCTGTGACTCCGGTTGGTCCATCGGCTCCAAGACCTCGTCCTCCGGCTCCTGCCTCGGCGCCGAAGCTGCCTGTGGCGCCGGACGCGGCGTCAGATGCTTCTGGAGATCGGCGCCGTTCTTCGACGTCGGCGGAGGCCATGTCGACTCCGCGTATCGAGGAGAGACTTCATTCGAGGAGGCGTGCTCTCCGTCTTTTAGAAGAACAAGAGTACCAGCGAGTCCTAGAGGAGGGAGAGATTGAGGACTCTGGAGACGGACTGCATGGTCTGGATACAGCCAGTGGGCTGGACACTTCCCCTGAGTGGGACCTTTCATCTCCAGGGGAATATACGGAGGAGGCTGCTTCCTTTCATGCTGTGGTGAGGAAGGCAGCGAGCTTTTTGGACCTGCCTTTGCCGGTGGCAGAGGCAAAGCAGAATTTGCTGACAGAGGTATTGCATCCGGCCTCTGCTGCAGCTGAGCCTCTCTTGCCATTTAATGAGGCTTTGCTGGATCCGGTGTTGGAGGTGTGGAAGAAGCCGGTGTCTTCCTCGGCCGTTCATAGGGCTGTGGCCAGGAGGTATCGAGCTGCACCATCTGACCCTGGCTTTCTCTCTAGACACCCTACGCCGGAGAGCTTGGTGGTGCAAGCCTCCTGTTCCTCAAAGTCAGCGCCTGGTTCCTTCCCGACGGTGCCTGGAGACAGAGACTCCAAGAAACTGGATGCGCAGTCCAAGAAAATATTTTCGTCATGCAGTTTGGCGTTGAAGGCCACCAACGCCACGTGCATTCTGGGGAGGTACATCCATGCGCTGATGGATGATATTTCGTCTTCATTCACGGAGCTTCCCCAGGGTCTTTTGGATGTGGTCTCGGACGCCCAGGCTGCCGCGACCCAGATTATCCAGTCTGGGCTGGACACGACCGACTCGGTGGCCAGGGCGATGGGCACGGCTGTGGTGGCAAGAAGACAGGCCTGGCTCCGAAACTCAGGGTTCTCTGCGGATGTGCAGTCGACCCTGCTGGACCTCCCGTTTGATGGGGACAGACTGTTTGGAGCCAAGGCAGATTCAGCCTTGGAACGATTTAAGGAGAGCAGAGCCACAGCCAAATCGTTAGGACTGCAAGCTCCTTCTTCCTCTGCCTCTTCTAGAATTTTCAGGAGGTTTCGGGGATTTGGGCGTGGCTCTTATTCCTCTTCCTTTCGGGGGAGGTTCCAGCAACCCGCCTCTTCCCTCCCCTATAGGTCATTTAGAGGGAGGGGGAGGGGTGGGGTCCGTACCAGAGGAGCCTCTCAACAGCACTCTGCCTCTTCCTCGTCCTCTGGAGGGGTGCAGCAGGGGAAGCAGCCTTAGGCTTCCACCGTTTCCCACTCACTCCTCTCCTGTAGGGGGAAGATTACAGCGTTTTCTCCACAAGTGGAAGTCTATCACAACAGACACTTGGGTTCTCGGCATTGTGGGAAAAGGCTACGCCCTTCCCTTTCGGGAGTTCCCGCCCCTCATCCCGCCCCGCCCATCTTATTGTTCAGAAGAACACCTCCTGTTGCTAGAACAGGAGGTTCAAGTCCTCCTTTCAAAGGGCGCGGTAGAGTTGGTCCCAGAGCAGGAAAAGGGTCGAGGTTGTTACTCAAGATACTTCCTGATTCCCAAAAAGGATGGTCAGTTGAGACCAATCCTGGATCTGAGGATCTTGAATTGGTTCCTCAAACAGGAAAAGTTCAAGATGCTGACCCTAGCACAGGTGCTTTTGGCGTTGAACAAGGAAGATTGGATGGTGTCTGTCGACTTGCAGGATGCTTACTTTCATATCCCGATACTCAAGTCGCACAGGAAGTATCTCCGGTTTGTGGTAGGGTCGCAGCACTATCAGTTTGCGGTCCTCCCGTTTGGTCTTACTTCAGCACCTCGAGTCTTCACAAAGGTGATGTCAGTGGTTGCGGCGGAGCTCAGAAGGAAGGGGATAGCAGTATTCCCTTACTTGGACGACTGGTTGATCAAAGCCAAGTCCCCGGAGCTTGTGTCGCATCATCTGCAGTCAACAACCCAGTTGTTGTTCGACCTGGGCTTTTCGGTGAACGTGCCCAAATCTCACCTGGAGCCCTCTCAGCGCCTCCTGTTCATAGGGGCAGTACTGGATACAACATTGAGTCGAGCCTTTCCTCCGCCTCAGCGGATTCAAGATATTCAGGAATTGGTTCCAATGTTTCGAAATGGAGCGGTAGTTCCAGTCCTCAAGGTCCTTCGTCTGCTCGGTCTGTTCGCCTCCTGCATTCTGTTGGTCACGCATGCTCGCTGGCACATGAGGGCTCTTCAGTGGTGCCTCCGAAGGCAGTGGTCTCAACACAAGGGAGATTTAGAAGGTACTGTCAAGATCTCCAGAGATGCTGCTGTGGAATTGAAGTGGTGGATTGCGGGCAACAATCTTTCACAGGGGAAGCCGTTCGCGCAGTCGCCACCAGTGGCCACGGTAATAACGGATGCCTCCACCCTAGGATGGGGAGCTCATCTGGGGGATCTGGAGATCAAAGGGCTTTGGTCTCCAGAGGAACAGGTGTTTCATATCAATCTGTTGGAGTTACGGGCTGTACGTTTGGCTCTCAAGGCCTTCCTCCCATCCCTTCGTGGTCAGTCGGTACAGGTCCTGACGGACAATACTACCACGATGTGGTACATAAACAAACAGGGAGGAGTAGGGTCGTACCTTCTCTGCAGAGAAGCTCTTCGGCTATGGTCCTGGGCAAAGGACCATCAGATTTGCTTGGTGGCAAATCATCTGGCCGGGGTCTTGAATGTACGTGCGGACAGTCTCAGTCGCCAATTCTCGGCAGACCACGAGTGGCGTCTCCATCCAGATCAAGTCTGTTTAATCTTCCAGATGTGGGGGTTTCCTCGGATAGATCTGTTTGCCACTCGGGAGAACGCGCATTGCCCGTTATTCTGCAGCCTCCAGTATCCGATGCAGGGAGCGTTGGGGGGCGCGTTTCAGATAACCTGGTGCGACCAGTTGCTTTACGCGTTTCCCCCCATACCCTTGATTCCTCGAGTGTTGAGGAAAATTCGCCAAGACCGGGCCCAAGTCATCTTAATAGCTCCGGATTGGCCAAGGAGGGTATGGTACTCCGACCTTCTCCAACTCTCACTGTGCCCTCCGCTCCGTCTCCCTCTCAGGGCAGACCTCCTCTCGCAGTCGCAGGGGCAGGTTTTACACCCCAACCTCCAGAGTCTGCACCTACATGCTTGGAGATTGAACGGGGCAACCTGAGTTCCTTCTCTCTCCCGCCTGATGTAGTGGATGTTATCTTAGCGGCCAGGCGACACTCCACTAAATCTATCTACGCTAATAGGTGGTCTAAATTTGTTATGTGGTGTGGAGAGAGACAGATTGATCCCTTACATGCTCATCTGTCACATGTTTTGTCTTTTGCACTGTCTCTAGCGCAGAAAGGTTGTGCAGTAGCTACCATTAAGGGTTATTTGTCGGCCTTGTCAGCCTTCATTTGTCTTCCAGACCAACCATCGTTATTTAAATCCCCTATTGTTCTCAGATTCTTGAAAGGTCTTCTGAATCAATATCCTCCAAAACCATTCGTTATGCCTCAATGGGATTTGTCCTTGGTCCTGACTTTCCTTATGGGGTCCCCTTTTGAGCCTATGCATTCTTGCCCCTTAAGGTATTTGGTTATTAAAACAGTATTCCTGGTAGCTATAACATCTGCAAGGAGAGTGAGTGAGTTGCAGGCCTTATCGGTTAAACCCCCTTATATAACATTTTATGGGGATAAGGTGGTGTTGAGGACCAAGGCTGCTTTCCTTCCGAAGGTTGTTTCACCCTTCCATTTGGCTCAGACAATCACTTTGTCCACGTTTTATCCTCCGCCTCATCCTTCAAAGGAGGAAGAAAGACTACATCGCCTGGACCCAAAAAGGGCGTTGAGCTTCTATATCGACAGAATGAAGGATATCAGGCTGGAGGATCAGCTGTTTGTCGGATACGTGGGCAAGAGGAGAGGAAAGGCAGTCCACAAGAGAACACTCTCCAGGTGGGTTGTTCTTTGCATTAAAATCTGTTACTCTTTGGCAAAGAAGGATCCGCCTGAGGGCATTAGAGCTCACTCCACCAGAGCTAAGTCGGCCTCTTCGGCCTTGGCCAGGGGTGTTCCTGTGGTTGACATCTGCAAGGCCGCAACTTGGTCGTCCCTTCACACTTTTGTGAAACATTACTGTTTGGACTCTGAGGTCAGAAGGGACGGTCATTTTGCACGGTCAGTGCTGCAGGATTTCTTGGTTTGACCATTTAGGCACCCACCGCCGGGCGTGGTACTGCTTTGGGACTCTATTCATCAGGTGAGGAATCCACAGGTAGTTGTATCCATCAGAAGAACGAGTTACTTACCTTCGGTAACGACTTTTCTGGTGGATACATTAGCTACCTGTGGATTCCTCACGGTCCCACCCGCCTCCCCGTTGCCTTTTTGGTCTCTCCAAGCAATCCTTGAGTGTGCTCCTTTTGGTCTTCAAAGTTGCAATACATTTTGCATGTATGATATTTGTATATATGTGTATATTTATATATAAATCTATATATATATTGGGTATATACATGATTCGTATGTATAAATATATTTATTTGTTTAAAAAAAAAAAAAAAAAAAGGTTATATTAAATCTACAGCTATTTTATTGCAATGTTGTGTGATTTACAATATTAAGAGATGTTGCTTTGCTCTTTCATTGCATTGGGTTATTATTATTATTCTCATGCACGTAAAAAATGTTGGTACTGTCATCGGCACGTCGGCGAGGACTTCTTATTGCCTGTATGACGTCAGACGGCGTCGCGTGGGCTAGAGTGACGTCCTCGTCGACGTGCAGAGACTAGTAAGAAGTTTCCGTCAAATGCTGGCGCCATGGGAGTATTCATCAGGTGAGGAATCCACAGGTAGCTAATGTATCCACCAGAAAAGTCGTTACCGAAGGTAAGTAACTCGTTCTTCTGTGGCATTGTGTAAACTGACACTGTCTTTCTAAACAAATATTATGCAGTCTAATCAACAATATAAGCCAGTTGTCATTATGGGGGCTGTGATGAAGTGGAACAGTTTTGTAGAGATCTAGTGCTTATTGTTGGCATTATCCTCCACTATGTCATGATTGATGTTTACAGCTGAGTGGGGCAATATGCAAACTTGCTTTTTGTATGGACCAGCATGGGATATCCGTCAGGCTTGGTGTTGGTCATTTAAGAACACTAGTGCTCATTTCAGTTGGTAACTTACACCAGTAGGTTTCTGGCAGAACTACTGAATGATCGATGTTTGGTACTAGCTTTGGTTGTGGATGACATTGTGGGGAATAAGAACTGAGATGTACCAATTATAATTATTTGACTATCTTGTTCAAGCTCCCTTCAGAGCCCACTTTGAAACACATCCAACTTTCATGAATGCTACTAAAAAGGACTATACATTGAGTGTTCTGAAAGTTTCCTCAAAAAACAAAAGCAAAACACACCCAACCAATTTAGCATGTTCCCATCCAGTTTTTATTACAGGTGTATAAAATACACTGTTGGAGTGTGGCCAAGCCTTGAAGATGGCAGGTGGCTTATTCTGGGGATGCTTCCCCTGTCCCAGAATAGGCAGAAATTCACCCCAGCAGAGGGCCACATAGCTCTCCCTTGCGGATGCCACCACCTACTGCAGCAGCAAGGAGAAGTTGAGGAAGCCGTTTTCAAACCAGATGAGGCCAATCCCACATATTAGGTATGGTTCCTGAGAAAAGGGAGGCCTATGATGGTGGTCAACTGGTAACCAGGGTGCCTTGAGGAAGCGCTGTGCACTGCAGGGCTGCAACACAGGAGGCAGAGACCCCCTTTCCAGCCTCCGATGTGGGCTTAACCCATGCCCAACCAGCAAGAGAGAGACTAGAAGGAGAACATAGGTCAGTGATAAGTCTGAATGGCTTGCAGCATGGCCCACCAAGACTGCTTGATCCAGGGGACATCAGGCGTGACAAAGTGAGCAGAGGTCTGAGATACTTGATGTGCCCTAGGAGCGACGCCTGCAGCAGTCAGCTTCAGGGGTAAAGGCATCTGGAGAGAGGATACCTTCCCCCAGATGGAGCAAGTGATGGTAGCCACCAGAGGACCCATCTGCCTAGGAGTAAGGCCATTACTTTGCTGGATTGACAGGGCTGAGATACTAACAGGCAGACACCTCAAGCTGCTGCCCTGTGCAGAACTGTCCCAAAGAAAGTGGATCACACAGGAGTAGGTGAGTGGGGCCACTAAGGCATGAAATTCAGTCAGCTCCTTCAGAAGGTAGAGCCCAAGGGTCAGCGGTTCCAACCACCCCCAACTAGTCCCTCAACCACAGAGCAACCTGGGAGAATTAGTTTGGAGAGAAATTGACCACGGTGGCCACTGGAGAGGAGGGTTCTACTTTGCCCATATTAAAGACCCAGCAACAAATTTAAAGGCCACTCTCTGCCCATGCAGAGCTGCAGCGGCTGGCTAAATTAGAGATTAAAAAAAGACTAAAAGACACATGATGGCAGTGCATGCCCTCCCAACCCATCACCTTCCCCTGGACAAAGCGCATAATTGACCAACCTTTTGGCGGGGGAGGTTGCTTGTGCTTGAATCCTTGCATGTTTTGGCTACGGTACTGGTGAAGAAATTTGGTAACGCAATTCCAGGTAGTCCTTCAGAGAAATACATGCAGCATTATCTACATCCTTTGAAGACTTAGGTTACCTGATTCAAAGACCGGTTTTGCCTATCAAGTAACTCCAAAGAGCAATTGGGTGCGGGATCAACCGTGCCCTCCATATTCCCAGTGTTGTGTTATGGGTTGCAGCAAGGAACTGCCATGGAGATTACCCTCAAGGGACCCCGATTTTGAAAGCTAGTTGGGTAACCCACAGAGATACACCGAGGAACTGTGTTAGAGGCCTAGGGACATAGATACAATACTACACTAAAAATACAGCAAAACTGATGGGTCAGAATTAGGGGAAACAATCAGGGATTTTGATAAAGAACATCAGTGGGGATGGCCTGGACGAGTTACAGTTAAGCCTGCAACAAATTAAACCTGCTTGAAACACAGTAGAACAACAGAGAGATTGTTCCCTACGTAGGAAAAGTAAACTCCACTGTATGAAGCAACATCCTCGTTAGGCATGGCGTACGCTTGTCAACCCTATTACAATGGCATAGAGGTAAGGGAAGGCAAGAGACAAACCTCAGAATTATTGCAGCAAGGAAGTTCCCACTAGGCTAGAAACAAAAAGAATGTAGCTATGCAAGAATCTGACACATGAGATGATTCAAACAGACGTCCAGCTCAATCACTCACCAAAGACCTCTCACTACAGGCTTTCTGAGAAATTAGAGCTATACAAGGAGTAAAGTTTTATCTGCATTTGAACCGGGAGGAGATCAACAAATATGTCAAAATATTGGGCACCAAGGTCAGTGAGCTGGAGACTGGTTTGACAAGTGGGTAGATGATTGCAACCACTTGCAGAGGCTAATATAGGCTCTCAAGGAACAGCAAGCGATTCTCCAGGAAAAATGTCGAAGACTCGGAGAATCACTTGAGACAAAACAATATTTACATTCATGGTGTCTCTTAAAATATCTCAAGGTGAGCTTCAGCATTATTTCACAGACCAATCTGTTGCCATTGTTGAAGTAGCAGGAGAGGAACCAGAAAAGACAGAAGAAGTTCAGAGTAGTTCAAGTGTCTAAGACTGGTTCCTTCATAACTGATTTACTCACACAAGTACATTTCTTTGAAGACAGAAGCCATCATTTCCGAGGCCCATTGGGGAGGTTGAAGGGAAAGGAACCCATTTCCTGAAATGAAACGCAATTGCAACTGTACCAGGACCTATCACACTGGCTAAGCATAGATCCTTCAACCCCATCATAGACTTTATAACTTAAAAATACATTAAATATCACTGGGACACCCCTTCAGGGGAATATTTCATTGGGAAGGCAAACGGGGATCATTTGTTTCCTTTAATGAGGATTGCATGGTCTTGTGCCTTGACAAGACACAGGGCAATGTCCATTCATCCACAAAGCTTCAAAGCAAGACCGCTACAATTGAGAAATGGAGAGGAATAAGCAGTACACAAGAATTCTCATCAAGGCAGTGATGAAATTGCAGTGGGAAAAGAAACACATATTGGCACATAAGGAAAGGCAACAAAGACAGGTTAAAATACTTCCAATGCAGTCAAAGTGCAAAGCGGCAACCCTTGAGAGTAACCAATGCATAAATTAATCACTCTTAGATGGCCAGCTTAACTTTTCATGAGCACTTGAGGCAGGGTGAGATTGGAGGTGATAGGGCGGTAGGTGAAAATAAGTTAGTATAATTAAGATTCTTGAGCCAGACACCTAGAGGTGCACTCTTGGGTTAGCTGGGCCTATTAGACAAAATAACTAAAATATGACTTTAGTGAACCAAACTTTTCTTTTCTAGTTCCCGAGTCTCTGTGATTTTGAAGGGGTATATAAGATGGGTGCAGTTCTTGGCCAAACTAGATGATCATCATTGACCCAAACATGATTGAGGTTCCTGAAAAATCAGGTTATACAACAGCCTGTAAATGTTTCATAGCATACCTACACTAACTATAACAAACCATAACTTGGTGTGAGAGGTCTTAGTAATCCAACTCAAAGGCTGAATGCTCTGCAGGAGCGGAGGAAGCTGAAAACAGTCATTTGCTTCTTACTAGATATGTGCCTTCAGTTGAACCTGATCAATTCCAGTTATGTTTCTGACACGTCCCTTTGTAATATCATTCCTCAGTATCATGCAAAACAGGCATAGCTTTAGTAATAAACATCAGTATTGAATTTGTAGAGCATGGCCCAAACAAAATAAAGCAGGTAAGTGGCCAAGAATGGCACAGACAACTTATCTCTTTACTGTCAATATGTGCCTCAAACTAGGGCTAGGAGAAATTCCGAGCCATGCAGGAGACTGTTGAGATTTCTAGAGACCCTATATAAATAGTTGAAGACATCTACTTTGCAATAGGTGTTTTGTTGGACTAATCACAGCTAAGGATGTCACGGACATCAGAGTTCAATAAATATTGTCTTGAAGCTGTGGGCCTGGCAACATGTCCACCCATTGATTGTGGATTATTTGCATTACTCAGCCACCCACCAAGTCTGTGCTTGTATAGATTAAGTACTAATTGGCAAATGCTAATTGCAAATGGGGTTGAGGCAGAGAGACTGCAGTTTTTATTGGTCCATAGCCCAATAAAAATGACCCTCCGGTGGCAGGGTGGAATCAAAGCCTGGCCAGAGAACTGTTGTGCCTCAATGACATCTATTAAAAGATCCTTTGGTACTCTATGAAATAGGGGAACAATTACAGAATACCTAGCATTCAGCAAAACAGTAGACATAGAGGAGTGGTGTGTTTCCTTCAAGAAAGTACTTGGAAAACAATTTATACTAGACATAAGGTGCCTCAAACACCTGTGAATGTTAGCCTTAGAACAACTCAAGAACTCACAGATCTAAAAGGCAAACACACGTCCAACCATTCATGATGAGATTTGGAGGAAACAACTAAGCTAACTACATATTGACCAGTATGGGGTGGGAGGGGTGGGCAGATTCCACAAACGAGGTAATAAAACAGGCACACTTATTTAAAAAAAAAAGAAAAAAAAAAAACTACATGAAACTCTAATGGCGACTTCTAGCTGCACATTCCCTACTTAAGAATTCTCCCAGGCGTCAGACTGGATCCAGAAGATTTTCCGTGAGCAGTAGTCCTGTGCGCTAGCAGATGTCGTCAAATGGCTCCGTGTGCGACGCCGCCTGCCCTCGATGGGACATCCACAGCACCTATACAGGCGCAAACACAGGCGCTCTGATGTCAGTTCTTTCCTTTCTGCGCCATCCAGCACAGATCCAGGATGAGCTATCCCTTCAGTCACTTTTTGACTGATCTTTTTTCGACATTTTGTCAAACTTTTTTGAGGTTTTCCTCCTGGTGTGGCAGGATGTCATCTAAAAAGGCCGGCCTCAAGCCCTGCGGTGACTGTCACCGGCTGGTGTCAGTGACCGACCCGCATCTTGTTTGCCTGTAGTGCCTCAAGCGTAACGATTACCCGAAGTCATGCTCTGACTGCAGCGCAATGAACCTGAAAGCTTCTTCATGCTCATGGCAGCCCATCGTGCGACTTAGCACCTTTACAGATCCCAGTCGAGAAGAAAGTCTCTGGATTGGTCGCGGAGTCAGAGGTCATTGTCCCATTTAAAATCTTCGTGACACTCAAGTAAGACAAAACATAAGGAGAAGTAGAAGCGGGCTTCAACTTATCCGTGTCAGTCAGCCGACGAGATTCAGGAGCATCTGTATTGTAGGCCTCGCTTAGCAGTTGATCCAGGGGCGACTCCATGTTTCTCCAAGTTTTGATTCTATGTGCACCATATTTGGGCAGCCTGACCCCACTGTCATGCCTTTGGGCCCTGTGGGGTCAGCAGGGGCCCATGCTGGTCCTATGCCTGGGGCTTCCTCCCCTACATCACTGGGGCTCTAAGGATTCAGACCGACATCGGTCATGCCACCTCACCTTCCCCGGAGAGATCACTGGACCCTGAAGTCTAGCTTGATACATGCTGGTGTGAGTAGCAGGGTGAAGTCAGTGACCTGGATACTTCCCCAATTGCTGGCAAACTTTCTCCCCCTACTATGGCTATGGAGGAAGGAGTGTCTTTTGCAATGGTGGTGCAGTGGGCTGAGAAGGTCCTTGACCTTCAGTTGAGCCCAATGGAGGTCAAGACTAATGCCTTGACAGGGGTGTTTCAGCTGAGAGTCTCTCCATCTGAACCGCTCCTCCCTTTTAATGAAGCCTTCACAGATGTCCTTTTGGGTACCTGGTTCAAACCCAGCACAGGGGCTCATGTTAACAGGACAATCGCCACCGCCCCGGGGGACCCAAGTTTCCTCAAGCAACACCCCACCCCTGAGAGTTTGGTTGTCCAGACTTCCACCTCCCATGTTAACCCTGGCACGTTCCTTACCACCCCTCCTGGTAGGGAATCCAAAATGCTAGGAAGAAGATTGTTTCCTCCCGTCAGATGGCATTGCCATCTGTGAACACCGCATGCCTTTTAAGCCACTACTCCCATGCTCTGTTGAGATATGGTTGTGCAGGTGCTGCCTATGGTCCCGGAGGGGGCCGGGGCTGTATTCTCCCAAACTGTGGCATACGTCAGAGATGCAACAAAGTCCACAATTCGATGTGGACTCAGGAAGACTGACTTGCTAGCCAGAACAGTTTCATTGACAGTGGCCCTTAGGTGCCACATCTGGCTATGCACCACTGACGTTTCGGAGGGTGTCACGTCATCTTTGATGGACATGTTCTTCAATGGCTCCCGTCTCTTCGGAGACAAATCGACTTGGTGCTCAAGAGATTTAAAAACGGGCTACGGCCCGGTTTTTGGACTTATCTCCTGCCCTTTGCCAACTATAGTCTGCTTTTTGCCCATTTTGCGGCTACGGAAGGGGCTACCAACCGTGACAGTTGCTGCCTAGCCACCATACAGTGCATGCTTCCCAGCCCCTGTGCAGCTGAGGGGGCGGTAACCTCAAGCCTCCTGGATCAGGCAGCCAGAGGTTGGTTCAGTCCACCTCCTTCTCACAGCTGCAGCCTCCAAACCCTCCTAATACACCCTTATACCGGCAAGGGGCACCCAGTTGGTGGCAGGATAGGTCATCACCTGCCCCACTGGCAGTCCCATAACATCTGACTGATCGGTTTTGTAGTTGGTCCAAAAGGGGCTACTCCCGTCCCTTCCTGACTACTCCTCCCTCATGCCACCATCTCAAAACAGGCGAGCCGAAGATAATCTTTCTCTACTCTTCATGGAAGTTGTGGTTCTCTTGGCCAAGGGAGCTATAGGGAGGGTCCCCAACCAGAAATAGGTTGTGGTTGTTATTCCCTCTACTTTCTGGTGCCAAAGAAGGATGGAGGCATTCATCCTATCCTGGACCTGCAGCCCCTAAGCTACTTCCTAAAAAAGGAGAAATTCAAAATGCTCACCTTGGCTCGGGTTCTGTCTGCCCTTGACCCTGGAGACTGGAATGTGCCGCTGGACTTCTGGTGTTCACCAAGTTGATGGTGGTGATTGCAGCTCATCTGCAGAGCTCCGGGGTGTCAGTCTTCCCCTATGTTGACGACTGGGTGTTGAAGATAGACTCACCCCAGGCTGGCGCCTCCCACCTCCAGACTACGGTGAACCTCCGGCATTCGGTAGGATTTAGTATAAATATGATGAAGTCACACCTTGACTCCCTCTCAGACGCTCCCTTTCATTGGAACTATTCTGGACATGGTGCAGTTCAGGCTTATCCTCCCGAGCGGTGCGTCCAGAATATTCTGGCTATGATACCGCTGTTTCACCCTCTATCCTGTATTTCAGTGAAAGACTCTGAGACTGCTGAGGCTTATAGCCGCCGGCATCCTGCTGGTAAAACATGGGGTTCTGCAGTGGGACCTGAAATTCCAGTGGGCACAGCATCAGGGGAATCTCTTTGACATGATCCTGATCTCAGAGGGAACTGCAAAAGATCTGCAGTGGTGGTTGATGAACCGCAATTGGGTCAAAGGCAGATACCTTTCCATTCCCCAAACGGATCTCACAGTAGTGACAGATGCGTCACTCCTGGGATGGGGTGGACATCTGGGAGAAGTGGAGAACAGAGGACTCTGGTCTCTGGTGGAATTCAGACTCCATATCTGTCTGCTGGAGTTGTGTGTGTTTCAGCTAGCATTGAAGGCTTTCCTACCTTTCATCAAGGGGAGAATGGTGCAGGTGTTCACGGACAACACTACTGCAATGTGGTACTGCAACAAGCAGGGCGAGGCTGTGGAGCCTATATCAAAAGGTCCTACCTCTTTGTACATGGCTGGAACATCAGGGCATTTCCCTAGTGGTTCAACACCTGGTGGGTTCTCTGAACGCCAGGGCGGACAAACTCAGCTGCAAATGCACATGCTTAGCGGATCACAAATGACATCTCCACCCTTAGTGGCAGTAGGGAGAGCCTTGCTTAGATCTGTTTGCATCAGCTGAGAACGTGTAACGTCAGCAGTTTTGCGTGCTGGGGTTTCCAAGGCGGCTCTCGCTCTGCAACACTTTTACCTAGAGTGGAGCTCAGGCCTCCTGTAATCCTTTCTGCCCTTATCACTGTTGCCCAAAGTTCTTAAGAAGATCAAGAATGACCTGGCCCAGTGACTCCAGATTGGGCACAGAGAGTCTGGTATCCCGAGCTACTGAGCATGGCAATTGATCCTTCGATCATGCTGCCCCCTTCGGAAGGACCAGCAGGGAATGGGTCTTCACCCAAACCTGTCCTGTCTCCGCAGCCTTGCGTGGAGATTGAGTGGCGGCAGTTGATAGCCTTGGACTGTCCTCCTCAAGTCTGTGCTGTTATCTTGGCACCAGGTGTTCCTCCCCAAAGATGGTAGGGAAGAAATGTGTGGCTTTGTGTTCAGCAGAACTGGTGATCCTCTTTCTGTTCCTCTCCCAGGTTCTTCTATTCAGTCTTTCTATTCAGGGCTGTGTCTTTCTGCTATTTCTGCATTTCTCAGATTACCTGATCAGCCTTCTCTGTTCCAATCCCCTATTTGTACATAGATTCTTGAAATCTTTATTCCCCTTTTCCTTTTATCATGCCTCAGTGGGACTTGAATCTAGTGCTTACATTCTTAATATGCGCTCAGTTTGAGCCGCTTCATAATTGTCCCCTGCAGTTATTCACCATCAAAACAGCTTCTCGTAGGTATAACATGTGCCCAGCGAGTTAATGAGTTACAGGTCTTATCTTCTAAGCTGTGCTATTTATCCATCCATCCTGACAAAGAGGTGCTTTGCACGTGGGCTTCTTTACTTCCAAAGGTGGTAACACCCCTTCGTGTAGGTCAGTCCATTACTTTGCCTACTTTCTACACTCCCCCGCACCCTTCCAAGGATGAGGGGCGTCTCCATTGTCTGGAACCCAATTGAGCATTGTTGTTTACCCTTGACCGCACACTGGAATTCTGGGTGGACGATCAACTCTTCGTGGGGTATGTTGGAGCTAAAAAGGGTTGTGCTTTGTAGAAAGGACCATCTCCAGGTGGGTCGAGCTCTGCATTAATATGTGCTATGCGTTTGCCAAGAAGCACCCCCCTCTGATGGCTTGCACACTCAGTCCTCCAGAGCAAAAGCTGCAACCACTGCGTTAGCACGCGGAGTTACAGTCCAGGATATCTGCCAGGCAGCAACGTGGGTCTCCCTGCACAAGTTTAGCAAACACTATTGCCTGGATAGTCAGGTCTGTTGTGAAAGGCATTTTGCCTGTTCTGAACTACAGGACGTCCTGGTCTGAAATTGGTTTGCAGACCCACCTCTGGGGATGGTATTGCTTGGGTATCTATTCTAAGGAAAAGATTCTGAAGCTAGAGATCAACAGGTTACTTACCTTTGGTAATGCCTTATCTGGTGGAGACTATGGACCTGATTTAGAACTTTGCGGACGGGTTACTCCGTCACAACAGTGACGGATATGGTGTCCATTGAAATCTAAATCCCATAGCATATAATGGGATTTAGATTTCGGCAGACGGGATATCCCTCACTGGTGTGATGGAGTAAGCTGTCTGCAGAGTTGTAAATCAGGCCGTATATCTAGCTGCAAATTCCTTACTGGGCCCACCCATCCTTCCCGCACTGCGAACAGATTAGTAGGGACACTGCTATTAACCTTTCAGGACCCTAGTTTTCCAGACCAGTGGTCTGTGTTCATCATGGCTCTGCACTTCTGGAGGTGGAAAGTCATGAAAAGAACCTGGTTGGCGCCTATATAGGTGCTGCGGATTTCACGTCGGGCGCGGATGGCGCATGCAGAGCCGAAAAACACCATTAATTGGTATGCAGAGGGTACTGCTTGAAAAATATCTTCTGGATCCAGTCTGACGCCTGGGATAATTCTAAGATAACAAATCTTGCATCTAGGTATAGTCTCTAACAGATAAGGCGTTAACAAAAGTAACTTTTTCATAAAACCTCGATATGTATGTAGGCGATAAAAACAAGAAAGGGGTGACCCAGACAGAAGAAGTTGGGAAACCTCAGGGATTTCATCCCTTCTATCGTAGGGGATTTCCATGTATAGTCATAAGCGTTGAATGGTTCCGCCCGCTTGTTGGGACCCCGGAGCACTTTTTCCAATATAACTTAAGTTTCCATGTTTGCCTTACTTCAGGAAGGCCTGCCAAGTCACTTAAGAATGTCCATGTGCAGCCTAGAGGAAAGGGTACAGTGTCCAAAATTCAAGGGACAAATTAAAGACGCATGCATTTTAATGCCTGAATGAATGAAAACTTTTGCAGAGAAAAAAATCCTTCACAAACCTTTTTATATTGCAAAACAATGATGGAATGCAGGGCAGTGTAGCCCATAGGCTGCCATTATTAATGAAGAAAAGGGAGACTGCCTTTAAGAGCAGCCAGTCCTCCGGTATCCCATCATGCCTAGAGAGAGGCAGTTTCCTCAGCTCTTTTTTCCGGCTCCTGCTGACAGGGCCCTGGAGCATTGAGCCCGACCTATTTAGGTTTTTTAGGCTTTTTCCCAGTAAAATGTCTTCTCTATCCAAAAAATGTGCATGATCTGGCAGAAAAAAGGCCAAAACAGACCCTCACGAGGTCTGTATCATCTGCCTGCCATCTTCACACATTCCTGCCTCCTGTATTATCTGCAAAACATTTTCCAGATGTACCCTGCGTGACGGAGAAGATTCGCCTTCAGGGGAGAGCAGAGAGGTGACGCCAGGAAGCCAGTGGGACCTCTGAGCGAGGGGAAGGTCAGCCTTCCACCAGAGCTCTTCCCTAAGCCTTCAGGGGATGTGGAAGGTCTGAGAGGCGTTCTTCTGCCAGAAAACGCTTTCGGTCCTGGTCGACATCGAGAAGATCGACGTCGAGAGGAGGTACGGCGCTGACATGCTCGCCATCGAAGTCTGGCTCGACGTCGCACAAGCGTTGCTGCTCGACGTCAAGACACTGCACGGCGTCAAAAACCAAACGACATCGAGGAGCATATCGACGTTGAGACGAAAACGCAGACGCTGTGTTTCGACGTTGAGGTCCCGCTCAATGTCGACACCAATACATCGGAGAGAAAGATCAACGTCAATGAGTCCTTCAACGTCGAGGAGACAAACGGAGAAGGATCTATTCATCATTGGATTCGCACCATTCCCCTTCTCTGTTGCTTGTTCCTTCGTCGCTCTCTCCTCATGCCTTTCCTCCACCAGCTACTACGCCTCCTCTTCAACCTTCACGAAGTCTGACTCTGCTGCAGTCAACTGATCCGGTTCTTCCGGCACCCGCGCCACTTCCAATGCCTCAAGTGCCTATCAGTGCCCCAGCTCGTAGACCGCGCTCAACATTGCGCCACTGTTCTCGACATGGCCATCAGTCATCAGGCCACTCAAGGTCACGACACTCTCACCACAGATCTAGACATAGATCAAGATCATTTGCCCATCAGAGAGATTCTTTGTCCTCTACCAGAGATTACTCCCCTACTTTGTCAGATTCACCTCCACCTCGGTCCTAGCCGGTTGATATCATCAATCCTTTTCATGAAGTTCTGGTCCGAGGTGCGACAAAACTCAACATTCTGATGGCTGCCCCTACCCCATTTACTTTGATTATATTTGAGACTCTCCAACAGTGCATAGCTGCCAGACCTTTGTTACCTCTGGTACCAGGCCTTCTAGAACCTGCTGTGGAAGTCTTCCTTATGCCGGCTAGGACTAAGTTTGCTTCCTCCAGACTACAGAAAAAGTATCATCCTCCAGAGCAAGATCCTTTGTTTCTGCGTTCCGACCCTCCACCTGATTCGGTGGTAATATTGGCTGCTCATAAATCCCACACCTACCTCTCCATCTTCTACCTCTCCTTCGGACAAAGAGAGTAAGAAAGTGGATTCAACAGGCCGCAAAGTCTGTATTTCGGTCGCAACCTCCATGAAGACGGCAAGCACAACAGCCCTCTAGGGCAGATACGATAGGGCGTTGTTGGATTCCCTACTCCAGTTTGCAGAACATCTCCAGCAAGATAATAGGGAGGACTTTTTGGAGATCGTCTAAGAGGGTGCCATGGTCTCGAATCAGATCATTAGTGCAGCAGCGGACTCTACCTTGCTCTCCGCTCATACATACTGCCACGGAATAACATTACAAGGCTGCGTCTTACATCACTGAAGCCAGATGCTCACAGCACATTCTAAACCTGCCATTTTCAGGGTCCACTCTATTCGGCTCCCACGCCGATGATGAGATGGCAATGCGGAGGTGGACACATTAAAGGCAGTCGGTCTTGGAAAACCCAAAAAACAACGAAGGCCCTTCAGACCTTTCCAACGTCGCGATTCTACTCCGAGGGTTCAAACCCGTCAGTGGCTCCCTTCAAGATCTCACCAGCAGTTCCAAAGATCTTATCAACCTCAGCGCAAAACACAAAGAGGACGATGGACACATCAGTCCAATCAGGGTTCTTGACAACCTTCAGCCTCAAAACCCTGAAAATGTCCTTCCTCCAACTCCGTTACCCAGTCTGGTGGGTGGTGCATCACCAATTGCCTGGCAGAGTGGCAACGGATTACAACAGACACTTGAGTCTTAAACATTGTACAGAATAGATATTGTCTCAGGTTTTCCACTCCGCCCCCAAGCATTCAGCCGAAACCCACCACTTCTCATCTCGGCCTTCTAAAGGTGGAAGTTTCCATCCTCCTTGAAAAAGAAAGCAGTCGAACCCGTTCCCCTCAACCAGCAGGGGAAAGGCATTTACTCCAAGTATTTTCTCATTTCAAAAAAGGACAAGAGAGAGTTCAGACCCATTCTAGACCTCAAAATTGCCAACAAATGGATCTGAAAGGAAAAGTTCAGGATGCTGCCCTTTCACCAGATATACCCCCAGATTCAGCAAGGCGACTGGCTTTGCTCAGTAGACCTACACGATGCCTACTTTCAAATCCCCACCGTGAAAAAGCATCAGAAGTTCCTGAGATTTGTTGTGGGTCAAGATCACTTCCAATACACTGTCCTACCATTCGGTCTCAGGTCAGCACCCAGAACTTTTTCCAAATGCATGGCTGTGGTGACAGCACATCTCCGAAGACATCGGATCTTCATCTATCCATATCTCCAGAAGAGTTGGGCACTCCAAACTATGCACCACCCAACAGTGCGCACAGTCTCCTCTCTACTCAGCTCCATGGCCTCCTGCATCTTTCTGACACCCAACACTAACCTCCACATGCGACCTCTTCAGTAGTGCCTGGCGGGCCAATGGAATCAACTGTCTAGAAACTGGGAAGACCGAATTCTTCTGTCCACCCACGCAATCAAATCTCTCCCTTGGCAGTGTTCTCCAGACAATCTCCTAAAAGGGATGCCTTTCCGTCCACAGCCTCCAGCACAGACTATTGTGACAGATGCCTCTCTCCTCGGATGGGGAGCTCATATGGATCACCTATAAACACAAGGCCTCTGGTCTCCCAAGGAGTCATCATACTACATCAATCTCCTCGAGCTCCGTGTGGTGCACCTCGCTCTCAAGGCCTTTCTCCCGTCATTTACCACCAACAACTTGCTTGTCCAGACAGACAATACAACCACCATGTATTATCTGAACAAGCAGGCGGGCACCAGATCCAGAGTCTTGTCTCAAGAGTCCCAGACAATATGGCACTGGCTCCTAGCCTATAGGTTGAACATAGTGGCAATTCACTTTCCAGGTGCTCAGAATGTACAAGCGGATGCCCTCAGCAGAGTTCTCGAAGAGAACCATGAGTGGGTGCTCAACGCAGATGTCGTTCAAAATATCTTCAGTTCGTGGGGCACACCTTCTATCGACCTCATCGCCACAGAGGAAAACAGAAAGCGCTGCACCTTTGCCGCCAGGTTTTACCACCCAGAATCGTTGGGGAATGCTCTGTGGATAGACTGGTTCAGCAAATTTCTGTACGCCTTTCCACCAATTCCACTGATCCCAGCAGTCCTCCTCAAACTCTCAATTACTTCAGCCACAATGATCCTCATTGCACCAGAGTGGCCGAGGCAGTGATGGTTCCCGGACCTGCTTCACCAGTCACTATGTCCACATCTCAGGCTACCATGCAGACCGGACCTCCTGACAAAGTTCGGAGGGCAGATGAGACACCTCAATCTCTCCTCCTTGAATTTGGCAGCATGGCTCCTGTGTAATTTCAGTATGGACACCTAAATCTTCCACAGGATTGTATGGAAATCCTAAAAGAGGCAAAGCGGCCATCTACCTGTTCGGCACATTCCTTCAAATGGAAGAGATTCTGCATCTGGTGTTCCTCTAAGAGGATAGGCCCTACATCTTGCCAGGAAGATGTCATTCTTCCATACTGGTTACATTTGGCTCAATCTGGTCTGCAACTCTCTTCAATAAAGGTCCATTTGGCAGCTCTGACTGCATACAGAAAAAGTCCTTCGCAAACCTGTTTTTTTAGGATTCCAGTCATCAAAGATTTCCTAGAAGGGTTAAAGAAGCTCTTTCCTCCAGTTAGGCGCCCTTCTCCACCATGGGAACTTATTGTGGTCCTTTCGCGACACATGCAAAATCCATTTGAGCCCATACATAAGGCATCTCTCCAACACCTAACTTGGAAAACTGCTTTCATTGTGGCAATCACATCAACACGAAGGGTTAGAGAGATTCAGACTCTCTGTGCTCACGAGCCTTACGCAGTATTTCACTCTTCCAAAGTAGTACTGCGAACACATCCTAAATTCCTGCCCAAGATTATATCTGACTTTCATGTCAACCAGTCAATTTCCTTGCCAACTTTCTTTCGAAACCCATCTACTCCAGCAGAGAGGGCTCTCCATTCTCTAAATGTAAAAGTTTGTTAAAATTCTACTTAGATAGGACCAGTTCTCTTCGGAGGTCTTCACAATTGTTCGTTAATTATGGTCCGGTTCGCACTGGTCTGGCCACCTCCAAACAATCAATATCTAGATGGATTGTCTCCTGTATTCTATTTTGCTACCAACTAGCTAACAAAACACTAGCTGGCTGACCAAAAGCACATTCTACCAGAGGCAAGTCGGCAACGACTGCCTTAATGAGGAATTTCCCCTTAGCAGACAACAGTAGAGCTGCGACTTGGAGGTCTATTCACACATTTACTAAGCATTATTGTCTTGACTCTGATGCCAGGGCAGATGCTCAAGTAGGACAGGCTTCTCTCCGGAACCTCTTTGCTTGAAAGTGTATTTCATCACTGTTCTGTCTACTCCTCTGCCGTTTATGGGATGCGCTTGCTATTCTATTCAACGCTTATGACTATACATGGAAATCCCCTACAAGAGAAGGAATAGTTTCTTACCTGTAACTCCAGTTCTCTCGTAGGGGTATTTCCATGATAGTCATAAGCAACCCTCCCTCCTCCCCGGTAGAGTAGACAGATTACTAACTCAGGTTGATCATTACTCTCAGCTAGGACTGCCTACAAAAAAAGAACTGAGGTAACTGCCTCTCTCTAGGCATGATGAGATACTAGAGGACTGGCTGCTCTTAAAGGCACAGTCTCCTTTTTCCTAATTAATAATGGCAGCCTATGGGCTACACTGCCCTGCGCTCCTTCATCATTGTTTTGCAATATAAAAAGGTTTGTGAAGGAATTTTTCTGCAAAATTTTTCATTCATTCAGGCATTTGAATGCACGTGTCTCTAATTTGTCCCTTTTTAAAGCAAACTGGATGAAGAATTTTGGACACTGTAGCCTTTACTCTAGGCTGCCTATGGACATTCTTAAGTGACTTAAGAAGTTATATTGGAAAAAGTGCTCCGGGGTCCCCGCAAGCGGACTGGACTATTAAACGCTTATGACTGTCATGGGAATACCCCTATGAGAGAACTGGAGTTACAGGTGAGAAACTATTCCTTCTACCTCATACGTTTCACTCTTCGCAACCGACCCAGTGGCGTGATCCAGTTTTTTGATCTGGTCACCCTCCCCAGGCTACCTGACTCGATGTAAAGAATTTAAATTACCACATTGTAGGAAGCTGGCTCTGTATATACTATATCAAAATGAGGTATAATGTGCACATAGTCCAGGGGTTTCCGAAGAGGCTTGACAGAGGCACACCACTGGTTGGACAGGGAAGAGGTCTGCCTGTTGATCGTTGCTGCACCGGGTGTCGATTTCTTGAAGTCCTGGGGGCTGCGGGTGCAGTGGGTCCTTTGGCGTCTGTTATCTTCATCCAGGTAAGTCGCGGTCAGGGGGGTCCTCGGGATTCCCTCTGCAGGCGGCATCGTGGAGTGGTGGAGAGGTCAACTCAGGGTGGGCACTTGGTCGCCGTTGTCTGGGGGGTCCTCTCTGGTCGGTTAGGCCACCTGGACTCGGGCCATGGGCGTCTGATGCAGAGTGGTTAGGACTAACGCTTCTGGAGTGAGGTAGTAGTCATTCAGAAGAGGTTTCGTCTTCTGTTCTTCTTTGGACAGGGCTGTCCACAGGAGTTCTTGATCCTCTGTGAGGCAGGCAGTCCTCTGGAGGTTCTTCAGAGGTAGGAGGACCTGCAGGACACGTCGCTTTTCTTCTGCAGGTTCTTTGAAGCAGGAGACAGGCTGGTAGGGCTGGGGCCAAGTCAGTTGTTGTCTCCTTTCCTTCTAAGCTGTTGTTTCCGCTAAGCAGTCCTTCTTCTTGTGAGTTCCTAAGGAATCTCACTAGCTTGGTTCAGGGAGCCCTTAAATACAAGATGTAGGGGCGTTTTAGGGGTCATGGGGCAATAGCCAATGGCTACTGTCCCTGAGGGTGGCTACACGCTCCTTGTGCTCACTCCCTTTGGGGAGGGGAACACATTCCTATCCCTACTGGCCCTGATCCTCCAAAGCAAGATGGAGGATTCTACAAGGACGGGGTCACTCCAGCTCTGGACACCTTAGAGGTGATCCTGGCTGAGGTGGTGACTCCTCCTTGTTTTTCCTAATTATCCCTCTGGACTTGCTGCCAAAAGTGGTGGCTTTGTCCGGGGGCTGGGCATCTCCACTCGCTGGAGTGTTCTGGGGCATTGTAACATGAAGGCTTAGCCTTTGAGGCGCACCGCTAGGTGTACCAGTTCCTGCAGTGGGAGGTTTGAAGCACCCCCACCAAGTGCAGCTTTGTTTCTGGCCTCAGAGAGCACTAAGGCTTTGACCCCATGGGGGTCAGACACTCGTCTCTCAGTGGCAGGCTGGCACAGACCAGTCAGTCCTGCACTGAAGGATTAGGTAAAATACAGGGGGCATCTCTAAGATGTGCTCTGTGTGCATTTTTTAATAAATCCATCACTGGCATCACTGTGGGTTTATTATTCTGAGAAGTTTGATACTAAACATCCGAGTATTCAATGTAGCCATTATGGAATTGTGGAATTCATTTTGACAAACTCCCAGACCATATACTTAATATGGCCACACTGTACTTACAATGTCTAAGAATGGACTTAAACACTGTAGGGGCATATTGCTCATGCAGCTACGCCCTCGCCTGTGGTATAGTGCACCCTGCCTTAGGGTTTTAAGGCGTGCTAGAGGGGTGACTTACCTATGCCAGAGGCAGTGTTTGTGTGCATGGGACCCTGAGGGGGTGCCATGTCGACTTTGCCTTTTTCTCCCCACCAACACGCACAATCTGCAATGGCAGTGTGCATGTGTTAGGTGAGGGGTCCCTTAGGGTGGCACAACACATGCTGCAGCCCTTACGGACCTCTCCTAGTCACAAGGCCCTTGGTACCACTGGTACCTTTTACAAGGGACTTATCTGCGTGCCAGGGGTGTGCCAGTTGTGGAAACAATGGTAGATTTTTAGTGAAAGGACACTGGTGCTGGGGCCTGGTTAGCAGGGACCCAGAACACTCTTAGTCAAGCCAGTATTAATATCAGGCAAAAAGCTTGGGGGGGGAGGGATAACTGCAACAAGGGACATTTTCCTACACCCATCACTAAAGAAAAACTCATAGGTGCGATAAAATTCCTTCAACTGGGCAGGGTCTTCCCAACCAGATTGCTTATCACCAACTTTTTAAAAGCAATTCTCAACCTAGTTAATGGTACTATTTAAAAAACTTTGCCAGGGACGGAGGCTGCCACTCACAGTGGTGTAGGCGACAAAACTGGATAAGAATCCCACCAACCGTGCTTTGTACAGCCAGAACTCTGTTGAACATAGCCACCAAAATATTTACTAAGATATTAGAAAATCGTTTAGACTGAATGTTGAAAACCTTTATTAATGCCAACCAAACTGGCTTCATATTAAACCACTAAAACGGTCCTCATACTAAAAAAGCCTTCACCTGGTAGACGTCACTACAAAGCACAGCAGGGAGGTTTTGCTCCTCACACTTGATGCTGAAAAAGAGTTGGTGAGAGAGCAGTCCTTAGGAAATGTCTGCTTTACAATCACTTTCTCAATTGGTTAAACACCATCTGCGAAGAACCCTGGGCTACATTATTTATAAACGGCAGGTTATCAAAGCACATTTAGATTTCCAAAGGTCTGAGGCCAGTATGCCACTACCCCCCTTTCTATTCACCCTCTACCTAGACACCTCTTACAGAAAATAGAATGGCAACCACAGATTAAGGGTGTTGAACTCCACCAAGACACGGACCTGTTATCTGCAGTAGTTGATGACCGCCTTCTTGCGTTAAATGAACCTGAACAGTTCGTAAAGGAGCTGATCTCATTAGCGGAGGAATAGCGTACTCTAAGTGACTTCAAAATCAGCAGCTCATCTTGGTGGGTGGATGGACACACAGCTACAACCCTCAACCCTTATTTTAATGGTCAGTAGCGTATTTATGCTTTGAACTGACACCACCTTAAATTTGTATGCAAATGCTAATTTCACTGCTCTCTTGAAGGATGCAAAAGCCGCCACCCTCACATCTTGGCTTAACCATGTATTCTCTTTGGTCAGTAGAATAGCAGTACTCGAGATAACACTGTTCCCGAAAATCCTCTGCCTGTTCCAGCTCCTGTACTAACTCACAAAGAATGAATTGTCCAGCTTATAAGAGTTGTGTAAATCCTTCTCCTGGACAGGAGCAAACCACATTCCACATCCCACTCGGAAAGCATACAGAAATCACTCCAATAAATGCATTTACTTCTGCAATCTGAGTCGCCTAAGGGGTTTACATTGTGTATATGCCTAAGGTTGAATTCTGAACCCTCATATTTCATTGCACAGTTGCACAAACTGTGGAATACCTGTGTTTTATGTCTGTTGCCAGCTGTGCTGATCCATCAGTATACAAAGAACGTGATACTCATGCAGTTGTTTTGTAGACAGTGTTCAAGTAATTCAATAAAGTGTGTTCCTAATGTAGGATCATATTCAGATTGTCCACCTGTACTAGCCTGACTCATGGTCCATTGCACCCAATGCAAGTGTAATGTACATCAATTTGGTATGCTTGCTTTAGTTGCAGTGTCTATGTAAGGTATTAGTGTAAACACTGTTAATTTATTTTCTTGAGCTAGGGGGTCTTTCTTAAATGATTGCAGTTTGCACAACAGTGAGTATTTTCTCTGTCAGAGAAGATCACTCCTTTGTTTCTGTATACAACTGTGATTTGCAAGCCATGACTTTATTTTATACCGTCCTGACTGGGTACTACCCTAATTACTCAATGAAGTATATTGACCTGCTTTTGCTAATGTACCATTCGGGACATGCCTCTTTGTAACTCTTAAGGATTTGTGTATGTTAATTCTTCCAGTCCCTTCTGGTAAATGTAGGAATGGTCAAGTGATACAAAGGTTTCATCCTTTCTGCAAAGTATAGTAATATTTTTCTGCCACAATTCAGGAATCCCATTAATATCTGTAGTTCCCTAAGAGAAATTGGATCCTTAGGTACCTGGGTGTAAGACCTTGTCCTTCACTGGCTAACTACTATCCAAAAATATTATGATGACAAAGCATATTTTTGGATTTCTTGAAATTCAGCTTGCTGCATGGCTCAGCAAGCACTGTGACTACACTGTCTACATTTTGTAGACGTTTAAGTAATCATCTGTTAAGTAAACGTCAGTACCATATGAGACTACACTCAAATGGCACTGAAGTAATTGTTATTCTTGCAGAGAAGACTCAGGGGCTATGATTATTTCCCTGTGGTAATTGTGTGAAACCAAATGTTATTCCACATAGCAATAAGGATGCTAAACAATAATTCTGGAGCTGAACTTTGTGTTGAAAAAAGAAAGCAAGAGAAAGAAAATAATTTGTTACAGCAAAAGATGATCTCATGTTGGCATACAATCAGGCCTGGTTTGTATGTAACATGCATGTAATACCAGGATAACCCTTCCACACGGCACCCTATTCCCCAAAGGCTACTGACTGGTCATGGGTTATTTCATGGGCTTATGATGTACTAAGTAGCGTAATAGCATCTGTCATGCTGTCTTGATAGCAACCAAGTGTTTTCGGTGATTTTACCATAAAGTGTATTTTTCTCTGAACAGCATAGTGAACCTGATTGTGCTAAGGTTGGTAATTTCTCTTTTACTTTGTAAAAGCTTTTAAACATTTTCCAAAAATTCCAGTGTGTCAAATGAATCTTGCCTGAAATGTTTTGTAAACAAAGTTTTGTCAAAAACTAACCTTTAGAATATAAGCTGGAAAAAATAATTTGACCCTGCGTGTTGTAACAAACGTTTCTTAAGAGTTTTCATGGCTTGGTGATTAGTTGTAAAATCATGATCCATAGATTTTTTTCGCTGCAGGTAATTGATTGTAAACTCTGTAGCACAAAGCCTCTCTACATTTCTCTCGTAGGGGATTTCCATGTATAGTCATAAGCATTGAATAGTTCCGCGCGCCTGCGGGGACCCCGGAGCACTGATGTGAAGTATATTCTTAAGTGCAAACACCAGCCGTTTAAAGAAAAGGTCTGTCAAAAAACACTTAAGAATAACATTGTGCAGCCTATGTGAACAGCTACACAGGCCAAATTGTTGAAAAGAAAATCAATAGTAGTGTAAATTCATGTTCAAACACCTATTTATTCTAGAAATGTAATAACAAATACATTCTCATACTTTTACACCTCTGATGAGAATAAAACAATGCAGGGCAGTGTAGCCCATAGGCTGCCATTATACAGAATGTAAATAGAGCTGTGCCTTTAAGAAAAGTAAAGTCTTCCTGTTTCCCATCATGCACAGCAAAAGGCAGTTGCCTCAGTTCTTTTTTCCGGCTCCTGCTGACAGGACCCTGAAGCATTGAGCTCTACCTCACAAAAGCTTTTGTGACAGAAATTCATTGAAATATCTTCTGAATTTCATTTTCACTCGACGTTTTTACCTTTGAGTGATCATTTTCTACTGATTTCTGTTAAATTCTGACAGAATTTTGAGGTTTTTCTAGTTAGAAATGCCTTCACTTTTTGATAAATGTCCTTCTTGTGGAAGAAAGAAGGCTAAAACAGATTCACATAGGGTCTGTATAATTTGTCTTCCATCCAGCCACAAACCGGAGTCGTGTGACATCTGTAAAACCTTCTCTAGAAGAACCCTTCGTGACAGAGAGAAGATCCGACTCCAGGCGAAAGAGGACAGGAGAAAAAGTGGCCATTCCACTACAGAGCGAGGAGAAGGTCAGACTTCTACCAGGGCTCAACCTGTTTCCTCCATGACTCCTTCCAGACCTGCTGAAAAACGACATAGATCTCCGACGACGTCGAGAGCGTCGACGTCGAAGCAGGGAACGGCGCCAACATGTTCGCCGTCGAGGAGTGCTTCGCCGGCGAGAAAACGACATCGTTCGCCGTCGACAGCTATTTCGCCGTCGAGGCGGCGAAGACACCCGACGTCGAGAGGATCTGGGTCGCCGTCGACACGGCGAACACAGTCCACGCCAAGGAGATCCGAGTCGGGCTCGCCGTCGACACGGCGAGGGAGATCGCCGTCGAGAGAGAGTGTTCGCCGTCGGAGGCGTTCACCGTCACTGCACCGACGTCGAGGTTCGTCGTCGAGAGGTTCTCAGCGGCGAGACGAGTCGACGTCTAGAGGCACTCGGCGTCACCGCAGTTCGACGTCGAGGAGTGCTTCGACGTCGAGAAGACCATCTAAGAGGCCTAGAAGGGTTTATACAACCTCAGAATCCTCGGCCTCGCTTATCCTACTTCCAGCATCACCACAGCTCTCACAAAGGCAGTCGCCTTTACCACAGACGCCGGTAACACCTACGGCTCCTCTTCCGGCGCCTCCTCCAGAACCTGTTCCGAGGACTCCAACGCGATCTGCAGGGCGTTCTGGTTATTCCTCGAGGCGTACATCTACCTCAAGGCACCGTCGTCAATCACATCATGGACATTCTTCATCGTCCACACGAGACTACTCTCCAACCTTATCAGACTCACCATCCCCAAGAGTGTCTCCCATAGATGATGTCAACACATTTCAGGAGGTCTTAGTGAGAGGGGCAACCAAGCTGAATATCCCGCTAGCAGCTCCAGCCCAATCGACATCAGTAATCTTTGAGACCTTGCATCAAAGGACATCTTCACGACCTTTACTTCCACTGGTTCCGGGTCTTATTGAACCGGCAATGGACATTTTTCTCACGCCGGCTACAACAAAGTCTGCTCCTTCCAGACTCATTAAAAAGTACCGTCCACCAGAGCAAGATCCTCTATTCTTGAGGTCGGACCCAGTACCAGACTCGGTAGTTATAGTGGCAGCGAAGAAATCGCATTCGACGTCACCGTCTTCCTCTGCTCCCCCAGACAAAGAAAGCAGAAAGATCGATGCTGCAGGAAGAAAAGTATGCTCGACGGCATCTATCACCATGAAAGCAGCCAGTGCCACTGCTTTATTAGGGAGATATGATCGATCCCTCTGGGACTCTATACTACAGTTCTCAGAGCATCTCCCTAGGGACAAAAGGGAAGATTTCCTAGAGGTCGTGAGCGAGGGAGCAATGGTTTCTAACCAGATCATAAGTGCTGCGGCAGATGCTTCAACTCTATCCGCACATAACTATGCTCATGGTATAGCGCTCAGGAGACATGCATGGCTGCGGCTTACATCGCTTAAACCCGAAGCACAGCAGAGGATACAGAACCTGCCTTTCTCAGGCTCCACTTTATTCGGCTCTCATGCCGATGATGAGATGGCCAGAATGAAGTCGGAACTGGATACCTTAAAAGCGGTAGGCATAGAGCGACCTAAAGAACAGCGAAAGGGATTCCGCCCATATCAAAGAAGACTGTTCACCCACAGGTATCAGGCTCCACATTGGTCGTCTTCACGCCCTCAGCAACAGCAGCAGCAGCAGCATCAGAGGGGCTTCTCCAGAAAGTCGACAAGGGGTCGTTCAACACCTCAGACCCAGACACCTCGACAAACTCCCACGTCTAGGCCCTGAATCTTTGCTTCCCCCTCCTCCGTTACCCACTCCGGTAGGGGGAAGTATCTCAAATCATCTAGACGAGTGGCTACGCATCACAACAGACGCCTGGGTATTGAATATTGTGAGACATGGTTACGCTCTCAGATTCACCAGTTCTCCACCATCTGTTCCACCCAAAACAGCCAACCACCATCTCGAAGCTCTGCAGTTAGAGGTCAATATCCTATTGCAAAAAAGAGCCATAGAACCCGTTCCCATCAGCCAACATGGGAAGGGGATTTATTTGAGATATTTCCTTGTACAGAAAAAAGACAAACAAGAGTTTCGTCCCATCTTAGATCTGAGGACAGCAAACAAATGGATTCGCAAAGAAAAATTCAGGATGTTAGCCTTACACCAAATTTACCCACATTTACGTCAGGGCGACTGGCTGTGCGATAGATCTTTGCGACGCTTACTTCCATATCCCAGTAGCCAAGAAACATCGAAAATTCCTAAGGTTCACTGTCGGAAAACGCCATTACCAATTTGCAGTTCTACCGTTCGGCCTAAAATCAGCGCCAAGGACTTTTTCCAAATGCATGGCGGTAGTAGCCGCCCACTTGAGGAAACAGCGAATATTCGTCTATCCCTATCTAGACGATTGGCTCATAAAGGCCTCCAGCTATCTCGAGGCACAGCAGCATTTCGAATGGACTCTATAACTGCTACAAAAACTTGGTCTTCAAGTCAATCTTCTGAAATCAACAGCAACACCTGTTCAGAGGTTGCATTACTTAGGGGCCATTGTAGATACCAAGCTAGGAAAGGTGTTTCCTTCGGAGGAACGACGGTTATCGATTCTCCAAAAGTGCAAACAACTGCAGGAAAGACCTCAAGCCACTGCAAGAATAATAGCTTCTCTACTGGGCTCGATGGCGTCTTGTATCCATCTGGTTCCCAATGCTCGTCTCCATATGAGACCATTGCAGGAAAATCTAGAGGATCAGTGGTGTCAACTGAGGGACGATTGGGAGAACAAAGTCCTGCTGTCTCCTCACACCCTACAATCCCTCAAGTGGTGGTGTTTGCCCAGCAATCTCTTGGTGGGGATTCCGTTCCAACAACGACCTCCATCTCAAACCATCGTAACAGATGCGTCACTGCTCGGATGGGGGGCGCACATGGAACATCTTCGAGTCCAAGGCGAGTGGTCACAGAAAGAGAGTCTCTATCACATCAACCTGCTGGAACTTCGCGCAGTCCACCTTGCGCTCAAAGCCTTCCTTCCCTCTCTGAGAACGGAAACTCTCCTTCTTCAGACAGACAACGTGGCCACTATGTACTACGTGAACAAACAAGGAGGCACCAGGTCCAGAATTTTATCCAGAGAGGCCCAGACAATCTGGCATTGGCTTCTAGCCAGGAACCTGTCGCTAGTGGCAACTCACCTGCCCGGCATCCAGAATGTTCAAGCGGATGCCCTCAGTCGGGTAATAAGCGAGAACCACGAATGGGTACTACACGACGACGTCGTTCATTCCATTTTCGCACTCTGGGGTACCCCTTCTACAGACCTATTCGCAACCCCAGAAAACAAAAAATGCCAAAACTTCGCCTCCAGATGTTACCATCCAGGGACACTGGGGAATGCCCTATGGATAAGCTGGTCAGGGGCATTTCTTTACGCCTTTCCACCGCTTCCCCTGATTCCGGCAGTTCTCCAGAAGCTGTCCAATGCTCAGACCAAAATGATCCTAATTGCTCCGGAGTGGCCACGCCAGTGGTGGTTCCCAGACCTTCTTCACCGGTCACTCAAACCACACATCAGGCTACCATATCGCCCGGACCTTCTCACGAAGTTCAGAGGGCAGATATCTCATCCCAACCCCTCATCGTTGAGTTTGGCAGCATGGCTCCTGAGCTAGTGCAATATGGACATTTGAACTTACCTCAGGACTGTATGGAAATTCTGAGGGAAGCAAAACGCCCTTCCACACGATCAGCCTATGCAAGCAAGTGGAAGAGATTCTGCATTTGGTGTTTACACAACAACATTGACCCGGTTTCTTGTGGAGAACAATCTATCTTACCATACTTGTTAAGTTTGGCAAAATCGGGCTTACAACTGTCGTCAATAAAAGTTCACTTGGCGGCGATAACAGCATACAGAAAGAGTCCTTCACAAACTTCCTTTTTTCGGATTCCGATTATTAAGGATTTCCTAGAGGGTTTAAAAAAGGTTTTTCCTCCCATTAGAAAGCCTTCTCCTCCATGGGAACTGAACGTTGTCTTATCACGTCTGATGCTGCCGCCATTCGAGCCGATACACAAGGCATCGCTGCAGCATCTCACATGGAAAGCTGCTTTTCTGGTGGCAATCACTTCAGCGCGTAGGGTCAGCGAAATCCAGGCCCTTTGCGCTCAGGAACCCTACACGGTTTTTCATTCTGCAAAAGTGGTAATGAGAACTCATCCAAAATTTCTACCTAAGGTAGTCTCCGACTTCCATGTGAACCAAACAATTTCATTACCGACTTTCTTTCAGAATCCAGCTACTCCTGCTGAGAGAACTCTGCACTCTCTGGATGTAAAGAGAGTATTGAAATTTTACTTGGACAGGACAAAAAGCTTACGAAAATCACAACAGCTTTTTATTAACTATGGCCCAATCAGAACAGGTTTGGGCACATCTAAACAATCTTTATCCAGGTGGATTGTTTCATGTATAATGTTATGTTATCAGTTAGCAAACAAATCCCTTGGTGGTAGACCAAAAGCCCACTCGACCAGAGGGAAAGCAGCTACTGTAGCCTTGATGAGAAATGTCCCTTTGGCAGAAATATGCAAGGCTGCCACTTGGAGGTCGGTCCATACCTTTACTAAGCATTACTGCCTTGATACAGACGCTAGGGCAGATGCTCAGGTTGGACAGGCTTTGCTCAAGAATTTGTTTGCATGATTCATGTTTTTCTCAGTATTCTTATATCGACTCCACCGCGGCTATGGGGATGGGCTTGCTACTCTATTCAATGCTTATGACTATACATGGAAATCCCCTACGAGAGAAGGAATGGTTTCTTACCTGTAACTCCAGTTCTCTCGTAGGGGTATTTCCATGATAGTCATAAGCAACCCTCCCTCCTCCCCGGTGGAGTTGACATAGAACATGAATATTATGGAGGTGGGTACTCCAACAAATGTTTGGTTTTTTCTTCATGTCAGGTAATAGCCTCCAAAAAAGAACTGAGGCAACTGCCTTTTGCTGTGCATGATGGGAAACAGGAAGACTTTACTTTTCTTAAAGGCACAGCTCTATTTACATTCTGTATAATGGCAGCCTATGGGCTACACTGCCCTGCATTGTTTTATTCTCATCAGAGGTGTAAATAAAGTATGAGAATGTATTTGTTATTACATTTCTAGAATAAATAGGTGTTTGAACATGAATTTACACTACTATTGATTTTCTTTTCAACAATTTGGCCTGTGTAGCTGTTCACATAGGCTGCACAATGTTATTCTTAAGTGTTTTTTGACAGACCTTTTCTTTAAACGGCTGGTGTTTGCACTTAAGAATATACTTCACATCAGTGCTCCGGGGTCCCCGCAGGCGCGCGGAACTATTCAATGCTTATGACTATCATGGAAATACCCCTACGAGAGAACTGGAGTTACAGGTAAGAAACCATTCCTTCTTTGATATCCTCTTAAACCCTCTAAAAACACAGCTCTGAATCTGAAGTTTGAGGATTAGGATGCAATGCAGCAGTCACCAGTGGTTCAGTTAAGGGAAGGGGTCCGGACGTGCAGTCCTCAAAAGGTTATTGGTTGACTTCCCTTCTGGTCACATGGTCCAGGAGTGACACCACTTCCGGAATGGGAATTCCTGTGCATAAAGCCTATCGCTTTTTAGTTTGATAGAAGGTATCCCTTTTACTACAGGAGTGTGTTTTGAACAATTTAATTAGCAAGCTAGAAATGTCACCTGTTTTGGGCTTATACTTTTCACCTGTATTTGTTTTTTCTCATAGCTGGAAGGGCACAATATCTTCTCCACACTGAACTCCACGGAGTACGAGCAGGTGCTAGAAATCATCCGCAAAGCCATCATCGCAACAGACCTTGCACTTTACTTTGGAAACAGAAAGCACTTGGAAGAGCTGCATCAGGCGGGTTCCCTGAACCTCAACAACCAAACACATAGGTAACGGCTGTGCGACCTACGTTGCCATTAAGTACAGCTAGAAAGCATTGCCATCTGGTGTTTACTTGTATAATTGCTACGACTTTCTAAATTGTGTTCCCTCATTTTGTAATTCCTGCACAGAAAGCTTTATAAATTATTTAGCTTTTATCTTAGATTTTCTTTTAGGGTTACCGAAATCCTATTCTGGCAATAAAGAGGAATCTACAGGAAGACAGTGCCCATTAACCTCATTTTAAAAAGTGTCTACATTATCTTGAGTGACATTCTTTTGAGCACAACGAAGCTCCTTTTGCATGCTTTACTTTCCATTTTTTTCTGCGCCACAAACACATTGGACTTCTTAGATGCTTCATAAACTCCTGTAATTTTTTAGTAAGTATAATCTTATTGTTTGCAAGGTGTCTCACAGTCCGTTACCCAAAACCATCCCTTTTCGATATGTGTTTACTAAGTGGGTATATCTAACTCATCAGGTGCTATGGTAGTTCCATTTGTTTTGGCGCCTCGATCTGCCCTAAAGAGTGGACTGCTGCTGTATTTCAGTGTTGCTACTACTTCTTGTTAGCTTCTGTACCAGAAATGGCTACTTTTATTCTTCCTCTGTGTAGGAGGTTGGCCTGGTGTGTGGTGGGTACCCAAGGTACTTACACCTTATACCAGGTCCAGGTATCCCTTATTAGTGTAGTATAGCAAGTGTCTAGAAGCCAGGCTCTCTAGAGGTAGTTGTGGATGAGCAGCCAAGGCTTATCTGGGAGACATATAAAGTTCATGCAATACCACTGTAGTCACACTTAGTACTTACACACATGAAATAAAAAACTCAGTGCTACAAAAATAAAGGTACTTTATTTTGGTGACACAAATACAAAAAATACCATAGAGGCTATACTCTCTTAGGAGGTGAGTAATACACAAATTATATACACTAGTATGCAGAAATAGGCATAGAACTGTTAGAGAACAGTGCAATTAGTGAGAATCACATTAGAGAGAAATGGGCCTGGGGAGCACAAACCATATAATAAAAATGTAGAAAGCGAAAGTCCCCCACCTAGGTAAGTGTATAGGGGATCTGGGAGTGCCAGGAAAACTGAAAGGCAAGTACCCCAACCCTCCCCAACGGGGTGGTGATGGACAGGAGAGGGGTCACTCCCCTTTCCTTTGTCCAGTTTCGCGCCAGACAGGGACGGGGGGGGGGGTCCCTGAACCAGTGTAGACTGGTTTATGCAAAGAGTTCACCAAATGTGCCCTTCAAAGCATTAACACTTATTTCCAAAGGGAGAGGGTGTAACACCCCTCTCCCAAAGGAAATCCTCTGTTCTGCCTTCCTGGGCTGGAGCTGGTCAAGCAACAGGAGGGCAGAAACCTCTCTGTGAGGTGGCAGCAGCTTGGGCTGCCTGGAAAACCTCAGAAGGCTGTAATGACAATACTGTGAGTCCTCTAAGGAGTGCCCCAATTGCATGGAATCATACAACCAGTGCTTGCAAAAGCATTGGGGTATCATTCCAACATGTTTGATCCCAAACATGCCTATGTTCGGAGTCACCATTATGTAGCTGGACATTCGGTATTGATCTATGTCCAGTACAGGCGTAAAATGGCATCCCTGTACTCACAAAGTCTGGGAAAATGGTCCTAGAGTTTGTGGAGGCACATCTGCTAGTGTTGGGGTGCCCTCACGCACAGGTACTTTGCACCTTGCCCTCAAGGCTAGAAGGCCTGCGTAGGGGTGACTTATAAGTGAGCTGGTGCAGTAAAAATTAACAGTGAAAGGGTGCCTGCACCTTTTCACGCAGGCTGCAATGGCAGTCCTGCAGAACCCTTTGCTTTGGGTCCCTATGGCTGACAAAATATATGCTGCAGCCCATAGGGATCCCCCTGGAGCCCCAGCGCCCTGGGTACCTAGGTACCACATACTAGGGACTTACAGTGGGGCACCAGTGTGTCAATTATGGGATGAAATTGATTTTTAGGAGAGAGAGCATAATCACTGGGGTCATGGTTAGCAGGATCCCAGTGAGCACAGTCAAACACACTGACATCAGGCAGAAAAAGGTGGTAACCATACCAAGAATCAGAGTACTTTCCTACACTCTGCTAGTGCTTGCCACTTTACTTTCTTCTCCACCTCTCTATTGCTTTTGAACAATAACCAAGGAGTCTCAGTCCCCTTGTTGCATTCTGTTGCTTTTATTTCTTGCTGTCCTGCAGTTGATACCTGACTTGCTGTTTCTTGTTTTAGGTGTATAAGAGATAATGTATTTGTTATCTTCTTTGGAAAGAATTAAAGTCTTTAATTTCAGGTGGTGGGAGCTTAAATGGGAAAGCAGTGGAAAGGAATTCTTAAAGTCGTGGGCAGAGCTTTTGGCTCCCAAGAACTAGGAAGTTGTTGATTTTGAGGATGGCTGTTGAGTAAGCTAAGACTGGCTTGGGAAGGCTGTACCACTATCTGTAAGTCTTTTGAGCAAATACGTGGCAAGAGCTTTCAAAGACTGTAAAGTTGCCAAGAAGTTAGTTTAGTGAAACAGTCACAGAAAGAGAATGTGGTAGTAAAAACTAAAATTGAGAATTCTTTTTTAGGAAGTGCCTAGGGGTGGTAGTAAATATACATAAAATCAGAGAGTAGATGGATGACTTGGAGAGATGTTAAAGAATTCTGTTTTGTGGAGGTTAGCTTGAGATAAAGACGCACATCCTCCCAACAGTGAAGTTTTGGAAGCGTTTCAGCCAGTTGCTGCCTTACAAAGGCACACTCTATGGTAGACATTGGTGTCATTTATATATCGATGAGCAATGACGCCATGGCCAACTACAGTGCGTCATATTTGCTCCATGTTTCTATGTAAAATAGTAGAAGCCAGCATCCTTTCTTGGTGGGCTGCGGTATTGTAGTGGGAGGAGGGCGACCAAAGAGATCCAGACTTTACAATATTTCAACAAGGAAAGACTGGAACCAGCCTAGAGCTTTTATTCCTGTACCCATACACATCTCAAGTTTGCTTGATGCAAGACACCATGATTTATTGCATCAAAAGCTGCTTTCAGTTCACAGAGGACTGGTAGACCTTTATTACCATCATCAAAGATCTGCAGTGTCATCCACTACCGGCAAAGGTCCATCATGGTCTGAAACCAGTCTGGTAGGATCTAAAGATGCATTGTGCTTTTGAGTAGAAAGGGTAGAGTATGTTCTACTCCAGGTACTTCAGTCAATCAAAAGCTTTATTTCAGACACAAAAGTGACCATAAAAGCACACATTGAAAACAGCTAAAATAAAAAGCAAAACAGTCTCCATAATTACAAAAAGATGCATAAAATTGAAAGGCACAGCTAAAAAGTGTCAGACTTTTTCATTGAATGACCAGTTAAACCATGTAAAGTGCAAACCTTTTAACGAAAATGCAGTTTAAAATTCAGTATACAACTTGTAACTATCGGAGTAGAGGTTACTCTGTCAATTAAAACGTTAGATAATTTCATCTGCAATTGCACGTTTGAGGAAGGAACATATACTGGCACAGTTAGAAGGGGAATCAAGCTATTCCAGATACACTGGGACTAGTCTCAAGGATCTGAGCTCCTGCTTGTGTAAAATCAGGATTAAGAACCTCTTAGGAAGGTCATTTTAAAACTTATAGAAAAGAACAAAATGCAGCAAACTTTGTGGAGAAGACCCATCACAGGGGCATATCAGGACTTTGGAAGGCTCAGAATAGGCCAGGAGAAAAAGCAAGATGCCACCTTACAAAGTCTAACCTGAACCTGGTAAGTAATGTATCCCAGTCCCAATCCACTCTAGATATAGGTCCAAAGATGGAAACGTTTGAATCTCCACATAGTCTTTGTTGGACCTTTTATTGGACATCTAAGAGCTGTCACCCTTTCCTTAAATGCAGCTTTTACTCAAAGTACATCCACTTTGCATATTGACAAGGGATTGGTTAAAAGTGCCGGCATACCTAACTTTGTGAATTCATTATTTGTGTAATCAAGCCTGAGATGTTCATGCTTTTCTCACATTTGAGGCACTCAATCATAATTTCTCTTTTTAATGAGGCATGAGGGTTTGCCTAGATGGAGCACCACAAAGTCAAGGGGGCAAGTTTAATAATATCTTCGGCGAAATCCATCCCTAGCTCCAGCTTTAAAATATAAAGGTCACCAGATATGTAAAACATGAAACAATCATTAAGGTCCCCTTGGTGCAGATCAGTATGCTTTCTCTGAACATTCAGGGCACACACACTTATTGTAATCCCATCTTCCTCCATGACACACTGCAGGTTTCTGAATCACTTGACATGTAGAAGTAAGCTAGCTCACCCCAACAGACCTACACCTGCAATTCCCTGGATTCTCATTGGCATAGACAAATCTTCCCATAAGTCTTTGTACCCAGTTACATTAATACAGCATATCCTGAGTAACACGAGTTGTATGTCTTTTTCTCAGAGGAAAGAGTCAACCATGTTCAAGTGATTAACACAAGGAAATTACAAGCATGTGGGAACAAGGAGGTGATGCAGGCCACTGCATCTATATTTAGATTCTGTCTAGGAGTGGATATTAGTACTGGGACATTCTTTGATTATTAATGCTTTGCATGTGTTGAAAGATTTGCCAAGAAAACACATTACTTGAAAAGGTTGATGCTTATCAACTAACAAAATTGTAATGGTATTTATATAGCGCTTATTATCCCTGACCAGGCGTTGACATACTTTTCGGCGAATAGCACGCTACTCCGGAACCCAAAAGGATTAGTGGTGGATTAGTATAAGGAAATATGAGTACAGTTTTATGAGGTATGAGTTAATATGAGCGGAGGACATGTGAGTCTATTGGTTGATTTGAATAGAATAATAGAGGGATGAAGGAGGGAAGAATCCAGAAGTGTTAATTGGGAGATCATAGTAGTAAGATGCGGTTTGGAATAAGTAAAGGAGAGGTGGAGGATGGAAGAGTCTTTAGAAAGGGATTAGGGAGATCATAGTAGTTAAATGGGGTTTGGGATGAGACAAACTAGAGATAAATGCAGGAGAATTTACTATGGTTGTTTAGAAGATCATAGTTGTAAACTGAGGTTTGGGGTGAGTCAGGAGGGGTAGAGGAGGGAAGAGTCTGGGAAGAGTTATTTTGGACATCATAGTAGTAGAATGGGTTTGGGATGAGTCAGTGTAGATAGAGGATAGATAGAGGTATAGGGTGATGGTCAGAAAGAGTAAAGCTTTCAAGAGAGTAAAATGTTTTTTTTCTCTTGCACAGTAGGATTGGAGTAGTAAATATATAGATACATTATTACATAATCAAGGGAAAAATGTGTAAGGAATATAATATATTGAGATTTAAAGTTGTATTGTATAAACACAAGCTTTCAAGAGTTACAGTATTTAAAGTTAATTTATATGTGTACTTTTATAACAGTATTTTAGCTTTCCTAAATATTTCAAGAGTGAAATCCTTGTAGATGCAGAGTTAAGATAATATGTACTTATTGTGCTAAATGAAATAAAAACAGAGCACCCCAACACCTGAGACTTCTCTTTTTATTCTCTTATTCACGCCACATACTCATGTATTGACTACCTCATCTTATCACGCATTCTCCCTCATGCCTGCCACCACCGCGATTTCAGATATTTCTGTCTCTGATCGTGCTCATTTTGAAGTGGTTTGCCTTCCTAACACTGGGGGACCCCCTACACAAATGGCAGCTTCCTCCAAGGCTGCTTCGAAACCCAGTGGATGTAGCAGAGGTCCGCCAAGGCATCGCTGACTATTGCATCCCCAATATAGAACAGTATATCTCTCTGCACACCCTGTGGGATGGCTTTGAAGCCACAATTCGCGGAGTGATCACCACGATTGCCATTGCACGATGCTGGGAGGAGCGGGTAATTGATCACAATCTGAAAGTAAAGCACTGGAACAACATTACAAGGCAAATCCCACTTGATGTAATAAAAGGCAGCTCTGCGGGGTCAGTTGTGCGCTCATAGAATGAAAAAAGCTGAATGCTCCCTCTTGGCACTTAAACAATGCGACTAAGAAGGGGAGAATAAGGTGGGCGCACTGCTGGTACGCTAACTACGACACCAACAAAACAAAGCGCACACAACTAAGCTTCTGAAATCTGATGGGTCTTGGGCAATCCAGAAGGCGACAAGTGAGACGAACTTCGTGCTTTCTGCCAAGCCCTTTACAATAGCGAAATGGCATTGCAGGAACAGATCACACATTTATGCACCTGCGACTGGACCCCAATGGAGCCTGCGCACAGAGAAGCCCTAGAGTCTCCCATCTCACTGGATTAAATCCACCTTGCGCTTTATGCGATTCCACTAGGCAAGGCACCAGAACCGGATGGTCTGCTTGTTAATTTTTTCTGGTTATTTCTCCCTGAGTTGGAGAAGCACTCGCTCAAACTATACAACTCATTTACTGATGTTACAGGTCTCACTCCCACGATGGCGGGTGCTGAACTCTCTCTAATTCCTAAGCTGGGTAGGGGCCCAACTCTTTGCTCCTCCTATCACCCCATTGCCCTGCTAAACACCAATGCAAAGATTTACACCAAATACTGGTATCTAGGCTCGACCAATATCTGCCCGGTCTTATAGACTTGGACCAGGTGGGCTTTATCCAAAATCGGCAGGGAGTCGATAATATCTGTAGAGTAGCCCTCCTGATTGAGAGAGCCCACCGACGCACCATCCCTGCATGCTTCCTCTCGTTGGATGTGGAGAAGGTGTTTGCCAGGGTAGATTGGAAATTCCTTTGCTCTGATCTTGAAAGGTAGGGCTGGGCCCCAAAATGGTATCTAAAATAATGGTCTCATTTGTGTCCCCAACAGCCACTATTCAGGTAAATGAGAGGCTCACAGACCCCATCACCGTTGGACGTGACACTCTACAGGGACAACACTTGTCACCACTCCTTTTTGCCTTAGCAGTGGAGCTGCTGGCCATTGAGCTGGTGGCAAGGTGGATCAAGGGGATATTCTTCAGAGATCAAGAACATAAAATAAATCTGTTCACAGATGCTCTCTTAACCTTAACTCTACCCTCCACCTCAATCCCTGCAGTGGTTTCCTGTCTGGAAGCCTTTGTCGCCATCTCAGGGTTCAAGGTGAAGCTCTCCAAGTTGAATGTCCTGAATATCACCATTCCAAAACCATTCCAGCCCTAAAAGCCCTAGCTCCTTTCCAGTGGGCTTCAGGCGTTATTAGATATCTGGGACTCAGTCTCATACCCACGTTAGAAACCTGAAGTGCAAACTGGCGAGTACTCTGGGCGCTCCTCGAGGACCTCAGATGATGGAGGCCTGTCCCCATAATGTGCCTGGGGCACATTAACGTTGTCTAAATAAATGACCTACTGTGGTTGCTTTACCTGTTCCAATTGCTCCCCAAGTTGATTCCTCAGGACGACACAATGAAGCTGCAACGAGATTTGCAAGCCTTTATTTGGAACATGAAAAATTCTCACCTCTCCAGCACTCCTTTTAACGCAGCCCGAGATAGGGACGGCCTAGGCTGCTTCAACCTCTTGAATTATTACGGAGCAGCGCACCTGGGATATAGCTCGATGTGGACAGCATGAGAGTGAGAGCCATTGGTTTCATATGGATAGGGCAGTGGCTTGGCTCCCCCGCCACTCTAGACCCCGTAGCACCTACCTCACCATGTCGACCAGGATGGTCCTGACTGTCTGGGACAGACTGGTGGCGTTGAAGGGCTTAACCACTTTCCCCTCACTGAATATGCCATTGGCACGCAACCCTGCCTTTCCACCGGCACTTGTGCCTCACTCTTTTAGCGATTGGAAGGATGCTGACTGTAGGACATTGCTAGACCTCTTTCAGGGGGATATCATGAAAACGTTTGATCAGTGCAAACAGGACTATTGTTTACCAGACACGGTGCGCCTGCAATGCCTCCTGCTACGTCACTGGGTCTTGTATCCCTCCATATACCCCAAGGTAGTCTGCCCATACACTCCTTTTGAATCACTCGTCAGGGCCTGTGATAGTTCCTGGCACACCATACCTCCTCCATCCTACCCCTACCGACGACAGGGGGCGACTGCACCTACTGAAGAAATAACATCTAAACAATGGGAGAAGCCGTGGCACGACATTGCTAAAATCTATCCCAGTCTCTCCCTTAGAAAAACTGCCTACAAGCTCATATATCAGTGGCACTGCGTCCCCCCCACCCCCTTTGCCCTGCCTCCCTCCAACCTCCCCTCCCCCCAACTGCCCTCTCTCCTAACCGAGCAATTATTATTATTTTTTTTAGAAACTATGCAATGACTTATGAACATAATCGCACACACACACATATATATATATATATACATATATATATATATATATACACACAAATACTTACATATATACATTTAAAAGAAGTAAAATATGCAATTGTTACAGGCCTAAATAATATGTATATATTTTAAGATAAAATAGTTATACGTATGTGTAAAAAGAAATACACATATCTATGTACATATAATCAAATTATACCACTTTTATATACACAGAGTTATGCAATCCATTGCTGTTTGAGTATGGTGGTCATGTATGAAAGAGCCAACTCTTTAGTTGTCTTCTGAAGATAAGAGTTATCTGTGGATCTTATATTTCGGGGGTAATGAAATACACAGTTTGGCCACTTGAACAGAGAAAGATGTACCACCTACTGTCTTTATCTTGAAAGGTGGTGTTTTGGGGTGGGGTTCCAATGTTGAGCGGAAGTTTCTTTGCTGAATGTATTTGTTGGTTTTATTCCTGATGAAAATCGGTCCTCCTCCCATGCATTGCTGTGTGGGTGATACAAAGCAGCTTGAAGATGGATCTTTCGGCAACCGATAACCAATGTAGAACCCTCAAGGCAGGGGAGATGTGCCCTAGAGCTTTACATGTAGTAGTCTGTCAGCTGAGTTCTGAATGCATTATAGATTTCTCATAGTAGATAGATGATCCATGGTAGAGGCCATTGGCGTAATCCAGTATAGATCGTTCAAGAGAGATAGTAGCCTGGTCCTTGTGTGGAAATCCAAGGTGGGGGAAGATGGGTCGCAGAGTTTTCATGGTAATGAAGCTTGATCTTTCTAATTTGTCCACTTGAGCATTCATTGTTACCTTGGAGTCCATGGTAATTCCAAGGTTTCTTACTTGCTTTGATAGTTTAGGAGGTGGCCCCAGATTGTCAGGCCTGGATCAGAGTGGGTCATAATTTTTCCAGTCACCACATGAGTATTTCTGTTTTGGAAGCATTCAGTTTGAGATGGCTCCATGTCATCCACTGATCAACAGCTCAGAGGCAACTGAAGATTTGTAAGTTTGTAATGTCTTTGGGGCATTCCAGTTTAAGGAATATTTGTGTCATCTGCACAGTTGTAGAATGT